>NW_027509876.1:1200000-1800000 GCF_051311805.1 Agelaius phoeniceus
CTCTCCTGCACTCCCACTTCTCTCTGCAAATCTGTGGCTTATTAAATGATCAGCTGGCCTTGTCTCTCCCTGGGGCTGCAGGCAGTGTCGTTTGCTGCACCCATCGGGTGAGGAGTGGCTGGAAAACTTCACGGAGGAGAAAGAAGTAGAGAAGGTGCAGGGCTTTTCTGAAGATCACACTGCCCTCCTGAGAAGCAGGGTCCAGGAGAAGAAGGCAAAGGTGCAAGATGACCCCCTGCTGTTCGCCAGTGAAAATTTTTTCATTGAGCCATTGGTAAGTGACACCCGAGAACCTCATTTTCTTCCTCTTCCTCTTCCTCCTCCCAAGCACCCTTCCCCCGGCTGCAGTCACTGGGCAGATCCTCAGCTGGCCCCATGTGCTGGCAGGGAGGATGTGGAGTTTCTGGAGCGGCTGCAGAGCTCCCTGCTCAAAGCATTTGTGCCCTGCAGGCTCAAGGCAGGGCTGGGAGCCTGACACAGCCCAGCTCTGCTGCCAGGCTGGAGCTCAAGGCCCTGTGTGCGTGTCCTTGCAGTGTCACAGGGAGCAGTTCCTGTAGGCAGGGGCTCCCCCCACACGTGGGGCTCAGCAGAGGCTGTTGGAGCACTGCCAGCTCACACACTGACCTGAAGCTTGCAATGGTTCCCTGGCAAAAGGAGGCCAAATTCAGCCCAAGGTTAATGACAGAAATGCCAATCCCCTCCTGTAACCATGCCTTGCACTATTGCTGAGTGTCCCTTCCAGTGTCATCCTTGTGTGAGCCTGGACACAAGGGTGCAAGGCTGAAATGGGCCTTTGGAGTTCTCCTGCACACAGGGACACAAAACCTTTTCCTTTTCTGGTGATGCAAGCAAACTGCCACGTGCTCCCATCAGCCAGAGCCCTGATTCTGAGTACTGGCATTGGGAGAGATGATGAATGCCTGGTGTCTGCACGGAGCAAAATCCCTTCTCATCTTGCAGTAAAGCCCAGAATAATCCCAACCTCTGCTTTCTTTCAAAACAGCTTAACTAATATCTGTAGTTGTCTCTTCTTGGTTACTCCTATGGCCCATCTAAGGCCAAGAGCCACCAGTGCACAGTGGCACTTACATCCCATGGAGCTGACAGCAGCATGATGGGACCAAGAGCTTGTGTCAGAGCAGCAGGAATATTGTGGAGAGTGGCAGCTGATCAGCTGAGCATTGAGAGCTTCCAGCGCTGTGTTGAGCTGGGTTTGGAGGCTTTCCTTGGCTGCTTGTGTTGTTCACTCATCATTGATGCTCAATCAAGGCTTACAGGCCTGTGGTTGGAAACAAGAAATGTGGAGTTTGAAGAGCAATGCTTTGCTGTCTCTTTCTGTTGTAGGAGGGAGAAATTGGGCCGAATTGTTCGGCTGAAATCACGGTGACCTTCAAAGCCCTGGAAGCACTGGAGTATCAAAGTGTGGCTTACTGCCATGTCTCAGGTGCAGCTCCTTTGCCCTGCTCCTGTCCCCCTCAGTGAAGCCATGGTGCAAGCCTGAGCCCACTGGGCTCCCATGGAAGTGCTGGGAAGAGTCCCTGGTCAGCAGGGCAGTGCTGGCACATCCCCCCTGGCCCTGCAGCCTCCAGGGAGTCTCCTGTGCAAGGCCAGGGCTCAGAATGCTGGCTCTGCCTTACTGATCCCAGAAGAGCCCAGGCAGTGCAGGGAGAGGTTTTCATGCCACGGCTTTGCCAGCATTTCCTCAAAGGCCAGAGAGCTCCAGAGCAGAACAGCTTTAGTGAACAAGCACTAAGCCCCTGCAGGCCCCTGGCCTCCAGGATGGCTCCATTTGCCATGGATCCATCATCAGGTGGAAGGAGCTGAGTTAGAAATGTGCTCCCTGGCCCTGGATCACCTCCCAGTGCCCAGACAGCAGCAGAGCAGAGGTGGCTGAGCCCCACTGAGCACAGGGTGTTTGGAGAAGGAGCACCCTTGGCCAGCAGCTGCTTCTCTGCCTGTGTGGGAGTTGTCCCCTTGCAGCTCTCACTCTGTGGAAACAGAACACAGTGCTGAGTGTCAGAAGGGGAGCACTTGGGCAACAAAGGCCTGTGCTCCTGGCCCGGGTAGTTTGGTAATTGCCAAACTCATCATGAGCTTTTGTGCCTGCACTGAATGGATTTCAAAGCTCCTCTAGGTGCACGGGAAGGAAACCACAGAATCACAGGATGATGAGGGTGGGGTGGACCTTAAAGATCATCTAGTGCCAAGGCCATGGGCAGGGACACCTCCCCCTAGACCAGGTAGCTCCAAGCATGAGTACATCCAGCTCAGAGTCAGGGACTAGCACTGAGGCAGCCTGGAAAATCCAGTGTGACAGAGGGAATGATTGTACTGCAATGGACATCTCTCCCCAGGCCGTGAGATCAGGCTGCCCCTGTGCCTCAGAGGGGAAGGCCAAGGACCCCTGGTTGAACTCAGCTCTCCTACGCTGAACCTTGGGAATGTTTTTGTCTACACCCCCTATGTCTATGAGGTGAGCAGCAGGGCTTGGGATGGATCCTGATGGCTCCTGAGGCAGCAGCAAGCCTGGTGGAGCTGTGGAATTGCTGCCAACCTGGGCAGCTGTGAGCAGGGAATATTTGATGTACTGCTCAAAGCTGGGGGGTCAGAAACGTGTGTCTGTTGTTCCTGAAGCCCCAGTCCCTGCTTTTGGGCAGCCTTCCTTAGGGATCAGCTGGGAGGCTTCCTGCAAAACAACCCTTTGCCACATGAAACCAACACTGGGTCAAAAAGCTGCATGTTCAGAGGCTTTTGTGGCAGTGCCAGACACAAGGCACCTTTGGACTGGGCTCTGCAGAAGCAGCTGCAACAAACTGGCTGCCTTTGAGCTTCAGCCCACTGCAAACAGCTTCCAGTCAAGTGTCCCTGCTTATTGCTGAAGTCACAGGAAATCCATCCAGCCTCCTGGCTCAGTGCTGGCCATTGCAAAGGGCTTGGGAGTTCTCTCCCTTGCTGACCAGTCCCTCACCACACTTCAGCCTTGGTGCATCTCTGGCTCTGGAAGGAGAAAAGTCTTCCTGGGAATAAAGCAAAGGATTTTTCTACCTATTTGCCTCCCCCCCAATAGTGTCAAGTTTGCAAAAAATTCATGAGGGAGCAACTGAAAGAGGTAGAAAATGAGGCACTACATCATGCCAGACACTTTCAAAAGCGCGGCTGGGGAAGGGAAAGACACGCTGAGTTTTCTTACCAAAGGATGGTGCTGTCTGTACATTTTGATGCTGATGCCTCATTCTCAATGAATTGTTTCCATGGTATGGGAAAGGTGAATGAGTAGATGGTGCTGTTGGAGCTGTGCTCACTGGGGCAGCAGCAGCTCTGGGGTGATTCACTCCGCAGCTGCAATCACCCCACTCAGGGCTCTCAGGGCCAGCTCCCCATGAGCTTGGTGATGCTGAGCAGAGGTGCACTGCTCTGTGTCCATGGGATAAGCCCAGGGTGACTGCAGGTCTGTGGAGTTGCCACTGCTCTGCATGAAAACCCAAAGGCAGAACTTGTCCTGTTGTATCTTTTGACTTCTGCCATTCAGCAGCACAAAGCATCTTCTGCCTTTGCTGGGTGTTCATTGCATCATTAGACAATAACTCACAAGAAGGGAAGGTTCCACCTGTATTTCCATTTTGCTTTCTTGCTTCTGCAGGTGGAACTGATTAACCAAGGAGCTCTTGATGCTCCCTTCACCTATATCCCT
This sequence comes from Agelaius phoeniceus, assembly GCF_051311805.1. Lineage (NCBI taxonomy): Eukaryota > Metazoa > Chordata > Aves > Passeriformes > Icteridae > Agelaius > Agelaius phoeniceus. The sequence continues at coordinate 1,203,692 of NW_027509876.1, forward strand.
TCAACCACAAATGTGGACTTCTGCTTCACGGTTGAGCCTGAGCGGGGCATGATTGCACCAGGTGGGACCCAGACTGTTCAGATCTCCTTCCATACCACCGTGCTGGGGAGCTTTGAGGAAAAATTCCAGTTCAGTGTGGCTGGATCTCCTACACCTGTGATCCTGACCATCAGGTAAGGACTCTGGGAGCTTGGTGGGCACATCTGTAGCTGTCTCTGGGACATCCCCCACCTACCTCATTTTGGGGTTGAGCAGAGAATAAAGGTGATGCCTGAGGTCTTAATCTCTGCTGTGATCCTGGCATTGCCTTAGTGTCAGGATGCCTCCTGCCCTGTGTGGTACCCAGGAGCTGCAATGACTCCTCCCTGCAGGGATCTCCCTCTGCCTTGGGCCATGGCAGGCAGTGGGATGGAGCAGCTCTGGGCAGCAGCTGCTCTGGGATGTCCCACCTGAACACCCAGCAAGGCCCCCAGGGCTTTGCAGATGGGCCAGCCTGGGTGATTCTGCCCCAGCAGCAGTGTTTTTAAAAACTTCCATTAATAATCCATCCCAGATGGGGAGCAGCAGCCTCAGCTCCCCTCTCATGGCCATGCTGTGGGGGACAAGCTGTGCTCCCAGCTCCTGTGCACAGAGTGCTCTGGTGCCTCCTTTGCACAGCCAGCAAAGGGCTGATGTGGGAGTCAGGAACTGTGCAGCAGGAACTGTGCCAAGGACTGGGGTACCATCCCATGGGCTGGTGCCATGGCAGGAGACAATCCTGGCCCAGCCAAAGGGAGAAGGGCTGATCACAGGGGAGGCAGAGCTCAGTCCTCAGCACCACAGCAGTGTGAGGCCTTGTCCCTGCCAGCCTGAGCCATGTGCTGCTGGGATAATGGAGTGGAAGCAGGAGAGCTGATGCTGGCTGCTCTGCAGCTTTGGAGCTGGGCTCCTGCTGTTGGGGGGCACTGGCTCAAGGCAGTAAAGAAATGAAAGCAATCTGCACTTGATTGTACCAATAAGATAAGGGAGATGGATAAAAAGGAACAAGGAAGTTATTATTTGGCAAGAGAAAAGTGGTGAGTAGGTCTGCCCATAGTGGAGAAACAATTATGCTGTCTTTGTTTTTGGAGGAAAAGTGCTGCTTTTTTAGTTTGGAAATCAAGAGGGAACATTTCACCAGTCCTTTCCTCTAGGATTCACCTGTCCCCTGGGTAGAACTGTTGCTGCTCTTTTCAGAGGATGGTTGGGGCTCCCCTGGATTCATGTCTCAGAACTGTGTCTGTAATGATTGTGTGGGTCAAACTCTCCTGAGAAAGCTCCTCCACGGGAACAGCAGTTCCAGCTAAGAAGGAGCAAAGCAGGGCACCTGTGGCTGGCAGGGCTGGTTACAGAAGTTTGTGGGGACACCTTGATGTCCATCCCATTGCAGCTGGGGAAACTGAGGCACGGAGCCCTGTCTGGGTGTGTGTTCAGGGTCCTTCATGGGACCCCCAGCATCCCAGGGGCTTCTCCTGCCTGCCCATCAGTGGCTGTTGGCTGCTGGCCACTTGGCTTGAGCTGCCCCCTGTGCACAGGGCCCTGTGCTGAGCACACGGTGCTGTGTTGGTTGGAAACCCAGGGTGCCCTGAGCCCAGGTTTTGTGCCCCGAGCCACGACAGCCAGACCTTTGCAATGCCTTTAACCGAGCCCTTTCCTGCTCTGTCCTCGGCCTCCAGGGGCAGCGTCACTGCACCGAATTTACACTTCGACCTCCCTGAGCTCGACTTCGGGGACATCTCCTTTGGTGAGTGTTGCCTGGGCTGGGACACAGCGTCAGGGATCTGTGCCTTCCAACAGAAAAGCATCCCTCACTCCTGGTCTGCCCCAGCAGCCTCTTCAGGCTGTGAACTGCTGCTGCCTCAGGGGGCATTTTGCCATTGTGAGATCAAATAGAACCAAGGAATAGAAAGGCAGTATTTTCTAGTGTCTCTGTCCTGCTTTAAAAGACAGATCCCCACCATGTGTGGCGGTATCTCTGGCTTTGCAGGATGGAAAGCAAATCTCAGAGCCAAAGTGGGGATCCCCTTGCAGGCACAATCACAGTGAGCAGCATGGCTGTGATGTCCCTGTTTGTTGGGTGAGGTGGGACATGGTTCCTAATTGCTAATCTCAAACCAAGGCTGGGGTTTGCCCCCAGTTGAGTGGACTCTGAGCTGTCACGTGCTCAGTCTGTTTGGCCCAAACCAAGAGATGCTTTAAGGGTCCTGCAGAGAGAAACTGCATTAAGGTGCATCACATTCTAGTTCCTGATTCCATCCTCATTTTCTTTTGCTGTAGCTTCTTCTCAATGACCACTCACTGTTTATGTATCGTGAAAACAGTGGGAATGTTGGCAGACTTACCAGGGAATTTGACAGCTTGAATTCTCAGAGTAAATGCTGGGTCTGGGTGCACACTCATCACTGCGAGATAACTGGTGCTGGTTTGGGGCAGGGGAGGGAGCTCCTTCCCCTCCCAAAGAGAGAAGCTTGCAGTGTTCAGCAGGGCTAGGAGTGGGCATTTTCAAGGCTGCAGTCTGGAATCAGTGTCAAAGGGAACTCAGTGATGATTAATTCCTCATGCAGCTTCTCGGTGAGCTGTAGTTCAGAAAATAAAGAGCTAAACTCCAATCTCACTTTTATCCTGGCAGGATATTCCCACCAGGATCATGCCATAATGGGTGCCTGAATGGATATTTGTGTCCTTTCCTAGGCTTTCCCTATACCCAGAGATGTCGCCTCACCAACTGCTCCATGGTGCCCGTGACATTCAAGCTCCGCATGTCGGACGATGGCACGCAGCCGGCTGTGGACAGCCTTGATCAAATACGCAAAGAAGGTGACCCATCCTGGAGGAAGGGAATTCATTTCTATGTGGAGCCAAGGGAGTTCACAATGAATCCCAGCCAAGGAACCATCCTCCCCCAGGGACACCAGGACATTGAGGTATGGGAAGAATCCAGCCGTAGATGCTTCAGCACCAGGGCTGAAGCTTCACTGGAGTGTGGGAGGGCTTTAGCTCTGGTGCCAGCTTTGAGCATCGTGGGAGTGAGAGATCTGCACTGCTGGGAGGCCTCTGCTAGCTGGCTTACCCGGGATGTTCCTCAAGGAGCACTGGTTTGTTTCCAAAATCCTACACTGAGATCAATACCATATGGTCAAGTCCTGAAGCCATTCTTTTGCTTTTGAGAGCGATTTCTTTGATTGCAGGTGGGCAGAGCAAGGATGAAGGCAGAAGGTGGCTGTCAGAGAGATGTCATTGTATAAAGCAGTTAGCTTTTCTTCTTGGTCTCATTTTCCCTCTCCTGAGGAGCAGAAAAATTTGTGTTCACTGCAGGGATCTCCAGTGGAGACAAAAACCTCTGCAGCCATGTGTTGCGGTTCAAATTGATTTTATCGATTCCTTGTTCTGTTGTACACCCATGTTCTCCCTGAGTTGGCTCACGCCTGTGTTTTACCCTCCCTCAATGCTGTCCCTCATGCCGTTCCCTGCCCCTTGTTCCAGCTCTTTTCCCTGCCTGTCTAGGCAACCCAGCCCCTTTTGTTCCCAAACCTTCTTTGCCACTTGAACCTCGGGCCAATCCCTGATTGCAATACCCCTTTGGAATTCCCCTATTCTTGGAGACCCCATTGGCCATGTGACCCATCCTCTTTACCCTCCTACCCCCAGTGGTCCCAGACACTTGATGTAATCCCCTCACTCCTCCCCTGAGGATTCCCTATTGATTTGCTGTTTGTATCCACCCCCTGATTTGTATTTTTACAAAAGCCCTGGCACAGGAGTGTCCAGGGCTCTTGTGCCTCTGATTCCTTTATTTGGAATAAACCCTTCCTTGTGGAACTTCAAGACAGAGAGCCTCCTCCTTTCTCCTCTGCCTGGTCCCTGTGGTGGCTTGTCTCTTGCGCTGTACAGCAAGTGGCTCTGAGGGCTCTGCCTCTGGTAAATGCCCACCCTGGGGCAGTTCCCCACTCCTGGCGTGGTGCCGGAGTTCTAAGAGCCAGCCCGGGCTCTGGGTACCATGGCAGCCATGAACTGCCCAGCACCTGCTGGGCCACACTTTGCCCTCAGCCTTCTGCTGGAAAGCTGAACTCATTGTGTTCAAGTCAGATTTCCACTGCATTTATGTCATTGTAGTCAGATGAGAAATTGGCCCCTTAATTTGAATACAGTGGTGTGTAGAGCTTTAGTCTAATGTTTTAATGAAGCTGACCGATGCTGTGATAGCAAGGTGTGTTTAACAAATCTGCTATTGCCAGAAGGCTTTTGTTACTCTGAGACTGTGCTCTACACATGGACCAGCAGAAGAATTAAAGCCAAATCCTTCCTCAAGAACTGGAGGATGTCACATGTGGGTAATGAGCTTTTGTAAGGAAGAATTTACTGTTCTTTTTTCTACCAGGTGACCCTGTGTTCCAACACCGTGATGGAATTCTACAGGAGATTGCTGGTGGACCTGGAGGGTTTTGGTGAGGGAGTGGCATCAGTGGTCATCACAGCCAGGTACCAGCCCTTCCTGGCCTCCCCCAGGCACCGCCTTGCCCAGGCTTTGCTGGCTGCAGCTGCCAAGGAGAAGAGCTGCTTAATGGCCTCATGTTGTGCCAGCTGGACATGAGAACAGCAGTGCTTGGACAGCAGCCTGTGGTGAAAAGCACCCCTGCTCACAGCCCAGCACAGTCCTGGCCCTTTTCTAAAGGGACCAGGAATGGTATCATTGATTGGCCTGGGTTTTGGTGCTTGAGGTGGAACAAATTTCCCGAGGGCCTCCTCTCCTTCTTCCTGCAAGAGATGGAGTTGTGCTGGTTGTGACCACCCTGCATTGGTTTGGGACACACCAGGCAGCCTGCTGAGAGTCAGGGTCTGGTTCTGTTCATGAGGGCACATGACAGGGGAAAGTGGCTCCCAGCAAGAGTGGGGAGGGCAAGGTCTTATGAGGGGAAAGCAGCCTTGATGTGGCAGGTCAGCTCCAGTTTTTCTCCTTCCCTGTGCTTCCCATTTTGAGCTTTAATGTTCTCAGACTTAAACCAAAAGTCTTTCTTGCTGCAGCAGAATTCCACCCTGCTGTGCTGCTGTGGGTGTCAGTGTGATGCCAGAGGGATGCAGCTCCCTGGTGCTGTTCCCTCTCCCAGGCAGAGCCATGCAGGCAGTGCCTGGGCTGCCATTTTGTCAAGCAAATGGAGCTGGGGCCAGTCAGTGCCTGGAGCTGTGCAGTGAAGGAGCCAGGGAGCTGCAGGGCCTGGCAGGGGCTGATCAGCCCCTCTGTGGGGCAGCTGCTGTCTCGTGCCCTCCAAGGCTGGGGCCAGCAGCTGAGTTGTCAGGCAGGGCAACAGCACCATGGGAGAGAAGGGAGTCATTTTTACTGAGACACTAGGGTTGTGTGTTCCTTGAGCCTTAGTGAGCACTGATCCTTGTTGGGATGGCTCCCCCAGAGCTCGTGGCTCACTGGGACTGTTCCAGGAGTCCTGTCAAGCCTTCTTGGGTAAAGGAGGGGCTGAGGCAGCTGTGGCTCAAAGTGCTCTGCCTGGGGCACTGGGCAGCCTCTGGGTGCTGCCTCTCAGGGTTTGCCCCTCCTTGACAAGACGTGTTGGAGTGGGAAGAGGTAGAAGGCAATTTATCCCTGTAGGGCTGTTCAATGTGTGCATTTGACAGTGACCAATGTGTTCTGCTCCATTGCACAATCTTTGGGGGGAAATGTTCTCCATTCTCTCAGTATCTCTGATTCCCCTGGGGTCATCTCTGTGCCCAGATGTCTCGTTCCTGAGCTCCAAGTGTCCTCCCCAGTCGTGCTGTACGATGAGTGCCACCTGAAGGTGCCGTATGAGAGGAAGATCATCATTAGGAATCCCAGCCACCTTCCTGGCTGCTACGGGCTCATTCCCCAGGTTTGGCATCACATCCACCTCCTTCTGTCAAATATTACTGAGGAGATTATTAGGGGAAAAAAGGGTTTGGATAAGACCTTGCTGGTTTCTATTCAGCCTTAAAGATCTGCCGAGAGCAGGATCCTACCCAACTGTAAACTTTAGGAGGCAGTTGAAGCTCCTGAGGAAACAGTTGATGTTCTGGTCTTCAGGGTGTTTCATGTGGGAGATCTTAGAGGGTTGTGAAAAGCTGCTGCATCCACAGACACCAATGCCTGTGCTGGCAGCCTCCTTGCAGGTTCCCCTGGGAGTGCTAAGCCTACAATTCTTGCATCTTGTGTGTGCCTTTTACCTTTGTGCTGGGGAGTTTGAAACGTGTGTAAAAGTTGCTGTTGCGGTGGATGTTAAGGAGTCTAAAGTTTCTCCAGAGGTGCCTCTGAAGTTGCATTTCATTCTGTCCCTTCCAGAAACGCAAGGAGGACTCTGCTGTGCTCTACTCCAGCCCCAAGCCCTGTGGGATTGTGCAGCCCCAGAGCACAGCAGAGATCCCAGTTGTGGTGGAAGTGCAGGCCCTGGGCACTCATCGCACCAACGTTGCCATCGGCGTGTTCGGGGATGAGAGAAACCCACGGGTGAGGGCAAGGGGAGATGTGAGCCTGTGTGCAGCTGCTCCTGGCAGGGTGCACAGGGACAGGGATTCTTCCAGGGAAAACAGGCACAGGCTGCTGGGGAGAAGGACAGCAGGGATGGGTGGCACAAGCAGCCCATGCCTCATAGGTGGTGATCTCAGTGTCTGACGCAGAAGGTAGTTCATCTAAGCTGGAATTGAGGGGAGTTTTAGTTAATTAAGCTTTAAAATGCTGTTAACTTTGGAAACATCTGTTTTCAAATGTCATCCCTCTGAGCACAAAAGAAGATGTCAGAAGACTTCTGGGAACCTTGAGCTTTGTGTAAAAGAAAGGAAAGCTGGCATTTGAAGACTGGTTGCAAGGATTTAAACTTAGATTAAAACATAATGAAATGATGATGCCAAATTCCCTGGATGGCACCAAACATCTGAACCTGGGCCATTGTGGCACTGCATGTAAATCAGTGAACAGCAAGGACAGGCAATGCAGGCTGTGCCAGGGAGCTTGAAGTTTGACAAAACAGTTGCTTTCAACTATCAGGCTGCTTCCCTTTAAAAGGAGGGTTTCTCCCTGCCAGAATAACCAGTTGTTTAACTGTCAGCCTGGTCTTAACTAGAGATTTCTTGCAAAGCTTTTACCTTTGGGCCAATAATTTGTAGTTGGAAAGGTTCTCTTACCTTAATCCTTTTAAATTTGGAGGTGAACATGTAATTTTCTTTTCCTTTTTTCCCAAAAGCCCAGCATTTCAGCTGGAGTGTGGTAGCTGTCCCTAAAGCAATAACTTGAGCAGGGTTGAGCTGTTGAAGCTTTTTTAGGTTTCCCTGTTGTGGTTTGTTTTGAGTGGTTTTTAATCTTTCTTGCCTGCTTCCTGGAACAGGGAGTAGAATTATGAAGCTCTGGACGGCTGGCAGAAATCTACCCAAGTCCAAGTGTGTTAGAGTTTGGCAGCATCCCAGCTCTACAGCCTGCTTCACAAAGCTTTACCCTCTTCAACAAAGGTCTTGTCCCTGTAGACTTCAGCATGGAAATGGTAAGTATCTGTGGGGCTGTTTTCCAGGGAAATGGACTGGTCAGTAGCAGCCATGACTTGGCTTTTAAAAGCAAGATTTCCATATTGCCCTGTGTGAGAGGAGGCAAGATACTCCAATATTCCCTCTGAGCGAGGCAAGAGGAACCTGGCTCTGGAGTGGTTTTAGCTGGGGCACCCCTCAGTGAGGTCAGGTGCAGAGATGTTGGAGCAGCAATTAATCTGGGTTGCGTTGACAAGTTCTCCCTTAATTTTATCTTTTGTCTTTAGCTGTGTGTGTCACATTTTGGAGCTCCGAGATCAAGAGAAACCTGTGGTCCTTTGCTCCCCAGAGCATGGATTTCACTGTGGTTTCCCTGTCCCATCTACATTTGCTTTGTGCCAAACTGCTGTTAATAGTAGAGAGCAGGGTGTGAGGTGTGTCCTCAGACTGCTGGTGGGGAGGCAATTTTCACACCTCCTGGGGGTCAAGCCAGCTGGGCAGTGCACACAAAGACAAGCGTGGGGGTTGTGCACCCCCCAGCCTGTGATCTCTGTGCTATTGAAGAGCATCTTTGGGGAGCAGCTGCAGAGAAAGGCTGTTTAATATGTGGGGGCTGCATAGGGCAGAAGGAGCTGGGGCTGCTCCCCTGGCAGGGGGAGCAGGGCTGGTGCAGCCAGGAAGGGCTTGTAGGCTGGGCCTGGGGCTGGCTGGGATGTCTGCTGGAGGGGGAGATCTGTGAGGGCCTTGAGGTTTCTTCTACTTCACGCTGGCTGTGTTGAACTTGTGGAGCTGGTTAAAACCTGATACCATGGACTTGGCTGTGTCTGTGGATAAAGCATCAGGCCATGTGGGAGAGTCCAGCCACAGCCTCCTGGGCCAAGGAGGAGGGGTGTGACTTTTCCTCTTGCTGCTTTTCCAGCTCTTTGGGAGATAAATGTTATTCTAAAGCGAGGGGTTTTTTCCAGGGCAGCTTTCCCTGACTCCACAATGGAGTTCTGCTTTCAGCCTCTGCAGGGAGCAATGCCCCTTGGCTGGGTGCTCATGGTGTGTAAAGGTTGGGTTTCATGTGCTCCTGCCAGGGCCAGACCTGCAGAGCAGTGTCTGCACAGCTGTGCTGGTGCAAGGCCTTTCCTCCCTCCTTTGGGCAGCCTCCAGCTCTCTTGGCCAGTCTGTGAAGTCCATGAGAAAGCAGATGACAAGAGTTCTTGGGAAGAGTGGGCCATGCCCACAGAGCACATGTTGTCCAGTTTTCTTTCTGCTTCCTGCTTTCCTGCTCTGCTATAAGCATTTGGAGGTGACTTTTCTTTAGGCAGAGGGCACTGGGGCACCTCTCTACAGCTGATGATTGGTGGGGAGTGAGGGCTTCAGTCCTTTAGGGGGTGTTGAGAAGCACTGATGGCCCCTTGGGAAAGATTAGTTTGGTATTGGGGTTTTGCTTACCTGGTTTTGCAGAGATATTCTTCAGGCTCTCAGCAGTGTCCTCCAGCCATGTGATTTCTGCAGTGGGATTTGAGCAGTCCTGCCTTCCTCTGGCCTTGAGCCTTCGTGAGAGGCCAGGAGAGAGAAAGCAGCTTTCCTTGGCCCACAGTGCAGAGAAAGACTGGGGAAGGAACACTCTCCTGAGGATAAGCATCCCTTGGGTTGGGCAAAACGGGGTTAATTGGGTGAGTCCCTTAAAGGAGGGGAAAATACAGGTTGTATGAGCTCTGCTGTTGCCCAGTACTGTAGCTTAACTTTAGGGAGATTAGGCCTTCAGGATTTTTATCCTCCCCTCTTTAGTCTTTCCTTTTCTTATATCCCACAAGACACCAGGGTGTGTGGTTTCCATCCTAAATGCATATTATGCTTGTCTTACAGGCTTCCAAATCCAACTGCTTTGTTATTGAACCCAGTGAAGGAGCGATCCCTGCTAGGGGTGAGGTTCCTGTGACTGTCACAGCAACCCTGGATGACACTGTGGGTTTTGATGACACTGTCCAGCTGTTCATTGGGAACAGCCTTTGGAGCAGTGTCTTTCTCCAGGCTTTTGGCATTGGCACCACAATTGTCACAGACAAACCATTTGCCCCAGAGCTCAACTTGGGATACCAATTCAGGTAGGAGATCTCTCCACTCCCACCTCTCCTCCTGTCTCAACAAGGAGCACTTTTTCTGTAGTCCTTCAGGCAAGATCTTCTTCAGAGTTCAAAGCCCTGACTCCTTCCCTAAAGGCAGAGATTCCTTTACAAACATGTGATGGGCACTTGAGAGTTGTTAGACACCTTCAAAAGCCACTGAAAGGGAAACCAGTTGCTAAATTGCCACAAACTGTCTCTAATTCTAATACATTGATGTCCTCACTTGATGGAGTAATGATCTCACAGGCTGCCCCAGAACTAAAGGTTCCTGAAATGGTGCCCAGATGAGGCAGTCCTTCCATGTGGCTGAGGCACCAAGGGAAGATCCTTTCTCTTGCCCTTGCCCTTTCCCAATGGCACCTGCCAGGCAAGCAGGGGCCCTGGGAACAAAGAGACAGGAGGGTGACAACCCCCACCAGGAAGGCAGGAGCCCACAGAGCAGTTCCAGAGGCAGAGTTGCCAGCAGAGTTTGCAAAGTTCACTTCCAAACAGTTTCTAATTGCAAAATGAAATTTCTACAAATGGCTACCAGTGCAGAGCCAAGGCTGATACGAATGAGAGAGGCTCTGCTCCCCTGGTTTCCTCTCCTGGAGCAGGCAGATGATTTTTACCAGCTTGCTGGGATCATCCAGAAACTGCCTCTGAGCCGGCTTTTAGGAATGCCTGCAATCCTACCCCCACACACAAGGTCCCCAAGGGCAACATCTCAAAGATTCAGTTTCAGCTTTGGGCACAGATTAATACAAAATGCAGCAACAGTATGAATCACCCCAGAACAAACCTTTTGGGGGAAAACACCACGTCCTGTTAGCCTCACCTGGAAAATGTTACATTACCATTAGAAACATATTTCTCTTTGCAATAATGACATCAAAAGGGCACCTTATCAGACACCACTTCTGGTCCACATTAAGAGCTGGAAATGAAGACAGTCTCTTCATAAATGAAGCAATTAACACCTCAGGTTGCTCACTGGGAGCAATCTGATGACCAGGGAAATAGCTACTCTCATACTCTATTCCATCCTGCCTTCTATTCCAGCCTCGTGCCCTGTATCCATCAGTTCAAAGTAACAAACAAGGGCCGCCGTTACCATCAGCTCTTCTGGAGTGCGGAATGCTACAGCCCACCTGAGGAGGGGGGCCAGAGTGTCTCTGTAACCCTCAGTAGCCCCAGGGCCAAGGATGATTCCCAGCGCCCCAAACGTGCCAGCCCCGTCTTTGGGCTGGAGCCACTGTCAATGGACCTGCAGCCAGGCCAGTCTGAGGACATGGTGCTGCGAGGCTTCTCCCGCATGCCACAGGTGAGATCCCCTCCTCTGGGCTTGTTCCACAGGCCCTTGACATTTGCCTGGGGAAATGAGCAGGGGCCTTCACAAAACTGATTTAAGGCTACTCGTTTCTGTGGCAGCACCAGTTGCTTTCCTTGCTGGCCACCATCAGAGCAGCTGAGACTTTATTGTGATTCCACAGCTAGCAAAACCCAGTGCTGATCCCAAAGCAGGGGCGGGTGGAAATATTGCTCTTTTGGGGCAAGCAGTGTTGCATGCTGAGTCAGCAAAGAAGGGCAGAGAAATAAGTTACACTTAGACTAGGAGTCCAAAAAGAAAGTGAACTAAACAAGTGCCGAGTGGTTTATCTGGGGTGAGCACGGAGTAAAACAAAAGCCATGTCAAGGGAGGGGGTTTCTCACAAGTGCCTTTTGTGCTTTTGGGGTGCAGTGTTACAGACAATTGAGCACAGGAAGAAAAGGGGGCAGGGACTGTAACTGTGGCAGGAATAGGGCCCGTGGTGGGTGCAGAGCCAATGCAGGGCATTTGCAGGGTGCCCTGCCACTACGCACTGGTGACAAGTGACTCTTGCTTGCAGGAGGTGCAGGATTATGTGTTCTGTGAAGCCATCATTGGGACATCCCCCAGGATGGAGAGGATAATAGAAACAATCATTACCTGTCAGTTCATTCACCCCTCTATAGAAGTATCAGCCAGACAATTCTCTTTCTATGTGGAGAAGGTAAGTCTGGATTGCATGCTGGCATTTTAACAGCATGGCTGAGGGGGGTGTGTGCTTGTGTTAAAGCCCCTCTTTACCCTTCCTGAGGCACTTTGTAAATGAGTGAAGATGCTTTTAGAGATGAGACTGGTATTTGACTTCCCCAAAGTAAAAGTGCAGTTCCAGCTGCAGTGCCAAGGAGATGGTGGCCACCCCAGAGAAATGCCAGTTTCTGTGCTCACTGTAAAGGGAGGCTTTTGAGGACCCTCCAAGGCACGGTGATGTCTGTACACTGATGCTGCAGGGAAGCTGGGAAAACTGGAGATTCCTGTGAATTCCTCAGGCTGACAAGGAAAAACCCAACATCTCCTGTGTCTCTTTGCCTTCTGTGCTGTTGGCATGGATGCTTGATGGTACAGCTATATGGATCAGCTCTGTGCATTTCCCTAAGCCTCCTCTGCTTCAAAGGAGCCCCAGGCATCCTGCAACTGCAGTGATGATAACACTGAGGCAGAGCAGGTGCCCTTTAGTCTCTGGATCCCAACTCCAGCATCATCTTTCTGCCTCCTGCAAGTTGTCTGAAAAAGAGAAGATGGTTAATGATTTGGTTTCTGTAGTTTCAGGCCTCTCCTCTGGTTCCCAGGCTTCCAGTGAAGTACAGAATTTCTGGAACAGGCAGTTCAGATGTAATTGAGAAGCTTTTCAGCTCTCCCTGATTCTGCCTGGGTTCTGCTCGATGCCACACACCCAAACTGATTTATTGCATACTATGGCACAGCACCTGTTTGGTATCAGTACATGCAGAAGTCGTTTCCCAAAGTCTCTGGTTTCTCTAAACCATGCAGGAAGCCCAGCACAATGCTCAGACAGGAAGGAAGAGCCCAGGCTGATCAGAGCTTTGAGACCACAGACACCTTGTCCCTGTAGCAGGGGCTGCAGGACCCGTGGTGCAGACAAAGTGCTTTTTGAGGCTGCTAGAGCCAGGAAGGTTGTGAGAAATGACTGTATGTGAGTGAAGATCCCCTAGTGCTGTTCTGCCCAATAGAGAGACAAAAGTGGAGACAAATGGCCTGGATTCACTTTCTGCTTTAGATCTTGGGTCAAGCAGCCACCTCCTCTCAGGGGCCTATTCCCTCATCTGTACTTGGGAGTTTTCCCTGTCCTCCAGAGGATGCTGTGGTTTCTAAACATGAAAAGCATCTGCTGTCAAGAAATACCTCCTGGAAGGGTAGAAACAAATAGAAAGAGTAAATAGAAATGTATGCACTCGTGAGGCTGAAAAATGTGAGCTGCAGCAGAAGCAGAAGGAGGTCTGTTTCTAGTTGAGGCTGTTTTTCCTTGTCTCCTGTTTCCATAGAAACCCAGCGATGTCCTGACACTGCAGTACCAGCCTTTGTCTTTAAAAAACACCTGCCTGCTGCCACTGGAGCTCATGCTGCACTTGGAGCAGCCATTCCTGGTCTGTGATAAGGAGCAGCAGCCCCTCCCAGGTGGCCAGGTGAGCAGCCCTGGCCTCCTCCAGTGGGGTCTGAAGAGGAGGGATGTGGTGGTGCCTTTCTGTTGGGAGCTCCTTGAGTCAAGAAGTTTATTCTGTAGCATCAGCAGTGGGCTGGCCTGAGCTGCATCAGCAAAGCTGCTGAAGGAATCAAAATCTTGTCTGAATTGAGAAGATCCATCCTGGCTTTAAGGCACAGGGAGAGGGGAGCAGGCAGCTGGGTCTGGGCAAGCCATGCAGGGAAGGTGTCTCCTGGAAAGCCATGCCAGCTCTCCAGCAGCCACCCCCTTGTACTGGGGCTGAGCACAGAAACGGGAGCCTGAGGGATCCTGGACTGGACTGTGGTGCCTGCAGCCAGAGCCCTGCTGGAGAGAGATGAACCATGAACTGAGAAGCCCGTGCTGGGGTCACTTGGAGCATTTTCTGTTTCATGCTGTCAGACCTTGGGACATCATCCCACAGGTGATTAATTACTGCTCATCTCCTTGCAGCCTGTGAGAGTGGATGTAGGGGAGACCTGTCATCTCTACATCGTGTTTGACCCAGCTTATGAACTGGATTTGAAGAGCTGGAAAAAAGAGAAGGTTCTGAAGATAGACATGGTCAGGGGCCATCCTTTTGTGGAGCATATCACCCTTCAGGGAGAAGTTCACTTCCCAAATCTCCAAATGCAGCCCAGCTCCGTGGAGTTTGGCTGCATCATGGCTGGCACTAAAAAAGTGCGTTCCCTGGAGATGACCAACTGCAGCCCACTGCCCGTCCAGTACCGCTGGTCATTCCGTTCCGACAGCGAGGTGACCAGGTTTAGGTATGTGCACCTTTGCCCTCCCCTTGAAGCTCTTCTTGCTGTGTCCTGTTTGTACTTGGCCAAGAGCAAAGCTGTTTGCCTGGCATCTGACAAATGGCACTGAGCAGCTGTGCTCAGGCTGGATGCTCAGGGAATAGGTTTTCCACCACTTTGGTGCTGCACAGCCCCCACAGTGGTTTCCCCTGGGAAGGAAAGCTGGGGTGAAAGCTGCTTTCTCAGACCTCTGTGGCCTGAGACCATGTCCACCTTGATGAAGGGCTCCTAGTCCTTGTAGTCTTGTAATTAAAAGGTAACTTTTGTAGTTACAAGAAGAACTATGTCAGTGGGGTTTTTTTTTAGAAAGGAATGAGGCACTCGAACCAGATAGCAGCCACAGGACAGCTAAATCTTTCAGAGAAAAGAATTTATTGCTCTCTTATCAGAAGAAATGAACTTCTTCCCGCCTCGAAGGCACTGTTAGGATTAGAAGGAAGAAGTAGATGAAGACCAGACAGAATCCTGTGTTTGAATGGAATTGATGCATCCTGTATGAAGTGTATGAATATGCAAGGGGCTATTGTTCTTAAGGGTTAATCCTTTGTTAGTGGGGGTCCTTTTTCGGGCTCGTGCTGCCCAGAAAAAGGTACCCGGACGTCCGTAACTCTTTGTATTTGTTGTCCCATTTGTTGTCCTAATTCAAATTGTCCAAATTATTTTTACTCTAATTGTATTACTATTTTTATAACCATTTTATTACTATTAAACTTTTAAAATTTTGAAAACAAGTGATTGGCATTTTTCACAATAGTTCTCTTATTTTCCAGAGATGAGCTTTGCCCACCTAAATTCAAACCCCAACCACCAAAAGGGAAGAATACCAGTTTGGAGTCCCCAGCATCTCGATGGAGACACTTCAAGATGAGACAGGAGCAGGCAGCCAGAATGCTGAAAGAAGTGGATGATTTTACCCAGTCTTTAAGAGACAAGGTAGATTTTCTTGTACATCTGCTGCTTGTGTTGCCTCCCCAGCCTGCCACCACCAAGTCATGCTCGTGCTGACCTCCCTTTTTGCTGCCCTGCTGTCCTGTGCCCTGACAGTGGGCTGGGCAGCAGGGCCAGTGGCTGGACATGGGCTGTGTGGGAGGGAGAAATAGGAGAGTTTTCCTT
Organism: Agelaius phoeniceus; assembly: GCF_051311805.1. Lineage (NCBI taxonomy): Eukaryota > Metazoa > Chordata > Aves > Passeriformes > Icteridae > Agelaius > Agelaius phoeniceus. The sequence continues at coordinate 1,218,743 of NW_027509876.1, forward strand.
GGAGAAGCTCACTCAGGTCCTACAGACCTGTGCTGAGTGTGGGATTTTTTGCCTTCACAATGAAAGAAGAGGCTTTTATCTGCATCATCATGGTAAGGCCTCCAGCTTCCTTCCCAGAGCAAGCTGGGATGAGTCCTGATCTCCATGGAGCCTCTTCCCAAGGCAGCCAGACTCCCTGTTTGCAGGGCTCTGCTTTCACCCAGAGCTGCTATTGCACTGCTGGCCCTGGAGCTGTCTTACAAAGGGAGACTTTGCAACGTGGCTGTCTCTTCCTCCCAGCATAGAAAATGGCTTCTTTTTCAGGTGCAATCAGATCAACTTCCTGAATTCCCCCGCCTCCAAGTAGGGTTTGAGGGAATCAGCAGCTCCGTGGACGAACCGCAGCCTTCCCTCGAAGCAGAGAAGGTAGGAGGGAATCTGTCTCACTTGCACATTGTCAGTGTGGCAAGCAGGGCTGGAGCTCCCAGTGCCACTGGTGGGCCTCAGCATTGGCCACAGAGGGGCCTCCCATCCCTGCAGGCCCATCACAAAGGGCTGCTGAAGCAACTGGTAGTTGGAGAGGCCATGCAGGACACGTTGTAGGGCTGCCCAAGGACACTTTGCAGCACCTATGGAGGGCACTGCTCCCCCTGGAACTCCTCAGGTGGTCCATAGGAAACTTTTGCAGGAGCTTTTGCTGTAGCACCTTGAGAAAGCAGCATTTAAATCAGAGAGAGGGGAAGAGCCTCAGGAGTCAGATGAGCTGGGCTGGAGTCCTTCGCTCAGCTCCGAGAGCTCTCACTCTGAGCCTCCTCCTTTTCTAAAAGCAGTAAGAAATGCTTTTTAAAGGCAAGTTGTGCATCAGAGAGAATTTCTACTGCCAGGAGACATCCCAGTTCACTTTCACGTAATGTACTAATTAATGCATTGATCTGTGAGTGTGGGAGAAGATTTTCCCCATGGTCCCTGCACTGGTCAGTGGCATGGATGCAGGATGAGGTGAGGGTGATTCTGGCAGTGTTTGGGGAATAGGCCCCTCCAGGTACAGCTGCACTTTGCTCCAAGATGCTCTTCTGCATCCATTGCCATGCTCAACAGCTCAATCTCTCCTGTCTTCCATCCAGGCTTTCAGTATCCTGCCAATGTCAGGTGTGCTGCAGCCAGGTGAGAGCCAGCAGGTCTCCTTCACCTACTCTGGCCACCTCAACACCATCTCCGATGTCACGGCGCTGTGCCACGTGGAGGGAGGCCCCACCTACGAGGTGCTGGTGACCGGGGAGATCTCACGTGTCCGCTACTCCGTGAGGCCCCAGGAGATCAACTGTGGCTTACAGGTACCACACACATCCCTGGCACAGATCCTTGCTTTGGCACCACGGCCAGCAGGTTCCTGCCCACCTCGCTCCAGGGCTCCCTTCCCAGCCCCTTTGTTGGCTCTGGGGCTTGGAAGCCCAACCTTTGAGGGACACATCTGGCATCCAAGCTGCTCTAAAATGGCCATCTCCAACCCTCTCCACAATGCTGGGAATGCCTCTTTTTCAGGGTACCTAACACTGCCTCTGGGGCAGGCAGGGTCCCAGTGAGGGTGCTCTGAGGGGTGTGTCCCTGAGACATCTCTCTGCTGATCCACACCTAAAGCCTGACCTCCAAGGAGATGCTCTTGTCTAAAGCTCTTGCTTAATCCACACAATAATCAAGGGAAGAAGTTGGGCTTCCAGTCACTACCGTTGGAGAGACTGTCCCAGAATAATCCCCACTTCACTCTTTTCCAGTCAAAAGCCCACAGATATTTCCAGCTGCTGGCCCTGTCTGTGTTGCCCTGGGTGACTCCCTTGTTGCATCTATGTTGCTTGCCAATACTTGCATGCAGGTGCCTTTTCTCCTGGAATGCCTCAGTGCTGTCTCTGTTTCTTCTGGCTGTGGGTGACCCCTCAGAGGGCAGAGGGCCTGTGTGCCCTGGTTCATTTATTGCTGGCCCTCACATGGTTGTTACCACAGCTCTGTGTGCTGCCAGAGCTGCCTGGTGCTGTGCAGGTACCCTGTGAGTCTCACTCACTGGATTTTGATGAGCAGTACCTTGAGGAGGAGAAGGTGAGAAGGCAGGTCTGGTCCCCATGTACACGCTGCCCAAGCTTCACAGCACTCCAGCATTCCCAGGCTTGTGCCAGGGAGATGGAGGCAATCCCCAGGGCAAAGCCAGCTCTGCTGACATGCTGTGGGAGGACCTAAACTAAATAGTTGGTGTTATTGGGAGGAAGGGAGGAGACAGAAAATGGGTTGATTGAGTCTGTGTGATGAAAGGCAAGAAAAGGAATCTTGCGTATGGTTTCTCTTCCCTCCACATACAGATCCTGCGGATGGCAGTGGGGTCTGAGTACCAAAAGAGCTTTGTTATGCCTCCACGTGCCATGGGTGAGACACTGCCTCCAGAGGTGCTGCAGGACCACGAAGCACACAGGAGGCCAAAGGCTCAACAGGCAGAGCTCAAGCCCATGGCAGAAGCCAAGGCCAGGGCTGAGTCTGAGTCCAAGGCCAAGGCCATGGGCAAGGCAGCAGCAGGTCAGAAAAACAGTGAGGGTTTGGTGGTGTCTGTTTTGCCTGTGGTCCAGCCCATACACCCTGAACTCTCTCTGTCACCTTGCTCTCCAGGGAAAGCCCATTCTTTTAGCAGCTGCCTGTTCCCCAGCTTGGTGGAGGAGCTCTTGGCTGAAGGGCTGTGGCATCCTCTACCAACCCTGAGTGTAGCCAAAGCAAGCTCCTATCTGCCTGCCATAGACTGGGGAAATCATCAGGATATTTCCTTGTGTCCCTTAGCCACAAAGACTAGGGCTGGATGAGTTTCTCAGCCAATAGGACCAGATCTAATATCACTGGCTCTTTTATATTTGCACCTTCCTAGCAACAAAAGAACAATCTCATCTTGCTTTCACCGAGTCTCCTTTCCTGGGATCCGAGGGCATGGGGACTTTACTGCCCGGCCATAGCTTGGGGGATTGTCTGAATTCTGGGGAGGGATACAAGCTCCCCAATATCTCCTGGGATGATAGGCTGGGTCAGGAAAAGCTGTGAATCCTTGCAGCTGACCCAGAGCACCCAGGTCAGCTTGCAGTCACTCATGGTTTCTCCTCTTTGTGCTAAAGAACTGCAGCGAGAGAAATCTCTGCAGAGGAAAGCAGAAGTGGATAAAATAGCACTGGAAAGGAAGCTCATACGGAGGAAAAAGTGAGTAAGGCTTCCATGGGTTACTGCTGTTCCATGGGTTATTGTCCCTGGAGGGCTTCCCTGCTCCAAGGACTCTGAGCTCAGAGGTGCTGGATAGCAAAGGCCAGAAGCAGCACAGGGATGGCCATTCTGAGCTCCCTGGCTCCCAAGAGAGGAAGGACCTTCTTCTGTTGAGACAGAAGATCTTCTTCTCTATTGGAGTGCTGAGCCCTCCTGGCTTAGATGCTGCCTGCAGGGAGCTGGGCTCTGGGCTTGCCTTGGCACTGCCTCTAGAGGTGTCTTTAGGTCCATGGTGTTGAGTTGCACCTTCTTGATCATCTCCCTTCACCAAAACAGTGGGATTGTGGTATGGGCAGGTGTGGGGCACAGAGCAAAGCTTGGTTTGGGTCCTGCTCCTGCCACAGCATTGCAAGTCCTTGCGATGCTGATCTGCCAGGCTTCTCCTTCTGGTGGGACACCACCCACAGAAGCTCACGTCCTTTAGGCTCCCCTTCAGCTGCAGCAGTAGGCCAGCCCAGGAGAAGCTCAGCTCCAGCAAGGCAGCCCAGCTCAGGACACACAGGCAAAGTGTGGAGCTGAGAGTGGAGGCTGGTTAAAGCAAGTCTGTGTATCAGCACTTCCTTCAGCCCAGGCTGAAGTTGGTTTCATGGGGAGGAGACAGATGAGGCTGTTTCAGATGGCTTTCATGGCAGAGAGCACCGGTTTGCTTGCTCACAGCTGGGTTCCTGCAGGAAATCTGGCTGACAAGAGCCTGTCTTGCAGGAGAGGAGTTCCTGCAGCCTTTGCTTTCTGACTGATAGGATTATTCTCATGAAGGAGCAGGCTGTGCCCTGAGGGGTGCTGAATGAGCTGAGTGAGAATTGGTCGGAGAGATAAGCAGATGTCAGCAATCTGTGATCTGCTTTAAACTGGGAAATCAAGAGACAAAGAGCATTTTCAGGCATCAGCACAGAGAGCTGCTGGATCAGCCTTTGGCAGTGGGCTGGAGGTGTCTGGCTGTGCCTTAAGAGGGAGCTTGCACAGCCAAGACCTTATGATGGCAAGGTTCAGGTTTGGCTGGTCCTGGAGGTCCCCTTGCACCAATGGCATCACTTGGGATGTTCCCAACCTCTGTGGGTTGAGAAAAATTCACGGAAATGGTCTCGTGGTTCTGCCTGGCCTCAGGGTCAAGGAATGAAGTGCAGGGCCGGCCAGGACTGCTGAGCCCAAGTTTCTGGTGGGGACTCTCAGCGATTTTTTCTGTTTTGTTTGCTGAAGGGAGCTGAAGCAGCTGGCTCAAAAGCGTGAGGAAGAGGCAAAAGCCTTAGAGGAGGAAGAGAGGCGGAAGGAGGAAGAGAGGCGGAAGGAGGAAGAGAAGCGGAAGAAGGACAAGAAGGGTGTCTCTGTGGGGAAGCAACCTCCAAAACCAGAGAAGGGGAAAACCAAACCCCCAGAGGGGAAGGAAACCAAGGCTCCAGAGAGGAAGGAAACCAAGGCTCCAGAGAGGAAGGAAACCATGATCCCAGAGAAGAAAAACAAACCTCCAGAAAAGAAGGAAACCAAACCCCCAGAGAAGAAGGAGACGAAAATCCTAAAGAAGGCAACCGAACCCCCAGAGAAGAAAAACAAACCTCCAGAAAAGGAAACTAAATCCCCAGAGAGAAAGGCAACCAAATTCCCAGAGAAGGAAACCAAAGCTCCAGAGAAGGGGGAAGCAAAAGCCCCAGAGAAGGGGGAACCCAAAACCTCAAAGAAGGATGAAACCAAAGCCCCAGAGAAGGGGGGAACCAATGCCCAAAAGAAGGGAGAAACTGAAATCCCAGAGGACGCAGCTGAGATGGAGAACTTGATCCAGAGGTTTCAGATCTATGAGTCATTGCAGCAGAATTTCTCCTACTGGAACAGAGTTCAGGGTACTGTGCAGATACCTGTGATCCAGAAGGGAAACAAGTTCCAGCATGCAGCTGGAAACCAAGGTCAGAAGACCAATAAGCCTCAGGAGAAGGTGAAGAAGAAACCTGAACAAAAATGTAGAGACCAAAGCAATCTTTAGTCATCTCAGCTGGAGATGCAAAGCAAAGTTACAGAGGGGACAGTCAGATGATGATGTTCCACAATGACTGGGTATCATCTGTGCTGATGGGGAGGTTACCCCTTCTTGGGACTCAGTTTTTTCAGGCAGGGAAAGATTATTCTTTATTCATTCAACTCAGTTTCTACAGTTTCAGACCTCGTGTGCAACTTTAATTAGTTAATAGATTTCTTTCTAAGTAAGCTATTGGTTAATAAAATATATTTTACTTGTGCATCAAATCTCTCTATTGTATTGTTTACTTGTTCTCTGCACTGATTCTCATGGGACAAATCCTTGTTGTTGCAGGTACATTTGTTTTTCACCCTCAGAACAGATTGTTAACGAACTCTCATTCTCAAAATAGCTTCACATGGGAACTTGTAACTGCTTCTCTGCACTTAGAAGAGATGACAGGCCAGCTGTTAATATTGCAGAACAAGGCCTGATTTCATAAGGCCTTTCTTTTATCATTATTCTACCTGTCTATGACATCTCCCCCTTTTCATTCATTTAAAAAAGGCTCCTATGTTCTGATGTTGAAACAGCTCACTCTTGTGAGGGTATTATCTCATGAAGGTTTTCACTGGTTATTATCTGTTAGACAACTGAAAGGTGAATAAGCCATAAATGAAATAACAGCATGATGGTGTACTGGAGGGATTAAAGTTGTAAAAAGCATATTGGAATTCTAAGTAAATCAGTTATGAGAAAAACTCATGGGAACTGCAAATTCCATGGAAAGAGAAATTCAGTACGACTTTTTAAAGTGCAGGGTTACTGAAAAATAAATAGAATAACGTGCAATTTAGCATATTGCTGAACAACCCAACAGCTTTTTGTGACTGTATCTGGCATCATTTTATATGGCAAATTTGTTAGCATTCTTGTTAAAAATATCAGACCATGTTAAAATTTGATAGGTAATAAGGCGTTGCATTTACCGCTTTTCAATCTCTCCAGTAACTGTAAAACTATATAAAACAATCAGAATTTAGTCAGAAAACGAAATAAACTTAAAAAAACCCTATAGCAACACGTTTTCAAGGCGCACAAACACAGTAGGTAAGGCTCCTGCCTCCTATCAGACAGAAGTAATCAAGCAGCTCTGCGCCAGAGCAGGGGCCTGTGCCGCCCACAGGGCAGAGGGAAAGCCCTACAAAAAGGGAAACTATGGGGAGAAGAGAGGACATTTAAAGTGCAATGACATAACTACACATCAATAAAGCTTCTCTTAATATTCACACAATAGTCATCCCTTCATTGCGCGGGCCAATCCTCTCATTATCCATGGATCCCAGCAGGGCCCTGCGGCCGTGAATGCGGCCCGCTCTGGGCTCGCCTGGCTCGGCCGCCACAGCGCCCCCGGGGCCGCTGCACCTCTGCTCCCCCAAAACACCCGCGGGGAAAAGAGCAGGGCAAAGGCAGCAACACAAAACAAACTCTAAAACCCGCGCACAAAAAGATAAACACAGAAAAGGCACAAGCTGCATTTTATTTCATCTTCTGCCAACACAGTCACTGACTGAGAGTTGCATTTCCACGGCAAAGATCTGCCTTTTGAGAAACTTCAAACACAGAAATATCTTTTTTACTAGATGTCTACAAGGCCAGGCCTCATTGGAGGCACAGCTTTTCTCACAACTCTGCATCATCTTTAACTGAAAAAGAATTAAGCAGTATGGTCATGAGTCTGGCATCTCAGCCAGAAAGGCCAGGTATTAGAGGGAAGAAGTCAGCCTATAAAATCTGATTATTTTTCCTCTTCCATTGGTCTGTCAATAATGTTAATCAGAATGTATCTCTACATGTTAACATGAAGGTGTTTGTATTTACAGAAGCAGTAATATATCTATAAAGACTTTTGAATTCTCTTCAAGGACAAGAAAATTTGAACCAATAATCCTTTCCTAATAGACAGGTCCAGTTTAACTTTTCACTGAAGATGTTAAACCCAAGGGTAGTTCATGTAATGCTGTCCTTACATGTCGCTATCTTCATGCACAACAGCCCATCTTTATTCTTCACAGCTCACATTTAGATGGTTTTCTAAAGGCATTGTCTTTCATTTTAATTGGTTAGTAATTTACTGCAATTCGGTTCATTGGTTGGTAGTTGCTAAAGTACATGTTAGTCAAAACCTTTCCTCCCTAACGAGGTTTCCATTCTTGTCTCCTGGATAGAAGCTGTGGGTAGAAGTCTTTCTTCTTCTTTCTTCTCCTTTCTCACAGGAACTTGTCAGGCTAGCTGTTAGCTGTACTTAGCTGAAGCAGCAGGCCTGAGCCATCATTTTACAAGGGTAACAAAGCTCTTCTTTTATACGGCTTTACAATATTGTATGTAACAATGTTGTATGCAACATTGACATATGATTATTTCAATCTTAAAGAATAATCTTAAATTTCTTTCCCGTGAATTTTGACCTTTGTAATATTTGTGTATGATATATTTGGAGTTAAAATCTGGTTTGAATCATCCCTTCATAGAATCACAGACTCATGAAATCATCAAGGTTGGGAAAGCTCCCTGAGACCACGGAGTCCCAGCTGTGCCCGATGCCCACCTTGTCCCCAGCCCAGAGCCCTGAGTGCCACCTCCAGCCCTTCCTGGGACACCTGCAGGGATGGGCACTGCCAAGCTCCCTGGGCAGCCCCTGCCAAGGCCTGAGCAGCCTTTCCATGGGGAAATTCCTGCTGGTGCCCAGCCTGAGCCCAGCCTGAGGCCGTTCCCTCTGCTCCTGTCCCTGTCCCTGGGAGCACAGCCCGACCCCCCGGCTGTCCCCTCCTGGCAGGGAGTTGTGCAGAGCCACAAGGGCCCCCCTGAGCCTCCTTTGCTCCAGGCTCAGCCCCTGCCCAGCTCCCTCAGCCCCTGCTGGGGCTCCAGCCAGGATAGCATCCTAGTGCTATACAAAGAGCAGTGCCGTAGGTGCCTTTATCACCACATTTTAATCTTTCATAAATACAGAAAGACTCGTCAGAAAGCACTAAAGTCAAGTCAGCAGCAAAAGTGCCAATGTCCTCTGCAAAGCAGCGCGGCCCGGCCCGGGCCGGCCCCAGGCTCGGTGCCGCGGTTGCCCGGTAACCGCGCCCGGGCCCTCAGCGTCTGTGACGGCGCCGTGGCCTCAGCGCCCGCAGCCGGCGCTGCTGCTCATTCGCACTCGGCATTAGCCAAGCGAATGGTTCGCAGAGATTGGTCTCTACGAGTCCTGTGATTTCGTGGAGAATTGGTCTCTGTGAGCAACTCGTAAACCCGCACAACATTGGTTTTTGCTAGGGACTCCTAAATTCGCAGAACATTGGTTTCTGTGAGGGAGTCCTGAACTGGCAAAGCATTGGTCTTTGTGAGGGACTCCTAAATTCACAGAACATTGGTTTCTGTGAGGGAGTCCTGAACCGGCAAAGCATTGGTCTTTGTGAGGAAGTCCTGAATTTCGTTTGAAGGTAAATATTGACTCAAGTTGTACTTTCTGGTTTTGTCACATCTCTGCACTGAAAGAGAATGACAAAGGGAAATACAGGATGGGAGAACTTCAGTCATCTGGAGCACTGATTCCTGGCTGCAGATTAGGTGCCAAACATTACACCAGAAAATTACTCCTGCTACTTGAGTGTCCCTAAGAAGAACGAGATGCTTAATGTCAGTGCCCAGGACCTGCATCTGGCTGATTCCCACTTGTACTATCGCTGAACACAAACTGTTGAGACCCTGGGTTTTTCCCTTTGTGGAGGAGCAGCCCAGAGGTGGGGCCGAGGCTCTGGCGACATCGAGCGCTGCCTCGGGGCCCGGGAGCGACCCCAGCCCGCTGTGTCCGGGGACCGAGGGAGCACCGGGGCTGGAACAGGCGGGGACCGAGCGGAGAAACAGGCGGGGAAACGGGCAGATCGAGGGCGGAACGAGAGGGAAGCGAGGGAGCAACGAAGTAGGACCGATGCGGGACCAAAGCCCTCCCAGCGCCACCGCCCCGGGCCCCGGGCCGGGCCGGGCCGGCCCCAGGCTCGGTGCCGCGGTTGCCCGGTAACCGCGCCCGGGCCCTCAGCGTCTGTGACGGCGCCGTGGCCTCAGCGCCCGCAGCCGGCGCTGCTGCTCATTCGCACTCGGCATTAGCCAAGCGAATGGTTCGCAGAGATTGGTCTCTACGAGTCCTGCGATTTCGCGGAGAATTGGTCTCTGTGAGCAACTCGGAAACTCGCAAAACATTGGTTTCTGCTAGGGACTCCTAAATTCACAGAACATTGGTTTCTGTGAGGGAGTCCTGAACTGGCAAAGCATTGGTCATTGTGAGGGAGTCCTGAATTTCGTTTGAAGGTAAAGATTGACTCAGGTTGTACTTTCTGGTTTTGTCACATCTCTGCTCTGAAAGAGAATGCCAGAGGGAAATACAGGATGGGATAATGCCAGTCTTCAGTTTGGTGGCATGTACAGCTGAGGGGATGAACCATATATGGTCTGCTGATGGTGCTTTTTGTCTCACCGAAGAAATGCAACATTTCCTAAATATACTAGTCTATCCTTTTTTTCCTATAGTATTTATTTAAACTACTTATAGGTGAATGAGTTCTGTTCAAGTTTCAGGGGGTTGTTATGATCTGGTTATTAAAATTATTAAGGAGATGCCTTAATAAAACATGACCATGTGCCAAAGTCAATAGTTTGGATTTTATGGAACAGTAAATGTGAGGAAGAGAGAGGGATAAAGAAATAGCAAAAGGAGGGGGGGAGGGAGGGAGCTGGGAAGGGGGGAAGAAAGAGAGCGACAGAGAGAGATTTAGTAGAAAATATCACCATTCCATGGATCCCATCCCATTCAATCCTCTTCTGGTCTTCTCTGTGGTGAGGCCTCACAAAATGGAAGACTCCAAAGGATTAATGCAGATTTGGGCAAGGTGGCACTGCCCAGGTAGCTCCCTGGGGTGGGGCAAGTTTGGCTCTGTCTCTTGCTACTCTCAAATAATAGAAAATCTTTAGCACTAGGATATCCTTTGAGTCTGCCCTGAATTGGGTTGTGGCTTTTCAGATCTGTTGTGTTACTCTGCATGCCCTGCAGTCGTCTGGTGCAAGGCCTCAGGAATGGCTCTGGGGGCACTTTGGAGGTCTTTGATGGGTTATGACACCCCCTCAGCTGCCCCTCAGGGGAAGGTCCCCTGGATGTGGCCTTCTGGGGCTGGGGGCTTCTAGAGCTGAGCCAGTTTGCCTGAGGGAGGATGGGTGTCCACTGCCCCTTAGCAGAGGTTGTGCCACACGCCCAGAATTTCCTCCTCCCCCCTCTGTTGATGGGAGGTTTGAGTGCAAACCTGGCCTCAGCAGACGAGTCTGTGGCTATGACTTCCCCAGCCTGAAGGCAGACAGAGCTGGTTTTCAGCACAGCTGCTGGGTCTGGCTTTAGTGGGGATGTATTTTTCTCCCTCAGCCTTGTTCACTTCTCCCCAGACCTGAGCTAATGGGATGCTAGTGTCAGCTTTATCTTGTCTCAAGTTCCCTTAGGCAGCTTAACTCACAGTGCCAAGTTCCAGTCAGGAGGCATTTTCAGGGAAGGGTGGGCTTGGGGGTCTCAGCTTCTCTATACAGTTTTGTCACAATGGGCAAAAAGTCCTTTCTAGCAATATTTAAGCCATTAACCATAACACTCCAGTCTCTCTCAAGTCCTGTGAGGAGCAGCTGAGAGAGCAGGGGTTGTTTAGCCTTAAGAAGAGGAGGTCCACTCAAGCTGTTTTTAAATAATATTTAAGCTACAGCTTTGATTGTTCTAAGTATTTTTAATGTTGAGCATTTAAGCTCCAGGTTTCAGTATGATCCATCTTTGAATTGCACAAGGTAACCATGTAGTTCAAATAAAGTCCAACTAGAGGCCTAACAATACTAGCTGCTTATGCCAAACAAGCACATAGCTACTTTCAAATCATAGAAAATCTTTAGCCCCAGTATATCCCTTGAGTCTGCCATGAACTGGGTTCTGGATTTTCAGAGTTCCATTGTTGTTCCTTCCAGTTCTGTTGAGGGACTGTCACTCATCTGTGACATCATCACTTCACAATGGCATCTGGATTCCCAGGAAGGACACCAACACCTCGACTTTTGCTTAGGGAAGGACTTAAGCCTAATAATGTGAGTAGCCCCTGGGGCTGTGTTCAGGCTGGAAACTGCCCTGGTGTCCCTGCTCTCCCTGCCCCTGTTGTCCAGCAGTGCTCTGAAGCTGCAGAGCCCCTCCCCAGCCCTCTGTGCCATGCTCCTGTTGCTGGGGCTGTCCTGGTGCAGTAGGGAACACTGTGGGATGTGTCAGGGACAGCCCAGCGCCTTGCCTGGCTGTGCCAGCAGAGCCAAGTGAAACCAATGTACAGCTGAAGCCCTCAGCATGGGCTTCTTTCCTTCCCCTTTGCCACAGCAATTCCTTCTGTCAGGCTGGGCACTCACCTGTGCTGCTCTGACCAAGCTGCCCTTGGGCACCTGGGCATGGGAGGGGGAAAGCTCAAACTCTGCCCCAAGCCTTGAGAGCCACGGCTGGTCCCAGCTGGAAGAGCTTCCAAAGCAGCTGTTCTCTCCCAGCTCCTGGGTGGGCACAGATGCAGCCCTGCAGGCAGCACTGGAGCCAGGGCCACAAAGGTCCCTTGCTGTCTGCAGCTCACTTGACTGAAGATGCCCCACTGCTGAGGCTCTGACAAGGACCTCCCTCTGTTTTCTTCTCTCGAGGGCTCTGTCAGCCCAGACAGAGAAAACCAAAGCTAAGTAACAGAGAGAGCTAAAACTTGGACACATTCCTGTGCACCTCACTCTTGCTACAGCTTGTCTTGCTTGCTTCCCTTGGACTCAGCCAGCAGTGCTATCTCCTGCCTGTGAGTTTTGAGTGTTGTGCAGGGGTGGAGTTCAGGCAGTTCTGAGAGCTCCTCCCCACTCTCTGGAAAGGTCACTGCCTCAATCCAGTGAAATGTAAGAGGAAACAAATGCCCAAAGAGCAGAAATCCCCAAACATGTCCCATCAAATCACAGAGAGACTCATGGGACAGAGCCATGTGGCTGGAGTATGTCTATTGCACTCTGTATTATTAATTTATTGGTGCTAAGTATTTCAGCAGGCAACTTCCAGGGTTTCCAGAACTGTCCTAGTGGCTGTGATCACAAATTATTCATCAGTGCCACTTGTTCAAGGAAAGCCTTTCTGAGCAAGCACATCTCTGACATTCTTGCTGTTTGGTTTTTTTTGTTTTTGGTTGGTTTTTTGTTGTTTTTTTGTTTTTGCATTTCAGCTGCTTCCCTCTAAGTTCCAGAGGGAGAAGTTTGTCAACTCAAAGCAGGAGGCCAGCAATGGGGGGAGTTTTCTGCCCAGAATTGGCCCATGTGTCGACATGAGTGAGACTCGTCCAAAGGTAGCCTTTTCCCGCTCTTTTCCTTTCTGTTTAACATGAAGTTTGAAGAGGGTGAGTGCTTGTGACAGGCTCGCCTCCAGCAAAAGACCTCAGTGTCCAGGTCCTGTTGTCATTGCAAACTGCTGGGAGTGGTGGACTGGGAGTCCTGATCTGCACTAAGTCAACACAAATGACCTCTGCTGAAGCTGCTGGGCTGTGCTGGAGTGTAGCTGCCATTGCTAAAACCAGGGGGGGAAGGCTGAGGACGCAAAGGCACCAAATTGCCATTTGCCATTCTCCTGCTGAAGGAGCCACCTCTTGCTTTGGTGTGGTCACCATCAAATGCTTGGGGTCACAGCATTCCCTCCACAGTGGCAGCGTTGGCCTTTGAGGCCGAGGACCTGCAGGAATTCCTTCAGATTGAGCAAAACAAATTGCATTACTGCTTTGGGCTGGAACAATGTGTTGGGACCCTGATGGGGTGTTAGATTTTGCAGGCTGCCAGATGTACAGGGGACTGGCCCTGGGCAGAAGGGAATGGATGTGCTTTATCTGGATCAGTGCCTACTTAGAGTTGTGTTTAAAGCTGCTTTTCTGGCAGGACTGGCTCAGTAGAAAGCACAGTCCAAAGGGGTAGGTGACCGAGGTGGGCTGTTGAGCAGGAAATTGGCAGCAAGCGACACGGAACACAATCCAGGTTAAGGATTGCCCTGGAGAGGGGCCTTGGGAACACCTCAGGGAAAGGCACAACTAAGGCACAGTGTGCTGCAGCCACTCCCTTCAGCAGACTGTGTCTCCTCATGGAGTCACACACAAGACCTGCTTGTGTCTCTGGTGTAACAACAGTGTGACTGGAGAAGGCAGACAAAGCAGGGCAGAGCCTTCTTAAAGCAATGTCTCTGCTCCAGAAGCATTTGCTGTTGTTGTGTCTTTCCAGACATGCCTCTGCAATGGTATTAAATAAGATGGCAATAATTACAAGAAAGCACCCATTTAAAGCTAATGGAAAAAGGAGATACCAACTCTACTCTTACCCAAGTCGCTGAGAAAATCATTGAACCTTATCCTCATTCAGCATTGTCATTCACTTGTCTTCTATCCTCATTCACTTGTCTTTTTCCTGACTTCATTTTTGCCTTTACCTGACTTCCTGACTTTATTTTTGCCTTTCCCTCTGTTAGAAAGGCAGTAACTTTTAAATGCAATGAAAGGGGACAAAATCATCAAAGCAAAAGAAAACTGTTTCTTAGCAAGCACACACAGAGGCGTGTGTCTCCCTGCCCCCAAAAAGGAGCAAACACACCCTCCAAGAAAAAAGCAATCTTTGTATCCCCTTTGTACCCAGCTGGGACAGTCCCTGGCCCCTTTTCCCTGGAGGGGTACTCAAGAACTTCCATTCTCTCTGACCACCAACTTTTCTGTCCCCTCTCCTCTCATCCTCCTTCCTTTTGGTCAGGTCTTCAGCCAGTTGGTGCTGCCAACTCACAGCAACACCCAACACACCAACCTGAACAAATCCAAACTACAAACAACACATAGTACCAACAAATTCCATTCTTTCACTTAAAAACCTTTTGGCTTCAGCCAAATACCACCTCATCTCTCACACCTCCTCTAGTACTGTTCTCTTCTTACTGATGCTTAAGTTCTAGTTCAAAACAGGTATTTGCAGTTGGGTGGGCCTCAGTTTCCCTGTCTCAGAGTAAAGGACATCCCAAAATTGAATCTGATGTCAATTTGTGGGTCTTACTTACTCCATGAGTGCTCAGTCAGAGCTCCAGTGGGCACAGGGCTGTGCTTAAGGAACGTGCTGCCTGGCATTCTGGAGAAGGAAAGCTGGAGAAATCAAAAGAGCAACTTGGCTTGAGCCTGCTCTAAGCTGATCAAGCAGTTCTTGATCAGCTCAGAGAAGAGGTGGGTGCGCCAGAGTTTGCCCAGTGTGTCCTGGGCACACATGCTCACCCAGAGTCTGTGCTTCACTGGGGATCAGTGTAAGGGATCCTTCATGAACTTTCCTCCCAGCAGCTGAACCTCTCCCTGCTCTCTCGCCTCTCCAGCTGTCACCAGCTCCCCCGAAACGGAGCGTGTTTGGGGTTTCCCCACGAGAGCTGGTATTTCAGAACGTCGTTGCTCATGAGGTCTCTGAAATGGTGCTGTCTATCATGAATAAGGACGAGGTAAGTGCTGGCACCTGGAGCTTTAACACTGTGCTGGAAGAGGAGAGTGCTGTCATTCCCCCAGTGTACAGCAAAGCAAGTTATCTGCTGCAGCACATCCAGAAGAAAATGTCTCAGCACCTTTGTTCTGCAAGTTGTGGAAATCTTCCTGTGCTGGGAACTGTCCCCTGATTTTGGCCATGCATTGATGGTATCTATGCCAAAGGAGTTTCCTGCTCTTGAAAGCTCTGGATTGGTAGGAATGTTGAGCCTGTACAGTTCTTACCTGCTCTCATGCTTTGCCTTGAGCTATACCACATCCTGGGTTTCCTTGGTTAATCTTGGCTCCTGGTAGGAATCTCTGCCTCTCTCAGACTGTTTGGCTCCCTTTGTGCAGCTCACAGTCAGCTCAGGGGCTGAGTCTTCTCCACTTTATGCTGGAATCACTTCTCATTCATGGCATTGGCACTGCAGGAAATGTGTTCTGAAAGAGCCCTGCAATCAGAGTGATGGAGCAGAAGCAGTGGGAGGCCTTTAGGTGCCACTTCAGGCTCCTGCTAAGTTTCATTCAGCTCTGCTCAGCTTTTCCAAAAGCAACACGGTGCTCTGCTTTCCCTTTGAAGAACCACAGCACATCCAACGCTCCTGGAGGTTTTCACCTTCACTTGTGATTGTTTTGCAGTTTCCCAAGAGAGTTGAGAGGGAAAAAGTTGAAAAATGTCACCAGTTGTGTTCCAGTGTAAAGAGGAAAACAGAGACCATTGGAATTTCAGTCAGGGAAACATTTCTCAAATGAGCCTTGTGCAAGAGTGGGCTGGTGGGAAGGGACAGGAGGGAGTCCAAATCATCTGGTTTAGAATTTCTGAGAGCATTTTGGTGCTCAGGGGTTGATGATATCTGTGTGCTGGAAAATGCATGTGTGCTGTGTCTGTGAATCCCAGAGGGCAGCACCTGGCCTGCTGGCTGCAGGCAGGAATGCCCAGCAGCCCAGCTTGCCTGCACAGGCAGCAAGAAGCCCTGGAGAGCCAAGATTGGCTTTGCATACTGGAACCACACTGTCACTCAGTGCTGGTCATGTTTCTCCAGGCAGAAAATGCCTTTGAAGCCCAGAGTCAATAGGCACAGCCTGTCTGTGTTTCCATCACTTTTGGCAAGCTGAATGCTCTCATGGTTTTATGATTCCTCCTTGCTGCTTTACTGCCCGTTTAAATTCTCTTTGCCATCTCCTTGTTTTAGGGATTGTCTTGCTGTGTTCCTTCTTTTGCTTTTCAGGTTTACTTTTATTCCCAGGAAGGCCACAGTGGTTTGGTCTCCTCTCTTGCTGCTCTGCCTGCATGACTCTATCTCCACAACGTCCCTACCCAAACCTCATCTGCTAGAATGGAATTTTTTCCTTCCCCCAGGACAATTTGATGCTTTGCTTTCAGGTAGCACATTCGCCCCTGGAACATGACAACTTCATGGCTGTGTGCAGGCAGAAGCAAGCAGGTTTTTTGGCCTTGTTGAATATGCAGATGACTTGGTTCAGGTGCTCTGTCTCCATCCTGCTGGTGCTGACCTGCTTGGCCCTTCCTTCCCACCAGGCACTGCCCTACTGGCCCTGGCCACAATGCTGGAGCCAGACAGGAGGGATTCAAGCTCAGCCTTGTGAATGATGTGCCTGTGCCTGCACAGCTGAAAGTGCTTTGGAAAAGGGGCCAGGGAGGGATGTCAGCAGGGCACGGACAGGTCTCCTCTCGTTTCCACAAGTGGCAAAATCATCATTTGATGTCTTTGCTGCAGATTGCTCAGATGGTGAAGGTCTGCATGGAGAGCTCACCTTACTTCCAGCTGGCCTGCCCCAGTGATGTGTACCACATCGTGCCACCAGGCGCCTCCGCCCCTGTGCGCATCCGCTTCAGCCCCGACGAGAACAAGGTGAGCCTGGAGGAGCCAAAGCACACAATGATCTCCACAGCCATTGTTTTCCCTGCACTCTGCTCCAGCCCATTGCATGCTGTGAGCTGGGCTCCAGGCCCTGGGCAGGCAGCCTGCAGCAGCCAGTCACACCTTGGCACTGCTGGCAGGCACTGCAGCCAGGCCTGACAGGCTCTGCTTCCCCTCCCTGCACATCCCTGAGCATTCCCAAGGGAAGATGCACAGGAACAGGATGAAAATGACAAAGAGATGTTGACAGATGTTCAGCCATCTCTAGGTCCAGTGGAAGGGGTTTCATTATTATGGAAAACACTCGAGGGACAAAGAGGTCAGGGAGCTTTCCTCCTTCCTGACTGCCAACAGCTTCCCTGCCTGCCCCTGGGCTGGAGCAAAGACGGTGCTTTTTCACCCCCTCTGTTCTGCAGCCTTGCAGCTGTGCTGTCCCAGAGCACAGGTGACCATGGCACAGCTGCAGGGGCAGGGCAGAGGATGTGCTGTGCCCGTGAGCCCAGCCTGGCACAGGCACACTGGGCTCTGGGTGCCCTTGGTCAGCAGGAGGTTGCTGAGCTGCAGGGGACTTGGACACCTGCCTGAAGGAGCTCGTGTAGGGCAGGTACAAGCTGCAGGCAGAGCTGTGGGCCCAGAGCCTGTGGCAGTGGCACTGCTGGGGCTCTGTCTTCATGCCTGTCACTGTGCTTGCTCTGTCAGCTGGCACCCATTCCGTGCCAAAGGTGCTTCTGCATGGAGGTTTGAACGGCAGTGCTGAGGCCCTGGCAAGTCTGATCTCACTGCTGGCATCTGGAGACTTGTTCATACAGAAGGGTTTAGGACATGGCATGGAAGGGAGGAAGCCTTGCAGGCAAACAAAGAGAGGCCCTTTCCAACAGCATCCTGCAACCTCTTAGCACTGGTCTTCTCCTGACTTGGTTGGAGAGGCAAAGTTAGAGGGGAGTTCTGAGCCAACTGATGTTTCTGCACCAGGCCAGAGGTGCAGGATCTCTTTGGGTGCAGCTGTTTTCTCATCTTCCTCTTGCTGCTTAGAGTCAGTTGAACACTTTGTCCTATTCTCAGACAGTGGGAATATAGAAACCTAAAGAGGAATGTGCTGTGTTCCCTAGCTCCATGTTCCTTAGAAGGAGCTTAGGAATTATTTAATATCATTAAAATTTGTGAGTAAAAATTATGGTGGCCTAGGGCAGTTCTCCATATGACCCAAGTGACACAAGAGCTTAATGCCACTGGGATAGCTTTTGCAAAGGGCACTGGTGCCTTTAAAATGTGACATATTAGAAAAACTCAGTGTTCATTTTAGGGTGGAATAGATAAATTGATGCCCGGCAAATTGATGCCATGGATGAGTTACAGTAAATGGTTTTTCTTCTGCCACAGGGATGGCACTAAATGCCCTGTGCTGAGCCAGTTTCTTTTCCTGCAGGATTATTCCCATGAGCTCACCTGTATCATGGCAAAGGAGAAGATCGTTGTGCCAATTCGGGCCATCGGTGCCCGAGCCATCCTGGACTTCCCTGCCCAGGTGGACTTCTCCGAGTGTCCGGTCAAGCACAGCACCCAGAAGACTCTGCTGGTTCGCAATGTCGGTAACCGGACAGCTCATTACCAGCTGAGCACCCAGAGGTGAGGCAGCTCATCTGTCCCTGTGCAAAGGATATCACCTTTGGGTGAGAGCAGAGTTGGGAAAGAGCAGCAAAGGAACCAGAGCATCAGAGCTGCTGCCCTGCAGCCCTGGCTGGAAGTGAGCAGGATGGATGGCATCTGCTCTTGCTTTCAGTGTTCTTAGCAGGATGCAGCCTTTGAGCTTTCTCTGTCCCCGATTTCCTGGAGGGTGCTGGAACACGTTGGTAGCTGGCTTGCTGAGCACAAGCAGCTTCTGAAATGCTTACTCACCACTGCCAGCCAAACAGACCCATTCTCTGAGTGGCCCCAGGCACGTGGCTCTCCAGTGGTCCCTGCATCAGATGCCCAACATGAGCTGTGCTGTGGGCAGCTGGTGCAGTTCCTGTTACTAAAGCTGCTCTGATTTCCCTTGTCACCTCAGAGCATCAGCTGCCTTTTCTGTTCCATGATGAACCTTTGAAAGCCAGTTGAAGATTTCAAACAGATGATTTAAATCTCTGAATAAGGCTGTGCCCCCTTTCATTGAGATTTCTTTTTGAATACTCTGAAGTTCCTGTGTTTCTGCTGTTTTTTCTTTTTGGTTTGTGTTAAATGTTTTCCAAAAGATCATGAACTCTTCACTGGGAGCTTTCATGAAGGTCGAGCTCCTCTAATGCCTCTCAATGTACCACATGCCCATAGGTATATGCACAGGTGTATAGGAAATAGGAGATATTTAGGGAATATGTGAAAAGCACTTGGGCTGATTTAGAAGATAAAAGTAGAGAATAATTTCTGCTGGAAATCATCTGAGCAGACACACTGCTCAAAGCAAGACCAGTGTCTGGGGATTGCAAGGTGCCATTGGGAGATCTGGACCTGTCTTTAGATGCCATACAAGAAAACAAACAAACAAATGGACCTAGTTAAAAAGCAGAAGAAAACAACCTATTAAAACCCCCTCCATAGCTTCTCTTTTCTGCCTGTTGGGTGCAATGGTGATTCATTGAAAGGGCAGCTCTAACAGGGTGAGAACTGTCTTAAGGAACAGCTCACAATTAACAGATAAAAGGCCAAAATTTAGCCTGCCAGCCCCATCTCTTGGCAGTGGTTTTCATTTGGTTCTTACAGTGTCAGGGATGTCTCCTTCACAGCTCTTCTATCTGTGGGCTCAGGGAACAGCTTAGTGATGTTGGCTGAAATGCAGATGACTGCTACAGCAGGAACAGAGGAGTCTAGTGGGTACAGCCCAGGGATGTAGGAGATGCAGGGGCTGATTTGCACTGAGTTTTTCAGTCCTGAAACTGAGTCCTGGACTTGGCTGGATCCTCTTCTCCTGATAATTTGAAAAGAGGAAGATACCTTCTTTCTCAGGCAAGAGAGAAAGAAGTCACCCCTGAAGTCACCCCGAGGAGTGTTATTCCCATCCTGCCATCTGAGGGCAGGAACATGTAACATGGGGCAGCAGTGGGAAGGGAATGGAATGGAATGGAATGGAATGGAATGGAATGGAATGGAATGGAATGGAAGGTAGTACTGAAGTGTGGCCAGGGATTCCCTTAAATGGCAGCTTCTCTGTTCTGGTGGAATTTCTGGCAAAAGAATAAGAAGAAAATCCCGTGCCTTGCCCCCAGCAGGCACTGATCCCCCCGAGCCCCAGCAGGGACCTGCAGCAGTGCTGGCATCAGCCCCGGGGCAGATGCAGGAGCACGTGCACTGATCTGGCTCTGGGGCTGCTGAGGCCTTGTCTTTCCTCCCCTCCCTCCAAAGTCTCACGTCCAGCACATAAACATTGCTGGCCCAAGGCTTCTCCATCAGCCAGTGATGGTCTCACCAGTGGGAATGGGAACAGCTCAGCCCATCATTGCAGCAAGAGGTCCTGAATGAGCTGAACCTGAAGCAAGTGACATCAATCAAGCTCAGCTTGCCAGATGTTCTCTTTATTTCTGTGTGTGATGTAATCATCACCAAACTCCCCAGAACAGACTTTTAAAGGACAGATTGACCAGCAGCAAAGCACCCAGGCCAGGAACTTTTGTTTCCTCAGTGGGGCTGGAGAAGAGCACAAAGCACATTTCCCCTGAGCTGTCCCTGAGCATCAAAGCACAGAGTGCTTGTCAGGCAAGAGCTCTTTACCTGGTGACCAATCCTGATGGCTCCTGTTAAATCCAAAGTGCACCAACACATTTGCATTAACATTTCCAACACCTCACACAGAGTTTCTCTGCTGGGCCAAGCAACAGTTACCAGCCTGGATAACAAGCCACAGTCCCAGACTGCATTGCTGATAAACACACAGAAACCTCCTGTTCTGCTTCCTTGATGTGCTCCTGCTCATGGTGCTTCATTTAGCTGGCATGGGCTCCTTCAGACTGTAAATAGCATCCTCCTTTTGGGTTTCCATGTCACTCTATTGCTCTAATCTGCATTTGCACTCTTTCAGAGTTTTGACTGCTCCTTTTCTTAGAGCAGCTTTCATTGAAATGTTGATTAAATGTGCCCTTTTTAGGCTAAATCAGGATATTTTCAAGGCAAAATAAACCAAAGAATCACACTGCAAATTCAACTGTAACTATTCCTTGGTCTTCAAGGAAAAGTTCCTTCTCCCTGTCTGATTCCTAGGCTGTAATATCCCAGGACAGGTAGTGCCCTAACATCTGCATCTCCTGAGATGAGGTTTATAGGCAGCAGGAAAAGAGAAATTCCTGAGGCAGTCAGTGTCAAGTTCTGCATGCAGATAGCTCTGAAGCCTCTCTGTGCTCTTCACAAACCATTCTCTGATGGGATTGCTGGCAGTGGGACCCTTGAGCCTCATTGCAGAGAGCTGGATGCAGAGTATGGGGGAGCTGAGGTCATTTTACCCCCAGGATCTTGTGAGGGCTGGATCTCCTCAGCAGTGGCTCAGTGGCTGTTTCTGAGCCTGTCTGTTCTGTCCTCTGCTGCCTGTGCTTGCTTTGCTCCCTGCTTGCCCAAGGGAGCTGCAGTGCAGCAGGAATCTCCTGGCCAGGTGTCCCCCCAGCCCTGATCCCTCTCTTTGTGTTGCAGTCCTTTCTGCGTGGTGCCGACCGCAGGAACTCTGGCTGCTGGGGACACCATGCAGGTGACAGTGACATTTCATGCGCTGACCAACGGGGAACATTTTGGGTCCCTGTGCTGCAACACAGGTGAGTGCTGGCCCTTGCAGGGCACAGGACAGTTCTCCACATGGCTCCCTGTTGTCCCTCCCCCTGCATTCCCTCCAGAGGTACCTCCCTGTTCAGCTTTAGCCCAAAGAAAACTGAAAACTCCTTGGTGTTCAGGGGCTTGAGAAAGTGGATCCCGTCTAAAGGGTGAAGATTTTTGATTCCTGTTTTGCTGGGAGTTGCTGAGTGGAGGAAGGAGGATCCCTGATTCTCCACTACCATGTGGCTATGCCTGGGTGAAGTTTTATTGGATTCCTGGGCCGTGCTGGATGTGAGGTCTCCATCAGACTCTCTCCAATGCAATGGATTTCTTGCACACCTCTGTCCCATATGCTGCTTCTCCACTGGCTTGTCACACATCCTTTTTCTATGTGGCCCTTACACATAGATGTAGTTTCTGTCTAATAACATTTTCAGGCCCTCAAGTTCCTGTTTGGTGACAAATCAAGACCAACTTTCCCTGTGCCCATTTCCCAGGCTGTTCATGTTGTTACAAACCTCTCACATCTATCTCCCATTTGATTTCTAGACTGAGGAATCCCATTCAGTCTTAATGTAGAAGCTGCTCTGTACTTATTAATCTTTCTATTGTCCCTTTTTTATTTAATGTGCAATGCGCCAGCTTGGTTTTTGAGATCAGAACAATAGAAAATATTTCAAGACTGATGTGGCTGTGGGTTTGGACAGGGAGATGATGATGATGATTTTCATGGTGTTCATTTGAGAGTGGTTTGTCATATTGCAGAGCCAGGCTGGTTGTGTTTCCTCACCTGTGTCCCCTCCTGCTGTGCGCTGTCACTTCACTTGTTCCTCTGGGCCTCCTTTTGCTGCCCACCTGCCCCCAGGCATATTTGCTGGTCAGCAACAAGGGATCCAAGGGATCAGGAGAGATGGGAGTCTCGTGGGATGCCCAGGGAGACCCTGGGCCAGGCAGGGCTGAACAGGGCTCCTCACCCCTGTCACCTGAAGGACTTGGATGCAGAAATCCCAGTGATCTGAGTGGGTCACCAGAGCACACTGACCAATCCCACTGTCCATCCTGTCACCTTGGGGCCAAAGCTCTACAAAGACACTCAGAAACAAGGGGTTTAAGGAGCTGCCCAGGACATCCTCACCACTCTACACACAGAGCTGTCAGGATGTGACAAATGGACTGATCCACAGAACTGCTCATTCAGATAAAAACTGTGACACCTTCTTTTGTGCCCTGGGATTTGTTCTGTTCCTTGTGCTTCCATCAGCCAGTGAGCTGAGCAAAGACTCCCCTTTGCTTTGTTCCAGGTGAAGAGAGTATCCACACAAAGCTCCATGGAGAAGCTGTAGATGTTGATGTTGTGTTGAGCACAAATTCCGTGGAGGCTGGCAAGACCTTCATCACCATGGCATACCAGACAACCGTGTTCCTGGAAAACAGGAGTAACATCACAGCCCACTTCCAGTGGAAGGCTTTGCCTTCTGAGGAAGATGACTATGAAGAGAAGAGGAGGTTGGTTTGGAAGATGCATTTCAGTGAGATATATGGCCCAAGACTGAAACTAACCTATGGCCTCAGGGGGGTGTTGGTGCTTTTGAATGGTTTAGGCCAAGTAAACCATGCCTGGCACTGGGGTGTGTGTCCCTGGGCTTCAGGAGCTCAGCACTCAGCATTCCAGTTCCATTTCTACTCCAACCAGGAATGGCATTTTGGGAAGGAAAGGTTGGTTGCAATGACTGATTTCCTCAGGTTCTAATTGGGCTCCTGTCTCTCTAATCTTCTTCCTACATGACCTGGCAACATCTCCCCTTCCCAGGGAAGTGCTGCAGTGGATGCTCTGTGACCTTTATGTGCATCCCCCAAGCAGCTCAGTGGGAGGAAAAGCCAGCTGAGGTGGTCGGTGGATTCTCCCTCAGTTTTGGAAGAGGCTTTGAGCCAGGAGGTTTCTCTGGAGGGATGTTGGCTTTGGAAACCTCTCCTGAGCTTGCAAGTGTGGGGTGAAACTCCCTGCTGTGCCAGTGAACAACAAGTTATCCTCTGATCCTTGTGGGAGTTTCGTGGCTTGGCTCAGCCTTTGCTGGGGAGCTGCTGCTGCTCCTCCCCAAGTGCTTTGCTCTCCTGCACTCCCACTTCTCTCTGCAAATCTGTGGCTTATTAAATGATCAGCTGGCCTTGTCTCTCCCTGGGGCTGCAGGCAGTGTCGTTTGCTGCACCCATCGGGTGAGGAGTGGCTGGAAAACTTCACGGAGGAGAAAGAAGTAGAGAAGGTGCAGGGCTTTTCTGAAGATCACACTGCCCTCCTGAGAAGCAGGGTCCAGGAGAAGAAGGCAAAGGTGCAAGATGACCCCCTGCTGTTCGCCAGTGACATTTTTTTCATTGAGCCATTGGTAAGTGACACCCGAGAACCTCATTTTCTTCCTCTTCCTCTTCCTCCTCCCAAACACCATTCCCCTGGCTGCAGTCACTGGGCAGATCCTCAGCTGGCCCCATGTGCTGGCAGGGAGGATGTGGAGTTTCTGGAGCGGCTGCAGAGCTCCCTGCTCAAAGCATTTGTGCCCTGCAGGCTCAAGGCAGGGCTGGGAGCTGACACAGCCCAGCTCTGCTGCCAGGCTGGAGCTCAAGGCCCTGTGTGCGTGTCCTTGCAGTGTCACAGGGAGCAGTTCCTGTAGGCAGGGGCTCCCCCCACACGTGGGGCTCAGCAGAGGCTGTTGGAGCACTGCCAGCTCACACACTGACCTGAAGCTTGCAATGGTTCCCTGGCAAAAGGAGGCCAAATTCAGCCCAAGGTTAATGACAGAAATGCCAATCCCCTCCTGTAACCATGCCTTGCACTATTGCTGAGTGTCCCTTCCAGTGTCATCCTTGTGTGAGCCTGGACACAAGGGTGCAAGGCTGAAATGGGCCTTTGGAGCTCTCCTGCACACAGGGACAGAAAACCTTTTCCTTTTCTGGTGATGCAAGCAAACTGCCACGTGCTCCCATCAGCCAGAGCCCTGATTCTGAGTACTGGCATTGGGAGAGATGATGAATGCCTGGTGTCTGCACGGAGCAAAATCCCTTCTCATCTTGCAGTAAAGCCCAGAATAATCCCAACCTCTGCTTTCTTTCAAAACAGCTTAACTAAAATCTGTAGTTCAAGGAAGGGGATCATGTTCTCTTCTTGGTTACTCCTATGGCCCATCTAAGGCCAAGAGCCACCAGTGCACAGTGGCACTTACATCCCATGGAGCTGACAGCAGCATGATGGGACCAAGAGCTTGTGTCAGAGCAGCAGGAATATTGTGGAGAGTGGCAGCTGATCAGCTGAGCATTGAGAGCTTCCAGCGCTGTGTTGAGCTGGGTTTGGAGGCTTTCCTTGGCTGCTTGTGTTGTTCACTCATCATTGATGCTCAATCAAGGCTTACAGGCCTGTGGTTGGAAACAAGAAATGTGGAGTTTGAAGAGCAATGCTTTGCTGTCTCTTTCTGTTGTAGGAGGGAGAAATTGGGCCGAATTGTTCGGCTGAAATCACGGTGACCTTCAAAGCCCTGGAAGCACTGGAGTATCAAAGTGTGGCTTACTGCCATGTCTCAGGTGCAGCTCCTTTGCCCTGCTCCTGTCCCCCTCAGTGAAGCCATGGTGCAAGCCTGAGCCCACTGGGCTCCCATGGAAGTGCTGGGAAGAGTCCCTGGTCAGCAGGGCAGTGCTGGCACATCCCCCCTGGCCCTGCAGCCTCCAGGGAGTCTCCTGTGCAAGGCCAGGGCTCAGAATGCTGGCTCTGCCTTACTGATCCCAGAACAGCCCAGGCAGTGCAGGGAGAGGTTTTCATGCCACGGCTTTGCCAGCATTTCCTCAAAGGCCAGAGAGCTCCAGAGCAGAACAGCTTTAGTGAACAAGCACTAAGCCCCTGCAGGCCCCTGGCCTCCAGGATGGCTCCATTTGCCATGGATCCATCATCAGGTGGAAGGAGCTGAGTTAGAAATGTGCTCCCTGGCCCTGGATCACCTCCCAGTGCCCAGACAGCAGCAGAGCAGAGGTGGCTGAGCCCCACTGAGCACAGGGTGTTTGGAGAAGGAGCACCCTTGGCCAGCAGCTGCTTCTCTGCCTGTGTGGGAGTTGTCCCCTTGCAGCTCTCACTCTGTGGAAACAGAACACAGTGCTGAGTGTCAGAAGGGGAGCACTTGGGCAACAAAGGCCTGTGCTCCTGGCCCGGGTAGTTTGGTAATTGCCAAACTCATCATGAGCTTTTGTGCCTGCACTGAATGGATTTCAAAGCTCCTCTAGGTGCACGGGAAGGAAACCACAGAATCACAGTAGGATGAAGGTGGGGTGGACCTTAAAGATCATCTAGTGCCAAGGCCCCTGCCATGGGCTGGGACACCTCCCCCTAGACCAGGTAGCTCCAAGCATGAGTACATCCAGCTCAGAGTCAGGGACTAGCACTGAGGCAGCCTGGAAAATCCAGTGTGACAGAGGGAATGATTGTACTGCAATGGACATCTCTCCCCAGGCCGTGAGATCAGGCTGCCCCTGTGCCTCAGAGGGGAAGGCCAAGGACCCCTGGTTGAACTCAGCTCTCCTACGCTGAACCTTGGGAATGTTTTTGTCTACACCCCCTATGTCTATGAGGTGAGCAGCAGGGCTTGGGATGGATCCTGATGGCTCCTGAGGCAGCAGCAAGCCTGGTGGAGCTGTGGAATTGCTGCCAACCTGGGCAGCTGTGAGCAGGGAATATTTGATGTACTGCTCAAACCTGGGGGGTCAGAAACGTGTGTCTGTTGTTCCTGAAGCCCCAGTCCCTGCTTTTGGGCAGCCTTCCTTAGGGATCAGCTGGGAGGCTTCCTGCAAAACAACCCCTTGCCACATGAACCCAACACTGGGTCAAAAAGCTGCATGTTCAGAGGCTTTTGTGGCAGTGCCAGACACAAGGCACCTTTGGACTGGGCTCTGCAGAAGCAGCTGCAACAAACTGGCTGCCTTTGAGCTTCAGCCCACTGCAAACAGCTTCCAGTCAAGTGTCCCTGCTTATTGCTGAAGTCACAGGAAATCCATCCAGCCTCCTGGCTCAGTGCTGGCCATTGCAAAGGGCTTGGGAGTTCTCTCCCTTGCTGACCAGTCCCTCACCACACTTCAGCCTTGGTGCATCTCTGGCTCTGGAAGGAGAAAAGTGTTCCTGGGAATAAAGCAAAGGATTTTTCTACCTATTTGCCTCCCCCCCAACAGTGTCAAGTTTGCAAAAAATTCATGAGGGAGCAACTCAAAGAGGTAGAAAATGAGGCACTACATCATGCCAGACACTTTCAAAAGCGCGGCTGGGGAAGGGAAAGACACGCTGAGTTTTCTTACCAAAGGATGGTGCTGTCTGTACATTTTGATGCTGATGCCTCATTCTCAATGAATTGTTTCCATGGTATGGGAAAGGTGAATGAGTAGATGGTGCTGTTGGAGCTGTGCTCACTGGGACAGCAGCAGCTCTGGGGTGATTCACTCCGCAGCTGCAATCACCCCACTCAGGGCTCTCAGGGCCAGCTCCCCATGAGCTTGGTGATGCTGAGCAGAGGTGCACTGCTCTGTGTCCATGGGATAAGCCCAGGGTGACTGCAGGTCTGTGGAGTTGCCACTGCTCTGCATGAAAACCCAAAGGCAGAACTCGTCCTGTTGTATCTTTTGACTTCTGCCATTCAGCAGCACAAAGCATCTTCTGCCTTTGCTGGGTGTTCATTGCATCATTAGACAATAACTCACAAGAAGGGAAGGTTCCACCTGTATTTCCATTTTGCTTTCTTGCTTCTGCAGGTGGAACTGATTAACCAAGGAGCTCTTGATGCTCCCTTCACCTATATCCCTTCAACCACAAATGTGGACTTCTGCTTCATGGTTGAGCCTGAGCAGGGCATGATTGCACCAGGTGGGACCCAGACTGTTCAGATCTCCTTCCATACCACCGTGCTGGGGAGCTTTGAGAAAAAATTCCAGTTCAGTGTGGCTGGATCTCCTACACCTGTGATCCTGACCATCAGGTAAGGACTCTGGGAGCTTGGTGGGCATATCTGTAGCTGTCTCTGGGACATCCCCCACCTACCTCATTTTGGGGTTGAGCAGAGAAAAAGGTGATGCCTGAGGTCTTAATCTCTGCTGTGATCCTGGCATTGCCTTAGTGTCAGGATGCCTCCTGCCCTGTGTGGTACCCAGGAGCTGCAATGACTCCTCCCTGCAGGGATCTCCCTCTGCCTTGGGCCATGGCAGGCAGTGGGATGGAGCAGCTCTGGGCAGCAGCTGCTCTGGGATGTCCCACCTGAACACCCAGCAAGGCCCCCAGGGCTTTGCAGATGGGCCAGCCTGGGGGATTCTGCCCCAGCAGCAGTGTTTTTAAAAACTTCCATTAATAATCCATCCCAAATGGGCAGCAGCAGCCTCAGCTCCCCTCTCATGGCCATGCTGTTGGGGACAAGCTGTGCTCCCAGCTCCTGTGCACAGAGTGCTCTGGTGCCTCCTTTGCACAGCCAGCAAAGGGCTGATGTGGGAGTCAGGAACTGTACAGCAGGAACTGTGCCAAGGACAGGGGTACCATCCCATGGGCTGGTGCCATGGCAGGAGACAATCCTGGCCCAGCCAAAGGGAGAAGGGCTGATCACAGGGGAGGCAGAGCTCAGTCCTCAGCACCACAGCAGTGTGAGGCCTTGTCCCTGCCAGCCTGAGCCATGTGCTGCTG
Organism: Agelaius phoeniceus; assembly: GCF_051311805.1. NCBI lineage: Eukaryota > Metazoa > Chordata > Aves > Passeriformes > Icteridae > Agelaius > Agelaius phoeniceus. The sequence goes on from NW_027509876.1 coordinate 1,246,865, forward strand.
GGATAATGGAGTGGAAGCAGGAGAGCTGATGCTGGCTGCTCTGCAGCTTTGGAGCTGGGCTCCTGCTGTTGGGGGGCACTGGCTCAAGGCAGTAAAGAAATGAAAGCAATCTGCACTTGATTGTACCAATAAGATAAGGGAGATGGATAAAAAGGAACAAGGAAGTTATTATTTGGCAAGAGAAAAGTGGTGAGTAGGTCTGCCCATAGTGGAGAAACAATTATGCTGGCTTTGTTTTTGGAGGAAAAGTGCTGCTTTTTTAGTTTGGAAATCAAGAGGGAACATTTCACCAGTCCTTTCCTCTAGGATTCACCTGTCCCCTGGGTAGAACTGTTGCTGCTCTTTTCAGAGGATGTTTGGGGCTCCCCTGGATTCATGTCTCAGAACTGTGTCTGTAATGACTGTGTGGGTCAAACTCTCCTGAGAAAGCTCCTCCATGGGAACAGCAGTTCCAGCTAAGAAGGAGCAAAGCAGGGAACCTGTGGCTGGAAAGGCTGGTTACAGAAGTTTGTGGGCACACCTTGATGTCCATCCCATTGCAGCTGGGGAAACTGAGGCACGGAGCCATGTCTGGGTGTGTGTTCAGGGTCCTTCATGGGACCCCCAGCATCCCAGGGGCTTCTCCTGCCTGCCCATCAGTGGCTGTTGGCTGCTGGCCACTTGGCTTGAGCTGCCTCCTGTGCACAGGGCCCTGTGCTGAGCACACGGTGCTGTGTTGGTTGGAAACCCAGGGTGCCCTGAGCCCAGGTTTTGTGCCCCGAGCCACGACAGCCGGACCTTTGCAATGCCTTTAACCGAGCCCTTTCCTGCTCTGTCCTCGGCCTCCAGGGGCAGCGTCACTGGACCGAAATTACAGTTCGACCTCCCTGAGCTCGACTTCGGGGACATCTCCTTTGGTGAGTGTTGCCTGGGCTGGGACACAGCGTCAGGGATCTGTGCCTTCCAACAGAAAAGCATCCCTCACTCCTGGTCTGCCCCAGCAGCCTCTTCAGGCTGTCAACTGCAGGGCTGCTGCTGCTGCTGCCTCAGGGGGCATTTTGCCATTGTGAGATCAAATAGAACCAAGGAATAGAAAGGCAGTATTTTCTAGTCTCTGTCCTGCTTTAAAAGACAGATCCCCACCATGTGTGGCGGTATCTCTGGCTTTGCAGGATGGAAAGCAAATCTCAGAGCCAAAGTGGGGATCCCCTTGCAGGCACAATCACAGTGAGCAGCATGGCTGTGGTGTCCCTGTTTGTTGGGTGAGGTGGGACATGGTTCCTAATTGCTAATCTCAAACCAAGGCTGGGGTTTGCCCCCAGTTGAGTGGACTCTGAGCTGTCATGTGCTCAGTCTGTTTGGCCCAAACCAAGAGATGCTTTAAGGGTCCTGCAAAGAGAAACTGCATTAAGGTGCATCACATTCTAGTTCCTGATTCCATCCTCATTTTCTTTTGCTGTAGCTTCTTCTCAATGACAACTCACTGTTTATGTATCGTGAAAACAGTGGGAATGTTGGCAGACTTACCAGGGAATTTGACAGCTTGAATTCTCAGAATTAATGCTGGGTCTGGGTGCACACTCATCACTGAGAGATAACTGGTGCTGGTTTGGGGCAGGGGAGGGAGCTCCTTCCCCTCCCAAAGAGAGAAGCTTGCAGTGTTCAGCAGGGCTAGGAGTGGGCATTTTCAAGGCTGCAGTCTGGAATCAGTGTCCAAGGGAACTCAGTGATGATTAATTCCTCATGCAGCTTCTCGGTGAGCTGTAGTTCAGAAAATAAAGAGCTCAACTCCAATCTCACTTTTATCCTGGCAGGATATTCCCACCAGGATCATGCCATAATGGGTGCCTGAATGGATATTTGTGTCCTTTCCTAGGCTTTCCCTATACCCAGAGATGTCGCCTCACCAACTGCTCCATGGTGCCCGTGACATTCAAGCTCCGCATGTCGGACGATGGCACGCAGCCGGCTGTTGACAGCCTTGATCAAATACGCAAAGAAGGTGACCCATCCTGGAGGAAGGGAATTCATTTCTATGTGGAGCCAAGGGAGTTCACAATGAATCCCAGCCAAGGCACCATCCTCCCCCAGGGACACCAGGACATCGAGGTATGGGAAGAATCCAGCCGTAGATGCTTCAGCACCAGGGCTGAAGCTTCACTGGAGTGTGGGAGGGCTTTAGCTCTGGTGCCAGCTTTGAGCATCGTGGGAGTGAGAGATCTGCACTGCTGGGAGGCCTCTGCTAGCTGGCTTAGCCGGGATGTTCCTCAAGGAGCACTGGTTTGTTTCCAAAATCCTACACTGAGATCAATACCATATGGTCAAGTCCTGAAGCCATTCTTTTGCTTTTGAGAGCGATTTCTTTGATTGCAAGTGGGCAGAGCAAGGATGAAGGCAGAAGGTGGTTGTTAGAGAGATGTCATTGTATAAAGCAGTTAGCTTTTCTTCTTGGTCTCATTTTCCCTCTCCTGAGGAGCAGAAAAATTTATGTTCACTGCAGGGATCTCCAGTGGAGACAAAAACCTCTGCAGCCATGTGTTGCGGTTCAAATTGATTTTATCGATTCCTTGTTCTGTTGTACACCCATGTTCTCCCTGAGTTGGCTCACGCCTGTGTTTTACCCTCCCTCAATGCTGTCCCTCATGCCGTTCCCTGCCCCTTGTTCCAGCTCTTTTCCCTGCCTGTCTAGGCAACCCAGCCCCTTTTGTTCCCAAACCTTCTTTGCCACTTGAACCTCGGGCCAATCCCTGATTGCAATACCCCTTTGGAATTCCCCTATTCTTGGAGACCCCATTGGCCATGTGACCCATCCTCTTTACCCTCCTACCCCCAGTGGTCCCAGACACTTGATGTAATCCCCTCACTCCTCCCCTGAGGATTCCCTATTGATTTGCTGTTTGTATCCACCCCCTGATTTGTATTTTTACAAAAGCCCTTGCACAGGAGTGTCCAGGGCTCTTGTGCCTCTGATTCCTTTAGTTGGAATAAACCCTTCCTTGTGGAACTTCAAGACAGAGAGCCTCCTCCTTTCTCCTCTGCCTGGTCCCTGTGGTGGCTTGTCTCTTGCGCTGTACAGCAAGTGGCTCTGAGGGCTCTGCCTCTGGTAAATGCCCACCCTGGGGCAGCTCCCCACTCCTGGCGTGGTGCCGGAGTTCTAAGAGCCAGCCCGGGCTCTGGGTACCATGGCAGCCGTGAACTGCCCAGCACCTGCTGGGCCACACTTTGCCCTCAGCCTTCTGCTGTAAAGCTGAACTCATTGTGTTCAAGTCAGATTTCCTCTGCATTTATGTCATTGTAGTCAGATGAGAAATTGGCCCCTTAATTTGAATACAGTGGTGTGTAGAGCTTTAGTCTAATGTTTTAATGAAGCTGACCTATGCTGTGATAGCAAGGGGTGTTTAACAAATCTGCTATTGCCAGAAGGCTTTTGTTACTCTGAGACTGTGCTCTACACATGGACCAGCAGAAGAATTAAAGCCAAATCCTTCCTCAAGAACTGGAGGATGTCACATGTGGGTAATGAGCTTTTGTAAGGAAGAATTGACTGTTCTTTTTTCTACCAGGTGACCCTGTGTTCCAACACCGTGATGGAATTCTACAGGAGATTGCTGGTGGACCTGGAGGGTTTTGGTGAGGGAGTGGCATCAGTGGTCATCACAGCCAGGTACCAGCCCTTCCTGGCCTCCCCCAGGCACTGCCTTGCACAGGCTTTGCTGGCTGCAGCTGCCAAGGAGAAGAGCTGCTTAATGGCCTCATGTTGTGCCAGCTGGACATGAGAACAGCAGTGCTTGGACAGCAGCCTGTGGTGAAAAGCACCCCTCCTCACAGCCCAGCATGGTCCTGGGCCCTTTTCTAAAGGGACCAGGAATGGTATCATTGATTGGCCTGGGTTTTGGTGCTTGAGGTGGAACAAATTTCCCAAGGGCCTCCTCTCCTTCTTCCTGCAAGAGATGGAGTTGTGCTGGTTGTGACCACCCTGCATTGGTTAGGGCTGTTCAATGCCCATTTGACAGTGACCAACGTGTTCTGCTCCATTTCACAATCTTTGGGGGTAAATGTTCTCCATTCTCTCAGTATCTCTGATTCCCTTGGGGTCATCTCTTTGCCCAGATGTCTTGTTCCAAAGCTGCATGTGTACCCCCAAATCCTTCTGTACCACGAGTGCCACCTGAAAGTGCCGTACGAGAGGAAGCTCGTCATCAGGAACCTCAGCAACCTTCCTGGCTGCTATGGGCTTATTCCCCAGGTTTGGCATCACGTCCACCTCCTCCTGTCAAATATTATTGGGGAGACTATTAGTGGAAAAAAGGGTTTGGATAAGACCTTGCTGGTTTCTATTCAGTCTTAAAGATCTGCTGAGAAAAGGATCCTACCTGAATGTAAACCTTAGGATGCAGTTTAACCTCCTGAGGAAACAGTTGATGTTCTAGTCTAGTCTTCAGGGTGTTTTCTTGTGGGAGGTCTTAGAGGGTTGTGAAAAGCTGCTGCATCCACAGACACCAGTGCCTGTGCTGGCAGCCTCCTTGCAGGATCCCCTGGGAGTGCTAAGCCTACAATTCTTGCAGCTTGTTTGTGCCTTTACCTTTGTCCTGGGGAGTTTTAAACGTGTGTGTAAGTTGCTGTTGCGGTGGATGTTAAGGAGTCTAAAGTTTCTTCAGAGGTGCCTCTGAAGTTGCATTTCATTCTGTCCCTTCCAGAAACGCAAGGACGACTCTCCCGTGCTCTACTCCAGCCCCAAGCCCTGTGGGATTGTGCAGCCTTACGGCACTGCAGAGATCCCAGTTATCATCGAAGTGCAGACGCTGGGCGAGCATCGCACCAAGGCTCTCGTCGGCGTGTTCGGGGATGAGAGAAACCCACGGGTGAGTGCAAGGGGAGATGTGAGCCTGTGTGCAACTGCTCCTGGCAGGGTGCACAGGGACAGGGATTCTTCCAGGGAAAACAGGCCCAGGCTGCTGGGGAGAAGGACAGCAGGGATGGGTGGCACAAGCAGCCCATGCCTCATAGGTGGTGATCTCAGTGTCTGACGCAGAAGGGAGTTCATCTAAGCTGGAATTGAGGGGAGTTTTAGTTAATTAAGCTTTAAAATGCTGTTCACTTTGGAAACATCTGTTTTCAAATGTCATCCCTCTGAGCACAAAAGAAGATGTCAGAAGACTTCTGGGAACCTTGAGCTTTGTGTAAAAGAAAGGAAAGCTGGCATTTGAAGACTGGTTGCAAGGATTTAAACTTAGATTAAAACATAATGAAATGATGATGCCAAATTCCCTGGATGGCACCAAACATCTGAACCTGGGCCATTGTGGCACTGCATGTAAATCAGTGAACAGCAAGGACAGGCAATGCAGGCTGTGCCAGGGAGCTTGAAGTTTGACAAAACAGTTGCTTTCAACTATCAGGCTGCTTCCCTTAAAAAGGAGGGTTTCTCCCTGCCAGAATAACCAGTTGTTTAACTGTCAGCCTGGTCTTAACTAGAGATTTCTTGCAAAGCTTTTACCTTTGGGCCAATAATTTGTAGTTGGAAAGGTTCTCTTACCTTAATCCTTTTAAATTTGGAGGTGAACATGTAATTTTCTTTTCCTTTTTTCCCAAAAGCCCAGCATTTCAGCTGGAGTGTGGTAGCTGTCCCTAAAGCAATAACTTGAGCAGGGTTGAGCTGTTGAAGCTTTTTTAGGTTTCCCTGTTGTGGTTTGTTTTGAGTGGTTTTTAATCTTTCTTGCCTGCTTCCTGGAACAGGGAGTAGAATTACGGAGCTCTGGACGGCTGGCAGAAATCTACCCAAGTCCAAGTGTGTTAGAGTTTGGCAGGATCCCAGCTCTACAGCCTGCTTCACAAAGCTTTACCCTCTTCAACAAAGGTCTTGTCCCTGTAGACTTCAGCATGGAAATGGTAAGTATCTGTGGGGCTGTTTTCCAGGGAAATGGACTGGTCAGTAGCAGCCATGACTTGGCTTTTAAAAGCAAGATTTCCATATTGCCCTGTGTGAGAGGAGGCAAGATACTCCAATATTCCCTCTGAGCGAGGCAAGAGGAACCTGGCTCTGGAGTGGTTTTAGCTGGGGCACCCCTCAGTGAGGTCAGGTGCTGAGATGTTGGAGCAGCAATTAATCTGGGTTGCGTTGACAAGTTCTCCCTTAATTTTATCTTTTGTCTTTAGCTGTGTGTGTCCCATTTTGGAGCTCCGAGATCAAGAGAAACCTGTGGTCCTTTGCTCCCCAGAGCATGGATTTCACTGTGGTTTCCCTGTCCCATCTACATTTGCTTTGTGCCAAACTGCTGTTAATAGTAGAGAGCAGGGTGTGAGGTGTGTCCTCAGACTGCTGGTGGGGAGGCAATTTTCACACCTCCTGGGGGTCAAGCCAGCTGGGCAGTGCACACAAAGACAAGCGTGGGGGTTGTGCACCCCCTGTGATCTCTGTGCTATTGAAGAGCATCTTTGGGGAGCAGCTGCAGAGAAAGGCTGTTTAATATGTGGGGGCTGCATAGGGCAGAAGGAGCTGGGGCTGCTCCCCTGGCAGGGGGAGCAGGGCTGGTGCAGCCAGGAAGGGCTTGTAGGCTGGGCCTGGGGCTGGCTGGGATGTCTGCTGGAGGGGGAGATCTGTGAGGGGCTTGAGGTTTCTTCTACTTCACGCTGGCTGTGTTGAACTTGTGGAGCTGGTTAAAACCTGATACCATGGACTTGGCTGTGTCTGTGGATAAAGCATCAGGCCATGTGGGAGAGTCCAGCCACAGCCTCCTGGGCCAAGGAGGAGGGGTGTGACTTTTCCTCTTGCTGCTTTTCCAGCTCTTTGGGAGATAAATGTTATTCTAAAGCGAGGGGTTTTTCCAGGGCAGCTTTCCCTGACTCCACAATGGAGTTCTGCTTTCAGCCTCTGCAGGGAGCAATGCCCCTTGGCTGGGTGCTCATGGTGTGTAAAGGTTGGGTTTCATGTGCTCCTGCCAGGGCCAGACCTGCAGAGCAGTGTCTGCACAGCTGTGCTGGTGCAAGGCCTTTCCTCCCTCCTTTGGGCAGCCTCCAGCTCTCTTGGCCAGTCTGTGAAGTCCATGAGAAAGCAGATGACAAGAGTTCTTGGGAAGAGTGGGCCATGTCCACAGAGCACATGTTGTCCAGTTTTCTTTCTGCTTCCTGCTTTCCTGCTCTGCTATAAGCATTTGGAGGTGACTTTTCTTTAGGCAGAGGGCACTGGGGCACCTCTCTACAGCTGATGATTGGTGGGGAGTGAGGGCTTCAGTCCTTTAGGGGGTGTTGAGAAGCACTGATGGCCCCTTGGGAAAGATTAGTTTGGTATTGGGGTTTTGCTTACCTGGTTTTGCAGAGATATTCTTCAGGCTCTCAGCAGTGTCCTCCAGCCATGTGATTTCTGCAGTGGGATTTGAGCAGTCCTGCCTTCCTCTGGCCTTGAGCCTTCGTGAGAGGCCAGGAGAGAGAAAGCAGCTTTCCTTGGCCCACAGTGCAGAGAAAGACTGGGGAAGGAACACTCTCCTGAGGATAAGCATCCCTTGGGTTGGGCAAAACGGGGTTAATTGGGTGAGTCCCTTAAAGGAGGGGAAAATACAGGTTGTATGAGCTCTGCTGTTGCCCAGTACTGTAGCTTAACTTTAGGGAGATTAGGCCTTCAGGATTTTTATCCTCCCCTCTTTAGTCTTTCCTTTCCTTATATCCCACAAGACACCAGGGTGTGTGGTTTCCATCCTAAATGCATATTATGCTTGTCTTACAGGCTTCCAAATCCAACTGCTTTGTTATTGAACCCAGTGAAGGAGCGATCCCTGCTAGGGGTGAGGTTCCTGTGACTGTCACAGCAACCCTGGATGACACTGTGGGTTTTGATGACACTGTCCAGCTGTTCATTGGGAACAGCCTTTGGAGCAGTGTCTTTCTCCAGGCTTTTGGCATTGGCACCACAATTGTCACAGACAAACCATTTGCCCCAGAGCTCAACTTGGGATACCAATTCAGGTAGGAGATCTCTCCACTCCCACCTCTCCTCCTGTCTCAACAAGGAGCACTTTTTCTGTAGTCCTTCAGGCAAGATCTTCTTCAGAGTTCAAAGCCCTGACTCCTTCCCTAAAGGCAGAGATTCCTTTACAAACATGTGATGGGCACTTGAGAGTTGTTAGACACCTTCAAAAGCCACTGAAAGGGAAACCAGTTGCTAAATTGCCACAAACTGTCTCTAATTCTAATACATTGATGTCCTCACTTGATGGAGTAATGATCTCACAGGCTGCCCCAGAACTAAAGGTTCCTGAAATGGTGCCCAGATGAGGCAGTCCCTCCATGTGGCTGAGGCACCAAGGGAAGATCCTTTCTCTTGCCCTTGCCCTTTCCCAATGGCACCTGCCAGGCAAGCAGGGGCCCTGGGAACAAAGAGACAGGAGGGTGACAACCCCCACCAGGAAGGCAGGAGCCCACAGAGCAGTTCCAGAGGCAGAGTTGCCAGCAGAGTTTGCAAAGTTCACTTCCAAACAGTTTCTAATTGCAAAATGAAATTTCTACAAATGGCTACCAGTGCAGAGCCAAGGCTGATACGAACGAGAGAGGCTCTGCTCCCCTGGTTTCCTCTCCTGGAGCAGGCAGATGATTTTTACCAGCTTGCTGGGATCATCCAGAAACTGCCTCTGAGCCGGCTTTTAGGAATGCCTGCAATCCTACCCCCACACACAAGGTCCCCAAGGGCAGCATCTCAAAGATTCAGTTTCAGCTTTGGGCACAGATTAATACAAAATGCAGCAACAGTATGAATCACCCCAGAACAAACCTTTTGGGGGAAAACACCACGTCCTGTTAGCCTCACCTGGAAAATGTTACATTACCATTAGAAACATATTTCTCTTTGCAATAATGACATCAAAAGGGCACCTTATCAGACACCACTTCTGGTCCACATTAAGAGCTGGAAATGAAGACAGTCTCTAAGCAATTAACACCTCAGGTTGCTCACTGGGAGCAATCTGATGACCAGGGAAATAGCTACTCTCATACTCTTTTCCATCCTGCCTTCTATTCCAGCCTCGTGCCCTGTATCCATCAGTTCAAAGTAACAAACAAGGGCCGCCGTTACCATCAGCTCTTCTGGAGTGCGGAATGCTACAGCCCACCTGAGGAGGGGGGCCAGAGTGTCTCAACCCTCAGTAGCCCCAGGGCCAAGGATGATTCCCAGCGCCCCAAACGTGCCAGCCCCGTCTTTGGGCTGGAGCCACTGTCAATGGACCTGCAGCCAGGCCAGTCTGAGGACATGGTGCTGCGAGGCTTCTCCCGCATCCCACAGGTGAGATCCCCTCCTCTGGGCTTGTTCCACAGGCCCTTGACATTTGCCTGGGGAAATGAGCAGGGGCCTTCACAAAACTGATTTAAGGCTACTCGTTTCTGTGGCAGCACCAGTTGCTTTCCTTGCTGGCCACCATCAGAGCAGCTGAGACTTTCTTGTGATTCCACAGCTAGCAAAACCCAGTGCTGATCCCAAAGCAGGGGTGGATGGAAATATTGCTCTTTTGGGGCAAGCAGTGTTGCATGCTGAGTCAGCAAAGAAGGGCAGAGAAATAAGTTACACTTAGACTAGGAGTCCAGAAAGAAAGTGAACTAAACAAGTGCCGAGTGGTTTATCTGGGGTGAGCACGGAGTAAAACAAAAGCCATGTCAAGGGAGGGGGTTTCTCACAAGTGCCTTTTGTGCTTTTGGGGTGCAGTGTTACAGACAATTGAGCACAGGAAGAAAAGGGGGCAGGGACTGTAACTGTGGCAGGAATAGGGCCCGTGGTGGGTGCAGAGCCAATGCAGGGCATTTGCAGGGTGCCCTGCCACTACGCACTGGTGACAAGTGACTTTTGCTTGCAGGAGGTGCAGGATTATGTGTTCTGTGAAGCCATCATTGGGACATCCCCCAGGATGGAGAGGATAATAGAAACAATCATTACCTGTCAGTTCATTCACCCCTCTATAGAAGTATCAGCCAGACAATTCTCTTTCTATGTGGAGAAGGTAAGTCTGGATTGCATGCTGGCATTTTAACAGCATGGCTGAGGGGGGGGTGTGCTTGTGTTAAAGCCCCTCTTTACCCTTCCTGAGGCACTTTGTAAAGTGAGTGAAGATGCTTTTAGAGATGAGACTGGTATTTGACTTCCCCAAAGTAAAAGTGCAGTTCCAGCTGCAGTGCCAAGGAGATGGTGGCCACCCCAGAGAAATGCCAGTTTCTGTGCTCACTGTAAAGGGAGGCTTTTGAGGACCCTCCAAGGCACGGTGATGTCTGTACACTGATGCTGTAGGGAAGCTGGGAAAACTGGAGATTCCTGTGAATTCCTCAGGCTGACAAGGAAAAACCCAACATCTCCTGTGTCTCTTTGGCTTCTGTGCTGTTGGCATGGATGCTTGATGGTACAGCTATATGGATCAGCTCTGTGCATTTCCCTAAGCCTCTTCTGCTTCAAAGGACCCCCAGGCATCCTGCAACTGCAGTGATGATAACACTGAGGCAGAGCAGGTGCCCTTTAGTCTCTGGATCCCAACTCCAGCATCATCTTTCTGCCTCCTGCAAGTTGTCTGAAAAAGAGAAGATGGTTAATGATTTGGTTTCTGTAGTTTCAGGCCTCTCCTCTGGTTCCCAGGCTTCCAGTGAAGTACAGAATTTCTGGAACAGGCAGTTCAGATGTAATTGAGAAGCTTTTCAGCTCTCCCTGATTCTGCCTGGGTTCTGCTCGATGCCACACACCCAAACTGATTTATTGCATACTATGGCACAGCACCTGTTTGGTATCAGTACATGCAGAAGTCGTTTCCCAAAGTCTCTGGTTTCTCTAAACCATGCAGGAAGCCCAGCACAATGCTCAGACAGGAAGGAAGAGCCCAGGCTGATCAGAGCTTTGAGACCACAGACACCTTGTCCCTGTAGCAGGGGCTGCAGGACCCGTGGTGCAGACAAAGTGCTTTTTGAGGCTGCTAGAGCCAGGACGGTTGTGAGAAATGACTGTATGTGAGTGAAGATCCTCTAGTGCTGTTCTGCCCAATAGAGAGACAAAAGTGGAGACAAATGGCCTGGATTCACTTTCTGCTTTAGATCTTGGGTCAAGCAGCCACCTCCTCTCAGGGGCCTATTCCCTCATCTGTACTTGGGAGTTTTCCCTGTCCTCCAGAGGATGCTGTGGTTTCTAAACATGAAAAGCATCTGCTGTCAAGAAATACCTCCTGGAAGGGTAGGAACAACTAGAAAGAGTAAATAGAAATGTATGCACTGGTGAGGCTGAAAAATGTGAGCTGCAGCAGAAGCAGAAGGAGGTCTGTTTCTAATTGAGGCTGTTTTTCCTTGTCTCCTGTTTCCATAGAAACCCAGCGATGTCCTGACACTGCAGTACCAGCCTTTGTCTTTAAAAAACACCTGCCTGCTGCCACTGGACCTCATGCTGCACTTGGAGCAGCCATTCCTGGTCTGTGATAAGGAGCAGCAGCCCCTCCCAGGTGGCCAGGTGAGCAGCCCTGGCCTCCTCCAGTGGGGTCTGAAGAGGAGGGATGTGGTGGTGCCTTTCTGTTGGGAGCTCCTTGAGTCAAGAAGTTTATTCTGTAGCATCAGCAGTGGGCTGGCCTGAGCTGCATCAGCAAAGCTGCTGAAGGAATCAAAATCTTATCTGAATTGAGAAGATCCATCCTGGCTTTAAGGCACAGGGAGAGGGGAGCAGGCAGCTGGGTCTGGGCAAGCCATGCAGGGAAGGTGTCTCCTGGAAAGCCATGCCAGCTCTCCAGCAGCCACCCCCTTGTACTGGGGCTGAGCACAGAAACGGGAGCCTGAGGGATCCTGGACTGGACTGTGGTGCCTGCAGCCAGAGCCCTGCTGGAGAGAGATGAACCATGAACTGAGAAGCCCGTGCTGGGGTCACTTGGAGCATTTACTGTTTCATGCTGTCAGACCTTGGGACATCATCCCACAGGTGATTAATTACTGCTCATCTCCTTGCAGCCTGTGAGAGTGGATGTAGGGGAGACCTGTCATCTCTACATCGTGTTTGACCCAGCTTATGAACTGGATTTGAAGAGCTGGAAAAAAGAGAAGGTTCTGAAGATAGACATGGTCAGGGGCCATCCTTTTGTGGAGCATATCACCCTTCAGGGAGAAGTTCACTTCCCAAATCTCCAAATGCAGCCCAGCTCCGTGGAGTTTGGCTGCATCATGGCTGGCACTAAAAAAGTGCGTTCCCTGGAGATGACCAACTGCAGCCCACTGCCCGTCCAGTACCGCTGGTCATTCCGTTCCGACAGCGAGGTGACCAGGTTTAGGTATGTGCACCTTTGCCCTCCCCTTGAAGCTCTTCTTGCTGTGTCCTGTTTGTACTTGGCCAAGAGCAAAGCTGTTTGCCTGGCATCTGACAAATGGCACTGAGCAGCTGTGCTCAGGCTGGATGCTCAGGGAATAGGTTTTCCACCACTTTGGTGCTGCACAGCCCCCACAGTGGTTTCCCCTGGGAAGGAAAGCTGGGGTGAAAGCTGCTTTCTCAGACCTCTGTGGCCTGAGACCATGTCCACCTTGATGAAGGGCTCCTAGTCCTTGTAGTCTTGTAATTAAAAGGTAACTTTTGTAGTTACAAGAAGAACTATGTCAGTGGGGTTTTTTTTTAGAAAGGAATGAGGCACTCGAACCAGATAGCAGCCACAGGACAGCTAAATCTTTCAGAGAAAAGAATTTATTGCTCTCTTCTCAGAAGAAATGAACTTCTTCCCGCCTCGAAGGCACTGTTAGGATTAGAAGGAAGAAGTAGATGAAGACCAGACAGAATCCTGTGTTTGAATGGAATTGATGCATCCTGTATGAAGTGTATGAATATGCAACGGGCTATTGTTCTTAAGGGTTAATCCTTTGTTAGTGGGGGTCCTTTTTCGGGCTCGTGCTGCCCAGAAAAAGGTACCCGGACGTCCGTAACTCTTTGTATTTGTTGTCCCATGTGTTGTCCTAATTCAAATTGTCCAAATTATTTTTACTCTAATTGTATTACTATTTTTATAACCATTTTATTACTATTAAACTTTTAAAATTTTGAAAACAAGTGATTGGCATTTTTCACAATAGTTCTCTTATTTTCCAGAGATGAGCTTTGCCCACCTAAATTCAAACCCCAACCACCAAAAGGGAAGAATACCAGTTTGGAGTCCCCAGCATCTCGATGGAGACACTTCAAGATGAGACAGGAGCAGGCAGCCAGAATGCTGAAAGAAGTGGATGATTTTACCCAGTCTTTAAGAGACAAGGTAGATTTTCTTGTACATCTGCTGCTTGTGTTGCCTCCCCAGCCTGCCACCACCAAGTCATGCTCGTGCTGACCTCCCTTTTTGCTGCCCTGCTGTCCTGTGCCCTGACAGTGGGCTGGGCAGCAGGGCCAGTGGCTGGACATGGGCTGTGTGGGAGGGAGAAATAGGAGAGTTTTCCTTGGAGAAGCTCACTCAGGTCCTACAGACCTGTGCTGAGTGTGGGATTTTTTGCCTTCACAATGAAAGATGAGGCTTTTATCTGCATCATCATGGTAAGGCCTCCAGCTTCCTTCCCAGAGCAAGCTGGGATGAGTCCTGATCTCCATGGAGCCTCTTCCCAAGGCAGCCAGACTCCCTGTTTGCAGGGCTCTGCTTTCACCCAGAGCTGCTATTGCACTGCTGGCCCTGGAGCTGTCTTACAAACGGAGACTTTGCAAAGTGGCTGTCCCTTCCTCCCAGCATAGAAAATGGCTTCTTTTTCAGGTGCAATCAGATCAACTTCCTGAATTCCCCCGCCTCCAAGTAGGGTTTGAGGGAATCAGCAGCTCCGTGGACGAACCGCAGCCTTCCCTCGAAGCAGAGAAGGTAGGAGGGAATCTGTCTCACTTGCACATTGTCAGTGTGGCAAGCAGGGCTGGAGCTCCCAGTGCCACTGGTGGGCCTCAGCATTGGCCACAGAGGGGCCTCCCATCCCTGCAGGCCCATCACAAAGTGCTGCTGAAGCAACTGGTAGTTGGAGAGGCCGTGCAGGACACGTTGTAGGGCTGCCCAAGGACACTTTGCAGCACCTATGGAGGGCACTGCTCCCCCTGGAACTCCTCAGGTGGTCCATAGGAAACTTTTGCAGGAGCTTTTGCTGTAGCACCTTGAGAAAGCAGCATTTAAATCAGAGAGAGGGGAAGAGCCTCAGGAGTCAGATGAGCTGGGCTGGAGTCCTTTGCTCAGCTCCGAGAGCTCTCACTCTGAGCCTCCTCCTTTTCTAAAAGCAGGAAGAAATGCTTTTTAAAGGCAAGTTGTGCATCAGAGAGAATTTCTACTGCCAGGAGACATCCCAGTTCACTTTCACGTAATGTACTAATTAATGCATTGATCTGTGAGTGTGGGAGAAGATTTTCCCCATGGTCCCTGCACTGGTCAGTGGCATGGATGCAGGATGAGATGAGGGTGATTCTGGCAGTGTTTGGGGAATAGGCCCCTCCAGGTACAGCTGCACTTTGCTCCAAGATGCTCTTCTGCATCCATTGCCATGCTCAACAGCTCAATCTCTCCTGTCTTCCATCCAGGCTTTCAGTATCCTGCCAATGTCAGGTGTGCTGCAGCCAGGTGAGAGCCAGCAGGTCTCCTTCACCTACTCTGGCCACCTCAACACCATCTCCGATGTCACGGCGCTGTGCCACGTGGAGGGAGGCCCCAGCTACGAGGTGCTGGTGACCGGGGAGATCTCACGTGTCCGCTACTCCGTGAGGCCCCAGGAGATCAACTGTGGCTTACAGGTACCACACACATCCCTGGCACAGCTCCTTGCCTTGGCACCACGGCCAGCAGGTTCCTGCCCACCTCGCTCCAGGGCTCCCTTCCCAGCCCCTTTGTTGGCTCTGGGGCTTGGAAGCCCAACCTTTGAGGGACACATCTGGCATCCAAGCTGCTCTAAAATGGCCATCTCCAACCCTCTCCACAATGCTGGGAATGCCTCTTTTTCAGGGTACCTAACACTGCCTCTGGGGCAGGCAGGCTCCCAGTGGGGGTGCTCTGAGGGGTGTGTCCCTGAGACATCTCTCTGCTGATCCACACCTAAAGCCTGACCTCCAAGGAGATGCTCTTGTCTAAAGCTCTTGCTTAATCCACACAATAATCAGGGGAAGAAGTCGGGCTTCCAGTCACTACCGTTGGAGAGACTGTCTCAGAATAATCCCCACTTCACTCTTTTCCAGTCAAAAGCCCACAGATATTTCCAGCTGCTGGCCCTGTCTGTGTTGCCCTGGGTGACTCCCTTGTTGCATCTATGTTGCTTGCCAATACTTGCATGCAGGTGCCTTTTCTCCTGGAATGCCTCAGTGCTGTCTCTGTTTCTCCTGGCTGTGGGTGACCCCTCAGAGGGCCTGTGTGCCCTGGTTCATTTATTGCTGGCCCTCACATGGTTGTTACCACAGCTCTGTGTGCTGCCAGAGCTGCCTGGTGCTGTGCAGGTGCCCTGTGAGTCTCACTCACTGTATTTTGATGAGCAGTACCTTGAGGAGGAGAAGGTGAGAAGGCAGGTCTGGTCCCCATGTACACGCTGCCCAAGCTTCACAGCACTCCAGCATTCCCAGGCTTGTGCCAGGGAGATGAAGGCAATCCCCAGGGCAAAGCCAGCTCTGCTGACATGCTGTGGGAGGACCTAAACTAAATAGTTGGTGTTATTGGGAGGAAGGGAGGAGACAGAAAATGGGTTGATTGAGTCTGTGTGATGAAAGGCAAGAAAAGGAATCTTGCGTATGGTTTCTCTTCCCTCCACATACAGATCCTGCGGATGGCAGTGGGGTCTGAGTACCAAAAGAGCTTTTTTATGCCTCCACGTGCCATGGGTGAGACACTGCCTCCAGAGGTGCTGCAGGACCACGAAGCACACAGGAGGCCAAAGGCTCAACAGGCAGAGCTCAAGCCCATGGCAGAAGCCAAGGCCAGGGCTGAGTCTGAGGTCAAGGCCAAGGCCATGGGCAAGGCAGCAGCAGGTCAGAAAAACAGTGAGGGTTTGGTGGTGTCTGTTTTGCCTGTGGTCCAGCCCATACACCCTGAACTCTCTCTGTCACCTTGCTCTCCAGGGAAAGCCCATTCTTTTAGCAGCTGCCTGTTCCCCAGCTTGGTGGAGGAGCTCTTGGCTGAAGGGCTGTGGCATCCTCTACCAACCCTGAGTGTAGCCAAAGCAAGCTCCTATCTGCCTGCCATAGACTGGGGAAATAATCAGGATATTTCCTTGTGTCCCTTAGCCACAAAGACTAGGGCTGGATGAGTTCCTCAGCCAGTAGGACCAGGTTTAATATCACTGGCTCTTTTATATTTGCACCTTCCTAGCAACAAAAGAACAATCTCATCTTGCTTTCACCGAGTCTCCTTTCCTGGGATCCGAGGGCATGGGGAATTTACTGCCCGGCCATAGCTTGGGGGATTGTCTGAATTCTGGGGAGGGATACAAGCTCCCCAATATCTCCTGGGATGATAGGCTGGGCCAGGAAAAGCTGTGAATCCTTGCAGCTGACCCAGAGCACCCAGGTCAGCTTGCAGTCACTCATGGTTTCTCCTCTTTGTGCTAAAGAACTGCAGCGAGAGAAAGCTCTGCAGAGGAAAGCAGAAGTGGATAAAATAGCACTGGAAAGGAAGCTCATAGGGAGGAAAAAGTGAGTAAGGCTTCCATGGGTTACTGCTGTTCCATGGGTTATTGTCCCTGGAGGGCTTCCCTGCTCCAAGGACTCTGAGCTCAGAGGTGCTGGATAGCAAAGGCCAGAAGCAGCACAGGGATGGCCATTCTGAGCTCCCTGGCTCCCAAGAGAGGAAGGACCTTCTTCTTCTGTTGAGACAGAAGATCTTCTTCTCTATTGGAGTGCTGAGCCCTCCTGGCTTAGCTGCTGCCTGCAGGGAGCTGGGCTCTGGGCTTGCCTTGGCACTGCCTCTAGAGGTGTCTTTAGGTCCATGGTGTTGAGTTGCACCTTCTTGATCATCTCCCTTCACCAAAACAGTGGGATTGTGGTATGGGCAGGTGTGGGGCACAGAGCAAAGCTTGGTTTGGGTCCTGCTCCTGCCACAGCATTGCAAGTCCTTGCAATGCTGATCTGCCAGGCTTCTCCTTATGGTGGGACACCACCCACAGAAGCTCACGTCCTTTAGGCTCCCCTTCAGCTGCAGCAGTAGGCCAGCCCAGGAGAAGCTCAGCTCCAGCAAGGCAGCCCAGCTCAGGACACACAGGCAAAGTGTGGAGCTGAGAGTGGAGGCTGGTTAAAGCAAGTCTGTGTATCAGCACTTCCTTCAGCCCAGGCTGAAGTTGGTTTCATGGGGAGGAGACAGATGAGGCTGTTTCAGATGGCTTTCATGGCAGAGAGCACCGGTTTGCTTGCTCACAGCTGGGTTCCTGCAGGAAATCTGGCTGACAAGAGCCTGTCTTGCAGGAGAGGAGTTCCTGCAGCCTTTGCTTTCTGACTGATAGGATTATTCTCATTAAGGAGCAGGCTGTGCCCTGAGGGGTGCTGAATGAGCTGAGTGAGAATTGTAGGAGAGATAAGCAGATGTCAGCAATCTGTGATCTGCTTTAAACTGGGAAATCAAGAGACAAAGAGCATTTTCAGGCATCAGCACAGAGAGCTGCTGGATCAGCCTTTGGCAGTGGGCTGGAGGTGTCTGGCTGTGCCTTAAGAGGGAGCTTGCACAGCCAAGACCTTATGATGGCAAGGTTCAGGTTTGGCTGGTCCTGGAGGTCCCCTTGCACCAATGGCATCACTTGGGATGTTCCCAACCTCTGTAGGTTGAGAAAAATTCACGGAAATGGTCTCGTGGTTCTGCCTGGCCTCAGGGTCAAGGAATGAAGTGCAGGGCCGGCCAGGACTGCTGAGCCCAAGTTTCTGGTGGGGACTCTCAGCGATTTTTTCTGTTTTGTTTGCTGAAGGGAGCTGAAGCAGCTGGCTCAAAAGCGTGAGGAAGAGGCAAAAGCCTTAGAGGAGGAAGAGAGGCGGAAGGAGGAAGAGAGGCGGAAGGAGGAAGAAAGGCGGAAGGAGGAAGAGAAGCGGAAGAAGGACAAGAAGGGTGTCTCTGTGGGGAAGCAACCTCCAAAACCAGAGAAGGGGAAAACCAAACCCCCAGAGAAGAAGGAAACCAAGGCTCCAGAGGGGAAGGAAACCAAGGCTCCAGAGAGGAAGGAAACCATGATCCCAGAGAAGAAAAACAAACCTCCAGAAAAGAAGGAAACCAAACCCCCAGAGAAGAAGGAGACGAAAATCCTAAAGAAGGCAACCGAACCCCCAGAGAAGAAAAACAAACCTCCAGAAAAGGAAACTAAATCCCCAGAGAGAAAGGCAACCAAAATCCCAGCGAAGGAAACCAAAGCTCCAAAGAAGGGGGAAGCAAAAGCCCCAGAGAAGGGGGAACCCAAAACCTCAAAGAAGGATGAAACCAAAGCCCCAGAGAAGGGGGGAACCAAAGCCCAAAAGAAGGGGAGAACCAAAGCCCCAAAGAAGGGAGAAACTGAAATCCCAGAGGACGCAGCTGAGATGGAGAACTTGATCCAGAGGTTTCAGATCTATGAGTCATTGCAGCAGAATTTCTCCTACTGGAACAGAGTTCAGGGTACTGTGCAGATACCTGTGATCCAGAAGGGAAACAAGTTCCAGCATGCAGCTGGAAACCAAGGTCAGAAGACCAATAAGCCTCAGGAGAAGGTGAAGAAGAAACCTGAACAAAAATGTAGAGACCAAAGCAATCTTTAGTCATCTCAGCTGAAGATGCAAAGCAAAGTTACAGAGGGGACAGTCAGATGATGATGTTCCACAATGACTGGGTATCATCTGTGCTGATGGGGAGGTTACCCCTTCTTGGGACTCAGTTTTTTCAGGCAGGGAAAGATTATTCTTTAATCACTCAACTCAGTTTCTACAGTTTCAGACCTCGTGTGCAACTTTAATTAATTAATAGATTTCTTTCTAAGTAAGCTTTTGGTTAATAAAATATATTTTACTTGTGCATCAACTCTCTCTATTGTATTGTTTACTTGTTCTCTGCACTGATTCTCATGGGACAAATCCTTGTTGTTGCAGGTACATTTGTTTTTCACCCTCAGAATAGATTGTTAACAAACTCTCATTCTCAAAATAGCTTCACATGGGAACTTGTAACTGCTTCTCTGCACTTAGAAGAGATGACAGGCCAGCTGTTAATATTGCAGAACAAGGCCTGATTTCATAAGGCCTTTCTTTTATTATTATTCTACCTGTCTATGACATCTCCCCCTTTTCATTCATTTAAAAAAGGCTCCTATGTTCTGATGTTGAAACAGCTCACTCTTGTGAGGGTATTATCTCATGAAGGTTTTCACTGGTTATCTGTTAGACAACTGAAAGGTGAATAAGCCATAAATGAAATAACAGCATGATGGTGTACTGGAGGGATTAAAGTTGTAAAAAGCATATTAGAATTCTAAGTAAATCAGTTATGAGAAAAACTCATGGGAACTGCAAATTCCATGGAAACAGAAATTCAGTACGCCTTTTTAAGTGCAGGGTTACTGAAAAATAAATATAATAACGTGCAATTTAGCATATTGCTGAACAACCCAACAGCTTTTTGTGACTGTATCTGGCATCATTTTATATGGCAAATTTGTTAGCATTCTTGTTAAAAATATCAGACCATGTTAAAATTTGATAGGTAATAAGGCGTTGCATTTACCGCTTTTCAATCTCTCCAGTAACTGTAAAACTATATAAACCAATCAGAATTTAGTCAGAAAACGAAATAAACTTAAAAAAACCCTATAGCAACACGTTTTCAAGGCGCAAACACAGTAGGTAAGGCTCCTGCCTCCTATCAGACAGAAGTAATCAAGCAGCTCTGCGCCAGAGCAGGGGCCTGTGCCGCCCACAGGGCAGAGGGAAAGCCCTACAATAAAGGGAAACTATGGGGAGAAGAGAGGACATTTAAAGTGCAATGACATAACTACACATCAATAAAGCTTCTCTTAATATTCACTCAATAGTCATCCCTTCATTGCGCGGGCCAATCCTCTCATTATCCATGGATCCCAGCAGGGCCCTGCGGCCGTGAATGCGGCCCGCTCTGGGCTCGCCTGGCTCGGCCGCCACAGCGCCCCCGGGGCCGCTGCACCTCTGCTCCCCCAAAACACCCGCGGGGAAAAGAGCAGGGCAAAGGCAGCAACACAAAACAAACTCTAAAACCCGCGCACAAAAAGATAAACACAGAAAAGGCACAAGCTGCATTTTATTTCATCTTCTGCCAACACAGTCACTGACTGAGAGTTGCATTTCCACAGCAAAGATCTGCCTTTTGAGAAACTTCAAACACAGAAATATCTTTTGTACTAGATGTGTACAAGGCCAGGCCTCATTGGAGGCACAGCTTTTCTCACAACTCTGCATCATCTTTAACTGAAAAAGAATTAAGCAGTATGGTTATGAGTCTGGCATCTCAGCCAGAAAGGCCAGGTATTAGAGGGAAGAAGTCAGCCTATAAAATCTGATTATTTTTCCTCTTCCATTGGTCTGTCAATAATGTTAATCAGAATGTATCTCTACATGTTAACATGAAGGTGTTTGTATTTACATAAGCAGTAATATATCTATAAAGACTTTTGAATTCTCTTCAAGGACAAGAAAATTTGAACCAATAATCCTTTCCTAATAGACAGGTCCAGTTTAACATTTCACTGAAGATGTTAATCCCAAGGGTGGTTCATGTAATGCTGTCCTTACATGTCGCTATCTTCATGCACAACAGCCCATCTTTATTCTTCACAGCTCACATTTAGATGGTTTTCTAAAGGCATTGTCTTTCATTTTAATTGGTTAGTAATTTACTGCAATTCGGTTCATTGGTTGGTCGTTGCTAAAGTACATGTTAATCAAAACCTTTCCTCCCTAACGAGGTTTACATTCTTGTCTCCTGGATAGAAGCTGTGGGTAGAAGTCTTTCTTCTTCTTTCTTCTCCTTTCTCACAGGAACTTGTCAGGCTAGCTGTTAGCTGTACTTAGCTGAAGCAGCAGGCCTGAGCCATAATTTTACAAGGGTAACAAAGCTCTTCTTTTATACGGCTTTACAATATTGTATGTAACAATGTTGTATGCAACATTGACATATGATTATTTCAATCTTAAAGAATAATCTTAAATTTCTTTCCCGTGAATTTTGACCTTTGTAATATTTGTGTATGATATATTTGGAGATAAAATCTGTTTTGAATCATCCCTTCATAGAATCACAGACTCATGAAATCATCAAGGTTGGGAAAGCTCCCTGAGACCACAGAGTCCCAGCTGTGCCCGATGCCCACCTTGTCCCCAGCCCAGAGCCCTGAGTGCCACCTCCAGCCCTTCCTGGGACACCTGCAGGGATGGGCACTGCCAAGCTCCCTGGGCAGCCCCTGCCAAGGCCTGAGCAGCCTTTCCATGGGGAAATTCCTGCTGGTGCCCAGCCTGAGCCCAGCCTGAGGCCGTTCCCTCTGCTCCTGTCCCTGTCCCTGGGAGCACAGCCCGACCCCCCGGCTGTCCCCTCCTGGCAGGGAGTTGTGCAGAGCCACAAGGGCCCCCCTGAGCCTCCTTTGCTCCAGGCTCAGCCCCTGCCCAGCTCCCTCAGCCCCTGCTGGGGCTCCAGCCAGGATAGCATCCTAGTGCTATACAAAGAGCAGTGCCGTAGGTGCCTTTATCACCACATTTTAATCTTTCATAAATACAGAAAGACTCGTCAGAAAGCACTAAAGTCAAGTCAGCAGCAAAAGTGCCAATGTCCTCTGCAAAGCAGCGCGGCCCGGCCCGGGCCGGCCCCAGGCTCGGTGCCGCGGTTGCCCGGTAACCGCGCCCGGGCCCTCAGCGTCTGTGACGGCGCCGTGGCCTCAGCGCCCGCAGCCGGCGCTGCTGCTCATTCGCACTCGGCATTAGCCAAGCGAATGGTTCGCAGAGATTGGTCTCTACGAGTCCTGTGATTTCGCGGAGAATTGGTCTCTGGGAGCAACTCGGAAACTCGCACAACATTGGTTTTTGCTAGGGACTCCTAAATTCACAGAACATTGGTTTCTGTGAGGGAGTCCTGAACTTACAAAGCATTGGTCTTTGTGAGGGACTCCTAAATTTGCAGAACATTGGTTTCTGTGAGGGAGTCTTGAAGTTGCAAAGCACTGGTCATTGTGAGGGAGTCCTGAATTTCGTTTGAAGGTAAAGATTGACTCAAGTTGTACTTTCTGGTTTTGTCACATCTCTGCTCTGAAAGAGAATGACAAAGGGAAATACAGGATGGGAGAACTTCAGTCATCTGGAGCACTGATTCCTGGCTGCAGATTAGGTGCCAAACATTACACCAGAAAATTACTCCTGCTACTTGAGTGTCCCTAAGAAGAACGAGATGCTTAATGTCAGTGCCCAGGACCTGCAGCTGGCTGATTCCCACTTGTACTATCGCTGAACACAAACTGTTGAGACCCTGGGTTTTTCCCTTTGTGGAGGAGCAGCCCAGAGGTGGGGCCGAGGCTCTGGCGACATCGAGCGCTGCCTCGGGGCCCGGGAGCGACCCCAGCCCGCTGTGTCCGGGGACCGAGGGAGCACCGGGGCTGGAACAGGCGGGGACCGAGCGGAGAAACAGGCGGGGAAACGGGCAGATCGAGGGCGGAATGAGAGGGAAGCGAGGGAGCAACGAAGTAGGACCGATGCGGGACCAAAGCCCTCCCAGCGCCACCGCCCCGGGCCCCGGGCCGGGCCGGCCCCAGGCTCGGTGCCGCGGTTGCCCGGTAACCGCGCCCGGGCCCTCAGCGTCTGTGACGGCGCCGTGGCCTCAGCACCCGCAGCCGGCGCTGCTGCTCATTCGCACTCGGCATTAGCCAAGCGAATGGTTCGCAGAGATTGGTCTCTACGAGTCCTGTGATTTCGCGGAGAATTGGTCTCTGTGAGCAACTCGGAAACTCGCAAAACATTGGTTTCTGCTAGGGACTCCTAAATTCACAGAACATTGGTTTCTGTGAGGGAGTCCTGAACTTACAAAGCATTGGTCTTTGTGAGGGACTCCTAAATTCACAGAACATTGGTTTCTGTGAGGGAGTCCTGAACTTACAAAGCATTGGTCTTTGTGAGGGAGTCCTGAATTTCGTTTGAAGGTAAAGATTGACTCAGGTTGTACTTTCTGGTTTTGTCACATCTCTGCTCTGAAAGAGAATGCCAGAGGGAAATACAGGATGGGATAATGCCAGTCTTCAGTTTGGTGGCATGTACAGCTGAGGGGATGAACCATATATGGTCTGCTGATGGTGCTTTTTGTCTCACCGAAGAAATGCAACATTTCCTAAATATACTAGTCTATCCTTTTTTTCCTATAGTATTTATTTAAACTACTTATAGGTGAATGAGTTCTGTTCAAGTTTCAGGGGGTTGTTATGATCTAGTTATTAAAATTATTAAGGAGATGCCTTAATAAAACATGACCATGTGCCAAAGTCAATAGTTTGGATTTTATGGAACAGTAAATGTAAGGAAGAGAGAGGGAGAAAGAAATAGCAAAAGGAGGGGGGGAGGGAGGGAGCTGGGAAGGGGGGAAGAAAGAGAGCGACAGAGAGAGATTTAGTAGAAAATATCACCATTCCATGGATCCCATCCCATTCAATCCTCTTCTGGTCTTCTCTGTGGTGAGGCCTCACAAAATGGAAGACTCCAAAGGATTAATGCAGATTTGGGCAAGGTGGCACTGCCCAGGTAGCTCCCTGGGGTGGGGCAAGTTTGGCTCTGTCTCTTGCTACTCTCAAATAATAGAAAATCTTTAGCACTAGGATATCCTTTGAGTCTGCCCTGAATTGGGTTGTGGCTTTTCAGATCTGTTGTGTTACTTTGCATGCCCTGCAGTCGTCTGGTGCAAGGCCTCAGGAATGGCTCTGGGGGCACTTTGGAGGTCTTTGATGGGTTATGACACCCCCTCAGCTGCCCCTCATGGGAAGGTCCCCTGGATGTGGCCTTCTGGGGCTGGGGGCTTCTAGAGCTGAGCCAGTTTGCCTGAGGGAGGATGGGTGTCCACTGCCCCTTAGCAGAGGTTGTGCCACACGCCCAGAATTTCCTCCTCCCCCCTCTGTTGATGGGAGGTTTGAGTGCAAACCTGGCCTCAGCAGACGAGTCTGTGGCTATGACTTCCCCAGCCTGAAGGCAGACAGAGCTGGTTTTCAGCACAGCTGCTGGGTCTGGCTTTAGTGGGGATGTATTTTTCTCCCTCAGCCTTGTTCACTTCTCCCCAGACCTGAGCTAATGGGATGCTAGTGTCAGCTTTATCTTGTCTCAAGTTCCCTTAGGCAGCTTAACTCACAGTGCCAAGTTCCAGTCAGGAGGCATTTTCAGGGAAGGGTGGGCTTGGGGGTCTCAGCTTCTCTATACAGTTTTGTCACAATGGGCAAAAAGTCCTTTATAGCAATATTTAAGCCATTAACCATAACACTCCAGTCTCTCTCAAGTCCTGTGAGGAGCAGCTGAGAGAGCAGGGGTTGTTTAGCCTTAAGAAGAGGAGGTCCACTCAAGCTGTTTTTAAATAATATTTAAGCTACAGCTTTGATTGTTCTAAGTATTTTTAATGTTGAGCATTTAAGCTCCAGGTTTCAGTATGATCCATCTTTGAATTGCACAAGGTAACCATGTAGTTCAAATAAAGTCCAACTAGAGGCCTAACAATACTAGCTGCTTATGCCAAACAAGCACATAGCTACTTTCAAATCATAGAAAATCTTTAGCACCAGTATATCCCTTGAGTCTGCCATGAACTGGGTTCTGGATTTTCAGAGTTCCATTGTTGTTCCTTCCAGTTCTGTTGAGGGACTGTCACTCATCTGTGACATCATCACTTCACAATGGCATCTGGATTCCCAGGAAGGACACCAACACCTCGACTTTTGCTTAGGGAAGGACTTAAGCCTAATAATGTGAGTAGCCCCTGGGGCTGTGTTAAGGCTGGAAACCACCCTGGTGTCCCTGCTCTCCCTGCCCCTGTTGTCCAGCAGTGCTCTGAAGCTGCAGAGCCCCTCCCCAGCCCTCTGTGCCATGCTCCTGTTGCTGGGGCTGTCCTGGTGCAGTAGGGAACACTGTGGGATGTGTCAGGGACAGCCCAGCGCCTTGCCTGGCTGTGCCAGCAGAGCCAAGTGAAACCAATGTACAGCTGAAGCCCTCAGCATGGGCTTCTTTCCTTCCCCTTTGCCACAGCAATTCCTTCTGTCAGGCTGGGCACTCACCTGTGCTGCTCTGACCAAGCTGCCCTTGGGCACCTGGGCATGTGAGGGGGAAAGCTCAAACTCTGCCCCAAGCCTTGAGAGCCACGGCTGGTCCCAGCTGGAAGAGCTTCCAAAGCAGCTGTTCTCTCCCAGCTCCTGGGTGGGCACAGATGCAGCCCTGCAGGCAGCACTGGAGCCAGGGCCACAAAGGTCCCTTGCTGTCTGCAGCTCACTTGACTGAAGATGCCCCACTGCTGAGGCTCTGCCAAGGACATCCCTCTGTTTTCTTCTCTCGAGGGCTCTGTCAGCCCAGACAGAGAAAACCAATGCTAAGTAACAGAGAGAGCTAAAACTTGGACACATTCCTGTGCACCTCACTCTTGCTACAGCTTCTCTTGCTTGCTTCCCTTGGACTCAGCCAGCAGTGCTATCTCCTGCCTGGGAGTTTTGAGTGTTGTGCAGGGGTGGAGTTCAGGCAGTTCTGAGAGCTCCTCCCCACTCTCTGGAAAGGTCACTGCCTCAATCCAGTGAAATGTAAGAGGAAACAAATGCCCAAAGAGCAGAAATCCCCAAACATGTCCCATCAAATCACAGAGAGACTCATGGGACAGAGCCATGTGGCTGGAGTATGTCTATTGCACTCTGTATTATTAATTTATTGGTGCTAAGTATTTCAGCAGGCAACTTCCAGGGTTTCCAGAACTGTCCTAGTGGCTGTGATCACAAATTATTCATCAGTGCCACTTGTTCAAGGAAAGCCTTTCTGAGCAAGCACATCTCTGACATTCTTGCTGTTTGGTTTTTTTTGGTTTTGGTTGGTTTTTTGTTGTTTTTTTGTTTTTGCATTTCAGCTGCTTCCCTCTAAGTTCCAGAGGGAGAAGTTTGTCAACTCAAAGCAGGAGGCCAGCACTGGGGGGAGTTTTCTGCCCAGAATTGGCCCATGTGTCGACATGAGTGAGACTCGTCCAAAGGTAGCCTTTTCCCGCTCTTTTCCTTTCTGTTTAACATGAAGTTTGAAGAGGGTGAGTGCTTGTGACAGGCTCGCCTCCAGCAAAAGACCTCAGTGTCCAGGTCCTGTTGTCATTGCAAACTGCTGGGAGTGGTGGACTGGGAGTCCTGATCTGCACTAAGCCAACACAAATGACCTCTGCTGAAGCTGCTGGGCTGTGCTGGAGTGTAGCTGCCATTGCTAAAACCAGGGGGGGAAGGCTGAGGACGCAAAGGCACAAAATTGCCATTTGCCATTCTCCTGCTGAAGGAGCCACCTCTTGCTTTGGTGTGGTCACCATCAAATGCTTGGGGTCACAGCATTCCCTCCACAGTGGCAGCGTTGGCCTTTGAGGCCGAGGACCTGCAGGAATGACTTCAGCTTTAGCAAAACAAATTGCATTACTGCTTTGGGCTGGAACAATGTGTTGGGACCCTGACGGGGTGTTAGATTTTGCAGGCTGCCAGATGTACAGGGGACTGGCCCTGGGCAGAAGGGAATGGATGTGCTTTATCTGGATCAGTGCCTACTTAGAGTTGTGTTTAAAGCTGCTTTTCTGGCAGGACTGGCTCAGTAGAAAGCACAGTCCAAAGGGGTAGGTGACCGAGGTGGGCTGTTGAGCAGGAAATTGGCAGCAAGCGACACGGAACACAATCCAGGTTAAGGATTGCCCTGGAGAGGGGCCTTGGGAACACCTCAGGGAAAGGCACAACTAAGGCACAGTGTGCTGCAGCCACTCCCTTCAGCAGACTGTGTCTCCTCATGGAGTCACACACAAGACCTGCTTGTGTCTCTGGTGTAACAACAGTGTGACTGGAGAAGGCAGACAAAGCAGGGCAGAGCCTTCTTAAAGCAATGTCTCTGGTCCAGAAGCATTTGCTGTTGTTGTGTCTTTCCAGACATGCCTCTGCAATGGTATTAAATAAGATGGCAATAATG
The DNA here is from genome assembly GCF_051311805.1 of Agelaius phoeniceus. Taxonomy (NCBI): domain Eukaryota; kingdom Metazoa; phylum Chordata; class Aves; order Passeriformes; family Icteridae; genus Agelaius; species Agelaius phoeniceus. The sequence continues at coordinate 1,273,917 of NW_027509876.1, forward strand.
ACAAGAAAGCACCCATTTAAAGCTAATGGAAAAAGGAGATACCAACTCTACTCTTACCCAAGTCGCTGAGAAAATAATTGAACCTTATCCTCATTCAGCATTGTCATTCACTTGTCTTCTATCCTCATTCACTTGTCTTTTTCCTGACTTCATTTTTGCCTTTACCTGACTTCCTGACTTTATTTTTGCCTTTCCCTCTGTTAGAAAGGCAGTAACTTTTAAATGCAATGAAAGGGGACAAAATCATCCAAGCAAAAGAAAACTGTTTCTTAGCAACCACACAGAGAGGCGTGTGTCTGCCTGCCCCCGAAAAGGAGCAAACACACCCTCCAAGAAAAAAGCAATCTTTGTATCCCCTTTGTACCCAGCTGGGACAGTCCCTGGCCCCTTTTCCCCGGAGGGGTACTCAAGAACTTCCATTCTCTCTGACCACCAACTTTTCTGTCCCCTCTCCTCTCATCCTCCTTCCTTTTGGTCAGGTCTTCAGCCAGTTGGTGCTGCCAACTCACAGCAACACCCAACACACCAACCTGAACAAATCCAAACTACAAACAACACATAGTACCAACAAATTCCATTCTTTCACTTAAAAACCTTTTGGCTTCAGCCAAATACCACCTCATCTCTCACACCTCCTCTAGTACTGTTCTCTTCTTACTGATGCTTAAGTTCTAGTTCAAAACAGGTATTTGCAGTTGTGTGGGCCTCAGTTTCCCTGTCTCAGAGTAAAGGACATCCCAAAATTGAATCTGATGTAAATTTGTGGGTCTTACTTACTCCATGAGCGCTCAGTCAGTGCTCCAGTGGGCACAGGGCTGTGCTTAAGGAACGTGCTGCCTGGCATTCTGGAGAAGGAAAGCTGGAGAAATCAAAAGAGCAACTTGGCTTGAGCCTGCTCTAAGCTGATCAAGCAGTTCTTGATCAGCTCAGAGCAGAGGTGGGTGAGCCAGAGTTTGCCCAGTGTGTCCTGGGCACACATGCTCACCCAGAGTCTGTGCTTCACTGGGGATCAGTGTAAGGGATCCTTCATGAACTTTCCTCCCAGCAGCTGAACCTCTCCCTGCTCTCTCGCCTCTCCAGCTGTCACCAGCTCCCCCGAAACGGAGCGTGTTTGGGGTTTCCCCACGAGAGCTGGTATTTCAGAACGTCGTTGCTCATGAGGTCTCTGAAATGGTGCTGTCTATCATGAATAAGGACAAGGTAAGTGCTGGCACCTGGAGCTTTAACACTGTGCTGGAAGAGGAGAGTGCTGTCATTCCCCCAGTGTACAGCAAAGCAAGTTATCTGCTGCAGCACATCCAGAAGAAAATGTCTCAGCACCTTTGTTCTGCAAGTTGTGGAAATCTTCCTGTGCTGGGAACTGTCTCCTGATTTTGGCCATGCATTGATGGTATCTATGCCAAAGGAGTTTCCTGCTCTTGAAAGCTCTGGATTGGTAGGAATGTTGAGCCTGTACAGTTCTTACCTGCTCTCATGCTTTGCCTTGAGCTATACCACATCCTGGGTTTCCTTGGTTAATCTTGGCTCCTGGTAGGAATCTCTGCCTCTCTCAGCCTGTTTGGCTCCCTTTGTGCAGCTCACAGTCAGCTCAGGGGCTGAGTCTTCTCCACTTTATGCTGGAATCACTTCTCATTCATGGCATTGGCACTGCAGGAAATGTGTTCTGAAAGAGCCCTGCAATCAGAGTGATGGAGCAGAAGCAGTGGGAGGCCTTTAGGTGCCACTTCAGGCTCCTGCTAAGTTTCATTCAGCTCTGCTCAGCTTTTCCAAAAGCAACACGGTGCTCTGCTTTCCCTTTGAAGAACCACAGCACATCCAACGCTCCTGGAGGTTTTCACCTTCACTTGTGATTGTTTTGCAGTTTCCCAAGAGAGTTGAGAGGGAAAAAGTTGAAAAATGTCACCAGTTGTGTTCCAGTGTAAAGAGGAAAACAGAGACCATTGGAATTTCCGTCAGGGAAACATTTCTCAAATGAGCCTTGTGCCAAGAGTGGGCTGGTGGGAAGAGACAGGAGGGAGTCCAAATCATCTGGTTTAGACTTTCTGAGAGCATTTTGGTGCTCAGGGGTTGATGATATCTGTGTGCTAGAAAATGCATGTGTGCTGTGTCTGTGAATCCCAGAGGGCAGCACCTGGCCTGCTGGCTGCAGGCAGGAATGCCCAGCAGCCCAGCTTGCCTGCACAGGCAGCAAGAAGCCCTGGAGAGCCAAGATTGGCTTTGCATACTGGAACCACACTGTCACTCAGTGCTGGTCATGTTTCTCCAGGCAGAAAATGCCTTTGAAGCCCATAGTGATAGGCACAGCCTGTCTGTGTTTCCATCACTTTTGGCAAGCTGAATGCTCTCATGGTTTTATGATTCTTCCTTGCTGCTTTCATGCCCATTTAAATTCTCTTTGCCATCTGCTTGTTTTAGGGGTTGCCTTGCTGTGTTCCTCCTTTTGCTTTTCAGGTTTGCTTTTACTCCCAGTAAGGCCACAGGGTTTGGTGTCCTCTCTTGCTGCTCTGCCTGCATGACTCTATCCCCAGAACTGCCCTGCCCAAACCTGATCTGCTAGAAGGGAATTCCTTCCTTCCCGCAGGACAATGTGCTGGTTTGCTTTCAGGTAGCACATTTCCCCTCTGGACCACGATTGCATGGCTGTGTGCAGGCAGAAGCCAGCAGGTTTTTTGACCTTGTTGAATTTCAGTTTATCACCAGGTCGGGGCTCTGTACAAATCACAAACGGGACAGGGCTGCTGTGGAACTGCCTTGAGCTGTTTTATTTTCCAGCATCACTCTCATTACATGATTATGAATGACAATGGGAAGATGCCAGCAGCTCACATCCCAGCCAGCAGACCAAGAACTTAATGTTACAACTTACTTTACAAGTTTTTTGACCAATCACATAAAGCAAAAGCACATTGACAGTAGTTCCATCCAACCACTATAAGCACACATACCTTTGGTTAAAACACTGCTTGCTTATTTTGAATACAATACCTATTTGTAAGCCTTAAAGCACAATGCACAGAGCTCCATTATTAAGCTTCAACTATCCTAATATCTTGCTAGATAAACTTTTCTGTAGCTTAGGGAGTTATTCTAGACAAGCATTAATACACAGACCATTGTTCTATTTGTCCTTGATTTTCTAATTTTAAATAATTTTTCTGCTGACCTATCTCATGGCAGCTGCTTAGCTCTAATCACAGTTCTGCTGTCTCTGAGGCCTGCCTTTTGCAGCTTTCCCAAAACCCTTTGAATTTGTGGATTCCCACACAGATGACTTGGTTCAGGTGCTCTGTCTCCATCCTGCTGGTGCTGACCTGCTCGGCCCTTCCATCCCACCAGGCACTGCCCAACTGCCCCTGGCCAAAATTCTGGACCCAAACAGAAGGGATCTGAGTTCACCCATGTGAATGATGTGCCTGCACCTGCACAGTTGAAAGTGCTTTGGAAAAGGGGCCAGGGAGGGATGTGAGCAGGGCACAGACAGGTCTCCTCTCGTCCTGTTTCCACAAGTGGCAAAATTATTGTTTCAAAAGTGGCAAAATCATTATTTCATTGTTGGCAAGGATGAAAGTTTGACAAGAAAGTCTCACAGATCTGAATGCTTAGCAGAAAGATTTTTAAATGTGGAGTCTGATGAAGGAATAGAGTTGGAAGCAAGTTTTGATATAGAAGAAAAGAATTGCTGAGCCAGTCTTACTGGATAACCAAGGAGCCGAAGGGTGTGTTAGTTAGAAGGGGTTTTTATGGCTTAGATCAAAGGATAAACCTACCTCAAACAAGAAAATGTTTTTACCAAACAAGAAGATAGCACAGGCAAACAAGCCTGCTGATGTGGCAAGGAGAAAAAAGGTCTCAGAATTTTCCACTGCAAGAAAACTGAAAAACAATTTCTAGCTTAAACTGTAATGTACTAACTTTTAGTGATTGGAGAATAGTAACATGAATGTGGTAATGATAGTAGTTATGATAGGCTATAGGTAATAGTTAAGGTATAGATTGGTTCTACTGTATGAAGATGCTGAGCAAAGAAAAGTATATAATGCATTGTAACCAAAATTAAAGGGTCTCCAGGCTTGCCTGCAGCTGGGGCTGACAGCTGTAGGCACAGGCTCTGTCACCCACGACCCTGGACTGCTGTAACCTCTTGGATGGAATGAACTGCATTTTGGAGAGCTGCCTGGAGTCCCACATGCCTCATTCAGGCTCTTACATTTCATATCGTTGCTGCAGGTTCCTAAGGTGGTGAAGGTCTGCATGGAGAGCTCACCTTACTTCCAGCTGGCCTGCCCCAGTGATGTGTACCACATCGTGCCACCAGGCGCCTCTGCCCCTGTGCGCATCCGCTTCAGCCCCGACGAGAACAAGGTGAGGCTGGAGGAGCCAAAGCACACAATGATCTCCACAGCCATTGTTTTCCCTGCACTCTGCTCCAGCCCATTGCATGCTGTGAGCTGGGCTCCAGGCCCTGGGCAGGCAGCCTGCAGCAGCCAGTCACACCTTGGCACTGCTGGCAGGCACTGCAGCCAGGCCTGACAGGCTCTGCTTCCCCTCCCTGCACATCCCTGAGCATTCCCAAGGGAAGATGCACAGGAACAGGATGAAAATGACAAAGAGATGTTGACAGTTGTTCAGCCATCTCTAGGTCCAGTGGAAGGGGTTTCATTATTATGGAAAACACTCGAGGGACAAAGAGGTCAGGGAGCTTTCCTCCTTCCTGACTGCCAACAGCTTCCCTGCCTGCCCCTGGGCTGGAGCAAAGACGGTGCTTTTTCACCCCCTCTGTTCTGCAGCCTTGCAGCTGTGCTGTCGCAGAGCACAGGTGACCATGGCACAGCTGCAGGGGCAGGGCAGAGGATGTGCTGTGCCCGTGAGCCCAGCCTGGCACAGGCACACTGGGCTCTGGGTGCCCTTGGTCAGCAGGAGGTTGCTGAGCTGCAGGGGACTTGGACACCTGCCTGAAGGAGCTCGTGTAGGGCAGGTACAAGCTGCAGGCAGAGCTGTGGGCCCAGAGCCTGTGGCAGTGGCACTGCTGGGGCTCTGTCTTCATGCCTGTCACTGTGCTTGCTCTGTCAGCTGGCACCCATTCCGTGCCAAAGGTGCTTCTGCATGGAGGTTTGAACGGCAGTGCTGAGGCCCTGGCAAGTCTGATCTCACTGCTGGCATCTGGAGACTTGTTCATCCAGAAGGGTTTAGGACATGGCATGGAAGGGAGGAAGCCTTGCAGGCAAACAAAGAGAGGCCCTTTCCAACAGCATCCTGCAACCTCTTAGCACTGTTCTTCTCCTGACTTGGTTGGAGAGGCAAAGTTAGAGGGGAGTTCTGAGCCAACTGATGTTTCTGCACCAGGCCAGAGGTGCAGGATCTCTTTGGGTGCAGCTGTTTTCTCATCTTCCTCTTCCTGCTTAGAGTCAGTTGAACACTTTGTCCTATTCTCAGACAGTGGGAATATAGAAACCTAAAGAGGAATGTGCTGTGTTCCCTAGCTCCATGTTCCTTAGAAGGAGCTTAGGAATTATTTAATATCATTAAAATTTGGGAGTGAAAATTATGGTGGCCTAGGGCAGTTCTCCGTATGACCCAAGTGACACAAGAGCTTAATGCCACTGGGATAGCTTTTGCAAAGGGCACTGGTGCCTTTAAAATGTGACATATTAGAAAAACTCAGTGTTCATTTTAGGGTGGAATAGATAAATTGATGCCCAGTAAATTGATGCCATGGATGAGTTACAGGAAATGGTTTTTCTTCTGCCACAGGGATGGCACTAAATGCCCTGTGCTGAGCCAGTTTCTTTTCCTGCAGGATTATTCCCATGAGCTCACCTGTATCATGGCAAAGGAGAAGATCGTTGTGCCAATTCGGGCCATGGGTGCCCGAGCCATCCTGGACTTCCCTGCCCAGGTGGACTTCTCCGAGTGTCCGGTCAAGCACAGCACCCAGAAGACTCTGCTGGTTCGCAATGTCGGTAACCGGACAGCTCATTACCAGCTGAGCACCCAGAGGTGAGGCAGCTCATCTGTCCCTGTGCAAAGGATATCACCTTTGGGTGAGAGCAGAGTTGGGAAAGAGCAGCAAAGGAACCAGAGCATCAGAGCTGCTGCCCTGCAGCCCTGGCTGGAAGTGAGCAGGATGGATGGCATCTGCTCTTGCTTTCAGTGTTCTTAGCAGGATGCAGCCTTTGAGCTTTCTCTGTCCCAGATTTCCTGGAGGGTGCTGGAACACGTTGGTAGCTGGCTTGCTGAGCACAAGCAGCTTCTGAAATGCTTCCTCACCACTGCCAGCCAAACAGACCCATTCTCTGGGAGGCCCCAGGCACGTGGCTCTCCAGTGGTCCCTGCATCAGATGCCCAACATGAGCTGTGCTGTGGGCAGCTGGTGCAGTTCCTGTTACTAAAGCTGCTCTGATTTCCCTTGTCACCTCAGAGCATCAGCTGCCTTTTCTGTTCCATGATGAACCTTTGAAAGCCAGTTGAAGATTTCAAACAGATGATTTAAATCTCTGAATAAGGCTGTGCCCCCTTTCATTGAGATTTCTTTTGGAATACTCTGAAGTTCCTGTGTTTCTGCTGTTTTTTCTTTTTGGGTTGTGTTAAATGTTTTCCAAAAGATCATGAACTCTTCACTGGGAGCTTTCATGAAGGTCAAGCTCCTCTAATGCCTCTCAATGTACCACATGCCCATAGGTATATGCACAGGTGTATAGGAAATAGGAGATATTTAGGGAAGATGTGAAAAGCACTTGGGCTGATTTAGAAGGTAAAAGTACAGAATAATTTCTGCTGGAAATCATCTGAGCAGACACACTGCTCAAAGCAAGACCAGTGTCTGGGGATTGCAAGGTGCCATTGGGAGATCTGGACCTGTCTTTAGATGCCATACAAGAAAACAAACAAACAAATGGACCTAGTTAAAAAGCAGAAGAAAACAACCTATTAAAACCCCCTCCATAGCTTCTCTTTTCTGCCTGTTGGGTGCAATGGTGATTCATTGAAAGGGCAGCTCTAACAGGGTGAGAACTGTCTTAAGGAACAGCTCACAATTAACAGATAAAAGGCCAAAATTTAGCCTGCCAGCCCCATCTCTTGGCAGTGGTTTTCATTTGGTTCTTACAGTGTCAGGGATGTCTCCTTCACAGCTCTTCTATCTGTGGGCTCAGGGAACAGCTTAGTGATGTTGGCTGAAATGCAGATGACTGCTACAGCAGGAACAGAGGAGTCTAGTGGGTACAGCCCAGGGATGTAGGAGATGCAGGGGCTGATTTGCACTGAGTTTTTCAGTCCTGAAACTGAGTCCTGGACTTGGCTGGATCCTCTTCTCCTGATAATTTGAAAAGAGGAAGATACCTTCTTTCTCAGGCAAGAGAGAAAGAAGTCACCCCTGAAGTCACCCCGAGGAGTGTTATTCCCATCCTGCCATCTGAGGGCAGGAACATGTAACATGGGGCAGCAGTGGGAAGGGAATGGAATGGAATGGAATGGAATGGAATGGAATGGAATGGAATGGAATGGAATGGAAGGTAGTGCTGAAGTGTGGCCAGGGATTCCCTTAAATGGCAGCTTCTCTGTTCTGGTGGAATTTCTGGCAAAAGAATAAGAAGAAAATCCCGTGCCTTGCCCCCAGCAGGCACTGATCCCCCCGAGCCCCAGCAGGGACCTGCAGCAGTGCTGGCATCAGCCCTGGGGCAGATGCAGGAGCACGTGCACTGATCTGGCTCTGGGGCTGCTGAGGCCTTGTCTTTCCTCCCCTTCCTCCAAAGTCTCACGTCCAGCACATAAACATTGCTGGCCCAAGGCTTCTCCATCAGCCAGTGATGGTCTCACCAGTGGGAATGGGAACAGCTCAGCCCATCATTGCAGCAAGAGGTCCTGAATGAGCTGAACCTGAAGCAAGTGACATCAATCAAGCTCAGCTTGCCAGATGTTCTCTTTATTTCTGTGTGTGATGTAATCATCACCAAACTCCCCAGAACAGACTTTGAAATGACAGATTGACCAGCAGCAAAGCACCCAGGCCAGGAACTTTTGTTTCCTCAGTGGGGCTGGAGAAGAGCACAAAGCACATTTCCCCTGAGCTGTCCCTGAGCATCAAAGCACAGAGTCTTGTGCTTGTCAGGCAAGAGCTCTTTACCTGGTGACCAATCCTGATGGCTCCTGTTAAATCCAAAGTGCACCAACACATTTGCATTAACATTTCCAACACCTCACACAGAGTTTCTCTGCTGGGCCAAGCAACAGTTACCAGCCTGGATAACAAGCCACAGTCCCGGACTGCATTGCTGGTAAACACACAGAAACCTCCTGTTCTGCTTCCTTGATGTGCTCCTGCTCATGGTGCTTCATTTAGCTGGCATGGGCTCCTTCAGACTGTAAATAGCATCCTCCTTTTGGGTTTCCATGTCACTCTATTGCTCTAATCTGCATTTGCACTCTTTCAGAGTTTTGACTGCTCCTTTTCTTAGAGCAGCTTTCATTGAAATGTTGATAAAATGTGCCCTTTTTAGGCTAAATCAGGATATTTTCAAGGCAAAATAAACCAAAGAATCACACTGCAAATTCAACTGTAACTATTCCTTGGTCTTCAAGGAAAAGTTCCTTCTCCCTGTCTGATTCCTAGGCTGTAATATCCCAGGACAGGTAGTGCCCTAACATCTGCATCTCCTGAGATGAGGTTTATAGGCAGCAGGAAAAGAGAAATTCCTGAGGCAGTCAGTGTCAAGTTGTGCATGCAGATAGCTCTGAAGCCTCTCTGTGCTCTTCACAAACCATTCTCTGATGGGATTGCTGGCAGTGGGACCCTTGAGCCTCATTGCAGAGAGCTGGATGCAGAGTATGGGGGAGCTGAGGTCATTTTACCCCCAGGATCTTGTGAGGGCTGGATCTCCTCAGCAGTGGCTCAGTGGCTGTTTCTGAGCCTGTCTGTTCTGTCCTCTGCTGCCTGTGCTTGGTTTGCTCCCTGCTTGCCCAAGGGAGCTGCAGTGCAGCAGGAATCTCCTGGCCAGGTGTCCCCCCAGCCCTGATCCCTCTCTTTGTGTTGCAGTCCTTTCTCCGTGGTGCCGACCGCAGGAACTCTGGGTGCTGGGGACACCATGCAGGTGACAGTGACATTTCATGCGCTGACCAACGGGGAACATTTTGGGTCCCTGTGCTGCAACACAGGTGAGTGCTGGCCCTTGCAGGGCACAGGACAGTTCTCCACATGGCTCCCTGTTGTCCCTCCCCCTGCATTCCCTCCAGAGGTACCTCCCTGTTCAGCTTTACCCCCAAGAAAACTGAAAACTCCTTGGTGTTCAGGGGCTTGAGAAAGTGGATCCCGTCTAAAGGGTGAAGATTTTTGATTCCTGTTTTGCTGGGAGTTGCTGAGTGGAGGAAGGAGGATCCCTGATTCTCCACTACCATGTGGCTATGCCTGGGTGAAGTTTTATTTGATTCCTGGGCCGTGCTGGATGTGAGGTCTCCATCAGACTCTCTCCAATGCAATGGATTTCTTGCACACCTCTGTCCCATATGCTGCTTCTCCACTGGCTTGTCACACATCCTTTTTCTATGTGGCCCTTACACATAGATGTAGTTTCTGTCTAATAACATTTTCAGGCCCTCAAGTTCCTGTTTGGTGACAAATCAAGACCAATTTTTCCCTGTGCCCATTTCCCAGGCTGTTCATGTTGTTACAAACCTCTCACATCTATCTCCCATTTGATTTCTAGACTGAGGAATCCCATTCAGTCTTAATGTAGAAGCTGCTCTGTACTTATTAATCTTTCTATTGTCCCTTTTTTATTTAATGTGCAATGCGCCAGCTTGGTTTTTGAGATCAGAACAATAGAAAATATTTCAAGACTGATGTGGCTGTGGGTTTGGACAGGGAGATGATGATGATGATTTTCATGGTGTTCATTTGAGAGTGGTTTGTCATATTGCAGAGCCAGGCTGGTTGTGTTTCCTCACCTGTGTCCCCTCCTGCTGTGCGCTGTCACTTCACTTGTTCCTCTGGGCCTCCTTTTGCTGCCCACCTGCCCCCAGGCATATTTGCTGGTCAGCAACAAGGGATCCAAGGGATCAGGAGAGATGGGAGTCTCGTGGGATGCCCAGGGAGACCCTGGGCCAGGCAGGGCTGAACAGGGCTCCTCACCCTGTCACCTGAAGGACTTGGATGCAGAAATCCCAGTGATCTGAGTGGGTCACCAGAGCACACTGACCAATCCCACTGTCCATCCTGTCACCTTGGGGCCAAAGCTCTACAAACACACTCAGAACTAAGGGGTTTAAGGAGCTGCCCAGGACATCCTCACCACTCTACACACAGAGCTGTCAGGATGTGACAAATGGACTGATCCACAGAACTGCTCATTCAGATAAAAACTGTGACACCTTCTTTTGTGCCCTGGGATTTGTTCTGTTCCTTGTGCTTCCATCAGCCAGTGAGCTGAGCAAAGACTCCCCTTTGCTTTGTTCCAGATGAGCAAAGTATCCACACAAAGCTCCATGGAGAAGCTGTAGATGTTGATGTTGTGTTGAGCACAAATTCCGTCAAGGCTGGCAAGACCTTCATCACCATGGCATACCAGACAACCGTGTTCCTGGAAAACAGGAGTAACATCACAGCCCACTTCCAGTGGAAGGCTTTGCCTTCTGAGGAAGATGACTATGAAGAGAAGAGGAGGTTGGTTTGGAAGATGCATTTCAGTGAGATATATGGCCCAAGACTGAAACTAACCTATGGCCTCAGGGGGGTGTTGGTGCTTTTGAATGGTTTAGGCCAAGTAAACCATGCCTGGCACTGGGGTGTGTGTCCCTGGGCTTCAGGAGCTCAGCACTCAGCATTCCAGTTCCATTTATACTCCAACCAGGAATGGCATTTTGGGAAGGAAAGGTTGGTTGCAATGACTGATTTCCTCAGGTTCTAATTGGGCTCCTGTCTCTCTAATCTTCTTCCTACATGACCTGGCAACATCTCCCCTTCCCAGGGAAGTGCTGCAGTGGGTGCTCTGTGACCTTTATGTGCATCCCCCAAGCAGCTCAGTGGGAGGAAAAGCCAGCTGAGGTGGTCGGTGGATTCTCCCTCAGTTTTGGCAGAGGCTTTGAGCCAGGAGGTTTCTCTGGAGGGATGTTGGCTTTGGAAACCTCTCCTGAGCTTGCAAGTGTGGGGTGAAACTCCCTGCTGTGCCAGTGAACAACAAGTTATCCTCTGATCCTTGTGGGACCTTCGTGGCTTGGCTCAGCCTTTGCTGGGGAGCTGCTGCTGCTCCTCCCCAAGTGCTTTGCTCTCCTGCACTCCCACTTCTCTCTGCAAATCTGTGGCTTATTAAATGATCAGCTGGCCTTGTCTCTCCCTGGGGCTGCAGGCAGTGTCGTTTGCTGCACCCATCGGGTGAGGAGTGGCTGGAAAACTTCACGGAGGAGAAAGAAGTAGAGAAGGTGCAGGGCTTTTCTGAAGATCACACTGCCCTCCTGAGAAGCAGGGTCCAGGAGAAGAAGGCAAAGGTGCAAGATGACCCCCTGCTGTTCGCCAGTGAAAATTTTTTCATTGAGCCATTGGTAAGTGACACCCGAGAACCTCATTTTCTTCCTCTTCCTCTTCCTCCTCCCAAGCACCCTTCCCCCGGCTGCAGTCACTGGGCAGATCCTCAGCTGGCCCCATGTGCTGGCAGGGAGGATGTGGAGTTTCTGGAGCGGCTGCAGAGCTCCCTGCTCAAAGCATTTGTGCCCTGCAGGCTCAAGGCAGGGCTGGGAGCCTGACACAGCCCAGCTCTGCTGCCAGGCTGGAGCTCAAGGCCCTGTGTGCGTGTCCTTGCAGTGTCACAGGGAGCAGTTCCTGTAGGCAGGGGCTCCCCCCACACGTGGGGCTCAGCAGAGGCTGTTGGAGCACTGCCAGCTCACACACTGACCTGAAGCTTGCAATGGTTCCCTGGCAAAAGGAGGCCAAATTCAGCCCAAGGTTAATGACAGAAATGCCAATCCCCTCCTGTAACCATGCCTTGCACTATTGCTGAGTGTCCCTTCCAGTGTCATCCTTGTGTGAGCCTGGACACAAGGGTGCAAGGCTGAAATGGGCCTTTGGAGTTCTCCTGCACACAGGGACACAAAACCTTTTCCTTTTCTGGTGATGCAAGCAAACTGCCACGTGCTCCCATCAGCCAGAGCCCTGATTCTGAGTACTGGCATTGGGAGAGATGATGAATGCCTGGTGTCTGCACAGAGCAAAATCCCTTCTCATCTTGCAGTAAAGCCCAGAATAATCCCAACCTCTGCTTTCTTTCAAAACAGCTTAACTAATATCTGTAGTTCAAGGAAGGGGATCATGTTCTCTTCTTGGTTACTCCTATGGGCCATCTAAGGCCAAGAGCCACCAGTGCACAGTGGCACTTACATGCCATGGAGCTGACAGCAGCATGATGGGACCAAGAGCTTGTGTCAGAGCAGCAGGAATATTGTGGAGAGTGGCAGCTGATCAGCTGAGCATTGAGAGCTTCCAGCGCTGTGTTGAGCTGGGTTTGGAGGCTTTCCTTGGCTGCTTGTGTTGTTCACTCATCATTGATGCTCAATCAAGGCTTACAGGCCTGTGGTTGGAAACAAGAAATGTGGAGTTTGAAGAGCAATGCTTTGCTGTCTCTTTCTGTTGTAGGAGGGAGAAATTGGGCCAAATTGTTCGGCTGAAATCACGGTGACCTTCAAAGCCCTGGAAGCACTGGAGTATCAAAGTGTGGCTTACTGCCATGTCTCAGGTGCAGCTCCTTTGCCCTGCTCCTGTCCCCCTCAGTGAAGCCATGGTGCAAGCCTGAGCCCACTGGGCTCCCATGGAAGTGCTGGGAAGAGTCCCTGGTCAGCAGGGCAGTGCTGGCACATCCCCCCTGGCCCTGCAGCCTCCAGGGAGTCTCCTGTGCAAGGCCAGGGCTCAGAATGCTGGCTCTGCCTTACTGCTCTCAGAACAGCCCAGGCAGTGCAGGGAGAGGTTTTCATGCCACGGCTTTGCCAGCATTTCCTCAAAGGCCAGAGAGCTCCAGAGCAGAACAGCTTTAGTGAACAAGCACTAAGCCCCTGCAGGCCCCTGGCCTCCAGGATGGGTCCATTTGCCATGGATCCATCATCAGGTGGAAGGAGCTGAGTTAGAAATGTGCTCCCTGGCCCTGGATCACCTCCCAGTGCCCAGACAGCAGCAGAGCAGAGGTGGCTGAGCCCCACTGAGCACAGGGTGTTTGTAGAAGGAGCACCCTTGGCCAGCAGCTGCTTCTCTGCCTGTGTGGGAGTTGTCCCCTTGCAGCTCTCACTCTGTGGAAACAGAACACAGTGCTGAGTGTCAGAAGGGGAGCACTTGGGCAACAAAGGCCTGTGCTCCTGGCCCGGGTAGTTTGGTAATTGCCAAACTCATCATGAGCTTTTGTGCCTGCACTGAATGGATTTCAAAGCTCCTCTAGGTGCACGGGAAGGAAACCACAGAATCACAGTATGATGAGGGTGGGGTGGACCTTAAAGATCATCTAGTGCCAAGGCCCCTGCCATGGGCAGGGACACCTCCCCCTAGACCAGGTAGCTCCAAGCATGAGTACATCCAGCTCAGAGTCAGGGACTAGCACTGAGGCAGCCTGGAAAATCCAGTGTGACAGAGGGAATGATTGTACTGCAATGGACATCTCTCCCCAGGCCGTGAGATCAGGCTGCCCCTGTGCCTCAGAGGGAAAGGCCAAGGACCCCTGGTTGAACTCAGCTCTCCTACGCTGAACCTTGGGAATGTTTTTGTCTACACCCCCTATGTCTATGAGGTGAGCAGCAGGGCTTGGGATGGATCCTGATGGCTCCTGAGGCAGCAGCAAGCCTGGTGGAGCTGTGGAATTGCTGCCAACCTGGGCAGCTGTGAGCAGGGAATATTTGATGTACTGCTCCAACCTGGGGGGTCAGAAACGTGTGTCTGTTGTTCCTGAAGCCCCAGTCCCTGCTTTTGGGCAGCCTTCCTTAGGGATCAGCTGGGAGGCTTCCTGCAAAACAACCCTTTGCCACATGAAACCAACACTGGGTCAAAAAGCTGCATGTTCAGAGGCTTTTGTGGCAGTGCCAGACACAAGGCACCTTTGGACTGGGCTCTGCAGAAGCAGCTGCAACAAACTGGCTGCCTTTGAGCTTCAGCCCACTGCAAACAGCTTCCAGTCAAGTGTCCCTGCTTATTGCTGAAGTCACAGGAAATCCATCCAGCCTCCTGGCTCAGTGCTGGCCATTGCAAAGGGCTTGGGAGTTCTCTCCCTTGCTGACCAGTCCCTCACCACACTTTCAGCCTTGGTGCATCTCTGGCTCTGGAAGGAGAAAAGTGTTCCTGGGAATAAAGCAAAGGATTTTTCTACCTATTTGCCTCCCCCCCAACAGTGTCAAGTTTGCAAAAAATTCACGAGGGAGCAACTCAAAGAGGTAGAAAATGAGGCACTACATCATGCCAGACACTTTCAAAAGCGCGGCTGGGGAAGGGAAAGACACGCTGAGTTTTCTTACCAAAGGATGGTGCTGTCTGTACATTTTGATGCTGATGCCTCATTCTCAATGAATTGTTTCCATGGTATGGGAAAGGTGAATGAGTAGATGGTGCTGTTGGAGCTGTGCTCACTGGGGCAGCAGCAGCTCTGGGGTGATTCACTCCGCAGCTGCAATCACCCCACTCAGGGCTCTCAGGGCCAGCTCCCCATGAGCTTGGTGATGCTGAGCAGAGGTGCACTGCTCTGTGTCCATGGGATAAGCCCAGGGTGACTGCAGGTCTGTGGAGTTGCCACTGCTCTGCATGAAAACCCAAAGGCAGAACTTGTCCTGTTGTATCTTTTGACTTCTGCCATTCAGCAGCACAAAGCATCTTCTGCCTTTGCTGGGTGTTCATTGCATCATTAGACAATAACTCACAAGAAGGGAAGGTTCCACCTGTATTTCTATTTTGCTTTCTTGCTTCTGCAGGTGGAACTGATTAACAAAGGAGCTCTTGATGCTCCCTTCACCTATATCCCTTCAACCACAAATGTGGACTTCTGCTTCACGGTTGAGCCCGAGCGGGGCATGATTGCACCAGGTGGGACCCAGACTGTTCAGATCTCCTTCCATACCACCGTGCTGGGGAGCTTTGAGGAAAAATTCCAGTTCAGTGTGGCTGGATCTCCTACACCTGTGATCCTGACCATCAGGTAAGGACTCAGGGAGCTTGGTGGGCACATCTGTAGCTGTCTCTGGGACATCCCCCACCTACCTCATTTTGGGCTTGAGCAGAGAAAAAAGGTGATGCCTGAGGTCTTAATCTCTGCTGTGATCCTGGCATTGCCTTAGTGTCAGGATGCCTCCTGCCCTGTGTGGTACCCAGGAGCTGCAATGACTCCTCCCTGCAGGGATCTCCCTCTGCCTTGGGCCATGGCAGGCAGTGGGATGGAGCAGCTCTGGGCAGCAGCTGCTCTGGGATGTCCCACCTGAACACCCAGCAAGGCCCCCAGGGCTTTGCAGATGGGCCAGCCTGGGGGATTCTGTAGCAGCAGCAGTGTTTTTAAAAACTTCCATTAATAATCCATCCCAAATGGGCAGCAGCAGCCTCAGCTCCCCTCTCATGGCCATGCTGTGGGGGACAAGCTGTGCTCCCAGCTCCTGTGCACAGAGTGCTCTGGTGCCTCCTTTGCACAGCCAGCAAAGGGCTGATGTGGGAGTCAGGAACTGTGCAGCAGGAACTGTGCCAAGGACTGGGGTACCATCCCATGGGCTGGTGCCATGGCAGGAGACAATCCTGGCCCAGCCAAAGGGAGAAGGGCTGATCACAGGGGAGGCAGAGCTCAGTCCTCAGCACCACAGCAGCGTGAGGCCTTGTCCCTGCCAGCCTGAGCCATGTGCTGCTGGGATAATGGAGTGGAAGCAGGAGAGCTGATGCTGGCTGCTCTGCAGCTTTGGAGCTGGGCTCCTGCTGTTGGGGGGCACTGGCTCAAGGCAGTAAAGAAATGAAAGCAATCTGCACTTGATTGTACCAATAAGATAAGGGAGATGGATAAAAAGGAACAAGGAAGTTATTATTTGGCAAGAGAAAAGTGGTGAGTAGGTCTGCCCATAGTTGAGAAACAATTATGCTGGCTTTGTTTTTGGAGGAAAAGTGCTGCTTTGTTAGTTTGGAAATCAAGAGGGAACATTTCACCAGTCCTTTCCTCTAGGATTCACCTGTCCCCTGGGTAGAACTGTTGCTGCTCTTTTCAGAGGATGTTTGGGGCTCCCCTGGATTCATGTCTCAGAACTGTGTCTGTAATGACTGTGTGGGTCAAACTCTCCTGAGAAAGCTCCTCCATGGGAACAGCAGTTGCAGCTAAGAAGGAGCAAAGCAGGGAACCTGTGGCTGGAAAGGCTGGTTACAGAAGTTTGTGGGGACACCTTGATGTCCATCCCATTGCAGCTGGGGAAACTGAGGCACGGAGCCATGTCTGGGTGTGTGTTCAGGGTCCTTCATGGGACCCCCAGCATCCCAGGGGCTTCTCCTGCCTGCCCATCAGTGGCTGTTGGCTGCTGGCCACTTGGCTTGAGCTGCCTCCTGTGCACAGGGCCCTGTGCTGAGCACACGGTGCTGTGTTGGTTGGAAACCCAGGGTGCCCTGAGCCCAGGTTTTGTGCCCCGAGCCACGACAGCCGGACCTTTGCAATGCCTTTAACCGAGCCCTTTCCTGCTCTGTCCTCGGCCTCCAGGGGCAGCGTCACTGCACCGAATTTACACTTCGACCTCCCTGAGCTCGACTTCGGGGACATCTCCTTTGGTGAGTGTTGCCTGGGCTGGGACACAGCGTCAGGGATCTGTGCCTTCCAACAGAAAAGCATCCCTCACTCCTGGTCTGCCCCAGCAGCCTCTTCAGGCTGTGAACTGCTGCTGCCTCAGGGGGCATTTTGCCATTGTGAGATCAAATAGAACCAAGGAATAGAAAGGCAGTATTTTCTAGTGTCTCTGTCCTGCTTTAAAAGACAGATCCCCACCATGTGTGGCGGTATCTCTGGCTTTGCAGGATGGAAAGCAAATCTCAGAGCCAAAGTGGGGATCCCCTTGCAGGCACAATCACAGTGAGCAGCATGGCTGTGATGTCCCTGTTTGTTGGGTGAGGTGGGACATGGTTCCTAATTGCTAATCTCAAACCAAGGCTGGGGTTTGCCCCCAGTTGAGTGGACTCTGAGCTGTCATGTGCTCAGTCTGTTTGGCCCAAACCAAGAGATGCTTTAAGGGTCCTGCAGAGAGAAACTGCATTAAGGTGCATCACATTCTAGTTCCTGATTCCATCCTCATTTTCTTTTGCTGTAGCTTCTTCTCAATGACAACTCACTGTTTATGTATCGTGAAAACAGTGGGAATGTTGGCAGACTTACCAGGGAATTTTACAGCTTGAATTCTCAGAATTAATGCTGGGTCTGGGTGCACACTCATCACTGAGAGATAACTGGTGCTGGTTTGGGGCAGGGGAGGGAGCTCCTTCCCCTCCCAAAGAGAGAAGCTTGCAGTGTTCAGCAGGGCTAGGAGTGGGCATTTTCAAGGCTGCAGTCTGGAATCAGTGTCAAAGGGAACTCAGTGATGATTAATTCCTCATGCAGCTTCTCGGTGAGCTGTAGTTCAGAAAATAAAGAGCTAAACTCCAATCTCACTTTTATCCTGGCAGGATATTCCCACCAGGATCATGCCATAATGGGTGCCTGAATGGATATTTGTGTCCTTTCCTAGGCTTTCCCTATACCCAGAGATGTCGCCTCACCAACTGCTCCATGGTGCCCGTGACATTCAAGCTCCGCATGTCGGACGATGGCACGCAGCCGGCTGTGGACAGCCTTGATCAAATCCGCAAAGAAGGTGACCCATCCTGGAGGAAGGGAATTCATTTCTATGTGGAGCCAAGGGAGTTCACAATGAATCCCAGCCAAGGAACCATCCTCCCCCAGGGACACCAGGACATTGAGGTATGGGAAGAATCCAGCCGTAGATGCTTCAGCACCAGGGCTGAAGCTTCACTGGAGTGTGGGAGGGCTTTAGCTCTGGTGCCAGCTTTGAGCATCGTGGGAGTGAGAGATCTGCACTGCTGGGAGGCCTCTGCTAGCTGGCTTAGCCGGGATGTTCCTCAAGGAGCACTGGTTTGTTTCCAAAATCCTACACTGAGATCAATACCATATGGTCAAGTGCTGAAGCCATTCTTTTGCTTTTGAGAGCGATTTCTTTGATTGCAAGTGGGCAGAGCAAGGATGAAGGCAGAAGGTGGCTGTCAGAGAGATGTCATTGTATAAAGCAGTTAGCTTTTCTTCTTGGTCTCACTTTGCCTCTCCTGAGGAGCAGAAAAATTTGTGTTCACTGCAGGGATCTCCAGTGGAGACAAAAACCTCTGCAGCCATGTGTTGCGGTTCAAATTGATTTTATCGATTCCTTGTTCTGTTGTACACCCATGTTCTCCCTGAGTTGGCTCACGCCTGTGTTTTACCCTCCCTCAATGCTGTCCCTCATGCCGTTCCCTGCCCCTTGTTCCAGCTCTTTTCCCTGCCTGTCTAGGCAACCCAGCCCCTTTTGTTCCCAAACCTTCTTTGCCACTTGAACCTCGGGCCAATCCCTGATTGCAATACGCCTTTGGAATTCCCCTATTCTTGGAGACCCCATTGGCCATGTGACCCATCCTCTTTACCCTCCTACCCCCAGTGGTCCCAGACCCTTGATGTAATCCCCTCACTCCTCCCCTGAGGATTCCCTATTGATTTGCTGTTTGTATCCACCCTCTGATTTGTATTTTTACAAAAGCCCTTGCACAGGAGTGTCCAGGGCTCTTGTGCCTCTGATTCCTTTATTTGGAATAAACCCTTCCTTGTGGAACTTCAAGACAGAGAGCCTTCTCCTTTCTCCTCTGCCTGGTCCCTGTGGTGGCTTGTCTCTTGCGCTGTACAGCAAGTGGCTCTGAGGGCTCTGCCTCTGGTAAATGCCCACCCTGGGGCAGCTCCCCACTCCTGGCGTGGTGCCGGAGTTCTAAGAGCCAGCCCGGGCTCTGGGTACCATGGCAGCCATGAACTGCCCAGCACCTGCTGGGCCACACTTTGCCCTCAGCCTTCTGCTGTAAAGCTGAACTCATTGTGTTCAAGTCAGATTTCCTCTGCATTTATGTCATTGTAGTCAGATGAGAAATTGGCCCCTTGATTTGAATACAGTGGTGTGTAGAGCTTTAGTCTAATGTTTTAATGAAGCTGACCGATGCTGTGATAGCAAGGTGTGTTTAACAAATCTGCTATTGCCAGAAGGCTTTTGTTACTCTGAGACTGTGCTCTACACATGGACCAGCAGAAGAATTAAAGCCAAATCCTTCCTCAAGAACTGGAGGATGTCACATGTGGGTAATGAGCTTTTGTAAGGAAGAATTTACTGTTCTTTTTTCTACCAGGTGACCCTGTGTTCCAACACCGTGATGGAATTCTACAGGAGATTGCTGGTGGACCTGGAGGGTTTTGGTCAGGGAGTGGCATCAGTGGTCATCACAGCCAGGTACCAGCCCTTCCTGGCCTCCCCCAGGCACCGCCTTGCACAGGCTTTGCTGGCTGCAGCTGCCAAGGAGAAGAGCTGCTTAATGGCCTCATGTTGTGCCAGCTGGACATGAGAACAGCAGTGCTTGGACAGCAGCCTGTGGTGAAAAGCCCCTGCTCACAGCCCAGCATGGTCCTGGGCCCTTTTCTAAAGGGACCAGGAATGGTATCATTGATTGGCCTGGGTTTTGGTGCTTGAGGTGGAACAAATATCCCAAGGGCCTCCTCTCCTTCTTCCTGCAAGAGATGGAGTTGTGCTGGTTGTGACCACCCTGCATTGGTTAGGGCTGTTCAATGCCCATTTGACAGTGACGAACGTGTTCTGCTCCATTTCACAATCTTTGGGGGTAAATGTTCTCCATTCTCTCAGTATCTCTGATTCCCTTGGGGTCATCTCTTTGCCCAGATGTCTTGTTCCAGAGCTGCATGTGTACCCCCAAATCCTTCTGTACCACGAGTGCCACCTGAAAGTGCCGTACGAGAGGAAGCTCGTCATCAGGAACCTCAGCAACCTTCCTGGCTGCTATGGGCTTATTCCCCAGGTTTGGCATCACGTCCACCTCCTCCTGTCAAATATTATTGGGGAGACTATTAGTGGAAAAAAGGGTTTGGATAAGACCTTGCTGGTTTCTATTCAGTCTTAAAGATCTGCTGAGAAAAGGATCCTACCTGAATGTAAACCTTAGGATGCAGTTTAACCTCCTGAGGAAACAGTTGATGTTCTAGTCTAGTCTTCAGGGTGTTTTCTTGTGGGAGGTCTTAGAGGGTTGTGAAAAGCTGCTGCATCCACAGACACCAGTGCCTGTGCTGGCAGCCTCCTTGCAGGATCCCCTGGGAGTGCTAAGCCTACAATTCTTGCAGCTTGTTTGTGCCTTTACCTTTGTCCTGGGGAGTTTGAAACGTGTGTGTAAGTTGCTGTTGCGGTGGATGTTAAGGAGTCTAAAGTTTCTTCAGAGGTGCCTCTGAAGTTGCATTTCATTCTGTCCCTTCCAGAAACGCAAGGACGACTCTGCCGTGCTCTACTCCAGCCCCAAGCCCTGTGGGATTGTGCAGCCTTACGGCACTGCAGAGATCCCAGTTATCATCGAAGTGCAGACGCTGGGCGAGCATCGCACCAAGGCTCTCGTCGGCGTGTTCGGGGATGAGAGAAACCCACGGGTGAGTGCAAGGGGAGATGTGAGCCTGTGTGCAACTGCTCCTGGCAGGGTGCACAGGGACAGGGATTCTTCCAGGGAAAACAGGCCCAGGCTGCTGGGGAGAAGGACAGCAGGGATGGGTGGCACAAGCAGCCCATGCCTCATAGGTGGTGATCTCAGTGTCTGACGCAGAAGGGAGTTCATCTAAGCTGGAATTGAGGGGAGTTTTAGTTAATTAAGCTTTAAAATGCTGTTAACTTTGGAAACATCTGTTTTCAAATGTCATCCCTCTGAGCACAAAAGAAGATGTCAGAAGACTTCTGGGAACCTTGAGCTTTCTGGAAAAGAAAGGAAAGCTGGCATTTGAAGACTGGTTGCAAGGATTTAAACTTAGATTAAAACATAATGAAATGATGATGCCAAATTCCCTGGATGGCACCAAACATCTGAACCTGGGCCATTGTGGCACTGCATGTAAATCAGTGAACAGCAAGGACAGGCAATGCAGGCTGTGCCAGGGAGCTTGAAGTTTGACAAAACAGTTGCTTTCAACTATCAGGCTGCTTCCCTTAAAAAGGAGGGTTTCTCCCTGCCAGAATAACCAGTTGTTTAACTGTCAGCCTGGTCTTAACTAGAGATTTCTTGCAAAGCTTTTACCTTTGGGCCAATAATTTGTAGTTGGAAAGGTTCTCTTACCTTAATCCTTTTAAATTTGGAGGTGAACATGTAATTTTCTTTTCCTTTTTTCCCAAAAGCCCAGCATTTCAGCTGGAGTGTGGTAGCTGTCCCTAAAGCAATAACTTAAGCAGGGTTGAGCTGTTGAAGCTTTTTTAGGTTTCCCTGTTGTGGTTTGTTTTGAGTGGTTTTTAATCTTTCTTGCCTGCTTCCTGGAACAGGGAGTAGAATTACGGAGCTCTGAATGGCTGGCAGAAATCTACCCAAGTCCAAGTGTGTTAGAGTTTGGCAGCATCCCAGCTCTACAGCCTGCTTCACAAAGCTTTACCCTCTTCAACAAAGGTCTTGTCCCTGTAGACTTCAGCATGGAAATGGTAAGTATCTGTGGGGCTGTTTTCCAGGGAAATGGACTGGTCAGTAGCAGCCATGACTTGGCTTTTAAAAGCAAGATTTCCATCTTGCCCTGTGTGAGAGGAGGCAAGATACTCCAATATTCCCTCTGAGCGAGGCAAGAGGAACCTGGCTCTGGAGTGGTTTTAGCTGGGGCACCCCTCAGTGAGGTCAGGTGCAGAGATGTTGGAGCAGCAATTAATCTGGGTTGCGTTGACAAGTTCTCCCTTAATTTTATCTTTTGTCTTTAGCTGTGTGTGTCCCATTTTGGAGCTCCGAGATCAAGAGAAACCTGTGGTCCTTTGCTCCCCAGAGCATGGATTTCACTGTGGTTTCCCTGTCCCATCTACATTTGCTTTGTGCCAAACTGCTGTTAATAGTAGAGAGCAGGGTGTGAGGTGTGTCCTCAGACTGCTGGTGGGGAGGCAATTTTCACACCTCCTGGGGGTCAAGCCAGCTGGGCAGTGCACACAAAGACAAGGGTGGGGGTTGTGCACCCCCCAGCCTGTGATCTCTGTGCTATTGAAGAGCATCTTTGGGGAGCAGCTGCAGAGAAAGGCTGTTTAATATGTGGGGGCTGCATAGGGCAGAAGGAGCTGGGGCTGCTCCCCTGGCAGGGGGAGCAGGGCTGGTGCAGCCAGGAAGGGCTTGTAGGCTGGGCCTGGGGCTGGCTGGGATGTCTGCTGGAGGGGGAGATCTGTGAGGGGCTTGAGGTTTCTTCTACTTCACGCTGGCTGTGTTGAACTTGTGGAGCTGGTTAAAACCTGATACCATGGACTTGGCTGTGTCTGTGGATAAAGCATCAGGCCATGTGGGAGAGTCCAGCCACAGCCTCCTGGGCCAAGGAGGAGGGCTGTGACTTTTCCTCTTGCTGCTTTTCCAGCTGTTTGGGAGATAAATGTTATTCTAAAGCGAGAGTTTTTTCCAGGGCAGCTTTCCCTGACTCCACAATGGAGTTCTGCTTTCAGCCTCTGCAGGGAGCAATGCCCCTTGGCTGGGTGCTCATGGTGTGTAAAGGTTGGGTTTCATGTGCTCCTGCCAGGGCCAGACCTGCAGAGCAGTGTCTGCACAGCTGTGCTGGTGCAAGGCCTTTCCTCCCTCCTTTGGGCAGCCTCCAGCTCTCTTGGCCAGTCTGTGAAGTCCATGAGAAAGCAGATGACAAGAGTTCTTGGGAAGAGTGGGCCATGCCCACAGAGCACATGTTGTCCAGTTTTCTTTCTGCTTCCTGCTTTCCTGCTCTGCTATAAGCATTTGGAGGTGACTTTTCTTTAGGCAGAGGGCACTGGGGCACCTCTCTACAGCTGATGATTGGTGGGGAGTGAGGGCTTCAGTCCTTTAGGGGGTGTTGAGAAGCACTGATGGCCCCTTGGGAAAGATTAGTTTGGTATTGGGGTTTTGCTTACCTGGTTTTGCAGAGATATTCTTCAGGCTCTCAGCAGTGTCCTCCAGCCATGTGATTTCTGCAGTGGGATTTGAGCAGTCCTGCCTTCCTCTGGCCTTGAGCCTTCGTGAGAGGCCAGGAGAGAGAAAGCAGCTGTCCTTGGCCCACAGTGCAGAGAAAGACTGGGGAAGGAACACTCTCCTGAGGATAAGCATCCCTTGGGTTGGGCAAAACGGGGTTAATTGGGTGAGTCCCTTAAAGGAGGGGAAAATACAGGTTGCATGAGCTCTGCTGTTGCCCAGTACTGTAGCTTAACTTTAGGGAGATTAGGCCTTCAGGATTTTTATCCTCCCCTCTTTAGTCTTTCTTTTTCTTATATCCCACAAGACACCAGGGTGTGTGGTTTCCATCCTAAATGCATATTATGCTTGTCTTACAGGCTTCCAAATCCAACTGCTTTGTTATTGAACCCAGTGAAGGAGCGATCCCTGCTAGGGGTGGGGTTCCTGTGACTGTCACAGCAACCCTGGATGACACTGTGGGTTTTGATGACACTGTCCAGCTGTTCATTGGGAACAGCCTTTGGAGCAGTGTCTTTCTCCAGGCTTTTGGCATTGGCACCACAATTGTCACAGACAAACCATTTGCCCCAGAGCTCAACTTGGGATACCAGTTCAGGTAGGAGATCTCTCCACTCCCACCTCTCCTCCTGTCTCAACAAGGAGCAGTTTTTCTGTAGTCCTTCAGGCAAGATCTTCTTCAGAGTTCAAAGCCCTGACTCCTTCCCTAAAGGCAGAGATTCCTTTACAAACATGTGATGGGCACTTGAGAGTTGTTAGACACCTTCAAAAGCCACTGAAAGGGAAACCAGTTGCTAAATTGCCACAAACTGTCTCTAATTCTAATACATTGATGTCCTCACTTGATGGAGTAATGATCTCACAGGCTGCCCCAGAACTAAAGGTTCCTGAAATGGTGCCCAGATGAGGCAGTCCCTCCATGTGGCTGAGGCACCAAGGGAAGATCCTTTCTCTTGCCCTTGCCCTTTCCCAATGGCACCTGCCAGGCAAGCAGGGGCCCTGGGAACAAAGAGACAGGAGGGTGACAACCCCCACCAGGAAGGCAGGAGCCCACAGAGCAGTTCCAGAGGCAGAGTTGCCAGCAGAGTCTGCAAAGTTCACTTCCAAACAGTTTCTAATTGCAAAATGAAATTTCTACAAATGGCTACCAGTGCAGAGCCAAGGCTGATACGAACGAGAGAGGCTCTGCTCCCCTGGTTTCCTCTCCTGGAGCAGGCAGATGATTTTTACCAGCTTGCTGGGATCATCCAGAAACTGCCTCTGAGCCGGCTTTTAGGAATGCCTGCAATCCTACCCCCACACACAAGGTCCCCAAGGGCAGCATCTCAAAGATTCAGTTTCAGCTTTGGGCACAGATTAATACAAAATACAGCAACAGTATGAATCACCCCAGAACAAACCTTTTGGGGGAAAACACCACGTCCTGTTAGCCTCACCTGGAAAATGTTACATTACCATTAGAAACATATTTCTCTTTGCAATAATGACATCAAAAGGGCACCTTATCAGACACCACTTCTGGTCCACATTAAGAGCTGGAAATGAAGACAGTCTCTAAGCAATTAACACCTCAGGTTGCTCACTGGGAGCAATCTGATGACCAGGGAAATAGCTACTCTCATACTCTTTTCCATCCTGCCTTCTATTCCAGCCTCATGCCCTGTATCCATCAGTTCAAAGTAACAAACAAGGGCCGCCGTTACCATCAGCTCTTCTGGAGTGCGGAATGCTACAGCCCACCTGAGGAGGGGGGCCAGAGTGTCTCTGTAACCCTCAGTAGCCCCAGGGCCAAGGATGATTCCCAGCGCCCCAAACGTGCCAGCCCCGTCTTTGGGCTGGAGCCACTGTCAATGGACCTGCAGCCAGGCCAGTCTGAGGACATGGTGCTGCGAGGCTTCTCCCGCATCCCACAGGTGAGATCCCCTCCTCTGGGCTTGTTCCACAGGCCCTTGACATTTGCCTGGGGAAATGAGCAGGGGCCTTCACAAAACTGATTTAAGGCTACTCGTTTCTGTGGCAGCACCAGTTGCTTTCCTTGCTGGCCACCATCAGAGCAGCTGAGACTTTATTGTGATTCCACAGCTAGCAAAACCCAGTGCTGATCCCAAAGCAGGGGTGGATGGAAATATTGCTCTTTTGGGGCAAGCAGTGTTGCATGCTGAGTCAGCAAAGAAGGGCAGAGAAATAAGTTACACTTAGACTAGGAGTCCAAAAAGAAAGTGAACTAAACAAGTGCCGAGTGGTTTATCTGGGGTGAGCACGGAGTAAAACAAAAGCCATGTCAAGGGAGGGGGTTTCTCACAAGTGCCTTTTGTGCTTTTGGGGTGCAGTGTTACAGACAATTGAGCACAGGAAGAAAAGGGGGCAGGGACTGTAACTGTGGCAGGAATAGGGCCCGTGGTGGGTGCAGAGCCAATGCAGGGCATTTGCAGGGTGCCCTGCCACTACGCACTGGTGACAAGTGACTCTTGCTTGCAGGAGGTGCAGGATTATGTGTTCTGTGAAGCCATCATTGGGACATCCCCCAGGATGGAGAGGATAATAGAAACAATCATTACCTGTCAGTTCATTCACCCCTCTATAGAAGTATCAGCCAGACAATTCTCTTTCTATGTGGAGAAGGTAAGTCTGGATTGCATGCTGGCATTTTAACAGCATGGCTGAGGGGGGTGTGTGCTTGTGTTAAAGCCCCTCTTTACCCTTCCTGAGGCACTTTGTAAATGAGTGAAGATGCTTTTAGAGATGAGACTGGTATTTGACTTCCCCAAAGTAAAAGTGCAGTTCCAGCTGCAGTGCCAAGGAGATGGTGGCCACCCCAGAGAAATGCCAGTTTCTGTGCTCACTGTAAAGGGAGGCTTTTGAGGACCCTCCAAGGCACGGTGATGTCTGTACACTGATGCTGCAGGGAAGCTGGGAAAACTGGAGATTCCTGTGAATTCCTCAGGCTGACAAGGAAAAACCCAACATCTCCTGTGTCTCTGTGCCTTTTCTGCTGTTGGCATGGATGCTTGATGGTACAGCTATATGGATCAGCTCTGTGCATTTCCCTAAGCCTCCTCTGCTTCAAAGGACCCCCAGGCATCCTGCAACTGCAGTGATGATAACACTGAGGCAGAGCAGGTGCCCTTTAGTCTCTGGATCCCAACTCCAGCATCATCTTTCTGCCTCCTGCAAGTTGTCTGAAAAAGAGAAGATGGTTAATGATTTGGTTTCTGTAGTTTCAGGCCTCTCCTCTGGTTCCCAGGCTTCCAGTGAAGTACAGAATCCCTGGAACAGGCAGTTCAGATGTAATTGAGAAGCTTTTCAGCTCTCCCTGATTCTGCCTGGGTTCTGCTCGATGCCACACACCCAAACTGATTTATTGCATACTATGGCACAGCACCTGTTTGGTATCAGTACATGCAGAAGTCGTTTCCCAAAGTCTCTGGTTTCTCTAAACCATGCAGGAAGCCCAGCACAATGCTCAGACAGGAAGGAAGAGCCCAGGCTGATCAGAGCTTTGAGACCACAGACACCTTGTCCCTGTAGCAGGGGCTGCAGGACCCGTGGTGCAGACAAAGTGCTTTTTGAGGCTGCTAGAGCCAGGAAGGTTGTGAGAAATGACTGTATGTGAGTGAAGATCCTCTAGTGCTGTTCTGCCCAATAGAGAGACAAAAGTGGAGACAAATGGCCTGGATTCACTTTCTGCTTTAGATCTTGGTCAAGCAGCCACCTCCTCTCAGGGGCCTATTCCCTCATCTGTACTTGGGAGTTTTCCCTGTCCTCCAGAGGATGCTGTGGTTTCTAAACATGAAAAGCATCTGCTGTCAAGAAATACCTCCTGGAAGGGTAGAAACAACTAGAAAGAGTAAATAGAAATGTATGCACTCGTGAGGCTGAAAAATGTGAGCTGCAGCAGAAGCAGAAGGAGGTCTGTTTCTAGTTGAGGCTGTTTTTCCTTGTCTCCTGTTTCCATAGAAACCCAGCGATGTCCTGACACTGCAGTACCAGCCTTTGTCTTTAAAAAACACCTGCCTGCTGCCACTGGACCTCATGCTGCACTTGGAGCAGCCATTCCTGGTCTGTGATAAGGAGCAGCAGCCCCTCCCAGGTGGCCAGGTGAGCAGCCCTGGCCTCCTCCAGTGGGGTCTGAAGAGGAGGGATGTGGTGGTGCCTTTCTGTTGGGAGCTCCTTGAGTCAAGAAGTTTATTCTGTAGCATCAGCAGCGGGCTGGCCTGAGCTGCATCAGCAAAGCTGCTGAAGGAATCAAAATCTTATCTGAATTGAGAAGATCCATCCTGGCTTTAAGGCACAGGGAGAAGGGAGCAGGCAGCTGGGTCTGGGCAAGCCATGCAGGGAAGGTGTCTCCTGGAAAGCCATGCCAGCTCTCCAGCAGCCACCCCCTTGTACTGGGGCTGAGCACAGAAACGGGAGCCTGAGGGATCCTGGACTGGACTGTGGTGCCTGCAGCCAGAGCCCTGCTGGAGAGAGATGAACCATGAACTGAGAAGCCCGTGCTGGGGTCACTTGGAGCATTTACTGTTTCATGCTGTCAGACCTTGGGACATCATCCCACAGGTGATTAATTACTGCTCATCTCCTTGCAGCCTGTGAGAGTGGATGTAGGGGAGACCTGTCATCTCTACATCGTGTTTGACCCAGCTTATGAACTGGATTTGAAGAGCTGGAAAAAAGAGAAGGTTCTGAAGATAGACATGGTCAGGGGCCATCCTTTTGTGGAGCATATCACCCTTCAGGGAGAAGTTCACTTCCCAAATCTCCAAATGCAGCCCAGCTCCGTGGAGTTTGGCTGCATCATGGCTGGCACTAAAAAAGTGCGTTCCCTGGAGATGACCAACTGCAGCCCACTGCCCGTCCAGTACCGCTGGTCATTCCGTTCCGACAGCGAGGTGACCAGGTTTAGGTATGTGCACCTTTGCCCTCCCCTTGAAGCTCTTCTTGCTGTGTCCTGTTTGTACTTGGCCAAGAGCAAAGCTGTTTGCCTGGCATCTGACAAATGGCACTGAGCAGCTGTGCTCAGGCTGGATGCTCAGGGAATAGGTTTTCCACCACTTTGGTGCTGCACAGCCCCCACAGTGGTTTCCCCTGGGAAGGAAAGCTGGGGTGAAAGCTGCTTTCTCAGACCTCTGTGGCCTGAGACCATGTCCACCTTGATGAAGGGCTCCTAGTCCTTGTAGTCTTGTAATTAAAAGGTAACTTTTGTAGTTACAAGAAGAACTATGTCAGTGGGGTTTTTTTTAGAAAGGAATGAGGCACTCGAACCAGATAGCAGCCACAGGACAGCTAAATCTTTCAGAGAAAAGAATTTATTGCTCTCTTATCAGAAGAAATGAACTTCTTCCCGCCTCGAAGGCACTGTTAGGATTAGAAGGAAGAAGTAGATGAAGACCAGACAGAATCCTGTGTTTGAATGGAATTGATGCATCCTGTATGAAGTGTATGAATATGCAACGGGCTATTGTTCTTAAGGGTTAATCCTTTGTTAGTGGGGGTCCTTTTTCGGGCTCGTGCTGCCCAGAAAAAGGTACCCGGACGTCCGTAACTCTTTGTATTTGTTGTCCCATGTGTTGTCCTAATTCAAATTGTCCAAATTATTTTTACTCTAATTGTATTACTATTTTTATAACCATTTTATTACTATTAAACTTTTAAAATTTTGAAAACAAGTGATTGGCATTTTTCACAATAGTTCTCTTATTTTCCAGAGATGAGCTTTGCCCACCTAAATTCAAACCCCAACCACCAAAAGGGAAGAATACCAGTTTGGAGTCCCCAGCATCTCGATGGAGACACTTCAAGATGAGACAGGAGCAGGCAGCCAGAATGCTGAAAGAAGTGGATGATTTTACCCAGTCTTTAAGAGACAAGGTAGATTTTCTTGTACATCTGCTGCTTGTGTTGCCTCCCCAGCCTGCCAGCACCAAGTCATGCTCGTGCTGACCTCCCTTTTTGCTGCCCTGCTGTCCTGTGCCCTGACAGTGGGCTGGGCAGCAGGGCCAGTGGCTGGACGTGGGCTGTGTGGGAGGGAGAAATAGGAGAGTTTTCCTTGGAGAAGCTCACTCAGGTCCTACAGACCTGTGTTGAGTGTGGGATTTTTTGCCTTCACAATGAAAGATGAGGCTTTTATCTGCATCATCATGGTAAGGCCTCCAGCTTCCTTCCCAGAGCAAGCTGGGATGAGTCCTGATCTCCATGGAGCCTCTTCCCAAGGCAGCCAGACTCCCTGTTTGCAGGGCTCTGCTTTCACCCAGAGCTGCTATTGCACTGCTGGCCCTGGAGCTGTCTTACAAACGGAGACTTTGCAAAGTGGCTGTCTCTTCCTCCCAGCATAGAAAATGGCTTCTTTTTCAGGTGCAATCAGATCAACTTCCTGAATTCCCCCGCCTCCAAGTAGGGTTTGAGGGAATCAGCAGCTCCGTGGACGAACCGCAGCCTTCCCTCGAAGCAGAGAAGGTAGGAGGGAATCTGTCTCACTTGCACATTGTCAGTGTGGCAAGCAGGGCTGGAGCTGCCAGTGCCACTGGTGGGCCTCAGCATTGGCCACAGAGGGGCCTCCCATCCCTGCAGGCCCATCACAAAGTGCTGCTGAAGCAACTGGTAGTTGGAGAGGCCATGCAGGACACGTTGTAGGGCTGCCCAAGGACACTTTGCAGCACCTATGGAGGGCACTGCTCCCCCTGGAACTGCTCAGGTGGTCCATAGGAAACTTTTGCAGGAGCTTTTGCTGTAGCACCTTGAGAAAGCAGCATTTAAATCAGAGAGAGGGGAAGAGCCTCAGGAGTCAGATGAGCTGGGCTGGAGTCCTTCGCTCAGCTCCGAGAGCTCTCACTCTGAGCCTCCTCCTTTTCTAAAAGCACTAAGAAATGCTTTTTAAAGGCAAGTTGTGCATCAGAGAGAATTTCTACTGCCAGGAGACATCCCAGGTCACTTTCACGTAATGTACTAATTAATGCATTGATCTGTGAGTGTGGGAGAAGATTTTCCCCATGGTCCCTGCACTGGTCAGTGGCGTGGATGCAGGATGAGATGAGGGTGATTCTGGCAGTGTTTGGGGAATAGGCCCCTCCAGGTACAGCTGCACTTTGCTCCAAGATGCTCTTCTGCATCCATTGCCATGCTCAACAGCTCAATCTCTCCTGTCTTCCATCCAGGCTTTCAGTATCCTGCCAATGTCAGGTGTGCTGCAGCCAGGAGAGAGCCAGCAGGTCTCCTTCACCTACTCTGGCCACCTCAACACCATCTCCGATGTCACGGCGCTGTGCCACGTGGAGGGAGGCCCCACCTACGAGGTGCTGGTGACCGGGGAGATCTCACGTGTCCGCTACTCCGTGAGGCCCCAGGAGATCAACTGTGGCTTACAGGTACCACACACATCCCTGGCACAGCTCCTTGCCTTGGCAGCACGGCCAGCAGGTTCCTGCCCACCTCGCTCCAGGGCTCCCTTCCCTTCCCAGCCCCTTTGTTGGCTCTGGGGCTTGGAAGCCCAACCTTTGAGGGACACATCTGGCATCCAAGCTGCTCTAAAATGGCCATCTCCAACCCTCTCCACAATGCTGGGAATACCTCTTTTTCAGGGTACCTAACACTGCCTCCTGGGCCAGGCAGGGTCCCAGTGGGGGTGCTCTGAGGGGTGTGTCCCTGAGACATCTCTCTGCTGATCCACACCTAAAGCCTGACCTCCAAGGAGATGCTCTTGTCTAAAGCTCTTGCTTAATCCACACAATAATCAAGGGAAGAAGTCGGGCTTCCAGTCACTACCGTTGGAGAGACTGTCCCAGAATAATCCCCACTTCACTCTTTTCCAGTCAAAAGCCCACAGATATTTCCAGCTGCTGGCCCTGTCTGTGTTGCCCTGGGTGACTCCCTTGTTGCATCTATGTTGCTTGCCAATACTTGCATGCAGGTGCCTTTTCTCCTGGAATGCCTCAGTGCTGTCTCTGTTTCTCCTGGCTGTGGGTGACCCCTCAGAGGGCAGAGGGCCTGTGTGCCCTGGTTCATTTATTGCTGGCCCTCACATGGTTGTTAGCACAGCTCTGTGTGCTGCCAGAGCTGCCTGGTGCTGTGCAGGTGCCCTGTGAGTCTCACTCACTGGATTTTGATGAGCAGTACCTTGAGGAGGAGAAGGTGAGAAGGCAGGTCTGGTCCCCATGTACACGCTGCCCAAGCTTCACAGCACTCCAGCATTCCCAGGCTTGTGCCAGGGAGATGGAGGCAATCCCCAGGGCAAAGCCAGCTCTGCTGACATGCTGTGGGAGGACCTAAACTAAATAGTTGGTGTTATTGGGAGGAAGGGAGGAGACAGAAAATGGGTTGATTGAGTCTGTGTGATGAAAGGCAAGAAAAGGAATCTTGCGTATGGTTTCTCTTCCCTCCACATACAGATCCTGCGGATGGCAGTGGGGTCTGAGTACCAAAAGAGCTTTGTTATGCCTCCACGTGCCATGGGTGAGACACTGCCTCCAGAGGTGCTGCAGGACCACGAAGCACACAGGAGGCCAAAGGCTCAACAGGCAGAGCTCAAGCCCATGGCAGAAGCCAAGGCCAGGGCTGAGTCTGAGTCCAAGGCCAAGGCCATGGGCAAGGCAGCAGCAGGTCAGAAAAACAGTGAGGGTTTGGTGGTGTCTGTTTTGCCTGTGGTCCAGCCCATACACCCTGAACTCTCTCTGTCACCTTGCTCTCCAGGGAAAGCCCATTCTTTTAGCAGCTGCCTGTTCCCCAGCTTGGTGGAGGAGCTCTTGGCTGAAGGGCTGTGGCATCCTCTACCAACCCTGAGTGTAGCCAAAGCAAGCTCCTATCTGCCTGCCATAGACTGGGGAAATAATCAGGATATTTCCTTGTGTCCCTTAGCCACAAAGACTAGGGCTGGATGAGTTCCTCAGCCAGTAGGACCAGGTCTAATATCACTGGCTCTTTTATATTTGCACCTTCCTAGCAACAAAAGAACAATCTCATCTTGCTTTCACCGAGTCTCCTTTCCTGGGATCTGAGGGCATGGGGAATTTACTGCCCGGCCATAGCTTGGGGGATTGTCTGAATTCTGGGGGGGGATACAAGCTCCCCAATATCTCCTGGGATGATAGGCTGGGTCAGGAAAAGCTGTGAATCCTTGCAGCTGACCCAGAGCACCCAGGTCAGCTTGCAGTCACTCATGGTTTCTCCTCTTTGTGCTAAAGAACTGCAGCGAGAGAAAGCTCTGCAGAGGAAAGCAGAAGTGGATAAAATAGCACTGGAAAGGAAGCTCATAGGGAGGAAAAAGTGAGTAAGGCTTCCATGGGTTACTGCTGTTCCATGGGTTATTGTCCCTGGAGGGCTTCCCTGCTCCAAGGACTCTGAGCTCAGAGGTGCTGGATAGCAAAGGCCAGAAGCAGCACAGGGATGGCCATTCTGAGCTCCCTGGCTCCCAAGAGAGGAAGGACCTTCTTCTGTTGAGACAGAAGATCTTCTTCTCTATTGGAGTGCTGAGCCCTCCTGGCTTAGATGCTGCCTGCAGGGAGCTGGGCTCTGGGCTTGCCTTGGCACTGCCTCTAGAGGTGTCTTTAGGTCCATGGGGTTGAGTTGCACCTTCTTGATCATCTCCCTTCACCAAAACAGTGGGATTGTGGTATGGGCAGGTGTGGGGCACAGAGCAAAGCTTGGTTTGGGTCCTGCTCCTGCCACAGCATTGCAAATCCTTGCGATGCTGATCTGCCAGGCTTCTCCTTATGGTGGGACACCACCCACAGAAGCTCACGTCCTTTAGGCTCCCCTTCAGCTGCAGCAGTAGGCCAGCCCAGGAGAAGCTCAGCTCCAGCAAGGCAGCCCAGCTCAGGACACACAGGCAAAGTGTGGAGCTGAGAGTGGAGGCTGGTTAAAGCAAGTCTGTGTATCAGCACTTCCTTCAGCCCAGGCTGAAGTTGGTTTCATGGGGAGGAGACAGATGAGGCTGTTTCAGATGGCTTTCATGGCAGAGAGCACCGGTTTGCTTGCTCACAGCTGGGTTCCTGCAGGAAATCTGGCTGACAAGAGCCTGTCTTGCAGGAGAGGAGTTCCTGCAGCCTTTGCTTTCTGACTGATAGGATTATTCTCATTAAGGAGCAGGCTGTGCCCTGAGGGGTGCTGAATGAGCTGAGTAAGAATTGTAGGAGAGATAAGCAGATGTCAGCAATCTGTGATCTGCTTTAAACTGGGAAATCAAGAGACAAAGAGCATTTTCAGGCATCAGCACAGAGAGCTGCTGGATCAGCCTTTGGCAGTGGGCTGGAGGTGTCTGGCTGTGCCTTAAGAGGGAGCTTGCACAGCCAAGACCTTATGATGGCAAGGTTCAGGTTTGGCTGGTCCTGGAGGTCCCCTTGCACCAATGGCATCACTTGGGATGTTCCCAACCTCTGTGGGTTGAGAAAAATTCACGGAAATGGTCTCGTGGTTCTGCCTGGCCTCAGGGTCAAGGAATGAAGTGCAGGGCCGGCCAGGACTGCTGAGCCCAAGTTTCTGGTGGGGACTCTCAGCGATTTTTTCTGTTTTGTTTGCTGAAGGGAGCTGAAGCAGCTGGCTCAAAAGCGTGAGGAAGAGGCAAAAGCCTTAGAGGAGGAAGAGAGGCGGAAGGAGGAAGAAAGGCGGAAGGAGGAAGAGAAGCGGAAGAAGGACAAGAAGGGTGTCTCTGTGGGGAAGCAACCTCCAAAACCAGAGAAGGGGAAAACCAAACCCCCAGAGAAGAAGGAAACCAAGGCTCCAGAGGGGAAGGAAACCAAGGCTCCAGAGAGGAAGGAAACCATGATCCCAGAGAAGAAAAACAAACCTCCAGAAAAGAAGGAAACCAAACCCCCCGAGAAGAAGGAGACGAAAATCCTAAAGAAGGCAACCGAACCCCCAGAGAAGAAAAACAAACCTCCAGAAAAGGAAACTAAATCCCCAGAGAGAAAGGCAACCAAAATCCCAGCGAAGGAAACCAAAGCTCCAAAGAAGGGGGAAGCAAAAGCCCCAGAGAAGGGGGAACCCAAAACCTCAAAGAAGGATGAAACCAAAGCCCCAGAGAAGGGGGGAACCAAAGCCCAAAAGAAGGGGAGAACCAAAGCCCCAAAGAAGGGAGAAACTGAAATCCCAGAGGACGCAGCTGAGATGGAGAACTCGATCCAGAGGTTTCAGATCTATGAGTCATTGCAGCAGAATTTCTCCTACTGGAACAGAGTTCAGGGTACTGTGCAGATACCTGTGATCCAGAAGGGAAACAAGTTCCAGCATGCAGCTGGAAACCAAGGTCAGAAGACCAATAAGCCTCAGGAGAAGGTGAAGAAGAAACCTGAACAAAAATGTAGAGACCAAAGCAATCTTTAGTCATCTCAGCTGAAGATGCAAAGCAAAGTTACAGAGGGGACAGTCAGATGATGATGTTCCACAATGACTGGGTATCATCTGTGCTGATGGGGAGGTTACCCCTTCTTGGGACTCAGTTTTTTCAGGCAGGGAAAGATTATTCTTTATTCACTCAACTCAGTTTCTACAGTTTCAGACCTCGTGTGCAACTTTAATTAGTTAATAGATTTCTTTCTAAGTAAGCTATTGGTTAATAAAATAGATTTTACTTGTGCATCAAATCTCTCTATTGTATTGTTTACTTGTTCTCTGCACTGATTCTCATGGGACAAATCCTTGTTGTTGCAGGTACATTTGTTTTTCACCCTCAGAACAGATTGTTAACGAACTCTCATTCTCAAAATAGCTTCACATGGGAACTTGTAACTGCTTCTCTGCACTTAGAAGAGATGACAGGCCAGCTGTTAATATTGCAGAACAAGGCCTGAATTCATAAGGCCTTTCTTTTATCATTATTCTACCTGTCTATGACATCTCCCCCTTTTCATTCATTTAAAAAAGGCTCCTATGTTCTGATGTTGAAACAGCTCACTCTTGTGAGGGTATTATCTCATGAAGGTTTTCACTGGTTATTATCTGTTAGACAACTGAAAGGTGAATAAGCCATAAATGAAATAACAGCATGATGGTGTACTGGAGGGATTAAAGTTGTAAAAAGCATATTGGAATTCTAAGTAAATCAGTTATGAGAAAAACTCATGGGAACTGCAAATTCCATGGAAACAGAAATTCAGTACGACTTTTTAAAGTGCAGGGTTACTGAAAAATAAATATAATAACGTGCAATTTAGCATATTGCTGAACAACCCAACAGCTTTTTGTGACTGTATCTGGCATCATTTTATATGGCAAATTTGTTAGCATTCTTGTTAAAAATATCAGACCATGTTAAAATTTGATAGGTAATAAGGCGTTGCATTTACCGCTTTTCAATCTCTCCAGTAACTGTAAAACTATATAAAACAATCAGAATTTAGTCAGAAAACGAAATAAACTTAAAAAAACCCTATAGCAACACGTTTTCAAGGCGCACAAACACAGTAGGTAAGGCTCCTGCCTCCTATCAGACAGAAGGAATCAAGCAGCTCTGCGCCAGAGCAGGGGCCTGTGCCGCCCACAGGGCAGAGGGAAAGCCCTACAATAAAGGGAAACTATGGGGAGAAGAGAGGACATTTAAAGTGCAATGACATAACTACACATCAATAAAGCTTCTCTTAATATTCACACAATAGTCATCCCTTCATTGCGCGGGCCAATCCTCTCATTATCCATGGATCCCAGCAGGGCCCTGAGGCCGTGAATGCGGCCCGCTCTGGGCTCGCCTGGCTTGGCCGCCACAGCGCCCCCGGGGCCGCTGCACCTCTGCTCCCCCAAAACACCCGCGGGGAAAAGAGCAGGGCAAAGGCAGCAACACAAAACAAACTCTAAAACCCGCACACAAAAAGATAAACACAGAAAAGGCACAAGCTGCATTTTATTTCATCTTCTGCCAACACAGTCACTGACTGAGAGTTGCATTTCCACGGCAAAGATCTGCCTTTTGAGAAACTTCAAACACAGAAATATCTTTTTTACTAGATGTGTACAAGGCCAGGCCTCATTGGAGGCACAGCTTTTCTCACAACTCTGCATCATCTTTAACTGAAAAAGAATTAAGCAGTATGGTCATGAGTCTGGCATCTCAGCCAGAAAGGCCAGGTATTAGAGGGAAGAAGTCAGCCTATAAAATCTGATTATTTTTCCTCTTCCATTGGTCTGTCAATAATGTTAATCAGAATGTATCTCTACATGTTAACATGAAGGTGTTTGTATTTACAGAAGCAGTAATATATCTATAAAGACTTTTGAATTCTCTTCAAGGACAAGAAAATTTGAACCAATAATCCTTTCCTAATAGTCAGGTCCAGTTTAACTTTTCACTGAAGATGTTAAACCCAAGGGTAGTTCATGTAATGCTGTCCTTACATGTCGCTATCTTCATGCACAACAGCCCATCTTTATTCTTCACAGCTCACATTTAGATGGTTTTCTAAAGGCATTGTCTTTCATTTTAATTGGTTAGTAATTTACTGCAATTCGGTTCATTGGTTGGTAGTTGCTAAAGTACATGTTAGTCAAAACCTTTCCTCCCTAACGAGGTTTACATTCTTGTCTCCTGGATAGAAGCTGTGGGTAGAAGTCTTTCTTCTTCTTTCTTCTCCTTTCTCACAGGAACTTGTCAGGCTAGCTGTTAGCTGTACTTAGCTGAAGCAGCAGGCCTGAGCCATCATTTTACAAGGGTAACAAAGCTCTTCTTTTCTACGGCTTTACAATATTGTATGTAACAATGTTGTATGCAACATTGACATATGATTATTTCAATCTTAAAGAATAATCTTAAATTTCTTTCCCGTGAATTTTGACCTTTGTAATACTTGTGTATGATATATTTGGAGTTAAAATCTGGTTTGAATCATCCCTTCATAGAATCACAGACTCATGAAATCATCAAGGTTGGGAAAGCTCCCTGAGACCACGGAGTCCCAGCTGTGCCCGATGCCCACCTTGTCCCCAGCCCAGAGCCCTGAGTGCCACCTCCAGCCCTTCCTGGGACACCTGCAGGGATGGGCACTGCCAAGCTCCCTGGGCAGCCCCTGCCAAGGCCTGAGCAGCCTTTCCATGGGGAAATTCCTGCTGGTGCCCAGCCTGAGCCCAGCCTGAGGCCGTTCCCTCTGCTCCTGTCCCTGTCCCTGGGAGCACAGCCCGACCCCCCGGCTGTCCCCTCCTGGCAGGGAGTTGTGCAGAGCCACAAGGGCCCCCCTGAGCCTCCTTTGCTCCAGGCTCAGCCCCTGCCCAGCTCCCTCAGCCCCTGCTGGGGCTCCAGCCAGGATAGCATCCTAGTGCTATACAAAGAGCAGTGCCGTAGGTGCCTTTATCACCACATTTTAATCTTTCATAAATACAGAAAGACTTGTCAGAAAGCACTAAAGCCAAGTCAGCAGCAAAAGTGCCAATGTCCTCTGCAAAGCAGCGCGGCCCGGCCCGGGCCGGCCCCAGGCTCGGTGCCGCGGTTGCCCGGTAACCGCGCCCGGGCCCTCAGCGTCTGTGACGGCGCCGTGGCCTCAGCGCCCGCAGCCGGCGCTGCTGCTCATTCGCACTCGGCATTAGCCAAGCGAATGGTTCGCAGAGATTGGTCTCTACGAGTCCTGTGATTTCGTGGAGAATTGGTCTCTGTGAGCAACTCGGAAACTCGCAAAACATTGGTTTCTGCTAGGGACTCCTAAATTCACAGAACATTGGTTTCTGTGAGGGAGTCCTGAACTTACAAAGCATTGGTCTTTGTGAGGGACTCCTAAATTCACAGAACATTGGTTTCTGTGAGGGAGTCCTGAACTGGCAAAGCATTGGTCATTGTGAGGGAGTCCTGAATTTCGTTTGAAGGTAAAGATTGACTCAGGTTGTACTTTCTGGTTTTGTCACATCTTTGCTCTGAAAGAGAATGCCAGAGGGAAATACAGGATGGGATAATGCCAGTCTTCAGTTTGGTGGCATGTACAGCTGAGGGGATGAACCATATATGGTCTGCTGATGGTGCTTTTTGTCTCACCGAAGAAATGCAACATTTCCTAAATATACTAGTCTATCCTTTTTTTCCTATAGTATTTATTTAAACTACTTATAGGTGAATGAGTTCTGTTCAAGTTTCAGGGGGTTGTTATGATCTAGTTATTAAAATTATTAAGGAGATGCCCCTGGATTAAGGTGCAAAACATGACCATGTGCCAAAGTCAATAGTTTGGATTTTATGGAACAGTAAATGTGAGGAAGAGAGAGGGATAAAGAAATAGCAAAAGGAGGGGGGGAGGGAGGGAGCTGGGAAGGGGGGAAGAAAGAGAGCGACAGAGAGAGATTTAGTAGAAAATATCACCATTCCATGGATCCCATCCCATTCAATCCTCTTCTGGTCTTCTCTGTGGTGAGGCCTCACAAAATGGAAGACTCCAAAGGATTAATGCAGATTTGGGCAAGGTGGCACTGCCCAGGTAGCTCCCTGGGGTGGGGCAAGTTTGGCTCTGTCTCTTGCTACTCTCAAATAATAGAAAATCTTTAGCACTAGGATATCCTTTGAGTCTGCCCTGAATTGGGTTGTGGCTTTTCAGATCTGTTGTGTTACTTTGCATGCCCTGCAGTCGTCTGGTGCAAGGCCTCAGGAATGGCTCTGGGGGCACTTTGGAGGTCTTTGATGGGTTATGACACCCCCTCAGCTGCCCCTCATGGGAAGGTCCCCTGGATGTGGCCTTCTGGGGCTGGGGGCTTCTAGAGCTGAGCCAGTTTGCCTGAGGGAGGATGGGTGTCCACTGCCCCTTAGCAGAGGTTGTGCCACACGCCCAGAATTTCCTCCTCCCCCCTCTGTTGATGCGAGGTTTGAGTGCAAACCTGGCCTCAGCAGACGAGTCTGTGGCTATGACTTCCCCAGCCTGAAGGCAGACAGAGCTGGTTTTCAGCACAGCTGCTGGGTCTGGCTTTAGTGGGCATGTATTTTTCTCCCTCAGCCTTGTTCACTTCTCCCCAGACCTGAGCTAATGGGATGCTAGTGTCAGCTTTATCTTGTCTCAAGTTCCCTTAGGCAGCTTAACTCACAGTGCCAAGTTCCAGTCAGGAGGCATTTTCAGGGAAGGGTGGGCTTGGGGGTCTCAGCTTCTCTATACAGTTTTGTCACAATGGGCAAAAAGTCCTTTATAGCAATATTTAAGCCATTAACCATAACACTCCAGTCTCTCTCAAGTCCTGTGAGGAGCAGCTGAGAGAGCAGGGGTTGTTTAGCCTTAAGAAGAGGAGGTCCACTCAAGCTGTTTTTAAATAATATTTAAGCTACAGCTTTGATTGTTCTAAGTATTTTTAATGTTGAGCATTTTAGCTCCAGGTTTCAGTATGATCCATCTTTGAATTGCACAAGGTAACCATGTAGTTCAAATAAAGTCCAACTAGAGGCCTAACAATACTAGCTGCTTATGCCAAACAAGCACATAGCTACTTTCAAATCATAGAAAATCTTTAGCACCAGTATATCCCTTGAGTCTGCCATGAACTGGGTTCTGGATTTTCAGAGTTCCATTGTTGTTCCTTCCAGTTCTGTTGAGGGACTGTCACTCATCTGTGACATCATCACTTCACAATGGCATCTGGATTCCCAGGAAGGACACCAACACCTCGACTTTTGCTTAGGGAAGGACTTAAGCCTAATACTGTGAGTAGCCCCTGGGGCTGTGTTAAGGCTGGAAACTGCCCTGGTGTCCCTGCTCTCCCTGCCCCTGTTGTCCAGCAGTGCTCTGAAGCTGCAGAGCCCCTCCCCAGCCCTCTGTGCCATGCTCCTGTTGCTGGGGCTGTCCTGGTGCAGTAGGGAACACTGTGGGATGTGTCAGGGACAGCCCAGCGCCTTGCCTGGCTGTGCCAGCAGAGCCAAGTGAAACCAATGTACAGCTGAAGCCCTCAGCATGGGCTTCTTTCCTTCCCCTTTGCCACAGCAATTCCTTCTGTCAGGCTGGGCACTCACCTGTGCTGCTCTGACCAAGCTGCCCTTGGGCACCTGGGCATGTGAGGGGGAAAGCTCAAACTCTGCCCCAAGCCTTGAGAGCCACGGCTGGTCCCAGCTGGAAGAGCTTCCAAAGCAGCTGTTCTCTCCCAGCTCCTGGGTGGGCACAGATGCAGCCCTGCAGGCAGCACTGGAGCCAGGGCCACAAAGGTCCCTTGCTGTCTGCAGCTCACTTGACTGAAGATGCCCCACTGCTGAGGCTCTGCCAAGGACATCCCTCTGTTTTCTTCTCTCGAGGGCTCTGTCAGCCCAGACAGAGAAAACCAATGCTAAGTAACAGAGAGAGCTAAAACTTGGACACATTCCTGTGCACCTCACTCTTGGTCCAGCTTCTCTTGCTTGCTTCCCTTGGACTCAGCCAGCAGTGCTATCTCCTGCCTGGGAGTTTTGAGTGTTGTGCAGGGGTGGAGTTCAGGCAGTTCTGAGAGCTCCTCCCCACTCTCTGGAAAGGTCACTGCCTCAATCCAGTGAAATGGAAGAGGAAACAAATGCCCAAAGAGCAGAAATCCCCAAACATGTCCCATCAAATCACAGAGAGACTCATGGGACAGAGCCATGTCGCTGGAGTATGTCTATTGCACTCTGTATTATTAATTTATTGGTGCTAAGTATTTCAGCAGGCAACTTCCAGGGTTTCCAGAACTGTCCTAGTGGTTGTGATCACAAATTATTCATCAGTGCCACTTGTTCAAGGAAAGCCTTTCTGAACAAGCACATCTCTGACATTCTTGCTGTTTGGTTTTTTTTGTTTTTGGTTGGTTTTTTGTTGTTTTTTTTTGTTTTTGCATTTCAGCTGCTTCCCTCTAAGTTCCAGAGGGAGAAGTTTGTCAACTCAAAGCAGGAGGCCAGCACTGGGGGGAGTTTTCTGCCCAGAATTGGCCCATGTGTCGACATGAGTGAGACTCGTCCAAAGGTAGCCTTTTCCCGCTCTTTTCCTTTCTGTTTAACATGAAGTTTGAAGAGGGTGAGTGCTTGTGACAGGCTCGCCTCCAGCAAAAGACCTCAGTGTGCAGGTCCTGTTGTCATTGCAAACTGCTGGGAGTGGTGGACTGGGAGTCCTGATCTGCACTAAGCCAACACAAATGACCTCTGCTGAAGCTGCTGGGCTGTGCTGGAGTGTAGCTGCCATTGCTAAAACCAGGGGGGGAAGGCTGAGGACGCAAAGGCACCAAATTGCCATTTGCCATTCTCCTGCTGAAGGAGCCACCTCTTGCTTTGGTGTGGTCACCATCAAATGCTTGGGGTCACAGCATTCCCTCCACAGTGGCAGCGTTGGCCTTTGAGGCCGAGGACCTGCAGGAATGACTTCAGCTTTAGCAAAACAAATTGCATTACTGCTTTGGGCTGGAACAATGTGTTGGGACCCTGACGGGGTGTTAGATTTTGCAGGCTGCCAGATGTACAGGGGACTGGCCCTGGGCAGAAGGGAATGGATGGGCTTTATCTGGATCAGTGCCTACTTAGAGTTGTGTTTAAAGCTGCTTTTCTGGCAGGACTGGCTCAGTAGAAAGCACAGTCCAAAGGGGTAGGTGACCGAGGTGGGCTGTTGAGCAGGAAATTGGCAGCAAGCGACACGGAACACAATCCAGGTTAAGGATTGCCCTGGAGAGGGGCCTTGGGAACACCTCAGGGAAAGGCACAACTAAGGCCCAGTGTGCTGCAGCCACTCCCTTCAGCAGACTGTGTCTCCTCATGGAGTCACACACAAGACCTGCTTGTGTCTCTGGTGTAACAACAGTGTGACTGGAGAAGGCAGACAAAGCAGGGCAGAGCCTTCTTAAAGCAATGTCTCTGCTCCAGAAGCATTTGCTGTTGTTGTGTCTTTCCAGACATGCCTCTGCAATGGTATTAAATAAGATGGCAATAATGACAAGAAAGCACCCATTTAAAGCTAATGGCAAAAGGAGATACCAACTCTACTCTTACCCAAGTCGCTGAGAAAATAATTGAACCTTATCCTCATTCAGCATTGTCATTCACTTGTCTTCTATCCTCATTCACTTGTCTTTTTCCTGACTTCATTTTTGCCTTTACCTGACTTCCTGACTTTATTTTTGCCTTTCCCTCTGTTAGAAAGGCAGTAACTTTTAAATGCAATGAAAGGGGACAAAATCATCAAAGCAAAAGAAAACTGTTTCTTAGCAACCACACACAGAGGCGTGTGTCTCCGTGCCCCCGAAAAGGAGCAAACACACCCTCCAAGAAAAAAGCAATCTTTGTATCCCCTTTGTACCCAGCTGGGACAGTCCCTGGCCCCTTTCCCCCGGAGGGGTACTCAAGAACTTCCATTCTCTCTGACCACCAACTTTTCTGTCCCCTCTCCTCTCATCCTCCTTCCTTTTGGTCAGGTCTTCAGCCAGTTGGTGCTGCCAACTCACAGCAACACCCAACACACCAACCTGAACAAATCCAAACTACAAACAACACATAGTACCAACAAATTCCATTCTTTCACTTAAAAACCTTTTGGCTTCAGCCAAATACCACCTCATCTCTCACACCTCCTCTAGTACTGTTCTCTTCTTACTGATGCTTAAGTTCTAGTTCAAACCAGGTATTTGCAGTTGTGTGGGCCTCAGTTTCCCTGTCTCAGAGTAAAGGACATCCCAAAATTGAATCTGATGTCAATTTGTGGGTCTTACTTACTCCATGAGTGCTCAGTCAGTGCTCCAGTGGGCACAGGGCTGTGCTTAAGGAACGTGCTGCCTGGCATTCTGGAGAAGGAAAGCTGGAGAAATCAAAAGAGCAACTTGGCTTGAGCCTGCTCTAAGCTGATCAAGCAGTTCTTGATCAGCTCAGAGCAGAGGTGGGTGAGCCAGAGTTTGCCCAGTGTGTCCTGGGCACACATGCTCACCCAGAGGCTGTGCTTCACTGGGGATCAGTGTAAGGGATCCTTCATGAACTTTCCTCCCAGCAGCTGAACCTCTCCCTGCTCTCTCGCCTCTCCAGCTGTCACCAGCTCCCCCGAAACGGAGCGTGATTGGGGTTTCCCCACGAGAGCTGGTATTTCAGAACGTCGTTGCTCATGAGGTCTCTGAAATGGTGCTGTCTATCATGAATAAGGACAAGGTAAGTGCTGGCACCTGGAGCTTTAACACTGTGCTGGAAGAGGAGAGTGCAGTCATTCCCCCAGTGTACAGCAAAGCAAGTTATCTGCTGCAGCACATCCAGAAGAAAATGTCTCAGCACCTTTGTTCTGCAAGTTGTGGAAATCTTCCTGTGCTGGGAACTGTCCCCTGATTTTGGCCATGCATTGATGGTATCTATGCCAAAGGAGTTTCCTGCTCTTGAAAGCTCTGGATTGGTAGGAATGTTGAGCCTGTACAGTTCTTACCTGCTCTCATGCTTTGCCTTGAGCTATACCACATCCTGGGTTTCCTTGGTTAATCTTGGCTCCTGGTAGGAATCTCTGCCTCTCTCAGCCTGTTTGGCTCCCTTTGTGCAGCTCACAGTCAGCTCAGGGGCTGAGTCTTCTCCACTTTATGCTGGAATCACTTCTCATTCATGGCATTGGCACTGCAGGAAATGTGTTCTGAAAGAGCCCTGCAATCAGAGTGATGGAGCAGAAGCAGTGGGAGGCCTTTAGGTGCCACTTCAGGCTCCTGCTAAGTTTCATTCAGCTCTGCTCAGCTTTTCCAAAAGCAACACGGTGCTCTGCTTTCCCTTTGAAGAACCACAGCACATCCAACGCTCCTGGAGGTTTTCACCTTCACTTGTGATGGTTTTGCAGTTTCCCAAGAGAGTTGAGAGGGAAAAAGTTGAAAAATGTCACCAGTTGTGTTCCAGTGTAAAGAGGAAAACAGAGACCATTGGAATTTCCGTCAGGGAAACATTTCTCAAATGAGCCTTGTGCCAAGAGTGGGCTGGTGGGAAGAGACAGGAGGGAGTCCAAATCATCTGGTTTAGCCTTTCTGAGAGCATTTTGGTGCTCAGGGGTTGATGATATCAGTGTGCTAGAAAATGCATGTGTGCTGTGTCTGTGAATCCCAGAGGGCAGCACCTGGCCTGCTGGCTGCAGGCAGGAATGCCCAGCAGCCCAGCTTGCCTGCACAGGCAGCAAGAAGCCCTGGAGAGCCAAGATTGGCTTTGCATACTGGAACCACACTGTCACTCAGTGCTGGTCATGTTTCTCCAGGCAGAAAATGCCTTTGAAGCCCAGAGTCAATAGGCACAGCCTGTCTGTGTTTCCATCACTTTTGGCAAGCTGAATGCTCTCATGGTTTTAAGATTCCTCCTTGCTGCTTTACTGCCCGTTTAAATTCTCTTTGCCATCTCCTTGTTTTAGGGATTGTCTTGCTGTGTTCCTTCTTTTGCTTTTCAGGTTTACTTTTATTCCCAGGAAGGCCACAGTGGTTTGGTCTCCTCTCTTGCTGCTCTGCCTGCATGACTCTATCTCCACAACGTCCCTACCCAAACCTCATCTGCTAGAAGGGAATTTTTTCCTTCCCCCAGGACAATTTGATGCTTTGCTTTCAGGTAGCACATTCCCCCTCTGGACCATGACAACTTCATGGCTGTGTGCAGGCAGAAGCCAGCAGGTTTTTTGGCCTTGTTGAATATGCAGATGACTTGGTTCAGGTGCTCTGTCTCCATCCTGCTGGTGCTGACCTGCTTGGCCCTTCCTTCCCACCAGGCACTGCCCTACTGGCCCTGGCCACAATGCTGGAGCCAGACAGGAGGGATTCAAGCTCAGCCTTGTGAATGATGTGCCT
Source organism: Agelaius phoeniceus (assembly GCF_051311805.1). NCBI lineage: Eukaryota > Metazoa > Chordata > Aves > Passeriformes > Icteridae > Agelaius > Agelaius phoeniceus. The sequence continues at coordinate 1,318,717 of NW_027509876.1, forward strand.
GTGCCTGCACAGCTGAAAGTGCTTTGGAAAAGGGGCCAGGGAGGGATGTCAGCAGGGCACGGACAGGTCTCCTCTCGTTTCCACAAGTGGCAAAATCATCATGTGATGTCTTTGCTGCAGATTGCTCAGATGGTGAAGGTCTGCATGGAGAGCTCACCTTACTTCCAGCTGGCCTGCCCCAGTGATGTGTACCACATCGTGCCACCAGGCGCCTCCGCCTCTGTGCGCATCCGCTTCAGCCCCGACGAGAACAAGGTGAGGCTGGAGGAGCCAAAGCACACAATGATCTCCACAGCCATTGTTTTCCCTGCACTCTGCTCCAGCCCATTGCATGCTGTGAGCTGGGCTCCAGGCCCTGGGCAGGCAGCCTGCAGCAGCCAGTCACACCTTGGCACTGCTGGCAGGCACTGCAGCCAGGCCTGACAGGCTCTGCTTCCCCTCCCTGCACATCCCTGAGCATTCCCAAGGGAAGATGCAGAGGGAACAGGATGAAAATGACAAAGAGATGTTGACAGTTGTTCAGCCATCTCTAGGTCCAGTGGAAGGGGTTTCATTATTATGGAAAACACTCGAGGGACAAAGAGGTCAGGGAGCTTTCCTCCTTCCTGACTGCCAACAGCTTCCCTGCCTGCCCCTGGGCTGGAGCAAAGACGGTGCTTTTTCACCCCCTCTGTTCTGCAGCCTTGCAGCTGTGCTGTCCCAGAGCACAGGTGACCATGGCACAGCTGCAGGGGCAGGGCAGAGGATGTGCTGTGCCCGTGAGCCCAGCCTGGCACAGGCACACTGGGCTCTGGGTGCCCTTGGTCAGCAGGAGGTTGCTGAGCTGCAGGGGACTTGGACACCTGCCTGAAGGAGCTCGTGTAGGGCAGGTACAAGCTGCAGGCAGAGCTGTGGGCCCAGAGCCTGTGGCAGTGGCACTGCTGGGGCTCTGTCTTCATGCCTGTCACTGTGCTTGCTCTGTCAGCTGGCACCCGTTCCGTGCCAAAGGTGCTTCTGCATGGAGGTTTGAACGGCAGTGCTGAGGCCCTGGCAAGTCTGATCTCACTGCTGGCATCTGGAGACTTGTTCATACAGAAGGGTTTAGGACATGGCATGGAAGGGAGGAAGCCTTGCAGGCAAACAAAGAGAGGCTTTCCAACAGCATCCTGCAACCTCTTAGCACTGTTCTTCTCCTGATTTGGTTGGAGAGGCAAAGTTAGAGGGGAGTTCTGAGCCAACTGATGTTTCTGCACCAGGCCAGAGGTGCAGGATCTCTTTGGGTGCAGCTGTTTTCTCATCTTCCTCTTGCTGCTTAGAGTCAGTTGAACACTTTGTCCTATTCTCAGACAGTGGGAATATAGAAACCTAAAGAGGAATGTGCTGTGTTCCCTAGCTCCATGTTCCTTAGAAGGAGCTTAGGAATTATTTAATATCATTAAAATTTGGGAGTGAAAATGATGGTGGCCTAGGGCAGTTCTCCGTATGAGCCAAGTGACACAAGAGCTTAATGCCACTGGGATAGCTTTTGCAAAGGGCACTGGTGCCTTTAAAATGTGACATATTAGAAAAACTCAGTGTTCATTTTAGGGTGGAATAGATAAATTGATGCCCAGTAAATTGATGCCATGGATGAGTTACAGGAAATGGTTTTTCTTCTGCCACAGGGATGGCACTAAATGCCCTGTGCTGAGCCAGTTTCTTTTCCTGCAGGATTATTCCCATGAGCTCACCTGTATCATGGCAAAGGAGAAGATCGTTGTGCCAATTCGGGCCATCGGTGCCCGAGCCATCCTGGACTTCCCTGCCCAGGTGGACTTCTCCGAGTGTCCGGTCAAGCACAGCACCCAGAAGACTCTGCTGGTTCGCAATGTCGGTAACCGGACAGCTCATTACCAGCTGAGCACCCAGAGGTGAGGCAGCTCATCTGTCCCTGTGCAAAGGATATCACCTTTGGGTGAGAGCAGAGTTGGGAAAGAGCAGCAAAGGAACCAGAGCATCAGAGCTGCTGCCCTGCAGCCCTGGCTGGAAGTGAGCAGGATGGATGGCATCTGCTCTTGCTTTCAGTGTTCTTAGCAGGATGCAGCCTTTGAGCTTTCTCTGTCCCAGATTTCCTGGAGGGTGCTGGAACACGTTGGTAGCTGGCTTGCTGAGCACAAGCAGCTTCTGAAATGCTTCCTCACCACTGCCAGCCAAACAGACCCATTCTCTGGGAGGCCCCAGGCACGTGGCTCTCCAGTGGTCCCTGCATCAGATGCCCAACATGAGCTGTGCTGTGGGCAGCTGGTGCAGTTCCTGTTACTAAAGCTGCTCTGATTTCCCTTGTCACCTCAGAGCATCAGCTGCCTTTTCTGTTCCATGATGAACCTTTGAAAGCCAGTTGAAGATTTCAAACAGATGATTTAAATCTCTGAATAAGGCTGTGCCCCCTTTCATTGAGATTTCTTTTGGAATACTCTGAAGTTCCTGTGTTTCTGCTGTTTTTTCTTTTTGGTTTGTGTTAAATGTTTTCCAAAAGATCATGAACTCTTCACTGGGAGCTTTCATGAAGGTCGAGCTCCTCTAATGCCTCTCAATGTACCACATGCCCATAGGTATATGCACAGGTGTATAGGAAATAGGAGATATTTAGGGAAGATGTGAAAAGCACTTGGGCTGATTTAGAAGATAAAAGTACAGAATAATTTCTGCTGGAAATCATCTGAGCAGACACACTGCTCAAAGCAAGACCAGTGTCTGGGGATTGCAAGGTGCCATTGGGAGATCTGGACCTGTCTTTAGATGCCATAGAAGAAAACAAACAAACAAATGGACCTAGTTAAAAAGCAGAAGAAAACAACCTATTAAAACCCCCTCCATAGCTTCTCTTTTCTGCCTGTTGGGTGCAATGGTGATTCATTGAAAGGGCAGCTCTAACAGGGTGAGAACTGTCTTAAGGAACAGCTCACAATTAACAGATAAAAGGCCAAAATTTAGCCTGCCAGCCCCATCTCTTGGCAGTGGTTTTCATTTGGTTCTTACAGTGTCAGGGATGTCTCCTTCACAGCTCTTCTATCTGTGGGCTCAGGGAACAGCTTAGTGATGTTGGCTGAAATGCAGATGACTGCTACAGCAGGAACAGAGGAGTCTAGTGGGTACAGCCCAGGGATGTAGGAGATGCAGGGGCTGATTTGCACTGAGTTTTTCAGTCCTGAAACTGAGTCCTGGACTTGGCTGGATCCTCTTCTCCTGATAATTTGAAAAGAGGAAGATACCTTCTTTCTCAGGCAAGAGAGAAAGAAGTCACCCCTGAAGTCACCCCGAGGAGTGTTATTCCCATCCTGCCATCTGAGGGCAGGAACATGTAACATGGGGCAGCAGTGGGAAGGGAATGGAATGGAATGGAATGGAATGGAATGGAATGGAATGGAATGGAATGGAATGGAAGGTAGTGCTGAAGTGTGGCCAGGGATTCCCTTAAATGGCAGCTTCTCTGTTCTGGTGGAATTTCTGGCAAAAGAATAAGAAGAAAATCCCGTGCCTTGCCCCCAGCAGGCACTGATCCCCCCGAGCCCCAGCAGGGACCTGCAGCAGTGCTGGCATCAGCCCCGGGGCAGATGCAGGAGCACGTGCACTGATCTGGCTCTGGGGCTGCTGAGGCCTTGTCTTTCCTCCCCTCCCTCCAAAGTCTCACGTCCAGCACATAAACATTGCTGGCCCAAGGCTTCTCCATCAGCCAGTGATGGTCTCACCAGTGGGAATGGGAACAGCTCAGCCCATCATTGCAGCAAGAGGTCCTGAATGAGCTGAACCTGAAGCAAGTGACATCAATCAAGCTCAGCTTGCCAGATGTTCTCTTTATTTCTGTGTGTGATGTAATCATCCCCAAACTCCCCAGAACAGACTTTTAAATGACAGATTGACCAGCAGCAAAGCACCCAGGCCAGGAACTTTTGTTTCCTCAGTGGGGCTGGAGAAGAGCACAAAGCACATTTCCCCTGAGCTGTCCCTGAGCATCAAAGCACAGAGTGCTTGTCAGGCAAGAGCTCTTTACCTGGTGACCAATCCTGATGGCTCCTGTTAAATCCAAAGTGCACCAACACATTTGCATTAACATTTCCAACACCTCACACAGAGTTTCTCTGCTGGGCCAAGCAACAGTTACCAGCCTGGATAACAAGGCACAGTCCCAGACTGCATTGCTGGTAAACACACAGAAACCTCCTGTTCTGCTTTCTTGATGTGCTCCTGCTCATGGTGCTTCATTTAGCTGGCATGGGCTCCTTCAGACTGTAAATAGCATCCTCCTTTTGGGTTTCCATGTCACTCTATTGCTCTAATCTGCATTTGCACTCTTTCAGAGTTTTGACTGCTCCTTTTCTTAGAGCAGCTTTCATTGAAATGTTGATTAAATGTGCCCTTTTTAGGCTAAATCAGGATATTTTCAAGGCAAAATAAACCAAAGAATCACACTGCAAATTCAACTGTAACTATTCCTTGGTCTTCAAGGAAAAGTTCCTTCTCCCTGTCTGATTCCTAGGCTGTAATATCCCAGGACAGGTAGTGCCCTAACATCTGCATCTCCTGAGATGAGATTTATAGGCAGCAGGAAAAGAGAAATTCCTGAGGCAGTCAGTGTCAAGTTCTGCATGCAGATAGCTCTGAAGCCTCTCTGTGCTCTTCACAAACCATTCTCTGATGGGATTGCTGGCAGTGGGACCCTTGAGCCTCATTGCAGAGAGCTGGATGCAGAGTATGGGGGAGCTGAGGTCATTTTACCCCCAGGATCTTGTGAGGGCTGGATCTCCTCAGCAGTGGCTCAGTGGCTGTTTCTGAGCCTGTCTGTTCTGTCCTCTGCTGCCTGTGCTTGCTTTGCTCCCTGCTTGCCCAAGGGAGCTGCAGTGCAGCAGGAATCTCCTGGCCAGGTGTCCCCCCAGCCCTGATCCCTCTCTTTGTGTTGCAGTCCTTTCTGCGTGGTGCCGACCGCAGGAACTCTGGCTGCTGGGGACACCATGCAGGTGACAGTGACATTTCATGCGCTGACCAACGGGGAACATTTTGGGTCCCTGTGCTGCAACACAGGTGAGTGCTGGCCCTTGCAGGGCACAGGACAGTTCTCCACATGGCTCCCTGTTGTCCCTCCCCCTGCATTCCCTCCAGAGGTACCTCCCTGTTCAGCTTTAGCCCAAAGAAAACTGAAAACTCCTTGGTGTTCAGGGGCTTGAGAAAGTGGATCCCGTCTAAAGGGTGAAGATTTTTGATTCCTGTTTTGCTGGGAGTTGCTGAGTGGAGGAAGGAGGATCCCTGATTCTCCACTACCATGTGGCTATGCCTGGGTGAAGTTTTATTTGATTCCTGGGCCGTGCTGGATGTGAGGTCTCCATCAGACTCTCTCCAATGCAATGGATTTCTTGCACACCTCTGTCCCATATGCTGCTTCTCCACTGGCTTGTCACACATCCTTTTTCTATGTGGCCCTTACACATATATGTAGTTTCTGTCTAATAACATTTTCAGGCCCTCAAGTTCCTGTTTGGTGACAAACCAAGACCAATTTTTCCCTGTGCCCATTTCCCAGGCTGTTCATGTTGTTACAAACCTCTCACATCTATCTCCCATTTGATTTCTAGACTGAGGAATCCCATTCAGTCTTAATGTAGAAGCTGCTCTGTACTTATTAATCTTTCTATTGTCCCTTTTTTATTTAATGTGCAATGCGCCAGCTTGGTTTTTGAGATCAGAACAATAGAAAATATTTCAAGACTGATGTGGCTGTGGGTTTGGACAGGGAGATGATGATGATGATTTTCATGGTGTTCATTTGAGAGTGGTTTGTCATATTGCAGAGCCAGGCTGGTTGTGTTTCCTCACCTGTGTCCCCTCCTGCTGTGCGCTGTCACTTCACTTGTTCCTCTGGGCCTCCTTTTGCTGCCCACCTGCCCCCAGGCATATTTGCTGGTCAGCAACAAGGGATCCAAGGGATCAGGAGAGATGGGAGTCTCGTGGGATGCCCAGGGAGACCCTGGGCAAGGCAGGGCTGAACAGGGCTCCTCACCCTGTCACCTGAAGGACTTGGATGCAGAAATCCCAGTGATCTGAGTGGGTCACCAGAGCACACTGACCAATCCCACTGTCCATCCTGTCACCTTGGGGCCAAAGCTCTACAAACACACTCAGAACTAAGGGGTTTAAGGAGCTGCCCAGGACATCCTCACCACTCTACACACAGAGCTGTCAGGATGTGACAAATGGACTGATCCACAGAACTGCTCATTCAGATAAAAACTGTGACACCTTCTTTGGTGCCCTGGGATTTGTTCTGTTCCTTGTGCTTCCATCAGCCAGTGAGCTGAGCAAAGACTCCCCTTTGCTTTGTTCCAGATGAGCAAAGTATCCACACAAAGCTCCATGGAGAAGCTGTAGATGTTGATGTTGCGTTGAGCACAAATTCCGTGGAGGCTGGCAAGACCTTCATCACCATGGCATACCAGACAACCGTGTTCCTGGAAAACAGGAGTAACATCACAGCCCACTTCCAGTGGAAGGCTTTGCCTTCTGAGGAAGATGACTATGAAGAGAAGAGGAGGTTGGTTTGGAAGATGCATTTCAGTGAGATATATGGCCCAAGACTGAAACTAACCTATGGCCTCAGGGGGGTGTTGGTGCTTTTGAATGGTTTAGGCCAAGTAAACCATGCCTGGCACTGGGGTGTGTGTCCCTGGGCTTCAGGAGCTCAGCACTCAGCATTCCAGTTCCATTTCTACTCCAACCAGGAATGGCATTTTGGGAAGGAAAGGTTGGTTGCAATGACTGATTTCCTCAGGTTCTAATTGGGCTCCTGTCTCTCTAATCTTCTTCCTACATGACCTGGCAACATCTCCCCTTCCCAGGGAAGTGCTGCAGTGGGTGCTCTGTGACCTTTATGTGCATCCCCCAAGCAGCTCAGTGGGAGGAAAAGCCAGCTGAGGTGGTCGGTGGATTCTCCCTCAGTTTTGGCAGAGGCTTTGAGCCAGGAGGTTTCTCTGGAGGGATGTTGGCTTTGGAAACCTCTCCTGAGCTTGCAAATGTGGGGTGAAACTCCCTGCTGTGCCAGTGAACAACAAGTTATCCTCTGATCCTTGTGGGACCCTCGTGGCTTGGCTCAGCCTTTGCTGGGGAGCTGCTGCTGCTCCTCCCCAAGTGCTTTGCTCTCCTGCACTCCCACTTCTCTCTGCAAATCTGTGGCTTATAAAATGATCAGCTGGCCTTGTCTCTCCCTGGGGCTGCAGGCAGTGTCGTTTGCTGCACCCATCGGGTGAGGAGTGGCTGGAAAACTTCACGGAGGAGAAAGAAGTAGAGAAGGTGCAGGGCTTTTCTGAAGATCACACTGCCCTCCTGAGAAGCAGGGTCCAGGAGAAGAAGGCAAAGGTGCAAGATGACCCCCTGCTGTTCGCCAGTGAAAATTTTTTCATTGAGCCATTGGTAAGTGACACCCGAGAACCTCATTTTCTTCCTCTTCCTCTTCCTCCTCCCAAGCACCCTTCCCCTGGCTGCAGTCACTGGGCAGATCCTCAGCTGGCCCCATGTGCTGGCAGGGAGGACGTGGAGTTTCTGGAGCGGCTGCAGAGCTCCCTGCTCAAAGCATTTGTGCCCTGCAGGCTCAAGGCAGGGCTGGGAGCCTGACACAGCCCAGCTCTGCTGCCAGGCTGGAGCTCAAGGCCCTGTGTGCGTGTCCTTGCAGTGTCACAGGGAGCAGTTCCTGTAGGCAGGGGCTCCCCCCACACGTGGGGCTCAGCAGAGGCTGTTGGAGCACTGCCAGCTCACACACTGACCTGAAGCTTGCAATGGTTCCCTGGCAAAAGGAGGCCAAATTCAGCCCAAGGTTAATGACAGAAATGCCAATCCCCTCCTGTAACCATGCCTTGCACTATTGCTGAGTGTCCCTTCCAGTGTCATCCTTGTGTGAGCCTGGACACAAGGGTGCAAGGCTGAAATGGGCCTTTGGAGTTCTCCTGCACACAGGGACACAAAACCTTTTCCTTTTCTGGTGATGCAAGCAAACTGCCACGTGCTCCCATCAGCCAGAGCCCTGATTCTGAGTACTGGCATTGGGAGAGATGATGAATGCCTGGTGTCTGCACGGAGCAAAATCCCTTCTCATCTTGCAGTAAAGCCCAGAATAATCCCAACCTCTGCTTTCTTTCAAAACAGCTGAACTAATATCTGTAGTTCAAGGAAGGGGATCATGTTCTCTTCTTGGTTACTCCTATGGCCCATCTAAGGCCAAGAGCCACCAGTGCACAGTGGCACTTACATCCCATGGAGCTGACAGCAGCATGATGGGACCAAGAGCTTGTGTCAGAGCAGCAGGAATATTGTGGAGAGTGGCAGCTGATCAGCTGAGCATTGAGAGCTTCCAGCGCTGTGTTGAGCTGGGTTTGGAGGCTTTCCTTGGCTGCTTGTGTTGTTCACTCATCATTGATGCTCAATCAAGGCTTACAGGCCTGTGGTTGGAAACAAGAAATGTGGAGTTTGAAGAGCAATGCTTTGCTGTCTCTTTCTGTTGTAGGAGGGAGAAATTGGGCCGAATTGTTCGGCTGAAATCATGGTGACCTTCAAAGCCCTGGAAGCACTGGAGTATCAAAGTGTGGCTTACTGCCATGTCTCAGGTGCAGCTCCTTTGCCCTGCTCCTGTCCCCCTCAGTGAAGCCATGGTGCAAGCCTGAGCCCACTGGGCTCCCATGGAAGTGCTGGGAAGAGTCCCTGGTCAGCAGGGCAGTGCTGGCACATCCCCCCTGGCCCTGCAGCCTCCAGGGAGTCTCCTGTGCAAGGCCAGGGCTCAGAATGCTGGCTCTGCCTTACTGATCCCAGAAGAGCCCAGGCAGTGCAGGGAGAGGTTTTCATGCCACGGCTTTGCCAGCATTTCCTCAAAGGCCAGAGAGCTCCAGAGCAGAACAGCTTTAGTGAACAAGCACTAAGCCCCTGCAGGCCCCTGGCCTCCAGGATGGCTCCATTTGCCATGGATCCATCATCAGGTGGAAGGAGCTGAGTTAGAAATGTGCTCCCTGGCCCTGGATCACCTCCCAGTGCCCAGACAGCAGCAGAGCAGAGGTGGCTGAGCCCCACTGAGCACAGGGTGTTTGGAGAAGGAGCACCCTTGGCCAGCAGCTGCTTCTCTGCCTGTGTGGGAGTTGTCCCCTTGCAGCTCTCACTCTGTGGAAACAGAACACAGTGCTGAGTGTCAGAAGGGGAGCACTTGGGCAACAAAGGCCTGTGCTCCTGGCCCAGGTAGTTTGGTAATTGCCAAACTCATCATGAGCTTTTGTGCCTGCACTGAATGGATTTCAAAGCTCCTCTAGGTGCATGGGAAGGAAACCACAGAATCACAGTATGATGAGGGTGGGGTGGACCTTAAAGATCATCTAGTGCCAAGGCCCCTGCCATGGGCTGGGACACCTCCCCCTAGACCAGGTAGCTCCAAGCATGAGTACATCCAGCTCAGAGTCAGGGACTAGCACTGAGGCAGCCTGGAAAATCCAGTGTGACAGAGGGAATGATTGTACTGCAATGGACATCTCTCCCCAGGCCGTGAGATCAGGCTGCCCCTGTGCCTCAGAGGGGAAGGCCAAGGACCCCTGGTTGAACTCAGCTCTCCTACGCTGAACCTTGGGAATGTTTTTGTCAACACCCCCTATGTCTATGAGGTGAGCAGCAGGGCTTGGGATGGATCCTGATGGCTCCTGAGGCAGCAGCAAGCCTGGTGGAGCTGTGGAATTGCTGCCAACCTGGGCAGCTGTGAGCAGGGAATATTTGATGTACTGCTCAAACCTGGGGGGTCAGAAACGTGTGTCTGTTGTTCCTGAAGCCCCAGTCCCTGCTTTTGGGCAGCCTTCCTTAGGGATCAGCTGGGAGGCTTCCTGCAAAACAACCCTTTGCCACATGAAACCAACACTGGGTCAAAAAGCTGCATGTTCAGAGGCTTTTGTGGCAGTGCCAGACACAAGGCACCTTTGGACTGGGCTCTGCAGAAGCAGCTGCAACAAACTGGCTGCCTTTGAGCTTCAGCCCACTGCAAACAGCTTCCAGTCAAGTGTCCCTGCTTATTGCTGAAGTCACAGGAAATCCATCCAGCCTCCTGGCTCAGTGCTGGCCATTGCAAAGGGCTTGGGAGTTCTCTCCCTTGCTGACCAGTCCCTCACCACACTTCAGCCTTGGTGCATCTCTGGCTCTGGAAGGAGAAAAGTGTTCCTGGGAATAAAGCAAAGGATTTTTCTACCTATTTGCCTCCCCCCCAATAGTGTCAAGTTTGCAAAAAATTCATGAGGGAGCAACTGAAAGAGGTAGAAAATGAGGCACTACAGCATGCCAGACACTTTCAAAAGCGCGGCTGGGGAAGGGAAAGACACGCTGAGTTTTCTTACCAAAGGATGGTGCTGTCTGTACATTTTGATGCTGATGCCTCATTCTCAATGAATTGTTTCCATGGTATGGGAAAGGTGAATGAGTAGATGGTGCTGTTGGAGCTGTGCTCACTGGGGCAGCAGCAGCTCTGGGGTGATTCACTCCGCAGCTGCAATCACCCCACTCAGGGCTCTCAGGGCCAGCTCCCCATGAGCTTGGTGATGCTGAGCAGAGGTGCACTGCTCTGTGTCCATGGGATAAGCCCAGGGTGACTGCAGGTCTGTGGAGTTGCCACTGCTCTGCATGAAAACCCAAAGGCAGAACTTGTCCTGTTGTATCTTTTGACTTCTGCCATTCAGCAGCACAAAGCATCTTCTGCCTTTGCTGGGTGTTAATTGCATCATTAGACAATAACTCACAAGAAGGGAAGGTTCCACCTGTATTTCCATTTTGCTTTCTTGCTTCTGCAGGTGGAACTGATTAACAAAGGAGCTCTTGATGCTCCCTTCACCTATATCCCTTCAACCACAAATGTGGACTTCTGCTTCATGGTTGAGCCTGAGCAGGGCATGATTGCACCAGGTGGGACCCAGACTGTTCAGATCTCCTTCCATACCACCGTGCTGGGGAGCTTTGAGGAAAAATTCCAGTTCAGTGTGGCTGGATCTCCTACACCTGTGATCCTGACCATCAGGTAAGGACTCTGGGAGCTTGGTGGGCACATCTGTAGCTGTCTCTGGGACATCCCCCACCTACCTCATTTTGGGGTTGAGCAGAGAAAAAAGGTGATGCCTGAGGTCTTAATCTCTGCTGTGATCCTGGCATTGCCTTAGTGTCAGGATGCCTCCTGCCCTGTGTGGTACCCAGGAGCTGCAATGACTCCTCCCTGCAGGGATCTCCCTCTGCCTTGGGCCATGGCAGGCAGTGGGATGGAGCAGCTCTGGGCAGCAGCTGCTCTGGGATGTCCCACCTGAACACCCAGCAAGGCCCCCAGGGCTTTGCAGATGGGCCAGCCTGGGGGATTCTGCCCCAGCAGCAGTGTTTTTAAAAACTTCCATTAATAATCCATCCCAAATGGGCAGCAGCAGCCTCAGCTCACCTCTCATGGCCATGCTGTGGGGGACAAGCTGTGCTCCCAGCTCCTGTGCACAGAGTGCTCTGGTGCCTCCTTTGCACAGCCAGCAAAGGGCTGATGTGGGAGTCAGGAACTGTGCAGCAGGAACTGTGCCAAGGACTGGGCTACCATCCCATGGGCTGGTGCCATGGCAGGAGACAATCCTGGCCCAGCCAAAGGGAGAAGGGCTGATCACAGGGGAGGCAGAGCTCAGTCCTCAGCACCACAGCAGCGTGAGGCCTTGTCCCTGCCAGCCTGAGCCATGTGCTGCTGGGATAATGGAGTGGAAGCAGGAGAGCTGATGCTGGCTGCTCTGCAGCTTTGGAGCTGGGCTCCTGCTGTTGGGGGGCACTGGCTCAAGGCAGTAAAGAAATGAAAGCAATCTGCACTTGATTGTACCAATAAGATAAGGGAGATGGATAAAAAGGAACAAGGAAGTTATTATTTGGCAAGAGAAAAGTGGTGAGTAGGTCTGCCCATAGTGGAGAAACAATTATGCTGTCTTTGTTTTTGGAGGAAAAGTGCTGCTTTTTTAGTTTGGAAATCAAGAGGGAACATTTCACCAGTCCTTTCCTCTAGGATTCACCTGTCCCCTGGGTAGAACTGTTATTGCTCTTTTCAGAGGATGTTTGGGGCTCCCCTGGATTCATGTCTCAGAACTGTGTCTGTAATGATTGTGTGGGTCAAACTCTCCTGAGAAAGCTCCTCCATGGGAACAGCAGTTCCAGCTAAGAAGGAGCAAAGCAGGGAACCTGTGGCTGGAAAGGCTGGTTACAGAAGTTTGTGGGGACACCTTGATGTCCATCCCATTGCAGCTGGGGAAACTGAGGCACGGAGCCATGTCTGGGTGTGTGTTCAGGGTCCTTCATGGGACCCCCAGCATCCCAGGGGCTTCTCCTGCCTGCCCATCAGTGGCTGTTGGCTGCTGGCCACTTGGCTTGAGCTGCCTCCTGTGCACAGGGCCCTGTGCTGAGCACACGGTGCTGTGTTGGTTGGAAACCCAGGGTGCCCTGAGCCCAGGTTTTGTGCCCCGAGCCACGACAGCCGGACCTTTGCAATGCCTTTAACCGAGCCCTTTCCTGCTCTGTCCTCGGCCTCCAGGGGCAGCGTCACTGCACCGAATTTACACTTCGACCTCCCTGAGCTCGACTTCGGGGACATCTCCTTTGGTGAGTGTTGCCTGGGCTGGGACACAGCGTCAGGGATCTGTGCCTTCCAACAGAAAAGCATCCCTCACTCCTGCTCTGCCCCAGCAGCCTCTTCAGGCTGTGAACTGCAGGGCTGCTGCTGCTGCTGCCTCAGGGGGCATTTTGCCATTGTGAGATCCAATAGAACCAAGGAATAGAAAGGCAGTATTTTCTAGTGTCTCTGTCCTGCTTTAAAAGACAGATCCCCACCATGTGTGGCGGTATCTCTGGCTTTGCAGGATGGAAAGCAAATCTCAGAGCCAAAGTGGGGATCCCCTTGCAGGCACAATCACAGTGAGCAGCATGGCTGTGATGTCCCTGTTTGTTGGGTGAGGTGGGACATGGTTCCTAATTGCTAATCTCAAACCAAGGCTGGGGTTTGCCCCCAGTTGAGTGGACTCTGAGCTGTCATGTGCTCAGTCTGTTTGGCCCAAACCAAGAAATGCTTTAAGGGTCCTGCAGAGAGAAACTGCATTAAGGTGCATCACATTCTAGTTCCTGATTCCATCCTCATTTCCTTTTGCTGTAGCTTCTTCTCAATGACAACTCACTGTTTATGTATCGTGAAAACAGTGGGAATGTTGGCAGACTTACCAGGGAATTTTACAGCTTGAATTCTCAGAGTAAATGCTGGGTCTGGGTGCACACTCATCACTGAGAGAGAACTGGTGCTGGTTTGGGGCAGGGGAGGGAGCTCCTTCCCCTCCCAAAGAGAGAAGCTTGCAGTGTTCAGCAGGGCTAGGAGTGGGCATTTTCAAGGCTGCAGTCTGGAATCAGTGTCAAAGGGAACTCAGTGATGATTAATTCCTCATGCAGCTTCTCGGTGAGCTGTAGTTCAGAAAATAAAGAGCTAAACTCCAATCTCACTTTTATCCTGGCAGGATATTCCCACCAGGATCATGCCATAATGGGTGCTTAAATGGATATTTGTGTCCTTTCCTAGGCTTTCCCTATACCCAGAGATGTCGCCTCACCAACTGCTCCATGGTGCCCGTGACATTCAAGCTCCGCATGTCGGACGATGGCACGCAGCCGGCTGTTGACAGCCTTGATCAAATCCGCAAAGAAGGTGACCCATCCTGGAGGAAGGGAATTCATTTCTATGTGGAGCCAAGGGAGTTCACAATGAATCCCAGCCAAGGAACCATCCCCCCCCAGGGACACCAGGACATTGAGGTATGGGAAGAATCCAGCCGTAGATGCTTCAGCACCAGGGCTGAAGCTTCACTGGAGTGTGGGAGGGCTTTAGCTCTGGTGCCAGCTTTGAGCATCATGGGAGTGAGAGATCTGCACTGCTGGGAGGCCTCTGCTAGCTGGCTTACCCGGGATGTTCCTCAAGGAGCACTGGTTTGTTTCCAAAATCCTACACTGAGATCAATACCATATGGTCAAGTCCTGAAGCCATTCTTTTGCTTTTGATAGCGATTTCTTTGATTGCAAGTGGGCAGAGCAAGGATGAAGGCAGAAGGTGGCTGTCAGAGAGATGTCATTGTATAAAGCAGTTAGCTTTTCTTCTTGGTCTCATTTTCCCTCTCCTGAGGAGCAGAAAAATTTGTGTTGACTGCAGGGATCTCCAGTGGAGACAAAAACCTCTGCAGCCATGTGTTGCGGTTCAAATTGATTTTATCGATTCCTTGTTCTGTTGTACACCCATGTTCTCCCTGAGTTGGCTCACGCCTGTGTTTTACCCTCCCTCAATGCTGTCCCTCATGCCGTTCCCTGCCCCTTGTTCCAGCTCTTTTCCCTGCCTGTCTAGGCAACCCAGCCCCTTTTGTTCCCAAACCTTCTTTGCCACTTGAACCTCGGGCCAATCCCTGATTGCAATACCCCCTTTGGAATTCCCCTATTCTTGGAGACCCCATTGGCCATGTGACCCATCCTCTTTACCCTCCTACCCCCAGTGGTCCCAGACACTTGATGTAATCCCCTCACTCCTCCCCTGAGGATTCCCTATTGATTTGCTGTTTGTATCCACCCCCTGATTTGTATTTTTACAAAAGCCCTTGCACAGGAGTGTCCAGGGCTCTTGTGCCTCTGATTCCTTTATTTGGAATAAACCCTTCCTTGTGGAACTTCAAGACAGAGAGCCTCCTCCTTTCTCCTCTGCCTGGTCCCTGTGGTGGCTTGTCTCTTGCGCTGTACAGCAAGTGGCTCTGAGGGCTCTGCCTCTGGTAAATGCCCACCCTGGGGCAGCTCCCCACTCCTGGCGTGGTGCCGGAGTTCTAAGAGCCAGCCCGGGCTCTGGGTACCATGGCAGCCATGAACTGCCCAGCACCTGCTGGGCCACACTTTGCCCTCAGCCTTCTGCTGTAAAGCTGAACTCATTGTGTTCAAGTCAGATTTCCTCTGCATTTATGTCATTGTAGTCAGATGAGAAATTGGCCCCTTAATTTGAATACAGTGGTGTGTAGAGCTTTAGTCTAATGTTTTAATGAAGCTGACCGATGCTGTGATAGCAAGGTGTGTTTAACAAATCTGCTATTGCCAGAAGGCTTTTGTTACTCTGAGACTGTGCTCTACACATGGACCAGCAGAAGAATTAAAGCCAAATCCTTCCTCAAGAACTGGAGGATGTCACATGTGGGTAATGAGCTTTTGTAAGGAAGAATTGACTGTTCTTTTTTCTACCAGGTGACCCTGTGTTCCAACACCGTGATGGAATTCTACAGGAGATTGCTGGTGGACCTGGAGGGTTTTGGTGAGGGAGTGGCATCAGTGGTCATCACAGCCAGGTACCAGCCCTTCCTGGCGTCCCCCAGGCACTGCCTTGCACAGGCTTTGCTGGCTGCAGCTGCCAAGGAGAAGAGCTGCTGAATGGCCTCATGTTGTGCCAGCTGGAAATGAGAACAGCAGTGCTTGGACAGCAGCCTGTGGTGAAAAGCACCCCTGCTCACAGCCCAGCACAGTCCTGGCCCTTTTCTAAAGGGACCAGGAATGGTATCATTGATTGGCCTGGGTTTTGGTGCTTGAGGTGGAACAAATTTCCCGAGGGCCTCCTCTCCTTCTTCCTGCAAGAGATGGAGTTGTGCTGGTTGTGACCACCCTGCATTGGTTTGGGACACACCAGGCAGCCTGCTGAGAGTCAGGGTCTGGTTCTGTTCATGAGGGCACATGACAGGGGAAAGTGGCTCCCAGCAAGAGTGGGGAGGGCAAGGTCTTATGAGGGGAAAGCAGCCTTGATGTGGCAGGTCAGCTCCAGTTTTTCTCCTTCCCTGTGCTTCCCATTTTGAGCTTTAATGTTCTCAGACTTAAACCAAAAGTCGTTCTTGCTGCAGCAGAATTCCACCCTGCTGTGCTGCTGTGGGTGTCAGTGTGATGCCAAGAGGGATGCAGCTCCCTGGTGCTGTTCCCTCTCCCAGGCAGAGCCATCCAGGCAGTGCCTGGGCTGCCATTTTGTCAAGCAAATGGAGCTGGGGCCAGTCAGTGCCTGGAGCTGTGCAGTGAAGGAGCCAGGGAGCTGCAGGGCCTGGCAGGGGGTGGCTGATCAGCCCCTCTGTGGGGCAGCTGCTGTCTCGTGCCCTCCAAGGCTGGGGCCAGCAGCTGAGTTCTCAGGCAGGGCAACAGCACCATGGGAGAGAAGGGAGTCATTTTTATGAGACACTAGGGTTGTGTGTTCCTTGAGCCTTAGGGAGCCCTGATCCTTGTTGGGATGGCTCCCCCAGAGCTCGTGGGTCACTGGGACTGTTCCAGGAGTCCTTGCAAGCCTTCTTGGGTAAAGGAGGGGCTGAGGCAGCTGTGGCTCAAAGTGCTCTGCCTGGGGCACTTGGCAGCCTCTGGGTGCTGCCTCTCAGGGTTTGCCCCTCCTTGACAAGCCGTGTTGGAGTGGGAAGAGGTAGAAGGCAATTTATCCCTGTAGGGCTGTTCAATGTGTGCATTTGACAGTGACCAATGTGTTCTGCTCCATTGCACAATCTTTGGGGGGAAACGTTCTCCATTCTCTCAGTATCTCTGATTCCCCTGGGGTCATCTCTCTGCCCAGATGTCTCGTTCCTGAGCTCCAAGTGTCCTCCCCAGTCCTGATGTATGATGAGTGCCACCTGAAGGTGCCATATGAGAGGAAGATCCTCATTAGGAATCCCAGCCACCTTCCTGGCTGCTACGGGCTCATTCCCCAGGTTTGGCATCACATCCACCTCCTTCTGTCAAATATTACTGAGGAGATTATCAGGGGAAAAAAGGGTTTGGATAAGAGCTTGCTGGTTTCTATTCAGTCTTATAGATCTGCTGAGAGCAGGATCCTACCCAACTGTAAACTTTAGGAGGCAGTTGAAGCTCCTGAGGAAACAGTTGATGTTCTGGTCTTCAGGGTGTTTTCATGTGGGAGATCTTAGAGGGTTGTGAAAAGCTGCTGCATCCACAGACACCAATGCCTGTGCTGGCAGCCTCCTTGCAGGTTCCCCTGGGAGTGCTAAGCCTACAATTCTTGCATCTTGTGTGTGCCTTTTACCTTTGTGCTGGGGAGTTTGAAACGTGTGTGTAAGTTGCTGTTGCGGTGGATGTTAAGGAGTCTAAAGTTTCTCCAGAGGTGCCTCTGAAGTTGCATTTCATTCTGTCCCTTCCAGAAACGCAAGGAGGACTCTGCTGTGCTCTACTCCAGCCCCAAGCCCTGTGGGATTGTGCAGCCCCAGAGCACAGCAGAGATCCCAGTTGTGGTGGAAGTGCAGGCCCTGGGCACTCATCGCACCAACGTTGTCATCGGCGTGTTCGGGGATGAGAGAAACCCACTGGTGAGTGCAAGGGGAGATGTGAGCCTGTGTGCAGCTGCTCCTGGCAGGGTGCACAGGGACAGGGATTCTGCCGGGGAAAACAGGCCCAGGCTGCTGGGGAGAAGGACAGGAGGGATGGGGGGCACAAACAGCTCCTGCCTTAGAGGTGGCAATCTCAGGGTCTGACACAGAATGGAGCTCGGCTAAGCTGGAATCCAGGGGCATTTGAGTTCATTCTTCTTTCAAATGCTGTTAACTTTGGAAACATCTGTTTGAAAATGTCATCCCTCTGAGCACAAAAGAGGACGTCAGAAGACTTCTGGGAACCTTGAGCTTTCTGTAAAAGAAAGGAAAGCTGGCATTTGAAGGGTGGTTGCAAGGACTGAAACTTCTATTAAAACATATGGAAATGGCAATGCCAAATTCCCTGAATGGCACCAGACATCGGAACCTGGGCCATTGTGGCACTGCCTGTAAATCAGTGAACAGGAAGGACAGGCAATGCAGGCTGTGCCAGGGAGCCTGAAGTTTGACAAAACAGTTGCTTTTAACTATCAGGCTGCTTCCCTTAGAGAGGAGGGTTTCTCCCCACCAGAAGGACCAGTTGTTTAACTGTCAGCCTGGTCTTAACTAGAGATTTCTTGCAAAGGTAAAAGCTTTGGGCCAATAATTTTTAGTTGGAAAGGTTCTCTTACCTTAATCCTTTTTGATTTGGAGGTGAACGTGTAATTTTCTTTTTCCCCAAAAGCCCAGCATTTCAGCTGGAGAGTGGTAGCTGTCCCTAAAGAAATAACTTGAGCAAGGTTGAGCTGTTGAAGGTTTTTTAGATTTCCCTGTTGTGGTTTGTTTTGTGTTTTGTTTTTTTTTAAATCTTTCTTGCTTGCTTCCTGGAACAGAGAGCACAACTACGGAGCTCAGGACAGCTGGCAGAAATCTCCCCAAGCCCAAGGCTGGCAGAGCTTGGCAGGATCCCAGCACCACAGCCTGTGTATGTATGGATGGATGGATGGATGGGGAATGCGGCCTGAGTCGCCTAGGAGTGTTGAAAAATGTCAAGCAACCCCCCAGCAGTGTCAGGGGAACATTCCTGATAAATCCCTGGTGGAGCTGCAGAGTTTCTGGCCTTGGGCACTGGGGGGGCTCTGCTGGCTGGGCACTGGCTGGGTCTGCCCCTCGGTGCCTCAGATCTCACCTTTTTGCTGCCTTCTCTGTCTTTCCCTCTCCCACTGTGCTTTCTGCATCCCCACCAGGTGTTCATGCCTGTCCTCTGTAGTTGCTCAATGCAAGCAGTTGCAGCTGCTGCAGCAGCTCAGTGTCATCCCTGGGCTGCCTTTAGAACAGACCTGCTCCAGCCTGGATTGGGAAGGGCTGGATCAAACCATTTCTCAGGTCAACGTGCCAGCACCCACCCAGGGGCTGCATCCTGGCCAGGAGCTGCTGGTGCAGGTGTCCCTGCCTCCCACTGCAGGTCCCTGTTCATAGTTGTGTTCTTTTCCAGATGTGAGCCTTACCCATCTAAATTCCAACCCCAACCACCAAAGGGGAAGAGACCCAGTTTGGATTCCTCGGCATCTCTAAGGAGACGCTTCAGGATTAGAAATGTGGAGGAGGCAGCCACAGCCCTGAAAGAATCGTGGGGTTTTGCCCAATCTCCAGGAGCAGAGGTAGATTTTCTTGTACCCTTACTGCTTGTGCTGCCTCCCCAGCCTGCCACCACCAAGTCCTGCTCATGCTGAGCTCCCTTTTTGCTGCCCTGCTGTCCTGTGCTGACAGTGGGCTGGGCAGCCGGGCCAGTGGCTGGACATGGGCTGTGTGGGAGGGAGAAATAGGAGAGTTTTCCTTGGAGAAGCTGACTCAGAACCTACAGACCTGTGCTGAGTGTGGGATTTTTTTGCCTTGTTTCTTTTCCAAAGTAAGATGAGGCTTTTCTCTGCATCATCATGGTAAGACCTCCAGCTTCCTTCCCAGAGCAAGCTGGGATGATCCTGATCTCCATGGAGCCTCTTCCCAAGGCAGCCAGACTCCCTGTTTGCAGGGCTCTGCTTTCACCCAGAGCTGCTGCTGCACTGCTGGCCCTGAAGCTGTCTCACAAAGGGAGACTTTGCAAAGTGGCTGTCTCTTCCTCCCAGCACAGAAAATGGCATGTTTTCCAGGTGCCAGCACCAACTCCTGCAAACCCTCACCTGCCACGAGGCTTGGAGGGATTCAGGTGCTCCCTGGACGTGGCGCACGCTCCCCTGGGAGCGGAGAAGGCAGGAGGGAATCTGTCTCACTGCCCATTGTCAGCGTGGCCAGCAGGGCTGGAGCTGCCAGTGCCGCTGGGGGCCCTCAGCATTGGCCACAGAGGGGCCTCCCATCCCTGCAGGCCCATCACAAAGGGCTGCTGGAGCAGCTGCTTGTTGGAGAGGCCGTGCAGGACACGTTGCAGGGCTGCCCAAGGACACTTTGCAGCACCTGTGCAGGGCACTGCTCCCCCTGGAACTCCTCAGGTGCTCCACAGGAAGTTTTTGCAGGCGCTTTTGCTGTAGCACCTTGAGAAAGCAGCATTTAAATCAGAGAGAGAGGGGAAGAGCCTCAGGAGTCAGATGAGCTGGGCTGGGCTCCTTCCCTCAGCTCCGAGAGCTCTCACTCTGAGCCTCCTCCTTTTCTAAAAGCAGTAAGAAATGCTTTTTAAAGGCAAGTTGTGCATCAGAGAGAATTTCTACTGCCAGGAGACATCCCAGGTCACTTTCATGTAATGTACTAATTAATGCATTGACCCGTGAGGATGGGAGAGGATTTTCCCCATGGTCCCTGCACTGGTCAGTGGCATGGATGCAGGATGAGGTGAGGGTGATTCTGGCAGTGTTTGGGGAATAGGCCCCTCCAGGTACAGCTGCACTTTGCTCCAAGATGCTCTTCTGCATCCATTTCCATGCTCAGCACCTCAATCTCTCCTGTCTTCCACCCAGGCTTTCAGTATCCTGCCAGTGCCAGGTGTGCTGCAGCCAGGAGAGAGCCAGCAGGTCTCCTCCACCTTCTCTGGCCACCTCAGCAGCACCTGCAGTGTCCCGGAGCTGTGCCACGTGGAGGGAGGCC
This sequence comes from Agelaius phoeniceus, assembly GCF_051311805.1. NCBI lineage: Eukaryota > Metazoa > Chordata > Aves > Passeriformes > Icteridae > Agelaius > Agelaius phoeniceus. The sequence continues at coordinate 1,339,137 of NW_027509876.1, forward strand.
CCAGCTACGAGGGGCTGGTGCCCGGGGAGGCCTCACGTGTCAGCTCCTCCCTGAGCCCCCGGGAGATCAACTGTGGCTCTCAGGCCCCTCTGAGGGAGAGGTGAGTCAGCCTTCCATGGGCTCCTGCTCTGCCATGGGTTATTGTCCCTGCAGGGCTTCCCTGCTCCAAGGACTCTGAGCTCAGAGGTGCTGCATAGCAAGGGCCAGCAGCAACACAGGGAGGGCCACTCTGAGCTCCCTGGCTCCCAAGAGAGGAAGGACCTTCTCCTGTTGAGACAGAACATCTTCTTCTCTATTTGAGTGCTGAGCCCTCCTGGCTTAGCTGCTGCCTGCAGGGAGCTGGGCTCTGGGCTTGCCTTGGCACTGCCTCTAGAGGTGTCTTGAAGTGCATGGTGTTGAGTGGCATCTTCTTCATCACCTCCCTTCTTCACCAAAACAGTGGGATTGTGGTATGGGCAGGCGTGGGGCACAGAGCAAACCTTGCTTTGGGTCCTGCTGCTGCCCCAGATGAAGCCCTTGCAATGCTGATCTGCCAGGGTTCTCCTTATGGTGGGACAGCAGCCAGAAAAGCTCCTGTCCTTTAGGCTCCCCTGCAGCTGCAGCCGTGGGCAAGCACAGGAGAAGCTCAGCTCCAGCAAGGCAGCCCAGCTCAGGACACACAGGCCCAGGGTGGAGCTGGGAGTGGAGGCTGCTTCAAGCCAGCCTGTGCATCAGGACTTCTTCAGGCCAGGCTGAAGTTGGTTTCATGGGGAGGAGAGGGACGAGGCTGCTTCCAATGGTTTCCATGGCAGCCAGCACTGGTTTGCTTGGTCACAGCTGGGTTCCAGCAGGAAATCTGGCTGACAAGAGCCTGCCTTGCAGGAGAGGAGTTCCTGCAGCCTTTGCTTTCTGACTGACAGCATTGTTCTCATGAAGGAGCAGGCTAGGAGTCATTAAAACCGAAGGTCACGGACACAGACTCTCTAACTAATTAAAGTTAGACAGTGGTGTGTTTATTAACACCGGCGGGCGGCACCAGAGCCGTCCCTAAAAGGCGTGACCGCGCTGTCCAAGGTTCTTTGCCCTCTCTTTATTGCCCAAGATCTTACATACAATACATCTGCACAAGCCCAGCACCTCCCATCCCTGCTCTGTATTCAAATGAGGTCATTGGTCCTTCACACCTGTGCAATTCCTCCCTTGAATTGGGTCTCGAATTGGGTCTGTGGTCTTAAGGGATGAAGTCAGGAATGTCTTCATCAGGTCTCTGTGACCCTCTGGCACGATCCAAGGTCCCCTGCTTAGTGACTGATTGACATCAAGCCCAGGTCCTAAGCATTGTTCTCCTGGTTTCAAGATGTTCTTATAACAGTTCACTTCCTCCACTTCCTTCTAGAAAGAAGCTCCTCATGGTAAACAATAGAACATTCAGCTCCGGCTTAAGCATCTCATAATCATTAACCTATGGTCTGCCTGTCTAACTTACATCCTGATCAATGGGAATTGCTTCTAAGCCTCAGCTGAAATCTGAACTCTTTAAAATCGTGCTTCAGCTATGCCCAGGAGGAAGGGGGCTGAATGAGCTGAGTAAGAATTGTAGGAGAGATAAGCAGATGTCAGCAATCTGTGCTCTGCTCTAAACTGGGAAGCCAAGAGACAAAGGGCATTTTCAGGCACCAGCACAGAGAGCTGCTGGATCAGCCTTGGGCAGGGGCTGGAGGGGTCTGGCTGTGCCTTAAGAGGGAGCTTGCACAGTCAAGAGCCTCTGATGGCAAAGCTGAGGTTTGGCTGGGCCTGGAGGTCCCCTTCCACCAATGGCCTCACTTGGGATGTTCCCAGCCTCTGTGGGTTGAGGAGAATTCACAGAAATGGCCTCAGGGTCAAGGAATGAAGTGCAGAGCCAGCCAGGACTAGGGAGCCCAAGTTTCTGGTAGGGACTCTCAGCCATGGTTTCTATTTTGTCTGCAGAAGGGAGCTGAAGCAGTCAGCTAAAAAGCTTGAGGAGGAGGCAAAAGCCTTAGAGGAGGAAGAGAGGCGGAAGGATGAAGAGAGGCAGAAGAAGGAAAAGAAGGGTGTCTCTGTGGGACAGCAACCTCCAAAACCAGAGAAGGGGAAAGCCAAGACCCCAGAGAAGAAGGAAACCAAAATCCCAAAAAAGGAAACTAAATCCCCAGAGAGGAAGAAAACCAAAATCCCAAAGAGGGAAACCAAAATCCCAGAGGAGAAAGAAACCAAGGCCCCAGAGAAGAAGGAAACCAAAGCATCAGAGAGGAAGGAAACCAAAATCTCAGAGAAGGAAACCAAAATCTCAGAGAAGAAGGAAAGCAAAGCATCAGAAAGGAAGAAAGGCAAAGCATCAGAAAGGAAGGAAACCAATGCATCAGAGAGGAAGGAAGCCAAAATCTCAGAGAAGAAGGAAACCAAAATCCCAGAGAAGAAGGAAAGCAAAGCATCAGAGAGGAAGGAAAGCAAAATCCCAGAGAAGAAGGAAAGCAAAGCATCAGAGAAGAAGGAAAGCAAAGCATCAGAGAGGAAGGAAACCAAAATCCCAGAGAAGAAGGAAAGCAAAGCATCAGAGAAGAAGGACACCAAAGCCCCAGAGAGGAATGAAAGCAAAATCCCACAGAAGAAGGCAGTCAAAACCTCAGAGAAGAAGGAACCCAAAGCCCCAAAGAAGAGGGAACCCAAAGCCCCAAAGAAGGAGGAACCCAAAGCCTCAAAGAAGGGGGGAACTGAAATCCCAGAGGACCCAGCTGAGCTGGAGAACTCTTTATTCTTTATTCATGCAACTCATTTTACACAGTTTGAAAAACCTTGTCTGAAACTTTAGTTAGTTCAGAGATTTCTTATCAGTTATTCTATTATTGGTTAATAAAATAGATTTTACTTGTGCATCAGATCTCTCTATTGTATTGTTTACCTGTTCTCTTCACTGATTCTCATGGGACAAATCCCTTGTTGTTGCAGGTGCATTTGTTTTTCACCCTCAGAACAGATTGCTCACAAAGTCTCATTCTCACAATGGCTTCACATGGGAACTTGTAACTGCTTAGCTGCACTCAGGAAGTGATGACAGGCCAGCTATTAACATGGCAGAACAAGGCCTGATTTCATAGGGCCTTTCTTTTATCATTATTCTACCTATGACATCTCCCAGTTTTCGTTCATTTAAAAAAGGCTCCTATGTTCTGCTGTTGAAACAGCTCACTCTTGTGAGGGTATTATCTCATCAAGGTTATCACTGGTTATCTGTTAGATATGGGATAAGATAGATAAAAGACCAATTACAATCAACAAAACTTACCAAATTCTATCAAGTCATTGACACAGGGTTTTGCAGCATGAGAAAACAAAAGAATAATGTCCAATGTCTCTCAGGGAAATGGAAAGAAATGACCATTGTTTCCAATGAGTTGAGAAGTATGAGAAAGTCTATGAGCTGGAAATGTTGATCTTTGACATCACTGAATGTCCTCCTGGGTGCTGGAACAGGGAATAACTGGAGAAGGTTCGTAGGAGCTCTGTACCGTGAGGATGCCAGGAGGCTTTTGTTGGCAAATTGCCTCTGTCAGTGCCCAGACACAGCCATGTCTGGGCAGTCCTCCTCCTGTTCCTGCCCTGGCCACAAGGGCTGCAAGGAAACCTTTTAAGCAAAGGCTGCAAGGTGATGAGGTTATTTCTCTTTGCACTGGGCCTCATTTTTTCAGAGCTGATCAGTATCTGATGGAATGAACAGGTGACTGCTTTGAGCTGCTGCTGATGAAACACAGGCACATCTTCTCCTGAAGTTAATGAATCAATCAGGCTTCACTGTGGTACACTCAATTGGGATTTAGATGTGATGATCTTTTCTCCAAATTTCTCATGTACATATTGCATTATTCAAAATGATTAGTCGTCCAAATTTCTCATGTACATATTGCATTATTTGAACGTTCTTACGGCATTCATTCCTTTTCTTTATTGTTTTTTAAGAATGAGATGCATGTCTTTTGTTATGAGTATGAAGAAACATCATAGCAAAATAATACATGCAGTGGACAAGAAACTTAGAGCAATTAGGAATAATATGGATACAACAATCAGGAATATTTCAAATAGCAGACAAAGCTAACAACATAGGTGGAATTAGGTAAATAGCAATCTCCGCAATAATGTACCATCATCCCAGAGTCTGCAAACAGCTGACAAACCTCAATTCAGGGGGGACTTGGAGAATTATTTCCAGATAATAATTCCCAAGCTGCCTTTAAAAAGAGTTCAACTGTCATGTCTAGAGAGTCAAATTGCCAAGTCAAAACAACTCAAATCTAGCTTTGATGCAGAAAACATCTGGGTCTGTTGGCAATTCCCATCCAGGAAGAGCAAAGGCCTGGCCACCACCCAAGCTCTAAGTGGGAGAGAATTCCCTGAACGTCATTTAAAACAAGGCTCTTGAGAATAGCACTTAGGAGTAAAGGTCTAGGGGTGACAGACGAATGAACCATGCAAGAGCTGTCTCCTCCAAAATTCCCTCAGCACAGAGATGCTTTAAACCCAGCAGAATGTTGGAGTGGTTCTGTAATAATAATTGGGGCTGCATCTGATTAGAGTAGATGTCACAATGCCATCAGTTTAGAGGAGGCTTCCCACAAAGCTGAGATATCATTTCTTGGAACTCTGAAAAATACTTAAAAATGATGAGGCAGCACTGGGTCAAACCATAGAGCCAGAGTGCGGAGCCCAGCCAGAGGGGTAGTCTGGTCTGAGAGATACAGAAGCAGCTAGAGAACAAAAGGAGGCTCCTGAAATGACACATGTCTTGCAGATAATTACACCAAAAGATGGTAAAGCATATGAAAAGCTGGCTATAAAAACAGTAATACAAAGATTGATCTATTTATGACAGAATAAATGCATCAAAGGAAAACACTGAACAGCTCACTAGTAAAATTTATGATACCTCAGATTAAATAACACTCAAACCTGATAGAAATTTATTTGGACAGCGCTAGAGCTTAGCAAGAGGAACTTAAACTCAGCCCTAAAAGGATTTCAAATTAATGTCATTATCACCTTAGTAGAACAAAAAGCGCACTCGAGAGAACTCAAAGTTAATTACTATTAATACCAAACATAACTGGACCCATAAAAACTGGAATAGAACATTGTTCAAATTCAGTAATACTGAAACTTAACAGAAATTAAATCTACAAAATTTAACAAAAAAAACCTTTGCCTTATTTAATTTAACAGAATGTAACTGAGCATTACAATATTGGGCTTTAATTTAACAGAATTAAAATGAACATCCTTAAAAGTTACAGATAATGGCATGATGTAATTTTGTCCAAGGTTATTAACACAAAAAAACTACTTAAAGGTGAATAAGCCATAAGTGAAATAACAGCATGATGGTGCACTGGAGGGATTCAAGTTGTAACAAGCATGTTAGAATTATAAGTAAATCAGTTATGAGAAAAACCCACGGTAACTGCAAATTCCATGGAAACAGAAATTCAGTAAAACTTTTTGAAGTGCAGGGTTACTGGAAAATAAATATAATAACATGCAATTTAGCATATTGCTGAACAACCCAACAGCTTTTTGTGACTGTATCTGGCATCATTTTATATGGCACATTTGTTAGCATTCTTGTTAAAGAAATCAGACCATGTTAAAATTTGATAGGCAATAAGGCGTTGCATTTACCGCTTTTCAATATAGTTGATAGTTATCCATAGGGATAGTTACAGGCTTTGTTAATTGCTGATTTGTCTTTTTGGTGTGTGTTTTTGGTCCGGTCAGTTTCTGGCCAATTGTTTTTCAGTCATCTAAAGTAAAATTTGACACAGTACGTGGCCTTGGAGGACCCCAACAAGTCCAATTCTTGGGGTTCCTCTAGAGCATTGGGCAGCATTTTTGTCCACCTGTCCCAGGTATCTGCCAGGTTGGGTCTCTTACCTGTGGTGCGGAGGAGCTCTGAGTTACAGACGGGCCAATCATCTGCTACAAAGGTGTCACGGTTTGACGCCGGCGCAATGCCAGTGCCCCCATGAAAATACATTCTCCCTGGTGTCTGCTGTGAGATGTGACCAGGAATAGAGCAAAGCAGGCTCCAGCTGAGGAATAAAAGGGGGAAAAAAAACCAACTTTATTAACTTACAATATATAAAAGAAACACACAGAACTCAGGATGAAAACCCTCCAAACATTCCTCCTCCCCCCACCAAATTCCCAATACATCACAGTAAGACAAAACCTTGGACTCTCAATTCAGTTACCACCCCTCAGATCACCAACTCTCAGTCCATCACCACCCTTTAGATAATCAGTTCTCAGTTCATCAAGGAGAGGAGTCCCTCTTGTACCATAGGCTTCCCCTGGAAACACAGTTGAGACCTTTTGTGTTTCCATGTCACACGTGGCACTGCCTGGAGATCATTTGCCATCGTGACATCTTCCTTTCATGCCCAGTGCTCTCACCACTGCACATGGACCAGAGCTGCTTCTAGGGTTCCCCTTTTAAGGATGCTTTGCCCAGTTCCAAAAAAAGCACAGTCTCTCACTTTCGGGACACCTGTCCCTCCCAAATTCAGCCCCTGGGCCCGAGGGGTCTCAAGAACAGAGATCTTCTTCTTCCCTGAAGATGGAGAGCACCACCACCCTCCTCACCCGTTGTCTCTGTTCACGCACTCCTTCACATAACATCACTGCACTCTCTTGGCTCCAAGCCATTGCCTCCCCCTAGATGCAGTCTCTGTCTCACAGGAAAAAAATGGTTCTGTCCATGGCTATACAAGGAAAGTCCAGCCAAAGGCCATTCCATCACCTCCTCTCAACGAAGATTCTTCTCAACTCCTCTCATGGCCCATTTCCTCTTCTCTCATCTCTATCTCTCTTCTCATTCAACTCCAGGAGGATCAGTAAGGTTTCCATCATCCAAGAAAAGGGTTAAAAATCTCAGTCTCTGCCTGTCCAGAACTCCCATGGCTGCCCTGCCAGGCACCTTCTCACTGCACCCCCCTTCTCCTTTATGGCCGGCCGTGCTGCCTGCATGTGATACCGAATTTCAAGCTGGCACAAGCACAGGCACAGGCTCACTCTCTTTCTCTCTCTCTTTCTCTCTTTCTCTCTGGGGGCCTGGCTGCCTGATGACTCTCCAATGTTCCTCCACCCTTCCATCCTGCAGGGGCCTTCACCTCCCCTCTCTGTCCAAGGCCCGGCCTACCTCACGCGGCCGCATGGCTTCCCCTCCCCTGCCAGCCCGCAGCCGGGCAGGGCAGCTCTGACCTCTTTCACAGACAGAACCCAAGAGAGCTGCCCCTGGGAGTTCCCTGCTTTTAACCCCCTGTGTTCTCAGAGGCGTGTCCATGTCCTCAGTGGCCACACCAGGTGCCAATATTCAAATCTGAGCACCTATTGGTTTGACAACAGCATCCCAAAAAACTCGCGTCCTTTTCAAACCAGGACACTGGCGGAAAAATATTGCCATTTCTTGAAAGTACTCTAATGACCCAGATAATAAAGATTTGCTTGTGTATTATGAAACCAACAGGTAGTAACACCTGTGCCCCTTTCCAGGCAGACATCGAGGCAGTGCCACTTGTGCCCTGAGGTGCCCTGAGCTGGGATTGGATCTCTCCAAGAGCACCTGAGGGAGAGCAGAGCACCTTGCAAGCTGCAGGGCCCTGACAGCCCCACAGGGCTCCTGTCCCATCAACATCTGCTCTGCTCCAGTGTGAAACAGGGCCCAGCATGGTGCCAGGATCATCAGAGAGCTGAGGTGTGTGGTGGAATTCAATGGCCTCCCCATCCCGCAGCAGCCCTGTATTTCCCTCCTGCAGCCTTGGTCACCAGCCCAGCCACGGAGACTCTTTGGGCTCTGGAGTGTTGCTGCAGCCCCCAAGGGCAGCTGAGCTCTGCCTTTGGCACAGTCAGGCCTGGCCAGCGCAGGCCATGCTCAGCAATTGCTTGTGTGTGCCTGGCCTTGCTGTCAGCCCCGGCAGCGGCTGCGTGGCCCCTTTGTGGCCCTGTGCTGGCCCAGCCATGGTGGCCCAGCCCCTGTGCAGGCCCAGCCCAGGCCAGGAGCATTGCGGCTGGGAACGGCCCCTGTGCCGGGGTGCCCACAGCAGCCTTGGGGCTCTGTGCCCCATGGCCTCCCTGCTGGGCAGCCTCTGCCAGCTCCTGCAGAGCCCCTGGCACCTGTGGGGCTGCACAGACAGCCCTGCCCCGGGCTCTGCCGGCCTCTGGGCCAGCAGAGAGGCAGCCAGGGCTGGCCATGGCCGGGAACAGGCCCTGAGCCCTGCAGGAGGATGGAGCTGGGCCACAGCCAAACTCAGCCCAGGCCAAAGCTGGGCTCAGCAGCCAGGGCTGCCAAGGGCTGGGCACAGGGCCTGGCACTGACAAATGTCCTGGGCCCCCTCCCTGCTCTGTCCATGCCACCAAGGGCACAGAGCAGCCTCCTCTCTGGGCCACTTGCCTGTTTGCAATGCCTTGCACAGGCGCTGGCCCTGCCCCACAAGGCCTGGCCTGAGTCCTGCCCCTGCACGCTCAGCCAGGCTGAGATGGACACTGATGGTTTCTGGGCCAGGCTCTCGGAGCCCAGCCCAGCTCCCTGCAAGCTCTGCCAGCTGCCCTGAGCTCTGGGCAGCACCAAGGGCCTCTCTGAGCCCAGCCCAGCCCAGCCGGCTCTGGCCCCACAGCTCTGCTCAGCCCAGGCTGCTCTGGGCACTGGCCCCACGGCCTCAGCCCCTGCCAAGGGCACAGCAGCAGCTGCAGCTGCCACAGGACTCAGCCCCAGCCATGGGGGAAGGTGCTGGGCCAAGGCCAAAGGAGGCTCCCTGGCTGCCCCGCTCCCCTCGGCCTGAGGTGCTGAGAGCTCTGCAGCCCCTGCTGCCATCCCATCTGCCCAGGGCAGCACAAGAGCCCCGGCCTTGGGGCCCTCAAGAGCTGCTCCTGCTCCAGGCCCAGGGCCCATGCCAAAGCTGGGGCAGTATCCTGGTGTGAGAGGAAGTGAGTTTTTTGGGATGCTGTGTTCAAACCAATAGATGCTCAGATTTGAATATTGGCACCTGGTGTGGCCACTGAGGACATGGATATGCCTCTGAGAACACAGGGGGTTTTAAGCAGAGAACTCCCAGGAAAACTTACTCTTGTTTCCGGTCAGGGAAAGGTTCAGAGCTTCCCTGCCCAGCTGCTGCGGCTGGGCGGGGAGGGGGAAGGCATGCGGCCGGGTGAGGCAGGCCTGGGCCTGAGGGCCTAGGGCAGCCACCTGCCCCCCCTGCACCTACAGGAGAGAGAGAGAGAGAGCGCCAGCCTGTGCCTGTGCCACCTTGAAATGTGATAGCACAGTGACCGGCCAAGAAGGAGAGAAGGAGAAGGGTGGTGGGGCCGGGGGTGTGCAGTGAGAAGGTGCCTGGCAGGGCAGCGTGGGATTTCTGGACAGGCAGAGCCTGAGATTTTTACCCTTTTCTTGGATGATGGAAACCTTACAAATGCTGATCCTCCTCCTGAATGAGAAGAGAGATAGGGACGAATAGCAGGAAATGGGCAAGTGTGATGAAAGTCCATGCAAGTGAAAGATGTCCAAGAGAAGTTGAGAAGAATTCTAGGTGGCAGGAGATGATGGAGTTGCCTTTGGCTGGACTTTTCTTGTATAGCCATGGACAGAACTGTTTTATTTTCCTGTGACACAGAGACTGCATTTAGGGGGAGGCAATGGCTCGGAGCCAAGAGAGTTCAGTGTTGGTACCCCTCAGCCCCAGGGGGTGAAATTTGGGGGGGGGGGGCGGGGACAGGTGTCCTGAAAGTGAGAGACTGTGCTCTTTTTGGAACTGGACAAAGCACCCGTAAAAGGAAAACCCTAGAAGCAGCTCTGGTCCATGCGCAGTGGTGAGAGCACTGGACAAGGGAGGAAGATGTCACGATGGCAAATGATCTCTGGGCGGTGCCACGTATGACATGGAAACAAAAGAGGTTTCGGCTGTGTTTCCTGGGGAAGCCTGTGGCACAAGAAGGACTTCCCTCCTCTTGATGAATTGAGAATTGATTATCTGAAGGGTGGTGATGGACTGAGAGTTGGTGATCTGAGGGGTAATAAGTGAATTGACAATCCAAAGTTTTGTCTTACTGTGATGTATTGGGAATTTGGTGGGTGGAGGAGGAATGTTTGGAAGGTTTTCATCCTGAGTTCTGTGTGTGTTTCTTTTATATCTTGTAAGTTAATAAAGTTATTTTTCCTTCTATTCCTAAGCTGGAGCCTGCCTTGCTCTATTCCTGGTCACATCTCACAGCAGACACCAGGGAGAATGTATTTTCATGGGGGCACTGGCATTGCGCCAGCGTCAAACCGTGACAGGCAGCCACAAAGCTGTGCCCATTTCTATTCACTGCTGCTCTGATGGGGATGGATCCTCAGCCACTTGGGGGTTGCTGATGAATTTTATTACTCCAGAGGCCTCTACCTTCTGGAGCTCTTCAGTTCAGGAATTCAATGAAAAAGGCTCATAAACATTTGTTCAAAATGCATGAACAAGAAAAGCCCCTGGGAATAATCTAAGTTCTCAGTTCTTCTGTGGTTAATTAGACAAATTTCAGAAATGTACTCAAAGGGAATCTGCTATATTGAAAAAAAAATAAAGCAGAAAGAACTGTTTTGTCCGGTATACATCTCCTCTTTATATTTGGTATCAGCAATGTCTAATTGATATTGACCCCCAGCACCTTCTAATGCTGTGTGAACAGACATGAAAATCAAGACCATTTATGGCTGACAATCAATCAGCCTTTGTCCCCAGCCCCTCCCCACCATTTCCCCCATCCAACCCCTGTCACTCCTATGGATCAGGAATGGTGTGGCCAGCAGGGGCAGGGCAGTGATTCTTCTTCTGTGCTGGGCACTGGTTGGGCAGCACCTTGAGTACTGTGTCCAGTTCTGGGTCCCCCAATTTAGGAAGGACATGGAGGAGCTGGAGCGTGTCCAGAGAAGGGCAACAAGGCTGGGGAGGGGTGTGGAACACAAGTCCTGTGAGGAGCAGCTGAGGGAGCTGGAGTTGCTTATCCTGGAGAAGAGGAGGCTCAGGGGAGACCTCATCTCTCTCTACAACTCCCTGACAGGAAGGTGCAGCCAGGTGGGGGTCAGGCTCTTCTCCCAGGGAACAGGGACAAGACAAGAGGACACAGCCTTCAGCTGCACGAGGGGACATTTAGACAGGATATTGGGAAATATTCTCCACACAAAGGGTGATTGGGCATTGGAATGGGCTGCCCAGGGAGGTGGGTGAGTCACTGTCCCTGGAAGTGTTTAAGGAAAGACTGGATGTGGCACTGAGTGCCATGGTCTGGGTCAAAAGGGGGTGTTGGGTGCCAGGTTGGACTTGATGCTCTCCAAGGTCATTTCCAGCCTGGTTGATTCTCTGATGATTGTGACACTGAGGGGCCTGGTGGCACTAAGAGGACCATGGTGACACTGAGGGGCCTGGTGGCACTAAGAGGACCATGGTGACACTGTGTACAACATGGCAGCACAGAGCCAAGGGGCCATGGTGACACTGTGGGGCTGAATGGAAGCAAGGAGTCCATGGTGACAGTCTGGATCCTCCTGGAACCACAGAGGCCCCTGTGACCCTGCAGGGCCTTGTGGAACCAAGGGGCCATTGTGGCACTGCGGAACCAAGGAGACCCTTGGGAGAGCCTGGGGACAATGGAATCAAGGGGCCATTGCTCCATTGCAAGGACTCTGGGAACTGAGGGAACAATTGTGACACTGTGGTGCCCCAAGGAACCAAGGGTCCCTGGTGACACTGCAGGATCTTGTGTCACCAGGGCTCCATTGTGACACTGCAGCACCAAGGAATTCATTGTGGCACTCTGAGGCCTCATGGAACCAAGAGGCCACTATGACCCTGCAGGGCCCTGTTGAACCATGCAGAGCATTGTGACAGAGCAGGACCTGGTGTCACGATGGCCATTGTGACACTGCAGGGCCCCATGGAACCAAGGGGCCAGGGCTGCTCCTCAGGGACTCCTGGAATGAAGGAAACATGTTTGACACCATGGTGGCCCTTGGGACCAAGAGGCCATTGTGACACTGTGGAACTAAGGAGGGCATTGCTGCACTGCCAGACCTCATGGAAGCAAGGATCCACTGTGACACTGCAGGGCCCAAGGGCCCAAGGGCCCAAGGGACTTTGTGACACCAAGGGATCCCATGGAACCAAAGGGACATTGTGACACTGGGAGGCCTCATGAAATCATGGAGACCATTGGGACACTTTAGGGTATCATGAACTGTGGTAACACCAAGTTGCCTGGGAGTGTTGATCTGCTGGAGGGTAGGAGGGCTCTGCACAGGACCCTGGACAGGCTGGATCCAGGGCCCAAATCCAACAAGGTGAGGTTTAACAAGTCCCAGTGCCGGTCCTGCACTTTGGCCACAACAACCCCTGCAGCACTACAGGCTGAGGACAGAGTGGCTGGAGAGCAGCCAGGCAGAAAGGGACCAGCAGGGACTGATGGACAGCAGGCTGGACATGAGGAAGCAGTGTGCCCAGGTGGCCGAGAAGGCTGGGGGACATTCTTATGGTGCCAAGTCAGGAACTGCAATGGGGAGTGGGGCCAGAGAGGAAAGGGCAAACAGGGATGGGCTGTTTGCAGGGCAGGGAACAGGGGAGGGCAGCAGGAAGAAATCTGGACCAATGAAAAGTAAAGAAAACAAAGGTGGCACAAAGGAAATGCTCAGGGCAGTTTGGGGGTGGCTGCCAGGCAGCCCTGGCTCTGAGCAACAGCGTCTGCAGTGGCACAGGAAACTCCCAGCTGATGGGAACAAACTTTCTGGCTGAGTGCAGAGGCCAGGACAAAGCTGAGTGGTTTCCCTGGTGTCCCGCAGCCCTTGCTGGCCCCAGGGGCTGATGGCATTTGTGCTCCCTCAGGTTCATGTCCCCACAGCAACAGCATGGGGGTGCTGCCCCTGCTGTGTGCAATGCAAACAGGGGCTGCTGAGGCAGTGCTGCCGTGTCTGTGCCTGCAAGGATGGGGCACCTGTGTGAGCTGGGGGAGAGGCCAGGGCTGCAGAGGGGGGATGTTGTTGGCAGCTGCATGAGGACGCTCTGGGACGCTGCCCTGGGCTGTGCAGCGCACTGGGCATGGATCAGCCCCTGCTCTGCTGCTCCTTCCCGTCTGCCCCAGGGCCCTTGCAGAGCCCCAGCCATGCTGTTTGCCCCCAGCCTGCCCACGGCCAGCCTGGGGCTGCTGACGGGGGTTTCTGTGCTGAGCCTTGGCCTGGCCGTGTTCTTGAGAGAGCCTGGGCAAGGAGCCTGGAGCCCCCAGGGCCTGGCCTGAGGCGTCAGCGCTGCCCCAGCAGTGCCCATGGCCTGTCCCTGCTGCAGCCCCGGCACTGCCACCCCCAGGGCTGTGCCCGGCCCCGAGAGCACTCAGGCCCTGCAGCAACACCAGGGCCACCAGGGCAGCGGGGCAGGGCCACGGCAGCAGCACTGGCAACACCAAGTGCTGCTGCTGCTGCTGCTGGGCACAGCTGCTGGGCCAGCACTGATCTGCCCCAGCTCTGCACACAGACATTGCTGCTGCAGCTCCAGAGAAGGCAACACAAGGGCATCTCTGCAGAAAACTCTGCTGGGAGATCCTTTAGTTCCTTTAAAGCCACCGAGAGCGCAGCCCATCATTGCCACAGTCTGTGGCCACAGGCAACGTGAAGATAAACACAACAAAACTGCCACAAACCATGACATTTCTTTGGCGACAATATTAAGTAAAACGAAGCAAAAGAACATCCAAGATGAAACCAACAAGAAGACTCAAAGATGACTTTTATTACAGGTGATTTGCAGAAATTGGCCAGCAGTTTAATGTTTCTGAAAGCATCCAGTCATCAGTCTCCACACTGCAGCCTTGAGCTCCTTGTTCCTCAGGCTGTAGATGAGGGGGTTCAGGGCTGGAGGCACCACCGAGTACAGAACTGACAGGGCCAGATCCAGGGATGGCGAAGATATGGAGGGGGGCTTCAGGTGAGCAAACGCTGCAGTGCTGAGGAACAGGGAGACAACAGCCAGGTGAGGGAGGCAGGTGGAAAAGGCTTTGTGCCGTCCCTGCTCAGAGGGGATCCTCAGCACAGCCCTGAAGATCCGGACATAGGAGAAAACAATGAACATGAAACAACCAAGCGCTAAACAGCCACTAACAGCAACAAGCCCCAGTTCCCTGAGATGGGATTTTGAGCAGGAGAGCTTGAGGATCTGTGGGATTTCACAGAAGAACTGGCCCAGGGCATTGCCATGGCACAGGGGCAGGGAAAATGTATTGGCCGTGTGCATGAGAGCATTGAGAAAGGCACTGGCCCAGGCAGCTGCTGCCATGTGGGCACAAGCTCTGCTGCCCAGGAGGGTCCCATAGTGCAGGGGTTTGCAGATGGACACGTAGCGGTCATAGCACATCACAGTCAGGAGGAAATACTCTGATCCAAGGAAGAACAGAAAGAAAAAGACTTGGGAAGCACATCCAGTGTAGGAGATGTTGCTGGTGTCCCAGAGGGAATTGTGCATGGCTTTGGGGACAGTGGTGCAGATGGAGCCCAGGTCAGTGAGGGCCAGGTTGAGCAGGAAGAAGAACATGGGCGTGTGCAGGTGGTGGCCGCAGGCTACGGCGCTGATGATGAGGCCGTTGCCCAGGAGGGCAGCCAGGGAGATGCCCAGCAAGAGGCAGAAGTGCAGGAGCTGCAGCTGCCGCGTGTCTGCCAATGCCAGCAGCAGGAAGTGCCTGATGCAGCTGCTGTTGGACATTTGCTGGGGCTGCACATGGGCACCTGTTCATGGAGAAAGGACAGTGAAGACTTAGAGGAGACACCTGTAACGAAAGTCAAAGCCATTTCCCATTTACATCCTCTCTAACATACATGGACCTTCTTTTGTGTTTAAGAGTTCTGAGGTTTACATTTTAATCCTCCCCCATGTCTCTCCTGGTATTCTTGGATAGCAGAAACCCTCAGCAATTTTGCTGCCCTCCGGTAGAAGAGAGTGAATTCTCTGTGGCACGATGATGAGTGCAGAGTGAGGGCGATGGTCTGTCACTTCATTCTGTTAGGAGTTTCTCTGGGCTTTCACTTTTCTCAAATGGAGAATGTTCACATTCCCACATTTCTCTTAAAAACCCCCAGGTACTGCTGAGAGCACATGGATCCACCACAGCCCAGCTCCACATTTGTAGCCAAGGACTCACATTGCTCATTTCACCAACCCAGAAGCATTTTCAGTGTCACAACACCTCTGCTATTCCCCATCAATCTCATAACTCAGAGATGCTCTAGGACAGGTTTGCACCCTGGATTGGAGCTCCCAGCTTGGACTGAAATCTCAGGGAGACTTCCAGGTGTCCTTCTGATGGCATTGGACTGTGGGAGATGCAGCTCCTTCCCTGGCTGCACTGACAGCATTGCCCAGAGCCAGGCTCTGGGGACAGCGTCACCCTGAGCCAGCTATGCCCCCTCCAGAGCCCCCAGGGCCGGGCAGCTGCTCCCAGCCCTGTGCTCTGCAGAGGGAACTGGGCCCAGGGCTGCAGAGCTGCCCCACGGCTCTGCTGCAGCTCTGCCTGCACAGGAGGGGCTGCACGCCTTGGAGCCCTGGCCCTGAGGGCAGAGGCTTGGCTGGGGCACAGGAGGGAGGGGGCTTGTTCAGAGGGAGGGGCTGCACTGCAGGGGCTCCTGTGGGCATCTCTCAACTCTCCCTGCCACAGCATTGCTGGGGTTTGTGTTCTCTCATTGCCTGATCTTCTCTCTGCTTCCTGCAGATTTCCCTCCTGCAGGTGTTTCCCTGAGCCTGATCTCTCCCTGCCAGCACTCACAGACCCCAAATCTCTGTGCCCTCTCCTTGGCCCTACAGAACCCTGTCTGTTTTCAGGGCAGTGGCTGGGGACAGGTTCTGTTTGCAGCTTGGAGAAAGGACAGCTCAGACTGAGCCTGATGGCTCCAGCAAAGGTGATGCTGCTGCTGTCCATGGGCAGAGTGGCTGAGAGCACATTAGGGATCTCCTGTGAACCTATTGATCACTAAAAGTAACAGTGTGGATGTCTCAGGCACTTTTCAAAATTCATAATTCATATTTCATATTTAGACTTTAATATTTAACACCCCTCTATAGTAACATCAAGACAACCCCGACAAAGGGAAGAATGACGAGGGGACTCTATTGATATCAGAAGGCAAATTAATAACTTTATTATAATATATTCTTCTACACTATATTACACTGAATCTGTACAAGCACTCCACTCTACTGAATAGCATCTCATGACTGTCAGCCAACAATCCAAACAGACACATGTGAATTCAATTGGTCAATGAATCAGAACACTCACACCAGAATCTAAATACCAATTCCCTTCAGGTAAACTATCTTCCAAAATGCATTCCACTTGTGCACAACAAGAGGAACATCAATTGAGATAAGAATTGACTTTCCTTTCTCTGAGGTTCCTCACTTCAATTCCCAGAAAATATCCTCGAGAAGCTGTGCCTTGCTTTTCTCAGTGAAGAGAAATGCAGCCACACCCCTCCCTGCCATTCTCCAGTAGAAGGAAACTGAATAAAAAGTCTTAGGATATTTCCTCATTTTTATAAAATTCTTGTCTTGGAAATATTCTCTGACTGACCAGAACCCCTCAGCATGTCAGAGCTTCATGAGCATTTCACCTCCCCTGCACCAGAAATACTCAGACTTGTACTCACAGGCTCTGCAGGCATTGGCATGTTCCAGCTGCAGGAGATGGCTCCAGGAGCTGCAGCTGCACTGTCCTGCAGCCAGAGGTTCCTGTGCCAAGGGCTGGCAGTGATTGTGCCCCAGGCACTTCTCAGCCCCTTCCCAGCCCTGACTGATTGAAGCTCTCTGTGCCTCTGGGCTGTGCCCGGGCTGGCTGCAGGCAGTGCCCCAGCCCTGCTGGGCTGGCACAAGAGCTGCTCATCAAGAGAAATGTGCTTTTGAAGCTCTTCTTGGTGACCAGGAGCTGCCTCTGTGCCAGGAGCCCAGCCCAGCTCAGCAGCACAGACACAGCACAAGGACTTTAATCAGCCTCTGGGGCTTTGTGCTCAGGCCCTGAACATCAGTCCCTGAGAGGGAGCTGAAGAAACCTCTCCAGAACTCCAAGGCAGAATCCAACTCCAAAGTTTCGTGGACTTTTAATGGGTCCCAGAGAGGGACACGACTGAGCAAGTGTCCCCAGGCCCCAGGCAGAGCAGAGAACTGCAGGCAGTGGTGACAGGTGGGGACAAAGAGAAGCCAAGTCTTGGTGCCCTGGGGCACAGCAGGGTCTGTGCCAGCAAGGGCTGGGAGGAGACACCTTGTGCTGAGGCCCTGGGGCCTCCTGGCCCAGCCCCAGCCAGGCTGGGCACTGTCAGCCCCTTGTGCTGCCCTCAGCATCCCCCCCTAGCCCACATCCCAGTGGCCTCAAGGATCTGCTGCAAGGAGTCCCTGGGGAGCCTTGCTCAGCAATGGCCCTGGGGGCTCCTTCATGCTCCCTGCAGGGACTGCAGCTTTTTCAAAGGACTTTGGCTTTGGCTTTTGCCTTGCAGTCTCTGAGAGGTTTGTGCAATCATGGCCTCCAATTATCTGCTGTAATTAGTCCCTGGAGAGGCTTTGTCAGTAACAACACTCAGTGGGGCTCATTAATACTTCAAGGTACTTCAGTTATTTAAGCTACTTGGTGTTTCCCTTTGATACAGATGCTATGAGAAAGATTGTGCAGTCACAGCCTCCAATTATCTGCTGTAATTAGTCCCTGGAGAGGCTTTGTCAGTAAGGAGACTCAGTGGGGTCATTAATGCTTCAAGGTACTCAATTATTTTAAGGTACTTGGTGTTTCATTTTTGATACAGACTCTGTGAGAAGTTTGTGCAATCATGGCCCCAATCATTTGCTTAATGAGTCCCTTGAGAGCTTTGTACTGACACTCAGTGGGGCTCATCAATGCCTTGAGATACTCAAGGTTTTTAAGGTACTTTGGATGTTCCTTTCCACTCTGAATCTCTGAGAGGTGTTTTGTCCAATTTCTGCCTCCAATTCTCTCCTCCAAGGACTCCATGAGGAGCCTGTGTTGGAGATGGACCTCAGTGGGACCCATTCATGCCTTGAGACACTTTGGGGTTTTCTTTTGACTTTGACTCCTGGAAAGTTTTTTTGCAATCTCCTCTCAGGCCCTGAGGTTCCAGACTCAGCTTCAAATTCACCACGGGGCTCATTAGGATCAAGCAAGTCCTGACAAACCATGGCTCTGCCTTGATTTCCTCTGGTCTGGAGCAGTTCAGCAGGAAGATTTCTTTTTACTGTTATAGAGAAATATTTCAAAGAGCTTCTAAGTAATATGTATTCCTATCTCAAAGGGTGTCTTTTATTTCTCTTTCTATTATACAAAAGGTGATTGCAGTATTCTGTGATTGATATTGATCCAGGGTCTCTCCTAAGGAGGTCTGGCCAGGTCAGTGAAGTTGTACCTTGAGAGGTGACCCCGTGTGGACAACCTTGCCCCACATTCCCCAACCCCATGTGAGAAAAGATTTTCACTTTCAGAAATGTAAATGCTTTATTAAGACCATATCAAAATAAAGCAGAAGACTGAAGAAAGAAAAGAATACAGCAGCAGGAGCAAAGGATTCAGTCACTGTGTGCTCATCTACAAAATGGATGTTCTGTCTTTCATACCTCTAGCCCCTCCCAAAGTCTTGTCAATTGACTCCTTCTTCTCTGTCCAGTGCTGGAGATCACTGTCTCACACCTTGATTGGAGGTCAGGTGCTGCCATAGGAACAAGCCAACCCTCCCAAATGCCCCAACTACTGAGGCCATCCTGTGATAGCAATGCAAGGGGGAGGGGAAAGATAACTGTACATCTACAAAACTTCTCTTAACATATATTTAACATTCACCCCTTAATTGTGAGAGTCAACCCTAGGATTACTCTTCTATAACAAACTCACCTTTCTTTTTCTATAAGTCATTTTGTTCAAACAATTGAGTCAAAATTTTTCTCTCTCTCTTGAATGAGTCATACCAGCATCTGTTGATGTGGGCAAGGACAGTGGGAACAGGAAAATAAAATCTCAGGTTTTCCTTAGACACACTTATCTGGAATGGGCAAAAGGGCATCCCAGAGGTCCAGTGTGGCTTTGACTCCCATCTACCGTGCCTGTGTGGCTGCTGCCCATAGTTGGTGCATCTTAGGGGTGAGCACAGAGGCCAACTTGGTCCTGCCCTCCAGTCCCTGTTGAATTAAAAGACAACTGAGGAATTACAGAGGTCTGGAATGCCCTTTTGTCCCTACCTTACCATGCCTACGGGGTTGCTACCCACAGCAGGGCTATGGAGCCTTCTTGGTAGCAAACAAAGGGGCCAACCCGACCTTGCCCTCCTTCCTTTGTCTTATTTTCTTAAAGAAGCTGTCCCATTGCCTTTTACAGTCCCTTGTGTACTTCCCCTCAACAGATGCTGGTAATTCTCAGCCATGAAAACAGGAAGACAGTTCTCGAGCTGGCTGGTGGAAGCTTGACTCTGCTTTTTGGGCATCTTGGTGTTTTCCTGATTGTCTCTCAGTCTCTGCTTGAGAGTCAATCTTGTTTCACCCAGCCTGGATGTTACAGTCCACTCTTTGGGTTCTTCTCCTGGGCCTTTGACTCTGTTGCCATGAGTCCATCCCCGCTCTGCAGCTCGCACGGCCGATTCGGTGGTGAGCAGTGCCTGAAAGGGACCTTCCCACTGGGGAGTTAGAGGCTGATCTCTCCATGGCTTAATCATCACCCAATCCCCGGGATTAATATTATGGATTCTGAAATCCAGGGTGGTAGTTTGAGGAATTGCCCCTTTATGTCTTAGCCCTTCTAAGGTTTGTGCTATAGACATCACTTATTTCTTGGCATTGGCTTCCCCTTCCTCATGGGTGGCAGCCTTCTGGGGTGAGGTCAGGAAGGGAAACCCAAACATCATTTCATAGGGTGGGACCCCCAGATCTGACTGGGGTTGGGTTCTAATTCTTAATAAGGCCAAAGGGAGACATTTTATCCATGACATTTGGGTTTCAATCATTAGCTTAACTGGAGCTCTTTTAGGAGTTTGATTCATTTTCTCAACCCCACTGGAACTCTGTGGATGCCATGGAGTGTGTAATTCCCATTTTACTCCCAGGGCCTGAAAGACTCTCTGAAATATCTCTGATGTGAAATGAGTTCCCCAGTCTGAATCAATCCTGTTTGCCATCCCATATTGGGTAATGATTGATTCTAGAAGTGTTTTACTCACAACACTGGCACTGCCTTTCACAGTGGGCACCATCTCTACACAATGAGCCCTGTGATCTATGATCACTGGCAAAACTTCCACTGTTGTACCTGGGGAAGCTCAGTAAAGTCTCCTTGGATGTTTTTAAAAATCTGTAAGGCCAGTTCTCGCCCTCCTCTGGGTATTTTCCTCATGATCTTCTTATTCACTTGTTGACATATCACAAGCAGTTCAGTCACCTGCTTAGCTATCCTGAATATTCCTATGCATCCCAAATCCCTTAGAAATTGATCACTTAGTACTTGTGTACCCCAGTGTTTTTTCCCAAGTATGCCTTCTAGCATTTTCCTGGCCAAGGGTTTATTCAACATTTGCCTCCCATCTGCTAATCTCCACTTCCCTGCGTTATCTTTATTGGCTCCTATTTTAAGGAGTTCTTCCTCTTCTGTCCCACTGAATACAGAGACTTTTTGCATTTGTCTCATGGATGTTAATACTATTATTAGTTTTTGTCTCTAATTCAGTTGCATTTTTAGCTTCTAAATCTGCTAAATTGTTCCCTCGCTCCTCCTGAGTGGCCCCTTTTTGATGTCCTTTAACATATACCACCACTGCTACTACGTCTGGTAATTGTAAGGTTTCTAACACTTCTAAAATCAGTTTTTCATGAATCACTCCCTTTCACTTTGAATTAAATAGCCCCCTCTCTTCCCAAATTTTTTCCAAAGGTATGCACTATTCCAAAAGTGTATTTTGAGTCCTGTATATATTGTTCTCCTTTTCCATGCTAATATTTCCAGAGCTCCTTTTAGGGCATATAGTTCACATGCTATAGATCACATGCTGACCAGTTGTAAGGTAACTTTCTCTTTTTTTTCTCTTTTTTTTCTTCTGCTAACTTTTCATACAAGAACTGGATGGCCTGCATGTATCCTTTGTTGCAGACATCTTTCATGAAAAATCCTTTCTTAGGATTTTTCCTTGTGAGAAGCTGCAGTTTCAGCAACCAAAGTAAACAATGGTTATCTGCTGCTGTGGAATGCAACAGGCAGACCCGTGATTGGTCTCCTGTGGGTGTTTGGATTTCTTGACCACTCATGGCAGAGCTGGCTCTTGCTCTGTCTGAGACACAGATCTTTGTTATTCATTCTTTTCTATTCTTAGCTTAGCTAGCTTCTGAAGAAACCTTTTCCTTTCTATTGCTTTTTAGTATAGTCTTAATGTAACATATATCACAAAATAATAAATCAAGCCTTCTGATCATGGAGTCAACATTCTCGTCTCTTCTTCATCCTGAAAACCCTTGTGACCACAGTCACACACATCATGCTCAGGGTATGAAGGGGGGGAACAAGGAGGAAGGGGGAATTTTGGAGGGAGGGTTTCTGCCTTCCCAGGTAACACTTAGGCAAGAGGAGGCCCTGTTTCTCCAGTGGGCAGGGTCACTACCAAAGACACAGACATCAACTGAAGGAATTGTGTCATTTATATCATGCAAGGCTGCAAAGAATTACAAAAGGATAAGCTCAGCAAAGCACATCATCATTAGCAAAGAATTACAAAAGAAGCTCAGCAATCCATCAGTACTCATCATTACATTTTGATGACTAACCCCTTGGTGAAACTCTAGAGGTGTTTGTGGCAGACAAAGATTCTGGCTGACTATCAAGGTACACCTTACAGACACCTGTAGTACTTTAGTGACACTGTTCCTTCATCCATTTTTCTCTATCTCATTTGAGTTAGGAACAAGAATTCCGTTGTCCATGGAGCTGGCACCATGGTAATTCCAGAATAATGCCCCCAGGCCCTTTGCTGTTCAGCTTTACCATGCTGTCTGTGGCTAACAAGGCCTGGGGGGGCCCTTTCCCCTCGGGCTGGAAGGGGCCGAGTCCCAGTCCCTGAGGGGCACCCGGGCTCCTGGATGCAATTCCTGTGCAAGTCCCTCAGTGTCACAGCAGCCTTCCCATGGAGCCCCGTGGATCAGAGCATTTCCCAAAGGGGCCCTTGGGGCAAACAGGGAGATTTGGTCTGGCAGGATGTGGAAAACAATATCCTGTCAGATCTACTTGTTCTCACACAGAACACTTGGCTGCAGGGACACATTCCCATTGTTCCTGCCCAGGTTTCAGGACTCAGAGTTGTCTTTCCCAAGAGCTGCTCCTTCAGCTGCCTCGGGAGGGCCATTTGGCCTCTGGACCCACACTCTGGCTCCATTATTGGGGCTGCTGGATCCAAACCCTTTATCTCCACAAACGGTGGTGATTGGAGCTGGATCTCCTTTCTTCACAATCCTTCTTAAAATTGCAATATTGATAACTGTGCTACCCTGTCATGGGGTTGACTAATCCAATCCTGGTCACTATTGTTTAACACAATTCCTTTAATTTCTCCTTGATATCTGCAACAATAATTCCTCCTCTCATGACAGGAACACTTTGCAAGGCCAAGCTCGAGTGAGCAGTTATCAAACCAAAGTGCCCTGGAGGAATCTGAATTCCTGTTTCAGTATTGATAGCTCTCATTTGCTTTGAATTTCTCCTCATTAATTCCAATGCATGAAGGCCCAGCCCTGCAGCCTCTGGGCTGGCCCTGCCAGGGGCCATCACAGCCAGAACAATTTCCCAGGCAGCCCAAGTCTCACTGCCCATGGTTGGATTTGCAAACTGGGGGCAGCCGTGCACAGCCAGGGGGTTTCCATTTCCCCAGTGGGCCATTGTTAAGGGCATGGAGCACATCTGGGAGATGGGTTCTCCATGGGCAAAGGTTCCCATCTCCTCATTTTGTCAACTGCTTTTTAAACAACCCCTTCACCCGTGCAACCAATCCTGCAGCTTGTGCATAGTCTGGTACATGAAAAACCCTGCAGGCTTAATCACTGAATTTTTCACAGGAACAGACAAAGCACTCTGCATCACAGTATCAGCAAACCCTGTAAAAATAGCCAATTTCCTCCCTTCCTCCTTTTTTCAATGTATACAATCTCACAAAGTTGACCACTGACATTAGGGTCCTGGCCAATCCTGTTCTGTAGGGTATTTAGTGTTACATCCCTGAGCAGCCAAAGCTACCAAATTAGTATTGTCAGCACTACTTCACATTATTATAATTTTATATGTAGATATACATTTGATATAGATAGACAGACCTAGACATCTATATAAAAATATATAACAAATATATATGAAGGTCTTATTGTACTATAAATACATATATAGTATTTTATTATATTGATATTTCACTTGCACAAATGCATCTGAGCTCAGGATTAAAACCTTCTCTTGCTCCGTGTGGGAACATTCCAACAATAATTGTTCCTTCTGAAGGTGCTGTTTCCAATGTACTCTTAACAAATTCATCTTTGTCTGCCCAAACCCACAAGTTCTTTTCCTTTCCCATGTGCAATTTGTGGATGCATTTGAAGCCATCCAGGGGTGCAGCCTCTTTTACCCGACTGCCCCACTGCTCCCACGGGGCTCCAACCTCAGCCCACTCCAGAGCCAGGGAACTCCAGGGAAGGGCTTCCCATCTGGGAATTTCTGATGGCACTGATTCCTCACATTGACACTGAACAAGTGACATTTTGTTGGGATCTGGCCAGACTGGGCCAGTTTTGTTTTGCCAGTGGGCAGGGTCAGCACCAAAGACACAGACACCAACTGAAGGAATCAGTGTCATTTCCTGCAGCTCAAAGCAGCAAAGAATCACAACAGGAGCAGCTCAGCAATGAACCCAACCATCCCCACCAAAGATTGCCTGCAGTGATTGAGAAAGATCCAGCCCCAGTTACCCTCAGCCTTTACCATCACCCAGACCCACACAGCAGCTGGGGAAGCTGTCACAGCCAAGGGCTGCAGAGCCACTCCTGGGCACTGGCAATTCTGCAGGTGCCTCCAGCCACAGGTGAGGCTCCAACCCCGCTGGGAGAGGGCCCAGCTCTGACAGTGCTGAATGGACAAACTGACAGCACTGCTAGTGTGGCAACATCTGGTTTCATCCTCTCTTGGCTCCCTCCCAAAGGCTGGCCAGGGCCCCAGGAGGAACCAAGGGAGGTGACTTTGACCATTCAGCCTCAAACAAGGCCAGATGTCAGATTTCATGGCCTTGTCCGGCTTCTAAATACACAAAGGTCAATACATGTTTCACTAATGAGTGGCTACATCTATCACAGTGCTAATGACCATGCATATTTCATTAGGGAGCAGATACAAAGATAACCTTTGGTTGGAAGGTTCATCCAAAGGCCACCTTGGGCTCAGGGCCTGCTGTTCAGGCCTCACTCAGGGCTGCTGTCCAGGCCTTGGCACTTCAGGGACGTGGTTTAGTGCTGGGCTTGGCACTGCTGGGTGAGCGGCTGCACTGGGTGAGCTCAGAGGGCTTTTCCAACAGAAAGGATTCTATGATTCCATGATTCTATCCACTGCATTCAGCTGGGTTCATGTTAGCAGCATTCCTTTGCTCCAAAAGTTCCCTCTTGCCCAGCTCCTGTGGCCTGAGGCTTCAGCTCCTTCAGCTCCTGGGGCTGAGCTGCTCATGCTGAACGAGATGACTCGGAGAGAAGAACACAGTCCATGCAATTCCTTCTGGGACACGGAGAGGGGAGGCTGTGCAAACAGGAGCATTGTTTGCTGTGGCCTCCTCTCTGCCCTTCACGCCTTTCAGCGCTTTGAACCAGCCCAGAGCTTTCTCCAAGAGTGCAATGGAGCAGCTGTTCCTGCTCCTGGCTCTGGCTCTCTCCAGTCTCTGCCCTTGCCTGCTTCTGTCCCTCGTGCTGTGCCCTCTGTTCCCCCAGGGCTGGCTGGCTGCTGCCCAGGACTGTGGCACTGGCACAGATCCAGTGCTCCAGAGCCTCCTTTCTGTGCCCTTGGAGCTGCCTGGGCACAGCAGCCTTTTCCACCTGGAAGCTCCCCATGGACAGGGAGTGCCCAGCTCCGTTCCTTGCACAGCCTCCAGGAGCCCAGGGCTGCCATCTCAAGTCCCTGCTGGCACTGGGGGCTCCCAGGTGCCTCAGGCTGCTGTGACACCGCTGCACACGGGAGGGAACAGGGGCAGGGGCTGTGCTGAAAGTCAGCTCCATCTGCTGCTGCTGCTGCTGCTGCTGCTGCTGCTGCTGCTGTGGGGTCATTTGTGCAGCCCTGGCCCAGAGTCAGGGATCAGATCCTGCCAGTCTCTTCCAGCCCTGGCTGCTCAGAGTTTGGGCCTTGGAGCCTCAGCTGGGCAAAGGCAGCTGCGCCTGGTCCCTCTGTGTGCCCGTGTTCAGCAGTGCTGCTCCATCAGTCTGTGCCCAGCAATGGGGAAAAGCCTCAGCCCTGCAGGGCCAGGAGCTGCTGGGCTCTGCCTGAGCAGCTCAGCCAGCAGGAAGGGAGCTGCTCCACACAGGAACCAGGAGCAGAGGACATTCCTTATATAGGACATGTTTTCTATTTAAAGGAAAAAAAAAGGAAAAAGGAAAAAATAGGTAAATTGTAAAAGATAAGAATAAAATCCAAGTGTGAGAGAAAAAATATAACATAATGTTAGTGAAAAAAACAAAACATAAATGCAAAGTTACATTCTTTGCATTAGGAGGTACATGATCTTTTTAAAAAGAGAACTCAGTTATTTACATTGTAAATGTGCTGATGCCATGGATCCATCTTGCTGACTTCAGCACCCTTTTTTAAAAGTTTTTGAGGTTGTTTCCAACATTGTTAAATTGTGGGTGAAGCAATGGGAAATTGCTTTGTGCCCTGCCAGCTCCAAGCAGGACTGGGAATGGAAACTCTGTCAAACCCCAAATCCTTTAGAAGATGCCCTTCCTTCTCAGCCTGGAAATGAGCTGCACATTCCCTTTGAAACTGTCAGGGATTTCTTAAACACACAAAGTCCCACTGACAGCTTTTTGCTCTGGTTTGGCAGTGCAGAAGGGCAATTCTCCATCCACCAGCTCCAGACTGCACTGCCTCAGGAGCATGGCCCACTCGCCAGCTTTGGCCCACTCGTGGCACTGCTAGAGGAGGAAGAAAGTGCAACTGCACAATTCCAGCCAATCAAGAAGGAAGAGTGGGACAGACAAAACTTCCTGTGCAGATCCAGGCATTCAGCTGGGACTGTGGAGAGTTTGGGTCCTTGCCAATTGGATGTGTGTCCCCAGCTGCAATCTCTGGGCCTGCAGCAGAGTCTCACTCACCTGCCAAAGCAGAAAGCTCAGGCGCTGTGCTGGCAACGGGCTCGTCTGATGCAGAGCTGTCAGAGCAATGTGAGGGCAGAGCCAGCCCAGCTGGGCCCAGGGCTGAGCCCAGCAGAGCCCTGGCAGAGCCCAGAGCAGCCTCAGCAGCTGCAGAGCCCGGCTGCAAGGAGAGAAAGCAGAAACCGCCCGTCAGCTGAGGGCTCCTGTGCCCTTGTGCCAAGGCCTGCGGTGCCCAGGCCATGCTGGCTGTGCCCAGAGCTGTGCCCAGAGCTGCCCATCCCTGCTGCCTTTGGCAGCAGAGCAGGAGGGCAGGACATGTGCCCAGCCTGCAGCCAGCCACGGCACATCCAGCCCTCAGCAGCTGCCCAGAGCAGGATGCTCCTGTGCTCGCTGCCATCTCCCAAAAGCTCTGATCCCACCCTGCCAAGCACACAGGGACCCACCTCACGCCACCCACGGCTGCAAGAAAAGCTGCTCCCAAACCATGTCCTCAGCCTTCTCCAAGGGCACGGCCCATCCATGCCACAGCTGCTCCCAAGCACTTCCCCATCCACACTGGACCACCTCGAACGCTTCCTCTGGAAAAACAAACAACACATTCTTGAAAAGAGATTAGATGCAAAAAGGGAAAGCAAGAAAAACGGGAAAAACTCTTATTGCTGTTAAGGCCTTATTGCTGTTAAGGCCTTGAGGGAGGCCTAACTCCTACATGGTAGGGAAAAACCCAGCCATGGCTGAGGGAAGCCCACACTTTCTCTCTTCCCCCCTGCACTGCCCCCAAAATCACCGTGATCCCAAAGCAAACAAGGGCAGCTGAGCAGCCCAAGCCCTTCCTTGCCTGCACAGCAAAGCAGCCCCTGCACAGGTTCTGGAGTCCCACCTCTGCTCCCACCATGGGGCTTTGTTTGTGTCAGGCTGGCTGCCCCAGCCCCAGCCCCAGCCCCAGCCCGGGGCACGGTGGGTGCTGGGGGCTGTTGGCAGGGCCAGGAGCCCAATCCCATTTTGTACCCAGCCCAGCCCATCCCCACAGCCCTGCCAAAAAGCAGCTGGGCAGCGACTGAAGGATGAGTTGCATCTGCCCCAGCAAAGGGGGAACCTTTGCTTCCCAGCCAGGCTGGGCCGTGCCCAAATCTGGCAGAATTTCCCCAGCTGGGGACTCCTCGGCAAATTCCCTGTGGAGCCTGGCTTTGAAGAAGGTGCCAGAATCAAAGTCCATCACCTTCAGCCTCCAGTGGCCAGGCTGAGGAAGAGCTTGTCATCCTTGATGTCATCCTGGCTGTCTCCAGCAGCAGCAGCAGCAGCAGCAGCAGCAGCAGCAGCAGCAGCAGCATCCCCAGCCGGTACAGCTTCTCCAGGGGCTCCTGCTCCTTCCCTGGGGGGACACCAGGCTCTCAGGGCTCTGCCCAGGGCCCCAGCTGTCAGGGAACCAGGACAAGCAAAACCAGCTTGGATGGCGGCCACCAGTGCTGGGCAGAGCAGCTCAGCTCCAGCACAAGGGCTGCGTGTGCCCATCCCATGGCCCCGGTGCAGTGACACAGGCAGCACAAAAAGGGCTGGGTTCCTCTGCTTCTCATTGCCAAGGCATGTGTGGAGCTGGAACTTACCAGGGCCCTGGATACTCCAGGGACCTGGAGAACCATTGCCAGCAACTGGGAAAATCCTAGGTGCTCCATCCACCCATAGATGAGGTCTCAAAATTACCCCGAAAGCGGGTCCAGCTTTTAGAGGCCAAAAAGAGCAAGTCCAAGTGACTTGATGATATTTTTAGCCCAGAAAGCCCTGCTGCTGATGGCACACTTCACAATCAGCAGGGGACACAGCTAGGCCAAAGCCCAGACCTCTGCTGGGAGCCTTTCCCCTCAAACACCCTTCAAACAAACCTCCATGCAAGTCAGTTGGGAAAGTTTCTTCAAAGGAGACCTTGCTGGCACATAACTACACAGGGTTATGGGAAAGATTCTGAAGCAGTGGTTCTGGAGTCAAAGAGCCAGCCCTAAAAGTCCCTGTCATCTATTTGTAGCTAAATCCCACTTTGGGGGAGTTGAAGGAGTTTGGAATGAGCTAGAGAGCAGACCTCTGAGTTTTTTAGATGATGCCATTGCTTTTTCTTCTCTTCTACATAGACAGGAAGGGTGAGTTGGGCTCCCATCTCCACCGCATGGCTCACAGGGCCGCAAGACTTGTAGTTCCAAGAGCTTTGAAGGATTTCTTGGCCAAGAAGACACGGCCAACAAGGATATTTATGTTTTGCAGCCAATCCTTCAATATTTCCTCTTAGGGACTCATGCTCTCGGGGTCTCTAGCTGCTCAGAGTGACCCCGAGATAAGTTAGAAAGTCTCTTTTCCCAGCCCGGTGGTCGAAGAAGGAGTAAGAGCTCTTCATTTCTCGGTCTCAAGGTTGTTTCTTGTATCTTATCTATAAAATTCTTTCTCCTGTCCTGCCGAGGTCTGCTCAGCAAGACAGTCTAAGGCACTCTGCCTCCCCCGGGGCGGTGTTATCTTTTTCTACTAAAAACAACTACCTGTACAATATTTACAATTACTTTCCCATACCTATCATCTCCGTTAGACTGTGAGCTTCTACTCTAAACCAATCGAAAAGTGCCAACATCACAGCAGAAGATGGAGGCCAAGAAGAAGAAGAAGGAGAAAGGCTGGACATGCCCAGATTCCTCCATCTTGCCCCCTGAAGCCCCATTCTAAAAAGCCCCAAAATCTATTTTTCCACTCTGTGATAAATTCCCTTTCATTTGGTGGCTTGTCATTCTTCATACAAGGTTGGGAATTGTTTTTTCCAAGGGCTAAATCAAAGGCACAGGGGTCTTGGGCTCTGTGCCAAGGTCTCTGAGCCCTCTGACAGGGTCTCGAGTCCTGCAGGGCAGCCCGAGGAATTTCCTGGCTTCCCACATCATGCTACAGTGGTGGCTTCCTTAGCCAATCATGCCATGACGCAACAAACCTACAGCACTGCATCCTAAACTTCTTGTTTACTGTTGTAACTACTTGGATTTTTTCTAGATCTCGAACTCTAAAACTCTAAACATTCCTCCACTTCAACTTTCCTCCCCGTGTCTCTGCTAGAAACTAGAAATCCGCATTCTGACTTCTAGCACCTGAGTTCGGAAGCCCTTTCCAAGGTCTCAGATCAAATCCTGTGTTTAATTCTGAGCTTTGCTGACAAGACCAAAGGTCTGACATTTCTCTGGATTTGGCTTTCCAACAACACTGAGATGCTGTTAGTTGCAGAGTGCCCAGGATATGTCTTGGAAGTCAACTCTGGCAGGAAGAAGGCGGCTGCCAGGGGGCTGCTTGTGGCCTCTGACAGCCCCATTGCTCAGGGCTTGCCAGCACCCCAGCCCCTCAGGCCCTGCCCCAGCCCGGCCAAGCTGCCCGGCAGCAGCGCCGCAGCCCCACAGCAGCTCCAGAGCAACCCCGTGCAGAGGCACCTGGGAGCCCTCAGCAAGGCAGGCAGCAGCAGAGGGGCAGGAGGGCACGGATGGCGCTTCCTGCCTGGCACAGGGCTTGTGGCCATCTCCAGGCACCGCTCTGGCAGGGATCCCCGCAGCTCCGGCCCCTGCCCAGCCGCTCTGTGGGCAGCACAAAGGCTTCCGCAGAGCCACCACGGGCCAAGGGGCTTCTGGCCATTTTCCCTGCAGCACTGCATGCATGGGCAACATGCTAAGTAGAAGCAGGCTTTTCTCCACTTTCCCTATGCCCTATGAACCCTGGGCAGCAAAGAAAATCTCCTGAGAGTGTGTATATTATAACAGGGTATATATTTACATCGGGTAAAAGATAGAATGGAAGAAAAGAAAAATCTTAAAGAAAAGGAAAAATCCCCACTGGCTCAGGCTGCCCCAGCAAAGAGAGCCTCCGGGATCAGCTGTCCTCAGAGCTCCAGCAGTGCAGCCAGCCCAGCCGTGACAGACGAGGCCGAGTGATCCATGCCCTGTGCAGCTGGTCGTGCAGCCTCTGGAAGATGGAATATCGCCCACTGGCTGTTGCTCGGAGGACATGCAGTGTTTCAAGTGCCAGCTCTGACACGGCACTGCTCATGTCCTCCCTCAGGTGTTCCAGGGCTGCAAGAGAGAGGAACAGAGCCATGGTCAGATGCCGGATCTGCGGGGAGCCGAGGAGAGCCCCCTGCCAGGGCCATCTCAGCCGGCTCTTGCCATGGCCAGGAGGGAGCAGGGAGCAAGGGGATCAGCCCGAAGCTGCTGGCCACCAATGGCCCACGTGGCCCTGAAATCTCAGTGTGCTCTACCCCCAGGAGCAGAGCCCTCCGCAGCCGGGGCAGGGCTTGCAGCTCTCCCCCCGGCAGCCCCTGCTGCCAGCCCGCTGGCCTCACTCACCAGTGCAGATCAGCTGCAGCTCTTGCTGCTGCCCCCTCAGGTGCCGCCCGGCCATGCCTGTGAACACAGAGCCTGTCACGGCGCCAGCGGCACAGCTCCCTGCCAGCGGCGCTGCCGGCGCTGTGGCCACACGGGCTGCTGGCCCGGCAGGGCTCAGCCCGGCCCTTGGCGCACGCTGCCGCCCCAGGGCACGGCTGCCAGAGGGCGGCAGCAGCAATGCCCAGCCCAGGCGGGGCTCCACGGCGCCGGGCCCGGCTGGCGCTGCCAGGGCAGCAGGCGGGGCCGGGGCCGAGCTGCGGCGGGCCGGGGAGGGAGCCCGGGCTCGTGGCTCACCCATGAACCTGATGGCCGCCTCTCGCAGGGGCTCCTGTGGGCTCTGCAGGTAGCGCAGGGCCCGTCGCAGGTGCTCGGCCGCTCGGCTCCTGTCCTCTGCCAGCTGCAGAGAGCGGCAGGAGGGAAGGGGTTGGCGCGGGCTCAGCCCCTGGGCCGGGCGCTGCCGGCGCCCAGCCCCGGCCTCCCCTGCCCGCACAGCCCTGAGGCGCGGCCACAGCAGCCGCTGGCCAAGGGCTCCCGAGGGCAGGGGGCAGAGGGCCGGCTGCTGCCCGGGGAGCCGCGGTGCCGGCCCGCAGCCCCGCCGGGCCGGGGCTCCATGGGCACCCGGCTCGGGCCCACGGGAGCCTGGAGAAGAGCCCCCGCGGCCTCTGGCTGCAGCCGCGGGCAGGGGCACAGCTGCCCGGCCCGCACACTGAGCACCGCCCTCAGGGGCCTTCTCCAGGCTGAGCCTGGGCGTTCTCGGCTTCTCTTACCAAGCGCTCGCCAAACCTCCATGTCTGATCCACCTGGGGCATTTGTTCGAGATTCTTCCTCTTCAGGAATCTGGCTGCAGAGTGCAGCGTTTCCCGGGAGGCCTGGAGAGCAGCAGAGACACGGTGTTGGCCCCACAGGCCAGGGCACAGGAGCATCCCAGTGCCACAACCTGGAGGAGGCTGCAGCCTGAGAGCTGCCAGGGCAGGAGGCAGCCCAGCCCCCTGCCAGGGGGACAGGAGGTGGCCACAGGTCCTCACCTCAGCAACAATCTGATTCTCATCATGGCAGTGGACGTAGAGTGGGACCAGGCTCTGGCGCACGTGGGACTTCAGGGCCTTTCTTCCATCTTCTCTTAAAAAGTCCAGCATCTCTTGAAAGACACACATGGAGCTCAGCTGCACCCAGATAACATCCTGTATGAGAGGAAGGGCAAAAGACCTCAGCATCAGCTGCTTCAGGCCGCCCAGGGCACAGGCCTGCATCTGCACAGGGCACCAAGTGTGCGGGCAGCAGCCGGCGGCCGTGGCTGTGGGCACAGAGCCTTACGTGGTCAAAGAGTGGCAGGAGCGCCTCAGCCAGCTGCAGGGCAAGGGGGGTGGCTATTGGGGCACCCCCAATATCCAGGAGCAAATATCGGAGAAGAAGAATGGTCATCCTGATCATGTGGCTATCATTTTCCTGCAGGAGCTCCACAAGACTTTGGGTCAGGCTCCCCATTTTTTCAGCCTGTGCAGAACACAAGTTTGTGAAAGGCCAGTCTGCTGCCGCAGGGCCCAGAGGCCAAAGGCCTGTCCCAAAGCACTGGGGCAGCTGAAGCGGGAGGCAGGAGAGCTGGGAGCAGCCGCCCCAGCGCCCCAAGCCCAGGCAAGGCCAAGCGACGGCGTTGCCCGGCCCCACGCTGCCTGCACGGCTTCAGCCACTGCCCCCTTCTCACCATCAAGGGATTCTTGCCCAGCACTACAAGGCCTCTGAGTGCCAAGTAACGCCTGGCCCTGTGCTGGCTCTGCAGGTTCTGTGCCATGATCTGCAGAACACTGTCACTGCATTCCCTCAAGTCCAGGCACTCGAGGACCTGAAAGGCACAGGGCAGTGACAGGGAGCCGGCCGGCAGGAGCCCGGAACCGCACAGGGCTGGGCCCAGGCACCAGCACAGGGCACGGGCACCGTTCTGGCAGCTGTGCCTACAAGAGGGCAGAGAGCTGGGAGGCAGCGCTGGCCTTGAGGCTCACCTCCACAAGGAATGCCAGGGCAGGGAAATCCCAGTATGGCATCTCTTGGCCCAGCATGGTGAGCAGGTAGAATGCAATCCCGGAACAAAAGTGTAGGGCTGAATGGGAAATTTCTCTAAAGAGAGGAAAAAGGAAACAAGACCCTGAGCCAGTGGGGCAAATCTCTCCCAGGAGTGACTCACAGAGTTCTCATCTTTCCCCACCACCCTTGCAGCAAGGGGACCTGGGCCACTTGGGAGTTGCTTTCTCATGGGCACCCTCCTCTCCCAGCCTTTTCCAGTCTGCTTGGCCGTCCCGCACTGACAAGGCCCTCTGGCCCGTGACCACGGAAACTTTGCAGGACACCCCGGGCACAGAGCACAAATGTCAGAGGCAGTGGGGAGAAGGGGCTCTCACCTGGCCAGCAGAGCCACGGCAAAGTGGTGGGTGTCAAGAGAGAGCAGCGTGTCCCAGCCACACCTGCGTTCCATTGCCACCACCACATCCTCACAGCGGAGAAGGCAGAGCAGGGACTTCAGGGTGCGCACTGCAAACCTGTGTGCACAGCAAAGGCCAGGTGACGCTGGCAGCACTGGCTCCTTGGCAGGCCACGTGGCAGGGACAGGAGGAGTGGCATGGAGCACCTGTTGGGGCTGGTGGCAAGGCCGTGCTCTTGCTGGCATTGCTTCCAGAAGGCATCGACCTCCTCTGGCATCTCCAAGGTGCTGGAGAACACTTGGAAGAGCAGATGCACAAATAGGCGGGGGAAATACACCTTCAATATCCGTGGCAGACAGGGCACCTGCAGGATCTTCCACATCACCACGGTTGCCTGCAAGGGACAAAGGCCCCCCCCGAGACAGCGCTCAGTGCCCAGGCGTCCGTGTGGCAGGGCCCGAGCGTGGCAGGGAGAGGCCCGCAGAGACCTTGGCAGGGGGGCACGGGGCCTGCTGGGCCTGAAGCTGCCCCTGGGCCAGGTTTCAGGCCAGCGCCTGAGGCAGGCAGATGCAGTGGGGGAAGGAGGATGGAGAGCTGCTGGAGAGGCGGCCTTGGGGCCAGCAAAGGCCACTTGCAGAAACTCACAGCCAGGTTAAAGACAGCCGTTTGGTCCCCATCGGAGGTGCACGTGCTGTGCACTGGCCAGCTCCCCAGCACATCCAGGAGGATCAGCTGTACCAGCTCGGCAGTCCTGGCTGAGCCCATGATGGTCTTCCACATGGCCATGGCAGCTCTGGGGGTGAGAGCTCTGTCTCAGCGTGAGGAGCTGAGCTGGCTGCCAGCTCTGCCTCTGCCCACTGGCCCTGGCCAGCAGCAGCCAGGCAGCCCAGGCCTGTGGGGACAGAGCCCTGAGGGGCAGGGAGGGAGCATGGCAGCAGGCTCAGGGGCTGACGTGCCAGGGCTGGGAAAGGCAGCAGCCAGAGGGCCCTGGAAGTCTCTGTTGCTCAGACACCTGCGGCAGGCTGTACAGGCTGATGGGCTGGGGAGGCCTGAGCCCTCTGGGCAGGTGGGCCCCATACCTGTCACAGGACGGGGCCACACGCAGCAGCGTCAGGACTGCGTCATCTGGCTGTGCTTGCGTCAGAGCCAGCAGGGCCTCGTCCAGCCTGGCTTCAGCACAATCATTGGCCACGAGCCACTGGTGGATGAACCTCACCATGGCAGGCACCTGGAGAAGGCACAGGGAGACTTGGGAAGCTGCCAGGGGGAGCAATGTTCCCAGCTTGCCCAGAGAAGTGCTTCCCTTCCCAGCGCACTGCCATGTGGCCTCAAAGGCTCACAGCAACCAGCATGCGTGGCTTGGGAGGCCAAGCAATTCCTGGAAGGATCAAAGCCTGCCCACAGGCTGCTTACTTGGTTTGGATAGTAAAAACCTTCCTCTACAAGCATACACAGGAGGGCAGCACTGGGCTTGGATTTGAAGATGGGCGAGTATGGTCTGAGCCCAGCGCCCATGGCGATGGTCTCCTCCTCCTGCATTCTCTTGATGAATTTGCAGATGAACTGTAGGAGAAGGGCAGGAAGCCGGGGATGTTGCATGGAGTGCTGCACACACGGTGCTGGGCTGAGCAGGGAGAGCAGGCCCAGCCCAGGTGGGGGTGGCTGCAGGTACCTGCGCTGTGCTGCGGAAGCGGCCACGGCTGGATTCCTGCTCTTGTGTGCACTCCAGGGCTGCATCTGGCAAAGAGCGAGCGCAGCCAGAGCTGAGGGGCTGCGGGAGAGGCCGGAGAACACAGGCCAGCCCTGCGCTGCCCAGGCAGGGAGAGCCCCGGGATGGCCCAGGGGATGGAGCGCGGCCACTGCAGGGTGTCTGCCCAGGCCCTCTTCCGTCCTGTCCATGGGCATTTCCCCAGGGGATAGCATGGCATGGCATGGCATGGCATGGCATGGCATGGCATGGCATGGCATGGGGTCAAGCTGGCTGCAGACGCCAACCCTGTGGACCAGCTCTGCCACTCACCCTCCTGCAGTGGCTGGAACGGCACCACCTCCTCGGTCTCCTGTGCTGGGGCTGCTCCAGGGCCTTCTTCCTCCTCTTCCACCCAGGCCAGCTTGGGCACTCTCGGGGGTCTCTGCTCCATATCTCTGACTGGATTTGTGGCTATTTGCAGGTGAGATGCCTTGCAAAAGCTCCAAGTCACCAAGTCCTGCCTGGAAGGCACCTCCAAGACAGAAGCCTCAGGAAGGCTGCAGAACAGCAAGTCCTGCACTCGGTCTCAAGGGCTCCTGCCACAAGGACAGGAGACTCCTGTCAAGGATTGGGCTCTGGCCTCGAAGGCTCCTGCAGAAGAGAAGCCTCAGGGAGACCACGGGTCAGCAAGTCCTGTGGTCTGGCCTCGAGGTCACCTGCAGGAATAAGGCCTGGGAAAGGCTCCGGGTGGGACAGGAACGAGGGCGCTGTGCGGGGGCTCCTCACGGCACTGCTCTGTCCCGTTCTGCCCCGTTGCCTGTTCCCAGCAGCCGGGCAAGCTTCTATTTCCCACGTGTCACAAAGGGCCCTTGGACACCCGTTCTATGCCACAGTGACCGTGCTGCACCGTGTCACAAAGGGCCCCTGCACACACTGCCCCCTGCCCTGGGGCCGCCCCCAGCCCAGCCAAAGTGGCCCAGGCTGGAAGGAATGCCTGGCCCCAGGTGTCTAAGGCAGCCCCACAGGATCTTTAGGAAGGGCTCAGAGCATCAGCAAACGCTGCCCTGCTCTGCGGGCTCAGGGCAGCAGAAGGAGCCCCAGGGCTGCCGACGCAGCCGCGCTGGGAAGGGCACGGGGCCTTCCAGGGAAGCTGGCACGGCCTCCTTGGGACACCTCCCGGCCCGTGGCCATCCTAAACCCACGGGTGTGACACAGACAAGGAATGTGTGGGCCAGGGCACGAATGCTGCTCTGAGCCCTGGGGCCCGGGCAGCGCTGACAGCAGCAGCTGTGGCAGAGTCCCTGCCCAAGCAGAGCTGCCACCCCCGAGCCCTGGCAGCGCTGGTGCCCGTCTCCTGCCCCAGAGACCTGTGCCCCCGGGGGGCTGCTGTGCCACAGGGAGCCAAAGCCCACGTGCATTGGGGGCTGATGGCAGCAGCACCTGCAGCAACTGCTGGCAACACTTGGTCTCTGTCAGAAGCTCTTACTCTGTGCTGGAATTATTTTCTCATGGAAGTCATTTCCTGCACCACAAACACATCTTTGCCATGAAGAAACAGAAGAATCTGGCATTAAGGAATCCTCACTTCAGGAAAGTTTTACTTCCCATTGCTCAGCTCAAGTCGTTCCAAAATTTGCAAACTTCCCAAATTTATTGGGATGGCCTGAGAATCTGACTGGTCTACAAGTTTTTGTCCCATCCTGAAGCAGCAACTCATTTGCCTTATCATCCATTGAATGTCACTTTAGAAAACATAACACTACACAGAGCCAAAAAGAAGACCATTCTTTGATTTGCAAATGGATTTTGATGAAGGGATGATAATCTCCTAATTTTCTTAAGGAATAAAAGCTCTCAAGGAATGAAAGACCACTCAGTGTTACAAGAGTAACCCAAACCAATGAGTAGATGGCAAAAGGGCTGATCCTCCCCCAGTACAGATATCTAAGTGGCCAAGAAAGTACAGCTCTCCCCTCTTGTTCCCTGCAGGGGAAACAGGACCATGAATAGAAATAGTCACAGATATTCTTTCTGCCCTCCATAACCAAAGCTGTGCCAAAGCATAGATGCTGCCTTCAAACTGACTCAAATTCCAGCCCAGACCTCTCACCTTCCAGACAACTCCTTCCCCAACACCCCACCAACACCTACCCCCCAAAATCCCACACAGAAGCCCTCAACACCTCACCAGGAGCCCCAGCTGTGCCCGTCCCTCTGCAGAGCTTTCCCAGCCTCCAGCAGACGCCCTGGTTCCCTGCACGTGCCGTGGGCTGGCACTCAGGAGGATCTGCTCCAAGGCCTTCCCCGGTGGCAGCTCAGGCTGCCAGGCCTGTGGTTCCTGGATCCCCCTTCCCAGCGAGCCTTCCTGGGCACGGCTGTTCCATGGGCACCTCTGCGCTCAGCTCGGACTGCTCCACTCAGCCAGGGCTGCTGGGAAAGGATCCAGAGCAGCCTGGCCAGCTCTTTCTCCAGCTCCCTCTTCACTCTTGGGGGAGCTAGAACATCCCACAGGAAAGCAACTGGTGCCACAAGGAGTGGGCAGCATCAGGCAGCTCTGGGGAGGCGCCTCAGCACTGCCGTATCCTGAGGGAACGCTGCTGGCCATGCCCTGTGTGTATCTGCAAAAGCTTCCAATCAGCTGCCTCAGCTTCCAGGGCCTCTCTTGGCCAGCATACTGACGTGGATGCAGGGCTGCTGCCAGGCACTGCTGGGACCCAGCGGGACAGGAGCGGCTGTCTCGTGTCCACGGAGCAGCCCTGACACAGCCAGGGCCATCCCGAAAGCAGACAAACGCTCACGGGTCAGCAGAGAGGAGCAAGGAGCACTGGGCTCCTCTCAGGGGATCTCAGCTGGGCTCACTCCACCACACGCCCCCATTTTGAGGCTGCTGATGCCCAGCTGCCAGAAATGCCCACCTTGTTCTCTCCAAGATGCACAGGGAGAGCCAATGAGCAGGACACCTTGGGAGGCCTTTTCTGAGTGCAGGGACACACCAAGATCAGCCAAGGCTCTCCTCGCTGCCTGGCCCACACATCCCTGCTCTGTGCTGGCCCTGGGCCACAGCAGCTCCCACCAAGCAGGAGGCAAATGCATTTTGCCAAGAGTTGAAACACAGCAGACTGGAAAGATGTGAAAAGTGTGTGTGTATAGGCCTTTTAATTCACAGCTCTCACAGAGAGCTTTGGGGCTCGTGGCTGGACAGAGATGCTCCTGCTCACCCTCTGTCCAAAGGGAGGGTACACATCCTGCTGCAGGTGCTTGGCTTGGTCTCTGCAGGTCCAGGCGGATGCCAAACCTGCTCTTCACAGCCTTCTCCCTTGCCCTGCTCCTCTGCCAAGTGCAACGGGCCTCATGGATTGAAAGGAGCACAGAGAGCCAAAGGGGGACACCCACACCTGCCTCTCTGGGAGCTCCCTGGGAAGCACTTTCCTTGAGAAGCAAGCCCCTTTCCTCCAAAGGCATTTCCCCAAATGTGTGGCTTTCCTGGGCAACACCAACACACCCTTAAGCAAAGCTGGCAGGGCTGAATGACTCCAGGTCCTTTCAGGACAGGCACTCCAGCTCTAGCTCGTATTCCCCCAAGTGTGTGTCCAGGTGCAGGTTCAGAGGTGCAGCCCCAGGCCCTCTACAAACACAAGCTGCCCGCCGCCTCTTCCCCTGCCTCAGCTCCTGCCTGTGCTCACAACACCAAAACCAGGCTGTTTCCAGGCAGAGCCCAGAGCCCTGTCCCCACAGGATGCTCTTGCCAGCACCTTCCAGGACTCTCTGCTGTGCATGCAGCGCTTTTCATGCCCGCTCCCAACAGGCTTTGGAACACAGAGCACAACCTGGCTGGCTCTGCCACCAGCACAGCCCAAACACAGGCGGAGGAAGAAGCAGCAGGGGTTGATTTGCGGCCATGCCCAAGAGAAACTGGAAGGGTGCCCTCCCTCTGCTCTCCCTTGGTTGGCTTTCTGACTGGCTCTGAGCCTGGGGCTGCCATTCCTCACTTGTGGGGACCAGAACCACAGCTGGGATCCCGGCACTGCCTGGCAGCGCTCCGGGCACTGGCACGGCCGCGTGTCCGAGTCTCGGGCACCGTGCTGCTGCTTCATTTGCCCTTAGGCACACCCAGAGCTCCCTGCTAAGCCCGGATGGTCTCTGGTTCTGCCCTGTTCCTCATCCTGTGCAGGGATGGAGCACTGCTGTGCTTTCAGGAAGCTGTTCTTGAAACCTTCCAGCATTCCAAGCTCATTTGCCCTCCGTGGATGCTTGCCGTAGAGTCCCTCTCAGCTGGGTTCAGAGCATCCTCAGGTTTGCTCTTCCAACATCCAGGGGCTCCAGGGTGCTCAGAAAGATCTGGAACTGCACAGTGTTGTGGAACTGGACCTTCAGCACAGGGACCTTTCCAGCCTGACCTGCCCTCGTTCCTCTGTGTCTGTGCATAAAACACGGCATGGAAGAGAACGGCAGGAGGGGCCTGTGTGTCCCAGGGCCCCGGATTTGCATCGCTCCAGCTCCACAGAGATACAGGTAAAGCAAAGAAGCCAAACTGTTTATTAATGGAAGGTGAAGCAAAGGGATGTGCTGGGAGGGAAGAAAGGGGATGGGCAGGGTCTGAGGGCTGGAGGGAGGGAGCTGTCAACAGGGAGGGAGAAGGCAGGAGCCATGGGAGCTTCCCACAGGCTCAGCTGTGCCAGTCATCAGCTGTGCCTGGAACTCCAGCTGATCCCCTCTGGTCTCCTGGTGGTCTCACCTTCCAAGGGATCTGGAGGTCTTAAAGAGACACTGGTTCTTCTGAGCCAGCAGATGAAAGTTCTGCAGCTCTTCCCTCAAACATCACCTGAACAAATGTGCTTATGCAGGAGGGGCTGTTGTCTTCACTCAGGGCTCAAAGGGCTGGAAGAGAGAGGAACAGAGCCACGGTCAGAACCTGGATGTGCAGGAATCCAAGGAGACCTTCCTGCCAGAGCCATCCCACCCAGCTCTTGCCATGGCCGCAAGAGAGGAGAGGCCAAGGGGATCAGCTGCAAAGTGCTGGCCATGAATCCCCCTGCCCGCATCCCTCAAATCTCTGTGTGCTCTGCCCACGCCACCCCTGGTCCACACAGGGAGCAAAGCCCACCGCAGCCGGGGCAGGGACTGCAGCTCCTGCCCAGGCATTGCAGCTCCCCCAGCCAGCCCCCGCTGACAGACCACTGCCCTCATCACCCTCACGGAGGGCCTGGAGCTCTTCCTTCTGCCCCATCAGGAGCACCCAGACAATCCCTGGGAACACAGGCTAACCAAACTAAGGCTGCCCTGGCTGTTATCCAGTTTGCTTTATGGCTTAATGAGGTGAGGAATTCATGGATCTTTAACTTCCTCTGGAAGGCAGGCACATGGATTCAGAGCTATCACATACTAAGTGTATGGTTTTGGGGGTTACTTTAATAATGGTTCTTACTGTGAGGAAATGACACGGGGGCAAATTTTTTCCCAGCCCTTCCCCCAGCTCTTTGGGTCTGCCCCACCAGTTTTCAAAGGGTTCAGATCCACTCTAAATGCTAATGATATCATACAGTGGCTGGTGTTGCTGATAGGCCTGGTACATTTAGCATTCAGAGATAAGGGAAGATTAACCTGGATAACCACACTGACACCTACCCCAGAGACCAGGGATGCTGCTGCCCCAGAGCCTGACCCTGCCCCACAGCCCACCTCAGAAATGAACCACCCAGGCTGGATGAGGGTTCTAATGAAAGAGATGGGCCAGGTGCTGAAGGAGTACATTTCCACAGCTGGTGAAAAGCCATCCCCCTGCCTCAAAGAGGGAGAGTCTGATGGTGCAGCAGTGGAACCCACAGATGTTACAACTGTCCAGCTTCCAGCTGAACTGCAAAGGCAGTCACAGCCAGCAGCAGTCGCCCTGGTGGAAACAAGGAGATCTAAGATGAAATCAGAGCACCCAGATGAGGATATGAAAGGAGAGCCTTCCCAACGCCCAGGAGAGGCAACAGTTGAGGCCATCACCGAGTCCCTGACGTACGAAAGTCTCCGTAATCTGCACAAAGACATTGTATGACAGGGATGTGAGGCTTATACAACCTGGCTACTTTGGGTCTGGGACCTTATGGGTACAGGTGTCCAGCTGGATGGTGGTGAGGCAAGGAATTTGGGACACTTGACTCAGGACTCAGGTATGAATCTGATTTTTGTAAGGGAGCCAAGGTCCCTTTCCCTCTGGGAGTGGCTTTTAATGAGTGTCAGAGAGAGGTTTGTCCACAGGGAGAGAATGCAGGACCAGCACCATAGAATGCACTGGAAGATTCTTGAGGAAGGGATCCAAGAGCTGAGAGAAGTGGCAGTATTGGAGGTACTCTTTGGGAGGGATGGACAGCATGATAATGACCCCAACAAGGTCAGGTGCACAGGGCAAATGTTGTGGAGTGTGGCAAATCTGGGGCCAGCTCAATACAGCACCTTTATTGCAATGATTAATGCCAATAAGAAATGAGAGACAGTGGGTTCTGTTGGCAACAAGCTTAGAAATTATGAGAGTGTGATCAATGGCCCAATGCAGGCTCATCTCTCTGTTGTGGTCCAAGAACTCAGAGAGGAGATGAGGGAGATGAGGGAGGAGGTGAGGAGGAACAGTTCCCACATTGCACCAGTGTGAGTCACAGGCCCCAGAGTCAGAGCCCAACGTTCCCCAGCTAGAGAGAGAGGGTACAGCCCACGGGCTGACCTGTGGTTCTTTCTGCGTGACCATGGGGCAGACATGGGAAGGTGGGATGGGAGACCCACTTCTGTCCTGGCAGCACGGGTGCATCAGCTCAAGGAGGGAAACACTAATCGAGGGAACTCAGTAAAGTGAAGGTAGCCCCAACCTCCCATGACTGAGCTGCTGAGTATGATCCGTCAGATCCCCTGGAAGGAACTTCGACCATGTATGCCCAGGAAAGAAATAATAACCAGGGCTAGGGGGGGTCCTGCCTCTAACCAGGAAGAGATACGGGAAAACCGGATTTTCTGGACAGTGTGGATCCGATGGCCGGGGGCATCAGAGCCACAAAAATACGATGCCTTAGTTGATACTGGAGTGCAGTGTACCCTGATACCCGGGGACATGTGGGGGCAGAACCTGTTTCCATTGCCAGGGTGATGGGGGGATCACAGCAATTGACCCTGTTGGGAGCCCAGGTGAGCCTGACGAGGAAGGAGTGGCAGAAACATCCTATTGTGACTGGCCCAGAGGCCCCATGTATTCTGGGCATAGATTTCCTCCAGAATGGCTGTTACAAAGGCCCAAAGGGACTCAGATGGGCTTTTGGCATAGCTGCTGTAGAGGCTGAGAACATCAAGCAGTTGAACACTTTGCCTGGACTATCAGAAAACCCATCTGCAGTAGCTCTCCTGAAGGTGGAAGACCAACGAGTGCCAATTGCTTCCTCGACAGTGCACCGCCGGCAATATTGAACAAATTGAGATGCCGTGATCCTCACCCACAAAATGATCCGTGAGCTGGAGAGCCAAGGGGTGGTCAGCAAAACCCACTCACCCTTCAACAGCCCCATCAGATTCCCACTGAGGTCATCAACAAAATCACCACGATGTCTCCACCAACTAACAAGAAGGAAACACAAGCTTTCCTAGGCCCTATAGGTTTTTGGAGGATGCACATTCCTGAGTACAGTCAGATCATGAGCCCTCTCTACCTGGTCACCCGCAAGAAGAACACTTTCCACTGGGGCCCTGAGCAGCAACAAGCCTTTGCCCAGATCAAGCAGGAGATCGCTCATGTGGTTGCCCTTGGCCCAGTCAGGACAGAACCAGAGGTGAAGAACGTGCTCTACTCTGCAGCCAGGAACCATGGCTTGTCCTGGAGCCTTTGGCAGAAGGTGCCTGGGGAGACTCAAGGCTGACCACTGGGATTTTGGAGTTGAAGCTACAGAGGGTTTGAAGCCAACTACACTCCCACAGAGAAGGAAATCTTGGCTGCCTATGAAGGAGTCCAAGCTGCCTCAGAGGTGATTGGCACTGAAGCGCAACTCCTCCTGGCACCCCGACTACCGGTGCTGGGGTGGATGTTCAAAGCAAAAGTTCCCTCTATGCACCATGCCACCAGTGGTACATGGAGCAAATGGATTGCGGTTATCACACAGCGCGCCCGTATAGGTAAACTGAATTGCCCTGGGATTCTGGAAATAATTACAAACTGGCCAGAAGGTGAACACTTCGGTCTCGCTGATGAAGGGCAACAAGAAGTGACACGGGCTGAAGAAGCTCCACCATACAACCGCCAGCGGAAGATACACGCTACGCTCTTTTTACTGATGGTTCTTGCCACATTGTGGGAATGAACCGGAAGTGGAAAGCAGCCATATGGAGCCCCACATGACAGGTCACAGAGGCCACTGAAGGAGAAGGTGGATCAAGTCAATTTGCAGAACTCAAAGCTGTTCAGCTGGTCCTGAACATTGCAGAAAGAGAGAAGTGGCCAAAGCTCTACCTTTACACTGATTCATGGATGGTAGCCAATGCTCTGTGGGGATGGCTGGAGAGGTGGAAAGAGGCATACTGGCATAGGGGAAAACCAATCTGGGCTGCTGAAGAGTGGAAAGACATTGCTACCACGGTAGAGAAGCTACCTGTGAAAGTCCGCCATGTAGATGCCCATGTCCCCAAGAGCAGAGCCAATGAGGAGCACCAAAACAGTGAGCAGGTAGACCAGGCTGCAAAGATAGAGGTGTCAAAGATAGACCTAGATTGGCAACGTAATTTCCTAGCTCGATGGGCCCATGATGCCTCAGGCCATCAGGGCAGAGATGCCACCTATAAGTGGGCACGAGACCGAGGGGTGGATCTAACCATGGACAGTATTTCTCAGGTTATCCATGACTGTGAGACGTGTGCTGCCATCAAGCAGGCCAAGCGAGTGAAGCCCCTATGGTATGGTGGGCAGTGGTCCAAGTACAAGTATGGGGAGGCCTGGCAGATTGACTCCATCACACTGCCCCAGACACGCCAGGGCAAGCGCTGCGTGCTGACCATGGTGGAAGCCACCACTGGATGGTTGGAAACCTACCCTGTGCCTCATGCTGTGGCCCGGAACACCATCCTGGGCCTGGAAAAGCAAATCCTGTGGAGACATGGCACCTCTGAGAGGATTGAGTCAGACAATGGGACTCATTTCAAGAACAGCCTTATCA
This sequence comes from Agelaius phoeniceus, assembly GCF_051311805.1. Classification (NCBI taxonomy): domain Eukaryota; kingdom Metazoa; phylum Chordata; class Aves; order Passeriformes; family Icteridae; genus Agelaius; species Agelaius phoeniceus. The sequence continues at coordinate 1,383,198 of NW_027509876.1, forward strand.
ACGCCTGGGCTAGGGAACATGGCATTGAGTGGGTGTACCATATCCCCTACCATGCACCAGCTGCAGGCAGAGTGGAGAGGTACAATGGACTACTAAAAACCCAGCTGAAAGCTTTGGGTGGGGGATCTTTCAAAAACTGGGAGCAGCATTTAGCAAAGGCCACCTGGTTAGTTAACCCACATGAATCAGTGTAAAGGTAGAGCTTTGGCCACTTCTCTCTTTCTGCGATGTTCAGGACCAGCTGAACAGCTTTGAGTTCAGCAAGTTGGCTTGATCCACCTTCTCCATCACCTTTTGTATAATAGAAAGAGCAATAAAAGACACCCTTTGAGATAGGAATACATATTACTTAGAAGCTCTTTGAAATATTTCTCTATAACAGTAAAAGGAAATCTTCCTGATGAACTGCTCCAGGCCAGAGGAAATCAAGGCAGAGCCATGGTTTGTCAGGAGTTGCTTGATCCTAATGAGCCCCGTGGTGCATTTGAAGCTGAGTCTGGAACCTCAGAGCCTGAGAGGAGATTGCAAAAACCTTTCCAGGAGTCAAAGTCAAAAGAAAACCCCAAAGTGTCTCAAGGCATGAATGGGCCCCACTGAGGTCCATCTCCAACACAGGCTCCTCATGGGCTCCTTGGAGGAGAGAATTGGAGGCGGAAATTGGACAAAACACCTCTCAGAGATTCAGAGTGGAAAGGAATATCCAAAGTACCTTAAAAACCTTGAGTATCTCAAAGTATTAATGAGCCCCACTGAGTGTCAGTACAAAGCTCTCCAGGGACTTGTTAAAGCAGATAATTGGGGCCATGATTGCACAAACTTCTCACAGAGTCTGTATCAAAAATGAAACACCAAGTACCTTAAAATAATTGAGTACCTTGAAGCATTAATGACCCCACTGAGTCTCCTTACTGACAAAGCCTCTCCAGGGACTAATTACAGCAGATAATTGGAGGCTGTGACTGCACAATCTTTCTCATAGCATCTGTATCAAAGGGAAACACCAAGTAGCTTAAAAAACTGAAGCACCTTGAAGTATTAATGAGCCCCACTGAGTGTTGTTACTGACAAAGCCTCTCCAGGGACTAATTACAGCAGATAATTGGAGGCCAGGATTGCACAAACCTCTCAGAGACTCCAAGGCAAAAGCCAAACCCAAAGTCCTTTGAAAAAGCTGCAGTCCCTGCAGGGAGCATGAAGGAGCCCCCAGGGCCATTGCTGAGCAAGGCTCCCCAGGGACTCCTTGCAGCAGATCCTTGAGGCCACTGGGATGTGGGCTAGGGGGGGATGCTGAGGGCAGCACAAGGGGCTGACAGTGCCCAGCCTGGCTGGGGCTGGGCCAGGAGGCCCCAGGGCCTCAGCACAAGGTGTCTCCTCCCAGCCCTTGCTGGCACAGACCCTGCTGTGCCCCAGGCCACCAAGACTTGGCTTCTCTTTGTCCCCACCTGTCATCACTGCCTGCAGTTCTCTGCTCTGCCTGGGGCCTGGGGACACTTGCTCAGTCGTGTCCCTCCCTGGGACCCATTAAAAGTGCAAGAAACTTTGGAGTTGGATTCTGCCTTGGACTTCTGGAGAGGTTTCTTCAGCTCCCTCTCAGGGACTGATGTTCAGGGCCTGAGCACAAAGCCCCAGAGGCTGATTAAAGTCCTTGTGCTGTGTCTGTGCTGCTGAGCTGGGCTGGGCTCCTGGCCCAGAGGCAGCTCCTGCTCACCAAGAAGAGCTTCAAAAGCACATTTCTCTGGATGAGCAGCTGTTGTGCCAGCCCAGCAGGGCTGGGGCACTGCCTGCAGCCAGCCCGGGCACAGCACAGAGGCACAGAGAGCTTCAATCAGTCAGGGCTGGGAAGGGGCTGAGAAGTGCCTGGGGCACAATCACTGCCAGCCCTTGGCACAGGAACCTCTGGCTGCAGGACAATGCAGCTGCAGCTCCTGGAGCCATCTCCTCAAGCTGGAACATCCCAATGCCTACAGATTCTGTGAGTACAACTCTGAGTATTTCTGGTGCAGGGGAGGTGAAATGCTCATGAAGCTCTGACATGCTGAGGGGTTCTGGTCAGTCATAGAATATTTCCAAGACAAGAATTTTATAAAACTGAGGAAATATCCTCAGACTTTTTATTCCGTTTCCTTCTACTGGAGAATGACAGGGAGGGGTGTGGCTGCATTTCTCTTCACTGAGAAAAGCAAGGCACAGCTTCTCGAGGATATTTTCTGGGAATTGAAGTGAGGAACCTCAGAGAAAGGAAAGTCAATTCTTATCTCAATTGATGTTCCTCTTGTTGTGCACAAGTGGTATGCATTTTGGAAGATAGTTTACCTGAAGGGAATTGGTATTAGATTCTGGTGTGAGTGTTCTGATTCATTGACCAATTGAATTCACATGTGTCTGTTTGGATTGTTGGCTGACAGTCATGAGATGCTATTCAGTAGAGTGGAGTGCTTGTACAGATTCAGTGTAATATAGTGTAGAAGAATATATTATAATAAAGTTATTCATTTGCCTTCTGATATCAATAGAGTCCCCTCGTCATTCTTCCCTTTGTCGGGGTTGTCTTGATTTTACTATAGAGGGGTGTTAAATATTAAAGTCTAAATATGAAATATGAATTATGAATTTTGAAAAGTGCCTGAGACATCCACACTGTTACTTTTAGTGATCAATAGGTTCACAGGAGATCCCTAATGTGCTCTCAGCCACTCTGCCCATGGACAGCAGCAGCATCACCTTTGCTGGAGCCATCAGGCCCAGTCTGAGCTGTCCTTTCTCCAAGCTGCAAACAGAACCTGCCCCCAGGCAGTGCCCTGCAAACAGGCAGGGTTCTGTAGGGCCAAGGAGAGTGCACAGAGATTTGGGGTCTGTGAGTGCTGGCAGGGAGAGATCAGGCACAGGGAAACACCTGCAGGAGGGAAATCTGCAGGAAGCAGAGAGAAGATCAGGCAATGAGAGAACACAAACCCCAGCAATGCTGTGGCAGGGAGAGTTGAGAGATGCCCACAGGAGCCCCTGCAGTGCAGCCCCTCCCTCTGAACAAGCCCCCTCCCTCCTGTGCCCCAGCCAAGCCTCTGCCCTCAGGGCCGGGGCTCCAAGGCGTGCAGCCCCTTCTGTGCAGGCAGAGCTGCAGCAGAGCCGTGGGGCAGCTCTGCAGCCCCGGGCCCAGTTCCCTCTGCAGAGCACAGGGCTGGGAGCAGCTGCCCGGCCCTGGGGGCTCTGGCGGGGGCACAGCTGGCTCAGGGTGACGCTGTCCCCAGTGCCCGGCTCTGGGCAATGCTGTCAGTGCAGCCAGGGAAGGAGCTGCATCTCCCACAGTCCAATGCCATCAGAAGGACACTTGGAAGTGTCCCTGAGATTTCAGTCCCAGCTGGGAGCTCCAATCCAGGGTGCAAACCTGTCCTAGAGCATCTCTGAGTTATGAGATTGATGGGGAATAGCAGAGGTGTTGTGACACTGAAAATGCTTCTGGGTTGGTGAAATGAGCAACGTGAGTCCTTGGCTACAAATGTGGAGCTGGGCTGTGGTGGATCCATGTGCTCTCAGCAGTACCTGGGGGTTTTTAAGAGAAATGTGGGAGTGTGAACATTCTCCATTTGAGAAAAGTGAAAGCCCAGAGAAACTCCAAACAGAATGAAGTGACAGACCATCGCCCCTCACTCTGCACTCATCATCGTGCCACAGAGAATTCACTCTCTTCTACCGGAGGGCAGCAAAATTGCTGAGGGTTTCTGCTATCCAAGAATACCAGGAGAGACATGGGGGAGGATTAAAATGTAAACCTCAGAACTCTTAAACACAAAAGAAGGTCCATGTATGTTAGAGAGGATGTAAATGGGAAATGGCTTTGACTTTCGTTACAGGTGTCTCCTCTAAGTCTTCACTGTCCTTTCTCCATGAACAGGTGCCCATGTGCAGCCGCAGCAAATGTCAAACAGCAGCTCCATCAGGCAATTCCTGCTGCTGGCATTGGCAGACACGCGGCAGCTGCAGCTCCTGCACTTCTGCCTCTTGCTGGGCATCTCCCTGGCTGCCCTCCTGGGCAACGGCCTCATCATCAGCGCCGTAGCCTGCGGCCACCACCTGCACACGCCCATGTTCTTCTTCCTGCTCAACCTGGCCCTCGCTGACCTGGGCTCCATCTGCACCACTGTGCCCAAAGCCATGCACAATTCCCTCTGGGACACCAGCAACATCTCCTACACTGGATGTGCTTCCCAAGTCTTTTTCTTTCTGTTCTTCCTTGGATCAGAGTATTTCCTCCTGACCGTGATGTGCTATGACCGCTACGTGTCCATCTGCAAACCCCTGCACTACGGGACCCTCCTGGGCAGCAGAGCTTGTGCCCACATGGCAGCAGCTGCCTGGGCCAGTGCCTTTCTCAATGCTCTCATGCACACGGCCAATACATTTTCCCTGCCCCTGTGCCATGGCAATGCCCTGGGCCAGTTCTTCTGTGAAATCCCACAGATCCTCAAGCTCTCCTGCTCAAAATCCCATCTCAGGGAACTGGGGCTTGTTGCTGTTAGTGTCTTTTTAGCGCTTGGTTGTTTCATGTTCATTGTTTTCTCCTATGTCCGGATCTTCAGGGCTGTGCTGAGGATCCCCTCTGAGCAGGGACGGCACAAAGCCTTTTCCACCTGCCTCCCTCACCTGGCTGTTGTCTCCCTGTTCCTCAGCACTGCAGCGTTTGCTCACCTGAAGCCCCCCTCCATATCTTCGCCATCCCTGGATCTGGCCCTGTCAGTTCTGTACTCGGTGGTGCCTCCAGCCCTGAACCCCCTCATCTACAGCCTGAGGAACCAGGAGCTCAAGGCTGCAGTCTGGAGACTGATGACTGGATGGTTTCAGAAACATTAAACTGCTGGCCAATTTCTGCAAATCACCTGTAATAAAAGTCATCTTTGAGTCTTCTTGTTGGTTTCATCTTGGATGTTCTTTTGCTTCGTTTTACTTAATATTGTCGCCAAAGAAATGTCATGGTTTGTGGCAGTTTTGCTGTGTTTATCTTCACGTTGCCTGTGGCCACAGACTGTGGCAATGATGGGCTGCACTCTTGGTGTATTTAAAAGAGATAAAGGATGTCCCAGCAGAATTTTCTGCAGAGATGCCCTTTTGTTGCCTTCTCTGGAGCTGCAGCAGCAATGTCTGTGTGCAGAGCTGGGGCAGATCAGTGCTGGCCCAGCAGCTGTGCCCAGCAGCAGCAGCAGCAGCAGCACTTGGTGTTGCCAGTGCTGCTGCCGTGGCCCTGCCCCGCTGCCCTGGTGGCCCTGGTGTTGCTGCAGGGCCTGAGTGCTCTCGGGGCCGGGCACAGCCCTGGGGGTGGCAGTGCCGGGGCTGCAGCAGGGACAGGCCATGGGCACTGCTGGGGCAGCGCTGGCGCCTCAGGCCAGGCCCTGGGGGCTCCAGGCTCCTTGCCCAGGCTCTCTCAAGAACACGGCCAGGCCAATGCTCAGCACAGAAACCCCCGTGAGCAGCCCCAGGCTGGCCGTGGGCAGGCTGGGGGCAAACAGCATGGCTGGGGCTCTGCAAGGGCCCTGGGGCAGACGGGAAGGAGCAGCAGAGCAGGGGCTGATCCATGCCCAGTGCGCTGCACAGCCCAGGGCAGCGTCCCAGAGCGTCCTCATGCAGCTGCCAACAACATCCCCCCTCTGCAGCCCTGGCCTCTCCCCCAGCTCACACAGGTGCCCCATCCTTGCAGGCACACACACGGCAGCACTGCCTCAGCAGCCCCTGTTTGCATTGCACACAGCAGGGGCAGCACCCCCATGCTGTTGCTGTGGGGACATGAACCTGAGGGAGCACAAATGCCATCAGCCCCTGGGGCCAGCAAGGGCTGCGGGACACCAGGGAAACCACTCAGCTTTGTCCTGGCCTCTGCACTCAGCCAGAAAGTTTGTTCCCATCAGCTGGGAGTTTCCTGTGCCACTGCAGACGCTGTTGCTCAGAGCCAGGGCTGCCTGGCAGCCACCCCCAAACTGCCCTGACCATTTCCTCTGCTTCACCTTTGCCTTCTTTGCTCTTCTGCTTCAAATTTCTTCCCATTGCCCAGCCCTGTTCCCTGCCCTGCAAACAGCCCATCCCTGTTTGCCCTTTCCTCTCTGACCCCACTCCCCATTGCAGTTCCTGACTTGGCACCTTGGGAACATCCCTTGGGCAGCAGGATCATCCTACAAGTGCTGCAGGAATTGTCTGCAGGTTCCTGCAGTGCCTGGTGCTGCTCCCTTGCAAGAGGCACACCAGGCCAGGGGGGCACATCTGGGCTGCTGTTTCTGGCTCTGGGGCTCCCTGTTCTGGGCAATGAGGAGGAGCTGCAGAGGCTCTGCAGGACTGACAGGATGGGCTTTGGGGCTGCCAGGAGAAGCTGAGGGACCTGGGCTGCTGCAGCTGCTGAAGAGGAGGCCCAGGGCTCATCCTGCAACTGATCCTAGGGTGGTTTCAGAGAATCACAGAATCAACAAGGCTGGAAAAGACCTTGGAGATCATCAAGTCCAACCTGTTCCCTTACATCGCCTTGTCTCCCCTGAGCCTCCTCTTCTCCAGGATAAACAACCCCAGCTCCCTCAGCCACTCCTCACAGGACTTGTGCTCCAAACCCCTCCCCAGCCTTGTTGCCCTTCTCTGGACACGCTCCAGCCCCTCCATGTCCTTCCTAAATTGGGGACCCCAGAACTGGACACAGCACTCGAGGTGCTGCCCAACCAGTGCTGAGCACAGGGGAAGAATCCCTGCCCTGCTCCTGCTGGCCACACCATTCCTGATCCATAGGAGTGCCAGGGGTTGGATGAGGGAAATGGTGTGGAGGGGGTTGGGGAAAAAGTTTCGTGTATTATCAGCCATGAAGGGTCTTGATCTGTCTATATCTCTTTAGAGTGCATTAGAAGGTACTGGGGGTCAATATCAATTGAAAATTGCTGATACCAAACTATAAACAGGAAAAGAATACAGGACAAAACTGTTGTCTCTGCATTGTTTTCAATACAATGTATTCACATTAAATAAACTACTGAAATCCCTTTAATTAACCAGAGAGGAATTTAACATTTAAATGATTCCCAGGGCTTTTCTTGTTCAGGTGTTTTGAACACATGTGTATGAGACTTTTTCAGTGAATTCCTGAACTGAAGAGCTCAAGACAGAAGAGGCCTCTGGAGTAATAAAATTCATCAGCAACTCCAAGTGGCAGAGGATCCATCCCCATGGGAGCAGCAATGAACAGAAATGGGCACAGCTTTGTGGCTGCTGTCCCAGCTTTGGCATGGGCCCTGGGCCTGGAGCAGGAGCAGCTCTTGAGGGCCCCAAGGCCGGGGCTCTGGTGCTGCCCTGGGCAGATGGGATGGCAGCAGGGGCTGCAGAGCTCTCAGCACCTCAGGCCGAGGGGAGCAGGGCAGCCAGGGAGCCTCCTTTGGCCTTGGCCCAGCACCTTCCCCCATGGCTGGGGCTGAGTCCTGTGGCAGCTGCAGCTGCTGCTGTGCCCTTGGCAGGGGCTGAGGCCGTGGGGCCAGTGCCCAGAGCAGCCTGGCCTGAGCAGAGCTGTGGGGCCAGAGCCGGCTGGGCTGGGCTGGGCTCAGAGAGGCCCTTGGTGCTGCCCAGAGCTCAGGGCAGCTGGCAGAGCTTGCAGGGAGCTGGGCTGGGCTCCGAGAGCCTGGCCCAGAAACCATCAGTGTCCATCTCAGCCTGGCTGAGCGTGCAGGGGCAGGACTCAGGCCAGGCCTTGTGGGGCAGGGCCAGCGCCTGTGCAAGGCATTGCAAACAGGCAAGTGGCCCAGAGAGGAGGCTGCTCTGTGCCCTTGGTGGCATGGACAGAGCAGGGAGGGGGCCCAGGACATTTGTCAGCGCCAGCCTCTGTGGCCATGTGTTGGCAGCCCTGGCTGCTGAGCCCAGCTTTGGCCTGGGCTGAGTTTGGCTGTGGCCCAGCTCCATCCTCCTGCGGGGCTCAGGGCCTGTTCCCAGCCATGGCCAGCCCTGGCTGCCTCTCTGCTGGCCCAGAGGCCGGCAGAGCCCGGGGCAGGGCTGTCTGTGCAGCCCCACAGGTGCCAGGGGCTCTGCAGGAGCTGGCAGAGGCTGCCCAGCAGGGAGGCCATGGGGCACAGAGCCCCAAGGCTGCTGTGGGCACCACGGCACAGGGGCCGTTCCCAGCCGCAATGCTCCTGGCCTGGGCTGGGCCTGCACAGGGGCTGGGCCACCATGGCTGGGCCAGCACAGGGCCACAAAGGGGCCACGCAGCCGCTGCCGGGGCTGACAGCAAGGCCAGGCACACACAAGCACTTGCTGAGCATGGCCTGCGCTGGCCAGGCCTGACTGTGCCAAAGGCAGAGCTCAGCTGCCCTTGGGGGCTGCAGCAACACTCCAGAGCCCAAAGAGCCTCCATGGCTGGGCTGGAGACCAAGGCTGCAGCAGGGAAATGCAGGGCTGCTGCGGGATGGGGAGGCCATTGAATTCCAGCACACACCTCAGCTCTCTGATGATCCCAGCACCATGCTGGGCCCTGTTTCACACTGGAGCAGAGCAGATGTTGATGGCACAGGAGCCCTGCGGGGCTGTCAGGGACCTGCAGCTTGCAAGGTGCTCTGATCTCCCTCAGGTGCTCTCAGAGAGATCCAATCCCAGCTGGGCACCTCAGGGCACAAGTGGCACTGCCTGTTCATGGGCACACAGCCGATGTCTGCCTGGAAAGGGGCAAAGGTTTTAATACCTGTTAGTTTCATAATATACAAGCAAATCTTTTATATCTGTGTCAATTGAGCTTTCTTAAGAAATGGCAAAGTTTTCCAACCAGTAACAGGAATTTTCTGGATCTACTGGATTCTTTGACTGATGGCAGAAGAAGAAATACTGATTTTTCCCTCTCCCTTTGCCACCAACATTTAGTCTAATATTTCATGACCCCCTTCTTTAGGGGTTTCCATCCCTCCTGGTTAAATGGCCATGTCTAAGGACATCTCTTAATTTAGAGCAGCTGGACCTATGTCTTTCCCATTGCTCCAAGACTTCCTCCTGCAGATGTTCTCTGGTCATTACAATGCATCTCCCTTGACGGGCATCATGCTTTGAGCTTCAGAGAATTGCCCAATCTTTCAGAAGTTTAAATACTTCCTTAGTTGTAGTTTTATCTTTTATAGCACCTCTTCCTATATCTTTATCTAAAATCCTTAGTGTATGGAAATCCCTTGTGGATGGTGGACATGTCAGATGTTGCTGCAATGTCAGAAGGAGCTGGGGAAGTGTTTTGATGTTTATTACATTTTATCATTTCACATTTTTTATGCTGGCCATGAAGAGAAACCTTTCTGTGCCTCTGAGTCTCACCAGTTCCTGACCCCCAAAGGACACAAACCTGATGAGTTGTGGTTCCCATGCCAGTGACTGCACTTGCACCTCCCTCCATCCCCAGAGCAGAGCTCCTTTGTCCCAGAAAGTGCCTGGCACAGGAGGAATGAATGAAACCAGACAGGCTGTGGGAATCAGGGGCAGGGCATGGCCACAGAGAAGAATGACTTTTGCCTTGGATGGAGCTGTGCCTTCCCTTGGCTTTGCTGGCTGACAAGAAATGAACATCCCACTGTGTCTCGGGCAGCTCCTTCTGCAAGGAAAGCAGGTGGGAGTTGGAGGCAAGGAGCTGAAAGCTGCAGGTGCAGCCTGGGCTGGAGGGAGCTCAGATTTGCACAAGGCTGCTCTGAGTGCCAGGGCTTGGATGGGGGAAATGGTGGGCTGGGGGTAGGGACAGAGTCTGATTGATTGTCAGCCATGAAGGGTCTTGATTTCCATATCCATTCCAACTGCATGAGGAGGTACTTGGATTCAGTGTCAATTGGAGATTGCACACATCATTTAATTAACAGGGGAAAAAAACTAAACAGGACCTGAAAAATCTTTTTCTCACTGTCTTTTTAAATATATTGCATTCACTTTGGATATACTACTGAGATCTGTCTAATTAACCACAAATGATTTGAAAATTAAATTCAAATGATTCCCAGAGGCTTGGCTTGTTCAGGTGTTCTGAATGTTAATGAGCCCTGGGACACTGAATTCCTGCACTGAAGAGCTGAAGGCTGAACAAGCCTCTGGAGCAGGGAAATTCAGCAGCAGCCTCCAAGTTGCTGAGGATGTCAGCAGCCCCCAGTGAGGCCATCCCTGCCCAGAGAGCGTGGGGGAATGGGCAGACAAGGAGAGCGTCCCTGGGGCTGGGGCAGCACAACTCAGAGGCACCAGCGGCTCCAGCTGGGCAATGGAGTGTGGAATGTGGCTGGGAAAGCCCTGCCTGGGCTGGGCCAAGCAGGACACACAAGCCCTGACCCCCATCCCCCAAACATCTCTCTCAACAAGACATTTAAATGGAATTACAATTGTTTGTGCCCTCTGAGTTAGGTGCACTGGAGAAATACTAATACAAGAGATTCTAGGAGCTCAGAACAACCAAACAGCCTTCTCTGGGAAGTTCAGAAAATCAGAGAAACTTTGGCAAAAGATTTATTATGACATTGTAGTGGTTTTGGTTTGTTAATTTCAGATTTTTCTATTCTTGAGAGTTCTTAATTAATGGATTGATGAGTATGGCGGGGGTTTAGTGTCAGTTAATTATTTATCTATTTATTTTATTGTGAGATTGAATTATGAGAATAGCAAAGTAGGCCTAAAATTTTAAAAGGGTATATAGAAAATTTTATTTAAAAGAAATTTATAAAGAAAAAACGTAGTAAGAATTAAAATAAATTATTTAGAACCCTTTTTTTTTTTTCTTTACAGCTTCTTTTTACTGACAATGTAAAGAAAGTAAACTTAAAATTTCTAGTTAGTTTACTATTTATAGAATTGTCTTTATTTACCTTACTTAAGGAGAGAAGTTTTTCTTCTTAAGGTTGTGGAGATTTTTTTAGAAGAGGAAAAATTATTTTTTTTTCTGGCTCCTAATTTTTTCATGGATAACACCAGTCTGGGGAACTTTGTTCTTGTGAAGTTGTTTTTATTCCTACAAGCTTTTTCACAGCTTGTTGATGCACCATGTTGACTTGTGAGGTATTATTTTAAAGATGAGTTATTTAAAGGTATACGTTTTTATTATTTACTTTTAAAATTATTTTTACTCTGGGAATAGAGATCTTCTCTTGGAGATACTGGATTACTTTTTTTTCCCCTGTTTAAGCATTTTATGAAATTAAAGTTATTTTAACATTTGCTTATTTTAGTATGGAGGGTTTCTTTGATAATAATTTGAATTTTTTAAATTTTTTTTTCTGTTATAAAGAAAAAGAGTTTTCTCTTTTTAGTTTCTAAGAGGATCTTAGTTTTAAGAGTAACATAGTTTTTATTGTTTTTTATTTAGGATTGAATTTCTTCTTTACTTATTTTGATGGTTTTATATTGGTTTTTTATTGGCTTGTATTTTGTTTTTTTTCTTTTACTCAGGGGAGGATTGAAGTATTGAAAGGGTTAACACCTGACCTGCTGGCATCGTGTGGTGGAGGTTGTGGTTGGGTTGTGTTAGGATTGGTTTTATGGTTGGTTTTGGGGGTTTTTTTGTGTTTTAGTTGTAGGGTTATTTTGTATGGGTGTAGGTTGTAGGGGTTTTGGTTTGAGTTGTGTTGGGGGGAGGGGACTTGATGGTAAGATTTTAATGGCTGTGGCTGACTTTGTTCTGGTTGGGGTTTTGTAGCCTCTTTTGTTTTCCTGTTTGGGAGTTGTTGGGGGTTTGGTTTGGTCAGAATGGGGCTGATGGGGGGGGCAGCCTGGGGAGGAGGGAAGGGGCTCAGCCCATGGCAGGGTTGCTTGGTTTGGGTTGGTTTGGTTTGGTTTTGTTTGGTTTGGTTGAGATGGGGGCCAAGTCCAGGGCCCGCTGCTTCTTTGTTGACTGGAAAGAAAGAGGAGGTTCTGGGTTTTTTCATCTTTAACATTTGTGCTTCACAGAGGTGTGTTCAGTATCTCAGTGGTTTAACAGATTGTCAGTTACACAAAAAGTTTCATATTACATTTTAAAATTCTTTTCATATCAAATTATGACAAAGATTCAACCAACAAAAACACTTTTTAAAGCATTGACTTGGCCCATTCAACTTCACAAACTCTAAGCCTGTTCAATTTAATGTTAATCAAAATTTGCAGGAGCACAGAAATAGAAGAAGACACAGAAAGAGAGAAAGACAAGAAAGATTTAGAGAAGCACACACACAGCTACCAACTCCTGGATTCCAGCACTGTTCAGATGGAAATTCCAAGAGGATCCAGGGTCAAGATGTGTGCTTGCCTTGTGGTCAGCCTTCAATACCCCTTGGTCTCCCTGGGCCCTTCCCCCAGGTGGGGCTTGGGCTCATTTGGTCCCTCAGGAGCTGGGCTGGGGCTGCAGAGGTGGCTGTGGAGCATTGCCTGTGCTGTGCCAGGGACTGGCAGCCACTGCTGGGCTGGGATAGAGGCTCTGGGGGGATTGGGGTTCCAGGGCAGGGCAAGGCTGGACCTGCCCCTTCCTCCCCCCCACACAAAATGTTTTGAGCCAACAATCTCTGCCAGTCTCTCACAACAGGGAATGTTGGAGGTGCAATCCAAATTCTACTTATGGGTACCTGGAGGAGAACAGTTCTTTCCTATAGGAAGGAAAGCAGAGAGTCCCAGTGTTTGGAAGGCAGGTGAGAGCCTCACTAGGCCAAGGTCTGGCAGACTTGTCAGGAATGGCAGATTTTGTCTGGGAGCAGTTGTTGGATTTAGGGAAGGTGGAACCCAGTCTTGGCCATGGATGCCTGGAGAAGCAGGACAGTTCTTTTATATAGGAAGGAAAGCACGCAGCCTTCCCCAGGGTATAAGGGACAGATGGGAGGTGACCCTTGTGAAACAACTGCCAGCCAGACTTGTCCTGGCAATACTCCTATGGGAACAATCACTGGATATAAGGAAATTTGGAGGTGGAATTCCCAATTCTGACCATGGGTGCCTGGAGAAGAAGGACAGTTTTTTCTATTGGGAAGGAAAGCACAGAGCCCCAGTGCTTCAGAGCAGATGAGAAGTGACCCTCAACATGCCAAGGTCAGCTGGACCAGTCAGGTGGTCCCTGGGAGGCCAAGCCAGCCAGACCTGTTCCATGTTCTTTTGGTTTTATGGAGCCCCATAGTGTCACAATGGCTCCTTGGACCCATGGGGCCCTGCAGTGTCATAATGGTGACTTGATTCCATGGGGTCCAGCAGTGTCACAATGGACCCTTCTTTCGATTGACTTCCACAGTGTCACAGTGCCCTAATGTTTCATAAGGCCCTGCAGTGTCACAATGGTCCCAACCATTCTATGAGGCCTTGCAGTGTCACAATGGTCTCCGAGGTTCCCCAGGCCCCAGAATGTCATGGGACTCATCTGTTCCATGAGCCCTGCAATGTCAGAATGAACCTTGGACCCTGGGGGTTTGTGGTGTCACAATGGTCTCCTTTGACTCCACAGTGTCACAATGGACCATTGATGACACAAGGGCCCAATATGTCACAATGGAGCTTTGGTTCTGTGCAGCCCTGCACTGTCACAATGGTGCTCTTGGTTCTGTGGGGACTCCCAGGGTCACAATGGTCTCACTGGTTCCATGAGGCTTCACAGTGTCACAATGCTTTGCTTACTCCATTGGGCCTCACAGTGTCACAATGGTCCCTTGGTCTCACAGGGCCCCACAGTGTCACAATGCTCCCTTGGTTCCATGGGCCCTGTGCTGCTGCATTCCCCCCTCCCCTTCTCAGGCCGCCCTGCCAGATGAGAAATGCTCCTTGGGGCTCGGCCTTGGCCAACAGCCCCTGGGCTCAGCTCCTCTGCAGCTCCTCACAAACACTGTCTGCTCCAGGCACTGCTGCTGCCCAACCAGCTCCTGCTTTCTGTAGGAGCAGCCCTGGGAACTGCTTTTGTTCCCTCAGTGGCACAACATCCCTGTTCTCACACTGCCAAAGAAAGCTGTTGGTGCCAAGTGTGGCCAGGATGAACCATTGCTGGGACTGAAGCCCCTCTCTTGGGGCCCTACAAACAGCGCTCCAAAAGGAGCCCTTGGAGCTCTCCTGGGCCAGTGACTCCCTCTGAGTGGGGCCTCTCCCAGCCGGGAACTCTCCCGTTTGCTGCACTCGGGGATCCCCAACAACGACGGAGCCTGGGCCGATCCCCCCACTCCTCCAGGCTCAACCCTTCACCCACTGGGGAGATGCCAAAGGATCCACAGGGAGCATTTCCTGCCCTCAGGGGAATTTCTCCCAGGTGCCTTGCACTGACTCTTTGTGTCTGTGTGCACACAGGAGTGCCTGTGCTGGGGAAATGTGGCAGAAATGCTGCTCTCTGAGGGGTTTGAGTGCCTTGCATAGCTGAGTCAGTCAGGCCTGTACGAAATGTTCAGTCATGAGGTATGAGCTAAGTTAAATGCTCCTGAGAGTTGTTCTTTTGCTAAGTTGTTATTTTAATGTAAGTTGTTAGGCTAAGTTAAATACTGTTAAGTGTTATTCCTCTGTTAAATTGCAAAGTCATAGGTTATAAGTTAGGTTAAATACTGTTAGCTGCTCTTTTTGCCTAAATTGTGACATTTAAGCTATCAGTTATAGTTAAGTCCTGTTAAGTTTGAGCTCTGTTAAGCTTGTGGCCTGTATTCCTTTTATCCTTGCCCTCACTGTCCTTGTGTCACACACACACACACACAGGGACAGTTCTCAGTTCATTTCTGGTTTGATTGCCTGGATTTGGATTGGTTTTGTTGTTGCTTTGTTTCCTTGGTGTGCCTGAAGTGTCCAGTCAGGAGCAGAGTGACTCTTGCCAAGGAACTTTGTGCTGCTGTCCCTTAATATTCAATCTGGTTTTTGCTGATCCCTTGCTGGGGATTTTTTCAGCGCTCTCAAGGCCTCATTGGTACCAGGGTGAAGGAGCCCTGGCCCAGGCTCTGGCCCTGGGGGACACGGGGACGCTGCCGGGGGGTCCCTGTCCCCCTGTGCCACCCCCAGGGCCCCGGCCCCCCGTCCCCGTGTCAGGCTCTGGGGTCGATCTCGTGGAACATCCTCTGGGGGAGGCTGCGGCGCCGGGGGCGGGGGGACCCGGGGGGACAGGGGACCCTGCTGTGCACGAGCAGGGTTGGACTGCTCTGGGGGGAACTGTGAGGGGGGCCGGGGCAGAGTGACCTCCCCAGTGACCTCACACAGCCCCTGTGATGCCACAGAGTCCCCTATGATGTCACACAGCCCCGGTGATGTCACATTGCCTCCTATGACGTCACACAGTCCCCTGTGATGTCACACAGCCATCTCTGTGATGTCACAGAGCCCTGTGATGTCACACACCCCTCTCTGTGATGTCACATTTCCCCTGTGCTGTCAGAGCTCACTCTGGGACATTACACAGCACCCTTGTGATGTCACGGAGCAAACTCTGGGATTTCACCCTGGAGTGTCATGCAGCTGCACTGTGATGTCACAAAAGGCCCTGGGATGTCAGAAAGCCACCATTTGATGTCAGAATCTGTTCTGTGATGTCACAGCCTGCTCTGTGATGTTACACAGACAGGCAGTGATGTCACAATCCACTCTCTGATGTCACAGAGCCACCCTCTGTGATGGCAAGATCTGCTCTATGGCCTCACATTGTGATGTCACAGACAGTTGTGTGATGTCACAATCCCCTCAGTGATGCCACAAAACCCTCTCTGTGATGTCATACTGACACTCTGTAATGTCACAGCACACACTTTGACCTCACATCCCACTCTATGATGTCATACATCCATGCCATGATGTCACAGCCTGCTCTGTTATGTCACAGAATCCCCTCTATGTAGCTGCTCAATGACCTCACACAACCCACTCTGTGCTGTCACACAGCCCCTTGCTGACATCACAGCTGCTCTGTGCCTCCATGACACAGCCACAGAGGTGCCCTCGCAGGCTTTGGTGCTCTTTTCATCAGTCAGTCCCCAAGAGAGGGCTCAAAAATTTCTCAGGAACTCAAACTTAAATTGAAACACTGAAGTTTCTTGTACTTTAAATAGATTCCTGTGAGGCACAAGAGTGACAAAGTGTCCCCAGGTTCCAGGTAGAGCAGAACACTGGAGGCAGTGATGACAGCTGGGGACAAGCAAGGGAAAGGTGTCTCTTCTTGGCCCCTGCACGCTCAGCCAGGCTGAGATGGACACTGATGGTTTCAGGGCCAGGCTCCCTGAGCCCAGCCCAGCTCCCTGCAAGCTCTGCCAGCTGCCCTGAGCTCTGGGCAGCACCAAGGGCCTCTCTGAGCCCAGCCCAGCCCAGCCGGCTCTGGCCCCACAGCTCTGCTCAGCCCAGGCTGCTCTGGCCACTGGCCCCACGGCCTCAGCCCCTGCCAAGGGCACAGCAGCAGCTGCAGCTGCCACAGGACTCAGCCCCAGCCATGGGGGAAGGTGCTGGGCCAAGGCCAAAGGAGGCTCCCTGGCTGCCCTGCTCCCCTCGGCCTGAGGTGCTGAGAGCTCTGCAGCCCCTGCTGCCATCCCATCTGCCCAGGGCAGCACAAGAGCCCCGGCCTTGGGGCCCTCAAGAGCTGCTCCTGCTCCAGGCCCAGGGCCCATGCCAAAGCTGGGACAGCAGCCACAAAGCTGTGCCCATTTCTGTTCACTGCTGCTCTGATGGGGATGGATCCTCAGCCACTTGGAGGATGCTGATGAATTTCACTACTCCAGAGGCCTCTTCTTTCTTGAGCTCTTCAGTTCAGGAATTCACTGAAAAAGGCTCATAAACATTTGTTCTAATGACCCAAACAAGAAAAGCCCCATTGAATACTTTTAGTTTTCAATTTTTCTGTGGTTAATTAGACACATTTCAGAAGTGTATTCAAAGTGAATCTGCTATATTGAAAAAAAAAAAGCAGAGAGAACTGTTTTGTCCTGTTTTTTTTCTGTGTTTATAGTTTGGTATCAGCAATTTTCAATTGATACTGACCCCCAGCAACATCTAATGCAGTCTGAATAGATAAGATCAGGACCCTTCATGGCTGACAATCTATCAGACTTTGTCCCCACCCTCTCCCCACCATTTCCCTCATCCAACCCCTGGCACTCCTATGGATCAGGAATGGTGTGGCCAGCAGGACCATCACACTAGGATCTTTTCTCCTGAGAAGCTGGGAAGATTCAGCTTTTCCATGTTTTGCTTCTTTGGAATGTGATTTAAAGAATTGTTTACCCCCCAGGTGAAATTGTACCTACTTGATGACCAATCACACATCCAGCCCATTTTGGACTCTGGTCAGTCACAAGATTTTATCATCATTCCATTCCTTTACTTCCTAGCCTTTGGATGAAATCCTTTCTTCTATTCTTTTAGTATGGTTTTAATATATCATTTTCTTTTAATACAATATATATCATAAAATAATAAATCAGCCTTATGAAACATGGAGTCAAGATTCTCATCTCTTCCCTCGTCCTGGGACCCCTGCAAACACCACCACAGAGGACCAGGGCAGTGATTCTTCCCCTGTGCTGGGCACTGGTTGGGCAGCACCTCGAGTGCTGTGTCCAGTTCTGGGCCCCCCAATATAGGAAAGACATGGAGGGGCTGGAGCGTGTCCAGAGAAGGGCAACAAGGCTGGGGAGGGCTCTGGAACACAAGTCCTGTGAGGAGTGGCTGAGGGAGCTGGGGTTGTTTATCCTGGAGAAGAGGAGGCTCAGGGGAGACCTCATCACTCTCTACAACTCCCTGACAGGAGGGTGCAGCCAGGTGGGGGTCGGGCTCTTTTCCCAGGGAACAGTGACAGGACAAGATGACACAGCCTTCAGCTGCACCAGGAGATGTTTAGGCTAGATATTAGGAAATATTCTTTACAATTCTTCATATTGGAATCACACATTGGAACTCTGGGCTTTGGAATGGGCTGCCCAGGGAGGTGGGTGAGTCACCATCCCTGGAGGTGTTTAAGGAAAGACTGGATGTGGCACTCAGTGCCATGGTCTGACTGACAAGGTGGTGTTGGGTCCCAGGTTGGACTTGATGCTCTTCAAGGTCATTTCCAGCCTGGTTGATTCTCTGATGATGGTGACACTGCAGGGCCCTGGGGAAGCAAGGGGCCATTGTGACACTGCGGGGCCTGGTGGCACTAAGAGGACCACGGTGACACTGTGTGCGACATGGCAGCACAGAGCCAAGGGGCCATGGTGACACTGTGGGGCTGAATGGAAGCAAGGAGTCCATGCTGACAGTTTGGGTTCTGCTGGAACCAGGATTTCCATCCGCTCTAGTGCAGTTCACTAGGTAGGTTTCTTGCTACAGCTATGGAGAAATATTTCAACGAGCTTCTAGGAAATACATATTTCTATTTGAAAGGGTGCCTTTTATTGCAGTCCTATTACACAAGAGGTGATTGCAGCATTCTGTGACTGATATTGATCCAGGGACTCTGCTAAGGAAGTCTAGCCTGGTCAGAGAAGCTGTGCCTTTAAGTCTGACCCAGTGTGGACAACCTTGCTCCACATTCCCCAACCCCATCCCTTCTCTCCTCACTCACCTGGGACCTGCTTTGCTCAGAGAACTGGCTGCACAAAGCCAAAGAGCGGCTTTGCTTCTTTTATTTTTTCAAGCAATCTAAAACTCTTTGAGTTTCCCCATTGCAAACAGACACCCTCCTCAAGTGTGTGCCAAGCCCAAGGTGCCACTGAGACCACTCCAGACCTGCCCTGGGCCAGCTGTGAGGGTGGATCATCATCCCAGCCTGCACTGGGCCATTGCAAGGGGCTGTTGCCATGGACACTGCAGGGACCCCAGTGCTGGCTTTGGGTGCCATGGCAACCCCCATCAGTTCAGGTTTCCTTGGAAACCAGCCCAAGGAGCCATTTCTGCAGCCAGGTTCCATGGCCCCTTGCCTGCAGAGCTGTTGCTGCCCTGGGCTGCCATGGCAACCCTGAGGACAAAGCGGTGCCAGGGCTGTTCCAGGTACAATTGCAGTGACACTCGTTGGTGCCACCAGGTGCCATGGCAACGGCCACAGGGACCCATTCCTTAGATTGGTGCCAAGGCAACCAATGCCCGGAGCCAGACCTTGCTCAGGGCTGGTGTCAGTGCCCAGGGCCAGAGGGGATCCCTTGCTGGGGCTGTGCCATGGCCACCTGCCCTGTGCCGCGCTGGCCGCTCGGGCACCAGGAACCAGCAGCCAAGGGCACTGCCAGGGCCAAAGGCCAGGTCAGCCAGACAGAAAGGGGCAGCGCTGGGCACTGTTTCCATGGCAACCGGCACTGGGGGGGACACCTGGGTCACCTGGCCTGTCAGTTGCCATGGAAAGCCCTGGCGGGCACTGAGGGCACAGCCCCTGGCACTGAGACACTGCTGGGCCGGGTGCTGAGCACAGCGCTGAGCACGCAGAGATGGTTTTGTTCTTGCTGAGCTGCAGCACAGCCAAGGCCTGTCCTGCACCTCGTCCAGCCATGCTGGGGAGGGGCTGGGGCTGCGGGGGAGCTTGGCAGGGGACACAGCCAGGACAGGTGACCCCAACTGACCCCGGGCACAGCCCAGAACAGAGCACATCATGCTCAGGGTATGAAGGGGGGGAACAAGGAGGAAGGGGGGAATTTTGGAGGGAGGGTTTCTGCCTTCCCAGGTAACACTTAGGCAAGAGGGGGCCCTGTTTCTCCAGTGGGCAGGGTCACTACCAAAGTCACAGACACCAACTTAAGGAATTGTGTCATTTATATCATGCACAGCTGCAAAGAATTACAAAAGGATAAGCTCAGCAAAGCACATCATCATTAGCAAAGAATTACAAAAGAAGCTCAGCAATCCATCATAACTCATCATTACATTTGGATGACTAACCCCTTGGTGAAACACTAGAGGTGTTTGTGGCAGACAAAGATTCTGGCTGACTATCAAGGTACAACTTACAGACACCTGTAGTACTTTAGTGACACCGTTCTTCATCCATTTTTCTCTATCTCATTTGAGTTAGGAACAAGAATTCCGTTGTCCATGGAGTTGGCACCATGGTAATTCCAGAATAATGCCCCCAGGCCCTTTGCTGTTCAGCTTTACCATGCTGTCTGTGGCTAACAAGGCCTGGGGGGGCCCTTTCCCCTCGGGCTGGAAGGGGCCGGGTCCCAGTCCCTGAGGGGCACCCGGGCTCCTGGATGCAATTCCTGTGCAAGTCCCTCAGTGTCACAGCAGCCTTCCCATGGAGCCCCGTGGATCAGAGCATTTCCCAAAGGGGCCCTTGGGGCAAACAGGGAGATTTGGTCTGGCAGCATGTGGAAAACAATATCCTGTCAGATCTACTTGTTCTCACACAGAACCCTTGGCTGCAGGGACACATTCCCATTGTTCCTGCCCAGGTTTCAGGACTCAGAGTTGTCTTTCCCAGGAGCTGCTCCTTCAGCTGCCTCGGGAGGGCCATTTGGCCTCCGGACCCACACTCTGGCTCCATTATTAGGGCTGCTGGATCCAAACCCTTTATCTCCACAAACGGTGGTGATTGCAGGTGGATCTCCTTTTTTCACAATCCTTCTTAAAATTGCAATATTGATAATTGTGCTACCCTGTCATGGGGTTGACTAATCCAATCCTGGTCACTATCTTTTAACAGAATTACTGCAATTTCTCCTGGATATTCTGCATCAATTCCTCCTCTCATGACATGAACACTTTGCAAGGCCAAGCTCGAGTGAGCAGTTATCAAACCAAAGTGCCCTGGAGGAATCTGAATTCCTGTTTCAGTATTGATAGCTCTCATTTGCTTTGAATTTATCCAAACTAATTCCAATGCATGAAGGCCCAGCCCTGCAGCCTCTGGGCTGGCCCTGCCAGGGGCCATCACAGCCAGAACAATTTTCCAGGCAGCCCAAGTCTCACTGCCCATGGTTGGATTTGCAAACTGGGGGCAGCCGTGCACAGCCAGGGGGTTTCCATTTCCCCCGTGGGCCATTGTTAAGGGCATGGAGCACATCTGGGAGATGGGTTCTCCATGGGCAAAGGTTCCCATCTCCTCATTTTTTCAACTGCTCTTTTAACAACCCCTTCACCCATGCAACCAATCCTGCAGCTTGTGCATAGTCCAGTACATGAAAAACCCTGCAGGCAAAATCACTGTATTTTTCGCAGGAACAGACAAAGCACTCTGCATCACAGTATCAGCAAATCCTGTAAAAATAGCCAATTTTATCCCTTCTGCACTTATTCCTTGTATACAATTGACAAAGTTTACCACTGACATTTGCGTCTTGGGCAGTCCTTTTCTGTAGGGTACTTAGTGTCACACTGAGCAGCCAAAGCTGACAAATTAGTATTGTCAGCATTATTTCACATTATCAATTTTTAATTACATAGATAAAATTATAAATTATTATGTTATATTACATATAAGTCTTACATTATTTTTTTTTTCACTTGTACAAATGAACCTGAGCTCAAGATTAAAACCTTCTTTCACTCCATGTGGGAGTGTTCCCACAACAGTTTTTCCCTCTGTTGCTGCTGTTTCCAATGTGTCATTAACAAAATTCTCCCTCGTCTGCCCAAGCCCACAAGTTCTTTTCCTTTTCCATGTGCAATTTTTGGATGCATTTGAAGCCATCCAGGGGTGCAGCCTCTTTTACCCGACTGCCCCACTGCTCCCACAGGGCTCCAACCTCAGCCCACTCCAGAGCCAGGGAACTCCAGGGAAGGGCTTCCCATCTGGGAATTTCTGATGGCACTGATTCCTCACATTGACACTGAACAAGTGACATTTTGTTGGGATCTGGCCAGACTGGGCCAGTTTTGTTTTGCCAGTGGGCAGGGTCAGCACCAAAGACACAGACACCAAGTGAAGGAATCAGTGTCATTTCCTGCAGCTCAAAGCAGCAAAGAATCACAACAGGAGCAGCTCAGCAATGCACCCAACCATCCCCACCAAAGATTGCCTGCAGTGATTGAGAAAGATCCAGCCCCAGTTACCCTCAGCCTTTACCATCGCCCAGACCCACACAGCAGCTGGGGAAGCTGTCACAGCCAAGGGCTGCAGAGCCACTCCTGGGCACTGGCAATTCCTGCAGGTGCCTCCAGCCCCAGGTGAGGTTCCAACCACGCTGGGAGAGGGCCCAGCTCTGACAGTGCTGAATGGACAAACTGACAGCACTGCTAGTGTGGCAACATCTGCTTTCATCCTCCTCTTGGCTCCCTCCCAAAGGCTGGCCAGGGCCCCAGGAGGAACCAACGGAGGTGACTTTGACCATTCAGCCCCAAACAAGGCCAGATGTCAGATTTCATGGCCTGGTCTGGCTTCTAAATACACCAAGGTCAATACATGTTTCACTAATGAGTGGCTACATCTATCACAGTGCTAATGACCATGCATATTTCATTAGGGAGCAGATACAAAGATAACCTTTGGCTGGAAGGTTCATCCAGAGGCCACCTTGGGCTCTGGGCCTGCTGTTCAGGCCTCACTCAGGGCTGGTGTCCAGGCCTTGGCACTCCAGGGACGTGGTTTAGGGCTGGGCTTGGCACTGCTGGGTGAGCGGCTGCACTGGGTGAGCTCAGAGGGCTTTTCCAACAGAAAGGATTCTGTGATTCCATGATTCTATCCACTGCATTCAGCTGGGGCTATTTTAGCAGCATTCATTTGCTCCAAAAGTTCCCTCTTGCCCAGCTCCTGTGGCCTGAGGCTTCAGCTCCTTCAGCTCCTGGTGCTGAGCTGCTCATGCTGAACGAGACGACTCGGAGAGAAGAACACAGTCCATGCAATTCCTTCTGGGACACGGAGAGGGGAGGCTGTGCAAACAGGAGCATTGTTTGCTGTGGCCTCCTCTCTGCCCTTCACGCCTTTCAGCGCTTGGAAGCAGCCCAGAGCTTTCTCCAAGAGTGCAATGGAGCAGCTGTTCCTGCTCCTGGCTCTGGCTCTCTCCAGTCTCTGCCCTTGCCTGCTTCTGTCCCTCGTGCTGTGCCCTCTGTTCCCCCAGGGCTGGCTGGCTGCTGCCCAGGACTGTGGCACTGGCCCAGATCCAGTGCTCCAGAGCCTCCTTTCTGTGCCCTTGGAGCTGCCTGGGCACAGCAGCCTTTTCCATCTGCAAGCTCCCCATGGACAGGGAGTGCCCAGCTCCAGTCCTTGCACAGCCTCCAGGAGCCCAGGGCTGCCATCTCAAGTCCCTGCTGGCACTGGGGGCTCCCAGGTGCCTCAGGCTGCTGTGACACCGCTGCACACGGGAGGGAACAGGGGCAGGGGCTGTGCTGAAAGTCAGCTCCATCTGCTGCTGCTGCTGCTGCTGCTGCTGCTGCTGCTGCTGCTGTGGGGTCATTTGTGCAGCCCTGGCCCAGAGTCAGGGATCAGATCCTGCCAGTCTCTTCCAGCCCTGGCTGCTCAGAGTTTGGGCCTTGGAGCCTCAGGTGGCCAAAGGCAGCTGCTCCTGGTCCCTCTGTGTGCCCGTGTTCAGCAGTGCTGCTCCATCAGGCTGTGCCCAGCAACGGGGAAAAACCTCAGCCCTGCAGGGCCAGGGGCTGCCGGGCTCTGCCTGAGCAGCTCAGCCAACAGGAAGGGAGCTGCTCCACATGGGAACCAGGAGCAAAGGACATTCCTTTTATAGGACATGTTTTCTATTTAAAGGAAAAAAAGGAAAAAGGAAAACAATAGGTAAATTGTAAAAGATAAGAATAAAATCCAAGTGTGAGAGAAAAAATATAACATAATGTTAGTGAAAAAAACAAAACATAAATGCAAAGTTACATTCTTTGCATTAGGAGGTAAATGATCTTTTTAAAAAGAGAACTCAGTTATTTACATTGTAAATGTACTAATGCCATGGATCCATCTTGCTGACTTCAGCACCCTTTTTTAAAAGTTTTTGAGGTTGTTTCCAACACTGTTAAATTGTGGGTGAAGCAATGGGAAATTGCTTTGTGCCCTGCCAGCTCCAAGCAGGACTGGGAATGGAAACTCTGTCAAACCCCAAATCCTTTAGAAGATGCCCTTCCTTCTCAGCCTGGAAATGAGCTGCACAGTCCCTTTGAAACTGTCAGGGATTTTTGAAAGACACAAGGTCCCACTGACAGCTTTTTGCTCTGGTTTGGCAGTGCAGAAGGGCAATTCTCCATCCACCAGCTCCAGACTGCACTGCCTCAGGAGCACGGCCCACTCGCCAGCTTTGGCCCACTCGTGGCACTTCTAGAGGAGGAAGAAAGTGCAACTGCACCATTCCAGCCAATCAAGAAGGAAGAGTGGGACAGACAAACATCCTGTGGAGATGCAGGCGTTCAGCTGGGACTGTGGAGAGTTTGGGTCCTTGCCAATTGGATGTGTGTCCCCAGCTGCAATCTCTGGGCCTGCAGCAGAGTCTCACTCAGCTGCCAAAGCAGAAAGCTCAGGCGCTGTGCTCGCAACGGGCTCGTCTGATGCAGAGCTGTCAGAGCAATGTGAGGGCAGAGCCAGCCCAGCTGGGCCCAGGGCTGAGCCCAGCAGAGCCCTGGCAGAGCCCAGAGCAGCCTCAGCAGCCGCAGAGCCCGGCTGCAAGGAGAGAAAGCAGAAACCGCCCGTCAGATGAGGGCTCCTGTGCCCTTGTGCCAAGGCCTGCGGTGCCCAGGCCGTGCTGGCTGTGCCCAGAGCTGTGCCCAGAGCTGCCCATCCCTGCTGCCTTTGGCAGCAGAGCAGGAGGGCAGGACATGTGCCCAGCCTGCAGCCAGCCACGGCACATCCAGCCCTCAGCAGCTGCCCAGAGCAGGATGCTCCTGTGCTCGCTGCCATCTCCCAAAAGCTCTGATCCCACCCTGCCAAGCACACAGGGACCCACCTCACGCCAGCCACGGCTGCAAGAAAAGCTGCTCCCCAACCATGGCCTCAGCCTTCTCCAAGGGCACGGCCCATCCATGCCACAGCTGCTCCCAAGCACTTCCCCATCCACACTGGACCACCTAGAACGCTTCCTCTGGAAAAACAAACAACACATTCTTGAAAAGAGATTAGATGCAAAAAGGGAAAGCAAGAAAAACGGTAAAAACTCTTATCGCTGTTAAGGCCTTGAGGGAGGCCCAACTCCTACATGGTAGGGAAAAACCCAGCCATGGCTGAGGGAAGCCCACACTTTCTCTCTTCCCCCCTGCACTGCCCCCAAAATCACGGTGATCCCAAAGCAAACAAGGGCAGCTGAGCAGCCCAAGCCCTTCCTTGCCTGCACAGCAAAGCAGCCCCTGCACAGGTTCTGGAGTCCCACCTCTGCTCCCACCATGGGCCTTTGTTTGTGTCGGGCTGGCTGCCCCAGCCCCAGCCCCAGCCCCAGCCCGGGGCACGGTGGGTGCTGGGGCTGTTGGCAGGGCCAGGAGCCCACTCCCATTTCATACCCAGCCCAGCCCATCCCCACAGCCCTGCCAAAAAGCAGCTGGGCAGCAACTGAAGGATGAGTTGCATCTGCCCCAGCAAAGGGGGAACCTTTGCTTCCCAGCCAGGCTGGGCCGTGCCCAAATCTGGGAGAATTTCCCCGCTGGGGACTCATCTGCAAATTCCCTGTGGAGCCTGGCATTGAAGAAGGTACCAGAATCAAAGTCCATCACCTTCAGCCTCCAGTGGCCAGGCTGAGGAAGAGCTTGTCATCCTTGATGTCATCCTGGCTGTCTCCAGCAGCAGCAGCAGCAGCAGCAGCAGCAGCAGCAGCAGCAGCAGCAGCAGCAGCAGCAGCAGCAGCAGCATCCCCACCCGGTACAGCTTCTCCAGGGGCTGCTGCTCCTTCCCTGGGGGGAGACCAGGCTCTCAGGGCTCTGCCCAGGGCCCCAGCTGTCAGGGAACCAGGACAAGCAAAACCAGCTTGGATGGCGGCCACCAGTGCTGGGCAGAGCAGCTCAGCTCCAGCACAAGGGCTGCGTGTGCCCATCCCATGGCCCTGGTGCAGTGACACAGGCAGCACAAAAAGGTCTGGGCTCCTCAGCTTCTCATTGCCAAGACGTGTGGAGCTGGAACTTACTAGGGCCCTGGATACTCCAGGGACCTGGAGAACCATTGCCAGCAACTGGGAAAATCCTAGGTGCTCCATCCACCCATAGATGAGGTCTCCAAATTTGCTCCGAAAGCAGGTCCAGCTTTTAGAGGCCAAAAAGAGCAAGTCCAAGTGACTTGATGATATTTTTAGCCCAGAAAGCCCTGCTGCTGATGGCACACTTCACAATCAGCAGGAGACACAGCTAGGCCAAAGCCCAGACCTCTGCTGGGAGCCTTTCCCCTCAAACACCCTTCAAACAAACCTCCATGCAAGTCAGTTGGGAAAGTTTCTTCAAATGATAAATTTCTGGCACATAACTATACAGGGTTATGGGAAAGATTCTAAAGCAGCTACTCTGGAGTCAAAGAGGCAGCACTAAGAGTCCTTTGTCATCTATTTATAGCTAAATCCCACTTTGGGGGAGTTGAAGGAGTTTGGAATGAGCTAGAGAGCGGACCTCTGAGTTTTTTAGATCTTGAACTCTAAAACTCTAAACTTTCCTCCACTTCAACTTTCCTCCCCGTGTCTCTGCTAGAAACTAGAAATCCGCATTCTCACTTCTAGCACGTGAGTTCGGAAGGCCTTTCCAAGGTCTCAGATCAAATCCTGGGTTTAATTCTAAGCTTTGCTGAGAAGACCAAAGGTCTGACATTTCCCTGCATTTGGCTTTCCAACAAAACTGATGCTGTTATTTCCACAGTGCCCGGGATCTGTCTTGCAAGTCAACTCTGGCAGGAAGAAGGCGGCTGCCAGGGGGCTGCTTGTGGCCTCTGACAGCCCCATTGCTCAGGGCTTGCCAGCGCCCCAGCCCCTCAGGCCCTGCCCCAGCCCGGCCAAGCTGCCCGGCAGCAGCGCCGCAGCCCCACAGCAGCTCCAGAGCAGCACCAGCCAGAGGCACCTGGGAGCCCTCAGCAAGGCAGGCAGCAGCAGACGGGCAGGAGGGCACGGATGGCGCTTCCTGCCTGGCACAGGGCTTGTGGCCATCTCCAGGCACCGCTCTGCCAGGGATCCCCGCAGCTCCGGCCCCTGCCCAGCCGCTCTGTGGGCAGCACAAAGGCTTCAGCAGAAACACCACAGGCCAAGGGGCTTCTGGCCATTTTCCCTGCAGCACTGCATGCATGGGCAGCATGCTAAGTAGAAGCAGGCTTTTCTCCACTTTCCCTATGCCCTATGAACCCTGGGCAGCAAAGAAAATCTCCTGAGAGTGTGTATATTATAACATGGTATATATTTCCATCGGGTAAAAGATAGAATGGAAGAAAAGAAAAATCTTAAAGAAAAGTAAAAATCCCCACTGGCTCAGGCTGCCCCAGCAAAGAGAGCCTCCCGGATCAACTGTCCTCAGAGCTCCAGCAGTGCAGCCAGCCGAGCCGTGACAGACGAGGCCGAGTGATCCATGCCCTGTGCAGCTGGTCGTGCAGCCTCTGGAAGATGGAATATCGCCCACTGGCTGTTGCTCGGAGGACATGCAGTGTTTCAAGTGCCAGCTCTGACACGGCACTGCTCATGTCCTCCGTCAGGCGTTTCAGGGCTGCAAGAGAGAGGAACAGAGCCATGGTCAGATGCCGGCTCTGCGGGGAGCCGAGGAGAGCCCCCTGCCAGGGCCATCGCAGCCGGCTCTTGCCAAGGCCAGGAGGGAGCAGGGAGCAAGGGGATCAGCCCGAAGCTGCTGGCCACCAATGGCCCACGTGGCCCTGAAATCTCAGTGTGCTCTACCCCCAGGAGCAGAGCCCTCCGCAGCCGGGGCAGGGCTTGCAGCTCTCCCCCTGGCAGCCCCCGCTGCCAGCCCGCTGGCCTCACTCACCAGTGCAGATCAGCTGCAGCTCTTGCTGCTGCCCCCTCAGGTGCCGCCCGGCCATGCCTGTGAACACAGAGCCTGTCACGGCGCCAGCGGCACAGCTCCCTGCCAGCGGCGCTGCCGGCGCTGTGGCCACACGGGCTGCTGGCCCGGCAGGGCTCAGCCCGGCCCTTGGCGCACGCTGCCGCCCCAGGGCACGGCTGCCAGAGGGCGGCAGCAGCAATGCCCAGCCCAGGCGGGGCTCCACGGCGCCGGGCCCGGCTGGCGCTGCCGGGGCAGCAGGCGGGGCCGGGGCCGAGCTGCGGCGGGCCGGGGAGGGAGCCCGGGCTCTTGGCTCACCCATGAACCTGATGGCCGCCTCTCGCAGGGGCTCCTGTGGGCTCTGCAGGTAGCGCAGGGCCCGGCGCAGGTGCTCGGCCGCTCGGCTCCTGTCCTCTGCCAGCTGCAGAGAGCGGCAGGAGGGAAGGGTTGGCGCGGGCTCAGCCCCTGGGCCGGGCGCTGCCTGCGCCCAGCCCCGGCCTCCCCTGCCCGCACAGCCCTGAGGCGCGGCCACAGCAGCCGCTGGCCAAGGGCTCCCGAGGGCAGGGGGCAGAGGGCCGGCTGCTGCCCGGGGAGCCGCGGTGCCGGCCCGCAGCCCCGCCGGGCCGGGGCTCCATGGGCACCCGGCTCGGGCCCACGGGAGCCTGGAGAAGAGCCCCCGCGGCCTCTGGCTGCAGCTGCGGGCAGGGGCACAGCTGCCCGGCCCCGCACACTGAGCACCGCCCTCAGGGGCCTTCTCCAGGCTGAGCCTGGGCGTTCTCGGCTTCTCTTACCAAGCACTCGCCAAACCTCCATGTCTGATCCACCTGGGGCATTTGTTCGAGATTCCGCCTCTTCAGGAATCCGGCTGCAGAATGCAGCGTTTCCCGGGAGGCCTGGAGAGCAGCAGAGACATGGTCTTGGCCCCACAGGCCAGGGCACAGGAGCATCCCAGTGCCACAGCCTGGAGGAGGCTGCAGCCCGCAAGGTGCCAGGGCAGGAGGCAGCCCAGTCCCCTGCCAGGGGGACAGCAGGTGGCCACAGGTCCTCACCTCAGCAACAATCTGATTCTCATCATGGCAGTGGACGTAGAGTGGGACCAGGCTCTGGCGCACGTGGGACTTCAGGGCCTTTCTTCCATCTTCTCTTAAAAAGTCCAGCATCTCTTGAAAGACACACATGGAGCTCAGCTGCACCCGGATATCATCCTGTAGGAGAGGAAGGGCAAAAGACCTCAGCATCAGCTGCTTCAGGCCCCCCAGGGCACAGGCCTGCATCTGCACAGGGCACCAAGTGTCCGGGCAGCAGCCGGCGGCCGTGGCTGTGGGCACAGAGCCTTACGTGGTCAAAGAGTGGCAGGAGCGCCTCAGCCAGCTGCAGGGCAATGGGGGTGGCTATTGGGGCACCCCCAATATCCAGGAGCAAATATCGCAGTAGAAGAATGGTCATCCTGATCATGTGGCTATCATTTTCCTGCAGGAGCTCCACAAGACTTTGGGTCAGGCTCCCCATTTTTTCAGCCTGTGCAGAACACAAGTTTGTGAAAGGCCAGTCTGCTGCCGCAGGGCCCAGAGGCCAAAGGCCTGTCCCAAAGCACTGGGGCCGCTGAAGCGGGAGGCAGGAGAGCTGGGAGCAGCTGCCCCAGTGCCCCAAGCCCAGGCAAGGCCAAGCGACTGCCTTGCCCGGCCCCACGCTGCCTGCACGGCTTCAGCCACTGCCCCCTTCTCACCATCAAGGGATTCTTGCCCAGCACGACCAGGCCTCTGAGTGCCAAGTAACGCCTGGCCCTGTGCTGGCTCTGCAGGTTCTGTGCCATGATCTGCAGAACAGTGTCACTGCATTCCCTCAAGTCCAGGCACTCGAGGACCTGAAAGGCACAGGGCAGTGACAGGGAGCCGGCCGGCAGGAGCCCGGAACCGCACAGGGCTGGGCCCAGGCAGCAGCACAGGGCACGGGCACCGTTCTGGCAGCTGTGCCTACGAGAGGGCAGAGAGCTGGGAGGCAGCGCTGGCCTTGAGGCTCACCTCCACAAGGAATGCCAGGGCAGGGAAATCCCAGTATGGCATCTCTTGGCCCAGCATGGCGAGCAGGTAGAATGCAATCCCGGAACAAAAGTGTAGGGCTGAATGGGAAATTTCTCTAAAAAGAGGAAAAAGGAAACAAGACCCTGAGCCAGTGGGGCAAATCTCTCCCAGGAGTGACTCACAGAGTTCTCATCTTTCCCCACCACCCTTGCAGCAAGGGGACCTGGGCCACTCGGGAGTTGCTTTCTCATGGGCACCCTCCTCTCCCAGCCTTTTCCAGTCTGCTTGGCTGTCCCGCAGTGACAAGGCCCTCTGGCCCATGACCACGGAAACTTTGCAGGACACCCCGGGCACAGAGCACAAATGTCAGAGGCAGTGGGGAGAAGGGGCTCTCACCTGGCCAGCAGAGCCACGGCAAAGTGGTGGGTGTCAAGAGAGAGCAGCGTGTCCCAGCCACACCTGCGTTCCATTGCCACCACCACATCCTCACAGCGGAGAAGGCAGAGCAGGGACTTCAGGGTGCGCACTGCAAACCTGTGTGCACAGCAAAGGCCAGGTGACGCTGGCAGCACTGGCTCCTTGGCAGGCCATGTGGCAGGGACAGGAGGAGTGGGATGGAGCACCTGTTGGGGCTGGTGGCAAGGCCGTGCTCTTGCTGGCATCCCTTCCAGAAGGCATCGACCTCCTCTGGCATCTCCAAGGTGCTGGAGAACACTTGGAAGAGCAGATGCACAAATAGGCGGGGGAAATACACCTTCAATATCCGTGGCAGACAGGGCACCTGCAGGATCTTCCATGTCACCACGGTTGCCTGCAAGGGACAAAGGCCCCCCCCGAGACAGCGCTCAGTGCCCAGGCGTCCGTGTGGCAGGGCCCGAGCGTGGCAGGGAGAGGCCCGCAGAGACCTTGGCAGGGGGAGCACAGGGCCTGCTGGGCCTGAAGCTGCCCCTGGGCCAGGTTTCAGGCCAGCGCCTGAGGCAGGCAGATGCAGTGGGGGAAGGAGGATGGAGAGCTGCTGGAGAGGCGGCCTTGGGGCCAGCAAAGGCCACTTGCAGAAACTCACAGCCAGGTTAAAGACAGCCGTTTGGTCCCCATCGGAGGTGCACGTGCTGTGCACTGGCCAGCTCCCCAGCACATCCAGGAGGATCAGCTGTGCCAGCTCGGCAGTCCTGGCTGAGCCCATGATGGTCTTCCACATGGCCATGGCAGCTCTGGGAGGTCAGAGCTCTGTCTCAGGGGGGTCTCAGCCACAGCAGCGTGGGGAGCTGAGCTGGCTGCCAGCTCTGCCTCTGCCCACTGGCCCTGGCCAGCAGCAGCCAGGCAGCCCAGGCCTGTGGGGACAGAGCCCTGAGGGGCAGGGAGGGAGCATGGCAGCAGGCTCAGGGGCTGACGTGCCAGGGCTGGCAAAGGCAGCAGCCAGAGGGCCCTGGAAGTCTCTGTTGCTCAGAGGCAGGCTGCGGCAGGCTGTACAGGCTGATGGGCTGGGGAGGCCTGAGCCCTCTGGGCAGGTGGGCCCCATACCTGTCACAGGACGGGGCCACACGCAGCAGCGTCAGGACTGTGTCATCTGGCTGTGCTTCCGTGAGATCCAGCAGGGCCTCGTCCAGCCTGGCTTCAGCACAATCATTGGCCACGAGCCACTGGTGGATGAACCTCACCATGGCGGGCACCTGGAGAAGGCACAGGGAGACTTGGAAAGCTGCCAGGGGGAGCAATGTTCCCAGCTTGCCCAGAGAAGTGCTTCCCTTGCCAGCGCACTGCCATGTGGCCTCAAAGGCTCACAGCAACCAGCATGCGTGGCTTGGGAGGCCGAGCAATTCCTGGGAGGATCAAACCCTGCCCACAGGCTGCTTACTTGGTTTGGATAGTAAAATCCTTCCTCTACAAGCATACACAGGAGGGCAGCACTGGGCTTGGTTTTGAAGATGGGCGAGTATGGTCTGAGCCCAGTGCCCATGGCCATGGTCTCTTCCTCCTGCATTCTCTTGATGAATTTACAGATGAACTGTAGGAGAAGGGCAGGAAGCCGGGGATGTTGCATGGAGTGCTGCACACATGGTGCTGGGCTGAGCAGAGACAGCAGGCCCAGCCCAGGTGGGGGTGGCTGCAGGTACCTGCGCTGTGCTGCGGAAGCGGCCACGGCTGGATTCCTGCTCTTGTGTGCACTCCAGGGCTGCATCTGGCAAAGAGGGAGTGCAGCCAGAGCTGAGGGGCTGCGGGAGAGGCCAGGGAACACAGGCCAGCCCTGCGCTGCCCAGGCAGGGAGAGCCCCAGGATGGCCCAAGGGATGGAGCGCGGCCACTGCAGGGTGTCTGCCCAGGCCCTCTTCCGTCCTGTCCATGGGCATTTCCCCAGGGGATAGGATGGCAAGGCATGGCATGGCATGGCATGGCACGGCATGGCATGGCATGGCATGGCATGGCATGGGGTCAAGCTGGCTGCAGATGCCAACCCTGTGGCCCAGCTCTGCCACTCACCCTCCTGCGGTGGCTGGAACGGCACCACCTCCTCGGTCTCCAGTGCTGGGGCAGCTGCAGGGCCTTCTTCCTCCTCCTCCTCCACCCAGGCCAGCTTGGGCACTCTTGGGGGTCTCTGCTCCATATCTCTGACTGGATTTGTGGCTATTTGCAGGTGAGATGCCTTGCAAAAGCTCCAAGTCACCAAGTCCTGCCTGGAAGGCACCTCCAAGACAGAAGCCTCAGGAAGGCTGCAGGATGGCAAGTCCTGCGCTCGGTCTCAAGGGCTCCTGCCACAAGGACAGGAGACTCCTGTCAAGGATTGGGGTCTGGCCTCGAAGGCTCCTGCAGAAGAGAAGCCTCAGGGAGACCACGGGTCAGCAAGTCCTGTGGTCTGGCCTCGAGGTCACCTGCAGGAATAACGCCTGGGAAAGGCTCCGGGTGGGACAGGAACGAGGGCGCTGTGCGGGGGCTCCTCACGGCACCGCTCTGTCCCCTTCTGCCCCATTGCCTGTTCCCAGCAGCCGGGCAAGCTTCTATTTCCCACGTGTCACAAAGGGCCCTTGGACACCCGTTCTATGCCACAGTGACCGTGCTGCAGCGTGCCACCCAGGGCCCTTGCACACACTGCTGCCTGCCCTGGGGCCGCCCCCAGCCCAGCCAAAGTGGCCCAGGCTGGAAGGAATGCCTGGCCCCAGGTGTCTAAGGCAGCCCCACAGGATCTTTAGGAAGGGCTCAGAGCATCAGCAAACGCTGCCCTGCTCTGCGGGCTCAGGGCAGCAGAAGGAGCCCCAGGGCTGCCGACGCAGCCGCGCTGGGAAGGGCACGGGGCCTTCCAGGGAAGCTGGCACGGCCTCCTTGGGACCCCTCCCGGCCGGTGGCCATCCTAAACCCACGGGTGTGACACAGACAAGGAATGTGTGGGCCAGGGCACGAATGCTGCTCTGAGCCCTGGGGCCCGGGCAGCGCTGACAGCAGCAGCTGTGGCAGAGTCCCTGCCCAAGCAGAGCTGCCACCCCCGAGCCCTGGCAGCGCTGGTGCCCGTCTCCTGCCCCAGAGACCTGTGCCCCCGGGGGGCTGCTGTGCCACAGGGAGCCAAAGCCCACGTGCATTGGGGGCTGATGGCAGCAGCATCTGCAGCAACTGCTGGCAACACTTGGTCTCTGTCAGAAGCTCTTACTCCATGCTGGAATTATTTTCTCATTGAAGCCATTTCCTGCACCACAAAAATATCTTGGCCATGAAGACACGGAAGAATCTGGCATTAAGGAATCCTCACTTCAGGAAAGTTGTACTTCCCATTGCTCAGCTCAAGTAGTTCCAAAATTTGCAAACTTCCCAAATTTATTGGGATGGCCTGAGAATGTGACTGGTCTACAAGTTTGTGTCCCATCCTGAAGCAGCAACTCATTTGCCTTATCATCCATTGAATGTCACTTTACAAAACATAAGACTACAGAGAGCCAAAAAGAAGATCATTCTTTGATTTGCAAATGGATTTTGATGAAGGGATGATAATCTCCTAATTTTCTTAAGGAATAAAAGCTCTCAAGGAATGAAAGACCACTCAGAGTTACAAGAGTAACCCAAACAAATGAGTAGATGGCAAAAGGGCTGATCCTCCCGCAGTACAGATATCTAAGTGGCCAATAAAGTACAGCTCTCCCCTCTTGTTCCCTGCAGGGGAAACAGGACCATGAATAGAAATAGTCACAGATATTCTTTCTGCCCTCCATAACCAAAGCTGTGGCAAAGCATAGATGCTGCCTTCAAACTGACTCGAATTCAAGCCCAGACCTCTTACCTTCCAGACAACTCCTTCCCCAACACCCCACCGACACCTATCCCCCAAAATCCCCCACAGAAGCCCTCAACACCCCAGCAGGAGCCCCAGCTGCGCCCGTCCCTCTGCAGAGCTTTCCCAGCCTCCAGCAGACGCCCTGGTTCC
Organism: Agelaius phoeniceus; assembly: GCF_051311805.1. NCBI lineage: Eukaryota > Metazoa > Chordata > Aves > Passeriformes > Icteridae > Agelaius > Agelaius phoeniceus. The sequence goes on from NW_027509876.1 coordinate 1,417,304, forward strand.
CTGCACGTGCCGTGGGCTGGCACTCAGGAGGATCTGCTCCAAGGCCTTCCCCGGTGGCAGCTCAGGCTGCCAGGCCTGTGGTTCCTGGATCCCCCTTCCCAGCGAGCCTTCCTGGGCACGGCTGTTCCATGGGCACCTCTGCACTCAGCTCGGGCTGCTCCGCTCAGCCAGGGCTGCTGGGAAAGGATCCAGAGCAGCCTGGCCAGCTCTTTCTCCAGCTCTCTCTTCACTCTTGGGGGAGGTAGAACATCCCACAGGAAAGCAACTGGTGCCACAAGGAGTGGGCAGCATCAGGCAGCTCTGGGGAGGCGCCTCAGCACTGCTGTATCCTGAGGGAACGCTGCTGGCCATCCCCTGTGTGTATCTGCAAAAGCTTCAAATCAGCCGCCTCAGCTTCCAGGGCCTCTCTTGGCCAGCATCCTGACGTGGATGCAGGGCTGCTGCCAGGCACTGCTGGCACCCAGCGGGACAGGAGCGGCTGTCTCGTGTCCACGGAGCAGCCCTGACACAGCCAGGGCCATCCCGAAAGCAGACAAACGCTCACAGGTCAGCAGAGAGGAGCAAGGAGCACTGGGCTGCTCTCAGGGGATCTCAGCTGGGCTCACTCCACCACACGCCCCCATTTTGAGGCCTGCTGATGCCCAGCTGCCAGAAATGCCCACCTTGTACTCTCCAAGATGCACAGGGAGAGCCAATGAGCAGGACACCTTGGGAGGCCTTTTCTGAGGCCAGGCACACACCAAGATCAGCCAAGGCTCTCCACGCTGCCTGGCCCACACAGCCCATCTCTGTGCTGGCCCTGGGCCACAGCAGCTCCCACCAAGCAGGAGGCAAATGCATTTTGCCAAGAGTTGAAACACAGCAGACTGGAAAGATGTGAAAAGTGTGTGTGCAAAGGCCTTTTAATTCACAGCTCTCACAGAGAGCTTTGGGGCTCATGGCTGGACAGAGATGCTCCTGCTCACACCTCTGTCCAAAGGGAGGGAACACACCCTGCTGCAGGTGCTTGGCTTGGTCTCTGCAGGTCCAGGCGGATGCCAAACCTGCTCTTCACAGCCTTCTCCCTTGCCCTGCCCCTCTGCCAAGTGCAACGGGCCTCAAGGACTGAAAGGAGCACAGAGAGCCAAAGGGGGACACTTGCACCTGCCTCACCGGGAGCTCCCTGGGAAGCACTTTCCTTGAGAATCAAGCCCCTTTCCTCCAAAGGCGTTTCCCCAAATGTGTGGCTTTCCTGGGCAACACCAACACACCCTTAAGAAAAGCTGGCAAGGCTGAATGACTCCAGGTCCTTTCAGGACAGGCACTCCAGCTCTAGCTCTTATTGCCCCAAGTGTGTGTCCAGGTGCAGGTTCAGAGGTGCAGCCCCAGGCCCTCTACAAACACAAGCTGCCTGCTGCCTCTTCCCCTGCCTCAGCTCCTGCCTGTGCTCACAGCACCAAAACCAGGCTGTTCCCAGCCAGAGCCCAGAGCCCTGTCCCCACAGGAGGCTCTTGCCAGCACCTTCCAGGACTCTCTGCTGTGCACGCAGCGCTTTTCATGCCCGCTCCCAACAGGCTTTGGAACACAGAGCACAACCTGGCTGGCTCTGCCACCAGCACAGCCCAAACACAGGCGGAGGAAGAAGCAGCAGGGGTTGATTTGCGGCCATGCCCAAGAGAAACTGGAAGGGTGCCAACTGTCCCAGTCTCTCTGCAAGTCCCTCAATGTCCCTGGGCCTTACCCGGGTCGGCAGAGAGTGGGGGGGGTGGCCCCACCACGGCCGGCTGTGGGGAGACACTCTCTGTGCCCCGAGGGTGCTGAGGGCACTCAGGCTGGTTGCCTTCGCTGCAGCAGAGACGACCGAGACGTCGGTGGAAGAGGAAAGGGGCCGTCTCCCAGCAGGGGATATTCCAAGGTTTTATTAAGGAGTCCCGAGGGAGCTCCTATACCTCAGGGGGTTCCTGCCGAGAGCGCTGGGGGATGTTCGGAGCTTACATTTAAAGGGGGGAGGAAACTAACATAGATAAAATCCTACTGACCAATAGGTATTTCTGGGGGATGGGTGCTGGGGGGATAGACATACAAAACAGCGTATGGGGCAGGACTTGGGGGGTTGACCCTTGGCCCCTGGCTAATCACTCGACAACTTGGACCGAAACTTCTAGGTAAGGGGCTGGGATGTCGAGGTGATTGGCAGAGAGCCAGGGTGGGGGTTTTGGAGATCTTATCCCGGGAAAGGGATAACACAAGTAGAGGGAAAAGGAGGGGGGGGTACAGTCTGGGATAAACCATTTGGGAAAAACATGGGAATACAAAACAACTACTTCAAAGTGTTACAAAATATAAGAACGCACTACAACATCTCCCTCTTTTCGTTTAAATAAAAAAAGGAAGAGGCACCTAAACATTAAATTTCAGCTCGGAGTGCTATCAATCCTCAGCAAATCAAGGCTGTTTTGTAAATTCTGCAGAGGTTTCTATCTCTTCCTCAGAAGAGGTGGGGACAGTCACCTGATTGACCTCTAAAGGGGAAATAGCTTTCGAGATCAGTTTGGTCACAATGCTCTTGATGATCCCAAAACTGATCAAAATAACAAGAAGAACAAGCAAAACTAAAAATACAGATTTCAAAATGGATTTGACCCAGCCCGAGAGTCCCCATCCCTGAAAGAGTCCATCCATCCAGTCCGCTGTCTCTTGCTTGATGTCTTGGACCATTTGTTGCATCTTTCCGATGATTTTGTGGACATTTTCAGCTTTGGATGACAGATTCAGGCAACAGAGACCTTCAAACTCCTCACAACGATGATTATGTAGCAAGAGGAGAAAATCAATTGCAGCCCGATTTTGTAGGGTGGCTTGCCTTGTTGTTTCATCGTCTGCCAGGAGGTCTGAAAGTGCAGCTGATGTAATATTGGCCTGTTTAGCAACCCAACACTCTAGATGTGATAATTCGCCTAGAGCTTTCGCCGCAGACACCCATTGCAAAACCACGGTGATCGCAACTCCTTTTGGTTTGGACCAATGTACAATTTCAGAATCGCAATTTGGGTCCAGATTCCTTAAATCTCTCTTTTTGCGGGCCGAATTGCGGGTGTTGGTTTTGGTTCGCCAATCCATGATTTGGGTTTTGTTGGGTGTAAACAGGCTCAGCTTTCCAATGGTGCATGGACCTCCGATTAGACGAGAGGGGATGCCTGCCCATGCCCTGTCCCCGCAAATGAGGAAAAACCCCTTAGGAAGGGCACGGGGCTTATTATCAGGGGTAGAAGGTATTCCTACTTGGGAAATTTTCTTACACCAAATTTTTGCTGTATAATTCACCTTAAGCTGTTTGACTTCATGGTACAAATCTACTGAACACAATAGAATGCCTTGGCAGAACCAAGGAGTTCAAATTCTTGGGGTTCTTTTTCTGCTACTGCTTGTCTATCCATTAATTTTGACCAAGGGGATAACGGATTATATACTGGGGGAAGGGGAGCAGCTAATGTTGGCGGAAATTCATCATATTTGGATGGGATCCCCACAAGGCAAGTGGACATCGGGTCAGACACAGAAGAGACTGACAGGCAAATGTGGTCTTGGTTGAGGACTCTGGCGAGGGTGGTCCACACATTTGCTTGGGGTTGTGGAACGATCCACATCTGACCTGGATGGACGGCTGTCAACAGAAGCAACGGAAGGATGGGGCTCATTCTGATGACACCAGGGCTGAGTTCAGATCAAAGGAAAACACTAAAACTGAAAATAAAAGATGTTAGGGATGAGGTCCGGGTAACAACAATCTAACTTTAAAGAGTCTGACGGCGCTTCCTCCTCCAGCAGGCACTGGCTACCTGTGTTGCAGCTTTGTCCTTTGACACCTTAGGAATGTACGGTCTCACCCACCTGGAGGGGATCCATCTCAAGCCTGAGGGAGTGGATACGCACGCATATCCCCTACCCCAGACTACGAGCTCATGGGGCCCCTCTATTTTCCAAGTTTCAGGGTCCTTTATGAGGACTGGCGGACGGACTTTTAGCTTGTGCTGACTGTTCTCGTTAAAATGTCTTACAATAGGTGGGTTAAGGTTTTCATAGGTACAGTTCAAAAAGTTCAGTGTGAACAGCGCTTTGGACAGCTGGATTTGAGGGGTCTCTGTTTTCATCACTTCACGTTGTCGGTGAAGAACCTTTTTTAGGTTCTGATGGGCTCTCTCCACCACAGCTTGGCCTGTCGGGGAATAGGGGATGCCTGTTTTGTGTTCTATTCCCCATTGCTGCAGGAAGCTCTGAAGGTCTTTGGACTTGTACGCTGGGCCATTGTCTGTTTTGATGACCTTAGGGATTCCTAATGTGGAAAAGGCTTGCATGAAATGCTTCTTTACCTCACTGGCTTTCTCCCTTGTGTGGGCAGAAGCATAGATGGCACCAGAAAAGGTATCCACGGAGACGTGGACATATTTATATCTGCCAAATGATGGGATGTGGGTTACATCTGTCTGCCACACTTCGCAGCTCTGCAAGCCCCTAGGGTTTGCACCTGCACTTAAGGCAGGTAGTGACTGATTTTGACAAGAAGGGCACGTGGCTACGATGGCCTGGGCTTGTTTGTGCTTCAGATGGAATTGCCGAACCAAGGCAGGTGCATTCTGATGAAAAAATTGATGACTGATCTTTGCTTGTTGGAATACCTCTGGGAGCGGGGCCATCTTGGCTGTAGCCGCAAGGGCATCAGCTTTCCGGTTTCCTTCTGCAATGAACCCCGGCAGGTCTGTGTGTGACCTAACATGCATCACATAAAATGGGTGTTCTCGGCCAGAAATAATTCTTACTAACTTAGAAAGTAATTCATATAAAGGAATGTTGGAGACTTCTTGCAACACAGCATTCTCTGCCCTAGACACTACACCTGCAACATAAGCTGAATCAGTAACTACATTTAAAGGCTCAGGAAACTTCTCAAAAGCTCTGACTACAGCGGCCAACTCAGCAATTTGGGGTGATCCTTCCACCTTAGCAATATCTGCTTCCCACTGTTGAGTTTGGGGATCTTTCCAAGTTACCACTGACTTGTGAGACGCACCAGACGCATCAGTAAAAACTGTCAGTGCTTTTAGAGGTGTCCTGCTCTGAATACTTGTCAGTGATAATGAAAACTGAACATCTGAGTTGAAAATTTTGTGGGCCGGTCTGTGAATCGAAATTTGGCCTGTGTAGCTATCTAGGGCTAATTGCAAGGCTTCATTCTCTTGATAAAATTGCTCTAGCATTGCTTGAGACAAATGGCCTGATTTCAGGTTTAAGGAAATGTAAATGCAGTCAAAGTCACACCCTGCCAATTCTCTGATCCGTATCCTTGCTTTCCGGATCAATTCTGCCATCAGCTCTTGTGGCATTGTCATCCTTTTTGACCTGTTGTGACTGAGAAAGACCCACTCTATAATTAAGAGGGGATCTTTTTTGACCTGGTCCTTTTTCTTTGCCTGGACAGTTTCCCACTGAAAAATCATACCATGGAGATGTGGCAATTTGCCTAAGATGATAAATTTGAAGGGGAGACCCTGCTGGCACCTGTGGGCCTGCCTAGTAGACATGATTTCCTGAACTTTCTCCAGTGCGGTTTTCGCTTCCTGGGTGAGGGTCCTAGGAGCACTAAGGTCACCTCCCCCTTTTAACAAATTGAAAAGGGGGGCTAGGTCTTCGGTGGAAATGCCTAGCCAAGGTCTCACCCAATTTAAGGATCCACAAAGTTGATGGAGATCCGCTAAGGTTTTGATATCATGTTTGATAGTCAATTTTTGCGGCACAATGGTCCGCTTTCCAATCTCAAGGCCCAGGTACTTCCAAGGTGGCATCTTTTGAATCTTTTCTTCTTGGAGCTCGAACCCTGCAGCAACCAATGCATTGATTGTCAGGTCAAGTGTGTGAGTAAGCATGTCATCACTTGGGGCACACACCAGGATGTCATCCATGTAGTGCAGGATGATGGAATCTCCTGCAGCTTCACGGACTGGAGACAACAGGGAGGAAACATACCTCTGGCAAATCACAGGACTGACTTTCAATCCCTGAGGGAGGACCGTCCAATGGTATCTCTTCATTGGGGCCTCCAGGTTAATGGTGGGAACCGAAAAGGCAAAACGCGGAGCATCGTCAGGATGTAGGGGAATGTGAAAAAAACAATCTTTGATGTCAATTACAGCTAAAGACCAATTTTGTGGAAGCATGCTTGGTGAGGGCATCCCTGGTTGTAGGGAGCCCATGTCCTCAATAACGTTGTTGATTTGACGGAGGTCATGGAGGAGTCTCCACTTGTCTTTGTTTGGTTTTTTAATGACAAAGACAGGCGAATTCCACGGCGACGTGGTCTCCACAATGTGACCTTTTTCTAACTGCTCTTGTACAAGTTCTTCAAGCGCCTTTAATTTGGTTTTATTGAGCGGCCACTGAACTACCCTTATTGGAGTATCAGTTTTCCAGATCAATTTTTGGGCGTGGCGCACCTCAGCGACCGCTCCCCGAAAAACCTGCGGGTTTTCTGGGATGTCAATTGTGGTTCCCCATTGAACCATTAAATCTCTGCCCCAGAGGGGCTCTGTGTAGTCTAAAACAAACGGGCGAATGGAAGCTATTTTGCCATTGGGTCCCTCAATTTGAACAACGTTTTTTGACTGTCTTGCCAATTGAATTCCCCCAACACCTTGCACGTGTCCTGCTACGTTTTGCAATTCCCAGTGTGATGGCCACTCTTTAGATGGAATAATCGTGACATCTGCTCCGGTGTCTAAAAGTCCTTGTATGGACTTGTACTCGCCACCACGGTGTAACCCACATGATAGCTTGGGTTTTTCTTTTCCCAATACCTGAGTCCAGCAGACATTGGGATGGAGTTTACCTCTGAGGGTGTCTGCTTGCTCCTGGTCCCATGGAGGCTCAGGTACTGGGATTACTTGGGCTATGATTTGGCCTTTGGGCAAGTACACAGGTGGATGAGTACAGTGAAGCCATATGACAAATTGTTTCGGGTCTGATGATATGAGACCCGGAGGAATAATAATTTCTTGGGGTGTGTGTTTTGTGTCCCCATTGTTTCGGGTCTGATGATATGAGACCCGGAGGAATAATAATTTCTTGGGGTGTGTGTTTTGTGTCCCCAAGGACGACATACTTACTGTGACGCTTCTGGAAAAGCTGTATCCAAGTACCTGGTTGTTCAAGGTTAACAGATATGAAATGCCAGTTAGTGTCTCTGAGATGGAGAGGTTCTGTCAACGCCAGCCTGTAAGGATTATGTGAAGAGTCAGTGGTTAAAATTGGTCTGGGATTATTCCAATGAAATGAATGTTCTGTTTTGTTCAAAGCCAGTGCCTCGCTTGGCACCGGTACATCTTTTACACTAGATTTCTTTTCCCTCCCCCGTACTTGAATTGAGCCCACCCTATTTTTGTCATAGCGCTGGGGAAAGGAGCGCTCTTTACTCAGTTTTTTGAGAGGTGGTCCTTTGGGCAATTCTGGTTTTTAAGCATATTGTATTTAAAATCTAAAAACTGCTTTTTCAGAGGGCAGTCAGGCATCCAATGCCCTAACTTCCCACAAAGATGGCAAGGTCTATTAGAGCTGGAGATTCTCTCTTGTGGCATCGTGACATGCTGGAGCTGGCTGGTGAATGATGGCTCAGGGGTTTCCACTGCAGCAATCCTTCTCTGTGGTTTTGGTCTCTCGTCGTGGTCAGCGAGGGTGATAGTTACTTTCTTCTCACACACTTCAAGCATGGCCTGCAGCGTAGGCGTTGGGTCAAGAGGCAGGCTGAGGATAGCAGCTTTGCACTTCTCATTGGCATTTTCTTTAGCAATCTCGGTGAGGATTTCCATCCTGGCTCCTTCATTCTGAACTTGCAATTCAACAGCTTTTCTCAACCTTTCCACAAAACTCAAAAAGGACTCAAATGGAGATTGTGTTATTTTCAAATAATTCTCAATTGGAATACTAGGACGGAGCCCAAAGAAAGCTTTCTCAGCTGCTCTAGCACCTTCTCTGAAAGCCCTTGTGGGAATGCTTTCTGCCTGTATCAAGCTATCTTCCCAACCTCCCTGTCCACAGAGGTGATTGAGAGATAACATGTTACCATAAACATCACGAGCAGTAGCTTCATCAGCCCACAGAGCTGGTAAAATTGCTCTCAATCCTTTTTGCCATGCAACATCCCACAAGAGATATTCAGAAGAGGATAACAGGCAGGAAAAAAGGTGTTTTATATCAGCAGGGGTTAAAATGTGAGCGAATAATGTAGCTTTAAGGAGCCCTCTAAAATATTCACTTGATCTCCCAAAATCTTTTTGGGCTTTGGCTAGTTCTTTAACAGAATCAACAGAAAGGGGGCTATAATTTGGCTGGAATGCCCCGGTGACATCTGGAATATATGACACGGGGGCAGCAGAAAGGACCTGTGCTGTTTCCGGGTTCTGTCTCCCGGCGTCAGCGTCTCTGGTTACACTGCCCTGGGAGCCGGAGGGCGGGCCGTGGGGGGGGCGGAGGGAGCCCGCGGCGGGCGGGCAGAGCTCTGAGGGGGCGGGGGCGGCCAGGGCCAGGGCAGGAGGGGCGGCCGTGGCCGGGGCGGGAGGGGCCGGAGGAGGGGCCGGGGGAAGGGCGGGAGGGGCCGGGGGAGGGGCCGGGGGAAGGCGGGTTTCGGGGGCGGGGTGCTCCGAGCAAAATGGGTTGTTGGGAGAGCGAAAGGAATTCTGGGAAAGAGAGGAAACCGGCATTGCCACGTGGTGTCCACCATTATGGTCAGAGGGGATTACCTGACGCGGCTGGGGGGTACCAAGGCGGGCACTAAGGTTGTGAGACACGGTATTATAACTTGGGGAAGCAGGGGGGAGGGTGAGATCTCGGGAATTCAGGGCAGAAGTGTCCGGGTTGGAGACAGGAAGCCTCTGGGGGAGGGCAGGGGTTTGTGCAGGGGCTGGGGGTGGGGAAAGGTGGATGGGGGAGGGAGAACCGAACTCGGAGGGGGGTAGATCGGGTTTCTGGGAAACAGAGATATTGAAACTGTTGCCGGATGGCTGTTCTTGCATCTTTAAATTAAATTTTACAACATTTCTTATCTGCAGGGCTAAAAAAGCAAATTTTGACGGAGATATGTCTCCTGATTTCCCTGCCTTCAATAATTCACTACCAATTTTGTCCCAAAAAGCCAAATCACTGAGATTTTCAGTGGACACGTCGGGGAAGTGAAGGAAAAGCCATCTGACGAACTGTTTAACATCTATTTTTGAAAATCGGATTTTTTCACTCTTAAGAATGTTTAAGAGATGATAATAGACACCCTTGTGAGATACAGAAAGCCTAGCACCCATTTTGGCTCTGATTTTAAATTTGTATCTCAAATTTCAGCAACCCAGGTTGGGGGGGGGGAGGAGAAAAAAGCCTACAGCTGGCAGCCTGCCCACAATAGAGAGAAAAAAAAACTTCGGCCCTCCGCGGCGGGCCTGAGAACAAAGGGCAGGGAAACACCCCCTCCCAAAGAGGGGAGAAACAAGAGAAGGGTAAAACTTACCAATCCAGCTGCAGGAGAGGGGAACGAAAAAGCCTGGGATGTTGATTTTCACCTGAAACTGACTTCTTAGGGTACTTCGAAGTTCCCAGTTTCGTCCACAGGAGAGCAACTCACTAAAACGGAGTTTTTTCTTTCCTGAGGTAGCTTGCCGGCCGAAGGCTTATCGAACAGACTGAAAGAATGTCCGAGCCCCTTTCCGTGGGCTCGTGGAATGGTCCCAGAGCCCCACGGCTGGGCGCCAACTGTCCCAGTCTCTCTGCAAGTCCCTCAATGTCCCTGGGCCTTACCCGGGTCGGCAGAGAGTGGGGGGGGTGGCCCCACCACGGCCGGCTGTGGGGAGACACTCTCTGTGCCCCGAGGGTGCTGAGGGCACTCAGGCTGGTTGCCTTCGCTGCAGCAGAGACGACCGAGAGGTCGGTGGAAGAGGAAAGGGGCCGTCTCCCAGCAGGGGGTATTCCAAGGTTTTATTAAGGAGTCCCGAGGGAGCTCCTATACCTCAGGGGGTTCCTGCCGAGAGCGCTGGGGGATGTTCGGAGCTTACATTTAAAGGGGGGAGGAAACTAACATAGATAAAATCCTACTGACCAATAGGTATTTCTGGGGGATGGGTGCTGGGGGGACAGACATACAAAACAGCGTATGGGGCAGGACTTGGGGGGTTGACCCTTGGCCCCTGGCTAATCACTCGACAACTTGGACCGAAACTTCTAGGTAAGGGGCTGGGATGTTGAGGTGATTGGCAGAGAGCCAGGGTGGGGGTTTTGGAGATCTTATCCCGGGAAAGGGATAACACAAGTAGAGGGAAAAGGAGGGGGGGGGTACAGTCTGGGATAAACCATTTGGGAAAAACATGGGAATACAAAACAACTACTTCAAAGTGTTACAAAATATAAGAACGCACTACAACAGTGCCCTCCCTCTGCTCTCCCTTGGTTGGCTTTCTGACTGGCTCTGAGCCTGGGGCTGCCATTCCTCACTTGTGGGGACCAGAACCACAGCCGGGATCCCGGCACTGCCTGGCAGCGCTCCGGGCACCGGCACGGCCGCGTGTCCGAGTCTCGGGCACCGTGCTGCTGCTTCATTTGCCCTTAGGCACACCCAGAGCTCCCTGCTAAGCCCGGATGGTCTCTGGTTCAGCCCTCTTCCTCATCCTGTGCAGGGATGGAGCATTGCTGTGCTTTCAGGAAGCTATTCTTGAAACCTTCCAGCATTCCAAGCTCCTTTGCCCTCCATGGATGCTTGCCATGGAATCCCTCTCAGCTGGGTTCAGAGCATCCTCAGGTTGGCTCTTCCAGTGTTCAGGGGCTCCAGGGTGCTCAGCAAGATCTGGAACTGCACAGTGTTGTGGAACTGGACCTTCAGCACAGGAACCTTTCCATCCTGATCTGCCCTCGTTCCTCTGTGTCTGTGCACAAAACACGGCGTGGGAGAGAATGACAGCAGGGGCCTGTGTGTCCCAGGGCCCCGGATTTGCATCGCTCCAGCTCCACAGAGATGCAGGTAAAGTGAGGAAGCCAAACTGTTTATTAATGGAAGGCGAAGCAGAGGGATGAGCTGGCAGGGAAGAAAGGGGATGGGCAGGGTCTGAGGGCTGGAGGGAGGGAGCTGTCAACAGGGAGGGAGAAGGCAGGAGCTATAGGAGCTTCCCACAGGCTCAGTTGTGCCAGTCATCAGCTGTGCCTGGAACTCCAGCTGATCCCCTCTGGTCTCCAGGTGGTCTCACCTTCCAAGGGATCTGGAGGTCTTAAAGAGTCACTGGTTCTTCTGAGCCAGCAGATGAAAGTTCTGCAGCCCTTCCCTGAAACATCACCTGAACAAATGTGCTTATGCAGGAGGGGCTGTTGTCTTCACTCAGGGCTTGAAGGGCTGGAAGAGAGAGGAACAGAGCCACGGTCAGAACCTGCATGTGCAGGAATCCAAGGAGACCTTCCTGCCAGAGCCATCCCACCCAGCTCTTTCCATGGCCGCAAGAGAGGAGAGGCCAAGGGGATCAGCTGCAAAGTGCTGGCCATGAATCCCCCTGCCCGCATCCCTGAAATCTCTGTGTGCTCTGCCCACGCCACCCCTGGTCCACACAAGGAGCAAAGCCCACCGCAGCCGGGGCAGGGATTGCAGCTCCTGCCCAGGCATTGCAGCTCCCCCAGCCAGCCCCCGCTGACAGCCCACTGCCCTCATCACCCTCACGGAGGGCCTGGAGCTCTTCTGCCCCATCAGGAGCACCCAGGCAATCCCTGGGAACACAGGCTAACCAAACTAAGGCTGCCCTGGCTGTTATCCAGTTTGCTTTATGGCTTAATGAGGTGAGGAATTCATGGATCTTTAACTTCCTCTGGAAGGCAGGCACATGGATTCAGAGCTATCACACGCTAAGTGTATGTTTTTGGGGGTTACTTTAATAATGGTACTTACTGTAAGGAAATGACATGGGGGCAAATTTTTTCCCAGCCCTTCACCCAGCTCTTTGGGTCTGCCCCACCAGTTTTCAAAGGGTTCAGATCCGCTCTAAATGCTAATGATATCATACAGTGGCTGGTGTTGCTAATAGGCCTGTTACATTTAGCATTCAGAGATAAGGGAAGATTAACTTTGATAACCACACTGACACCTACCCCAGAAATAAGAGATGCTGCTGCCCCAGAGCCTGACCCTGCCCCACAGCCCACCTCAGAAATGAACCACCCAGGCTGGATGAGGGTTCTAATGAAAGAGATGGGCCAGGTGCTGAAGGAGTACATTTCCACAGCTGGTGAAAAGCCATCCCCCTGCCTTAAAGAGGGAGAGTCTGATGGTGCAGCAGTGGAACCCACAGATGTTACAACTGTCCAGGTTCCAGCTGAACTGCAAAGGCAGTCACAGCCAGCAGCAGTGCCCTGGTGGAAACAAGGAGATCTAAGATGAAATCAGAGCACCCAGATGAGGATATGAAAGGAGGGCCTTCCCAACGCCCAGGAGAGGCAACAGTTGAGGTCATCATCGAGTCCCTGACGTACGAAAGTCTCCGTAATCTGCACAAAGACATTGTATGACAGGAACGTGAGGCTTATACATCCTGGCTACTTTGGGTCTGGGACCTTATGGGTACAGGTGTCCAGCTGGATGGTGGTGAGGCAAGGAATTTGGGACACTTGACCCAGGACTCAGGTATCAATCAGACTTTTGTACGGGAGCCAAGGTCCCTTTCCCTCTGGGAGTGGCTTTTAATGAGTGTCAGAGAGAGGTTTGTCCACAGGGAGAGAATGCAGGACCAGCACTACAGAATGTGCTCTGGAAGACTCTTGAGGAAGGGATCCAACAGCTGAGAGAAGTGGCAGTATTGGAGGTACTCTTTGGGAGGGATGGACAGCATGATAATGACCCCAACAAGGTCAGGTGCACAGGGCAAATGTTGTGGAGTCTGGCAAATCTGGGGCCAGCTCAATACACCACCTTCATTGCAATGATTAATGCCAATAACAAACGAGATTCAGTGGGTTCTGTTGCCAACAAGCTTAGAAATTATGAGAGTGTGATCAATGGCCCAATGCAGGCTCATGTCTCTGTTGTGGTCCAAGAAGTCAGAGAGGAGATGAGGGAGATGAGGGAGATGAGGGAGGAGGTGAGGAGGAACAGTTCCCACATTGCACCAGTGTGAGTCACAGGCCCCAGAGTCAGAGCCCAACGTTCCCCAGCTAGAGAGAGAGGGTACAGCCCACGGGCTGACCTGTGGTTCTTTCTGCGTGACCATGGGGCAGACATGGGAAGGTGGGATGGGAAACCCACTTCTGTCCTGGCAGCATGGATGCATCAGCTCAAGGAGGGAAACACTAATCGAGGGAACTCAGTAAAGTGAAGGTAGCCTCAACCTCCCATGACTGAGCTGCTGGGTATGATCCGTCAGATCCCCTGGAAGGAACCTCTACCATGTATGCCCGGGGTTAGAGGGGCCCTGCCTCTAACCAGGAAGAGATACAGGAAAACTGGATTTTCTGGACAATGTGGATCCGATGGCCTGGGGCATCAGAACCACAAAAATACGATGCCTTAGTTGATACTGGTGCTCAGTGTACCCTGATACCATCGGGACATGTGGGGACAGAACCTGTTTCCATTGCCAGGGTGACGGGGGGATCCCAGCAATTGACCCTATTGGGAGCCCAGGTGAGCCTGACTGGGAAGGAGTGGCAGAAACATCCTATTGTGACGGGCCCAGAGGCCCCGTGTATTCTGGGCATAGATTTCCTCCAGAATGGCTGTTACAAAGGCCCAAAGGGACTCAGATGGGCTTTTGGCATAGCTGCTGTAGAGGCTGAGAACATCAAGCAGTTAAACACCTTGCCTGGACTATCAGAAAACCCATCTGCAGTAGCTCTCCTGAAGGTGGAAGAGCAACAAGTGCCAATTGCCACCTCGACAGTGCACCGCCGGCAATATTGAACAAATTGAGATGCCGTGATCCTCATCCACAAAATGATCCGTGAGCTGGAGAGCCAAGGGGTGGTCAGCAAAACCCACTCACCCTTCAACAGCCCCATTTGGCCTGTGCACAAGTCTGACAGAGAATGGAGATTGACTGTGGACTATCGTGGCTTGAATGAAGTGACTCCACCACTGAGCGCTGCTGTGCTGGACATGCTGGAACTCCAGTATGAGCTGGAGTCCAAGGCAGCAAAGTGCTTTGCCACTATAGACATTGCTAACGTGTTTGTCTCCATTCCTCTGGCAGCAGAATGCTGGCCTCAGTTTGCTTTCACCTGGAGGGCTGTGCAGTACACCTGGAACCGACTGCCCCAGGGGTGGAAGCACAGCCCCACCATCTGCCATGGACTGATCCAGGCTGCACTGGAAAAGGGTGAGGCTCCAGAACATCTGCAATATATTGATGACATCATTGTGTGGGGGAACACGGCAATGGAAGTATTTGAGAAAGGGGAGTGTCATGGTTTGACACTGGCACAATGCTAGTGCTTCTATGAAGATATTTTCTCTCTGGTTTCTGCTGTGAGATGTGACCACGAATAAGCAAAGCAGGCTCCTACTTAGGAAAGAAAAGAAAACAGAACTTTATTAACTACTCTACAACTATAGATAAAAGGAACACACACAGGGAAAATGAAAACTTTACAAATGCATTTCTTCCCCCCTTCACCAAATTTCCAATACAATGCATCTACTCTCTAAATCACCAGCTCTTAGTCTAGAACTACCTTTCAAACAATCAATCCTCAGTTCATCAAGAGGAGAGGAGTCCTTCTTGTACCATGGGCTTCTCTTGGAAACACAGCTGAAGCTTTGTGTGTTTCTGTGTCACTCGTGGCACCGCCCGGAGTACATCTGCCGTCGTGACCTCTTCCTTTCATGTCCAGTGCTCTCACCACTGAACACGGACCAGAGCTGCTTCTAGGGTTGTCTTTTTTAAGGATGCTCTGTCCCAATCCAAAAAAGGCACAGTCTCTCCTTTGGGACACCTGTCCCCCCCATATTTTTTCACCCCCTGGGGCCGAGGGGCACCAACACTGAACCCTCTTGGTTCTGTGGCCATTGCCCCCCCCTAGAATGCAGTCTCTGTGTCACAAGGAACATGGTTCTGTCCATGGCTGTACAAAAAGAGTCCAGCAAAAGCTACTCCATCATCTCTTCCCACTAGGATTCTTCTCTATTCTTCCACTATCTCTCACTCACCCAGACCTCTCTCACACTTGCACATTTCCTTCCTCATCTTCCACTCTATCTTCTAGGAGAGGTCAATGATCTGTAAAGTTCTCATTCTCCAAAAAGGGGTTAAAAGCTCCTACAAGCGGCTGGCTGCACCCCCCCCCCCCTTTTCCCTTTCCCAGCCGTGCTGCCGGCACAGGCCCATGTTTATCCAGTCTCAAGGTTACAGTCCCAGGCACCGTCTCTCTCTTTTTCTCTCTTTCTCTCTTCCACCCTTCCACCCCCGGGCTCAGGCCCACCTCTCCCGGCCTCATGGCTTTTCCCTGAACTCTTTCCCGCCGGAAACCCAAAAGGACCCTCCCAAGGGAGAGCTCTGCTTTTAACCCCGTGTTCTCAGAGGCGTGTCTAATGTCCCAATGGCCAGGTTAAAGGCCAATATTAAAGCCTGAACATCCATCGGCCCGAAACACAGCATCCCAAAAAACCACATTTCCTGTCAAACCACCACAGGGAGAAAATCATTCAGATTCTCCTAAAAGCTGGTTTTGCCATCAAGAAGAGCAAAGTCAAGGGACCTGCTCAAGAGATCCAGTTCCTGGGAGTGAAGTGGCAAGATGGATGGCATCAGATTCCCACCGATGTCATCAACAAGATCACAGCAATGTCTCCACCATCCAGCAAGAAACACAAGCTTCCCTAGGCAACATAGGTTTTTGGAGGATGCACATTCCTGAGTACAGCAGGATCGTGAGCCCTCTCTACCTGGTCACCCGCAAGAAGAACACTTTCCACTGGGGCCCTGAGCAGCAACAAGCCTTTGCCCAGATCAAGCAGGAGATCGCTCATGTGGTTGCTCTTGGCCCAGTCAGGACAGGACCAGAGGTGAAGAACGTGCTCTACTCTGCAGCCGGGAACCATGGCTTGTTCTGGAGCTTTTGGCAGAAGGTGCCTGGGGAGACTCGAGGGTGACCACTGGGATTTTGGAGTCGAAGCTACAGAGGGTTTGAAGCCAACTACACTCCCACAGAGAAGGAAATCTTGGCTGCCTCTGAAGGAGTCCAAGCTGCCTCAGAGGTGATTGGCACAGAAGCACAACTCCTCCTGGCACCCCAACTACCAGTACTGGGGTGGATGTTCAAAGCAAAGGTTCCCTCTACGCACCATGCCACCAGTGCTACATGGAGCAAATGGATTGCTGTTATCACACAGCGCACCCGTATAGGTAAACTGAATCGCCCAGGGATTCTGGAAATAATTACAAACTGGCCAGAAGGTGAACACTTTGGTCTCGCTGATGAAGGGCAACAAGAAGTGACACGGGCTGAAGAAGCTCCACCATACAACCAACTGCCAGCAGAAGATACACGCTAAGCTCTTTTCACTGATGGTTCTTGCTGCATTGTGGGAATGAACCGGAAGTGGAAAGCAGCCGTATGGAGCCCCACAGGACAGGTCAATGAGGCCACTGAAGGAGAAGGTGGATAAAGTCAATTTGCAGAACTCAAAGCTGTTCAACTGGCCCTGGACATTGCTGAGAGAGAGAAGTGGCCAAAGCTCTACCTTTACACTGATTCATGGATGGTAGCCAATGCTCTGTGGGGATGGCTGGAGAGGTGGAAAGAGGCACACTGGCATAGGGGAAAACCAATCTGGGCTGCTGATGAGTGGAAAGACATTGCTACCAGGGTAGAGAAGCTGCCTGTGAAAGTCCGCCATGTAGATGCCCATGTCCCCAAGAGCAGAGCTAATGAGGAGCACCAAAACAGTGAGCAGGTAGACCAGGCTGCAAAGATAGAGGTGTCAAAGATAGACTTAGATTGGCAACATAAGTTCCGAGCTCGATGGGCCCATGATGACTCAGGTCATCAGGGCAGAGATGCCACCTATAAGTGGGCACGAGACCGAGGGGTGGATTTAACCAGGGACAGTATTTCTCAGGTTATCCATGACTGTGAGACGTGTGCTGCCATCAAGCAGGCCAAGCGAGTGAAGCCCCTGTGGTATGGTGGGCAGTGGTCCAAGTACAAGTATGGGGAGGCCTGGCAGATTGACTCCATCCCACTGCCCCAGACACGCCAGGGCAAGCTCTGCGTGCTGACCATGGTGGAAGCCACCACTGGATGGTTGGAAACCTACCCTGTGCCTCATGCTGTGGCCCGGAACACCATCCTGGGCCTGGAAAAGCAAATCCTGTGGAGACATGGCACCTCTGAGAGAATTGAATCACTCAATGGGACCCATTTCAGGAACTGCCTTATCAACACCTGGTCCAGAGAACATGGCATTGAATGGATCTATTGTATCCCCTACCATGCACCAGCTGCTGGGAAAGTTGAATGGTTCAATGGATTACTTAAGACTACCCTGAAGGCACTTGGCAAGGGAACTTTTAGAAATTGGGAAATGACCTTAGCAAAAGCCACCTGGATGGTCAACACCAGAGGGTCCATCAGTTGAGCTGGTCCTGCCCAGTCTGAACCCCTGCACACAGTGGATGGAGATAAAGTCCCTGTTGTACACATGAAAGGTATTTTAGGAAAGACTGTTTAGGTTACTCCCACCTCAGGCAAAGACAAACCCATCTGTGGGATTGTTTTTGTTCAAGGACCTGGTTACACTTGGTGGGTAATGCAGAAAGATGGGGAAAGCCATTGTGTACCACAGGGAAACCCAGTCATAAGTGAGAGCTGTGTGTAAGGTTTCATTGTGATGCAGATGGAAATAGAATAAGGCATGGATAATGTTCTAGACTGCAAGGTAATGTGTGTGTTCAATTCCCATCTGTTAGAGGTGGGCCAGTTATCATCTGTTAATTGGGCCGTTTTTCTTTATCTCTTCCACAAACCAATCCTCCCTCTGGGCAGACATTTGCTGTTAATGGGCCATTGAGTGTCACTGCATGACTGATAAAATTACATCTTCCCATTGTGAGATGCTCTCCCCTGAGTGAGGAGCCAAGCATTCCTGCCTGGATACAATCTGAGATTTTGGGACACCAGAACAGTCTTTCCACTGGATTCCCAGAGGAGCACCTGCCCCTTCCACTGGATTCCCAGAGGAAGACCAGGCCCATCTACACCACCACTGGATCTTCAGAGGAAGACTACACCCTTCAACAGGATCACTGCTCCAACAGAACCACATCTGTCTGCAGGAAGACTGCAGGAGGCCTGCAGCCACTATTTTCATTGCACTGCTAGCAACACCCTGACCCACAGGGTGTCAGGTCATATTCTGATTCTATCAGTGTTGTTTTGTATTACTGCATTGTTTATTTTATTTTGATTTTCTTTGCTAATAAAGAACTGTTATTCCTGCTCCCATATCTGTGCCTGAGAGCCCCCTTAATTTCAAAACTTTAACAATATGGAGGGAGGGGTTTTACATTTTCCATTTCAGGGGCAGCTCCTACCTTCATTAGCAGACACTTGTCTTTTCAAACCTAGACAAGGCAGAGGTTTCAAAGCCTCACTTATAAAGCAAATAAAGTTTGAAGGAACAAATAAAATAGGAATTGGGGATGTTCTATTAGTTCCAGAAGCAGAGTGAAATTTCTTAGGACAGGATTTACAGGTGCAGTTTGACATTGGGGTGCTCCCAGTGAAAGGGAAAATGGTAGTTAAGCTTCTCCAATAAGGGAAGAAAATGAGGAGAAAATTCATGACATGATGTGAGCAAAACCAAAAAACTGAGGTAAATTAAACATGAAACCTATAGTAATAAAAGTAGTTAATGAAAACCATCCAGTTTGGGTATGACAATACCCACTTTCCCTGGAGGGGAGACAAGGACTACGGCCGCTGATCCAGGACCTACTTGAGGACAGGACCTTAGAACCATAAATGTCCCCCCATAATACACCCATATTACCAGCAAAGAAGTCAGATGGGACTTACAGGCTTGTCCAAGATGTGAGAGAAGTGAACAAAAGAACTGTGAATCCATATCCGGTAATGCCAAATCCCTATACACTACTAAGTAACATCCCAGTGGTTTAGCGTGATAGACCTAAACGATGCTTCTTGGGCATACCCACTGGCAGAGGAAAGTGGGATATATTTGCTTTTGAATGGGAGGACCTCAATTCTGGGAGGAAGCAACAGCTTCAATGGACTGGGTTACCCCAAGGGTTTTCTGAATCCCCAAACCTCTTCAGTCAAACCCTAGGAGAAGTACTACAGCTCTTCTCCATTAAACCTGAGATGTAGCTCATCCAATATGTAAATGATTTGCTTTTCTCAGGACAGGAAGAAAAAGAAGTTTGGGAATCCACCATGGTGTTGTTAAGTTTTCTGAGGGACCAGGGACTTTGGGTATCAAAAGGGTAACTCCAATTTGTAGAGTGAGAAGTAAAATACCAAGGACATGTGATTTGTCAAGGGAGATGCCAGCTGAACCCTGAGAGAATTACAGGGATTGTTTCACTCCTGTGGCCAAAAACTAAGAGAGAAGTCAGAAGGTTTTTAGGCCTGTTGGGATGTTGTAGGCTATGGATTGAAGGATACATGCAGGCCATCCAGTTCTTGTATGAAAAGTTAGTGAAGGAAGAGATTAGGTGGGAAAAAGTTGATGAACAAAAGTTTGAAGCTTTAAAGCAAAAATTGGTGCACTGGCACAGAGTCTTCCTGCCTTAGATGAACCCTTCTGTTTGTAGATATAGAAAAAGGGGTAGCACATGAAGTGTTAGCCCAGGACTGGGGAGGATCCAGGAAACCAGTGGCCTATTTATCAAAATTATTAGACCCTGTCAGCCAGGGGTGGCCAACCTGCATTGAGGCCATGGCAGCGACTGCCTTACTCATAGCAGAAAGCAAAAAATTACCCTTTGGGGTAAAATTGAGGGTATATATCCCAAACTCAGTAAGGAGTATCCTAAGCCAAAATGCTGAGAAATGGCTCACTGATTCCTGAGTGCTAAAGTATGAAGCCATCTTAATAGATAATGGTTTAGAGCTGATCGTGAGTAACCAACTCAACCCTGCCCAGTTCTTGTATGGAGAACCAAGTCAGGAACTAATACATAATTGCCTAGAGGTTATAAACTATCAAACTAAAGGAAGAAAGGACCTAACAGATCAACCACTCCAAGGTGGAAAATGATTGTACATCAATGGATCTTCATAATAAAGGGGCACAGGGTATCAGGGTACGCTATAGTACATGAAGGGTTGGGAGCCTGAATTCTTTGCTCCTGGCACTGCTGCTGCCCACCCAGCTCCTGCTTTCTGTAGGAGCAGCCCTGGGAACTGGTTTTGTTCCCTCAGTGGCACAACATCCCTGTTCTCACACTGCCAAAGAAAGCTGTTGGTGCCAAGTGTGGCCAGGATGAACCATTGCTGGGACTGAAGCCTCTCTCTTGGGGCCCTACAAACTGACTGAATCCTTTCCTCTGGCACTGTATTCTTTTCTTTATTCAGTCTTCTGCTGTATTTCGATAAGGTCTTAATAAACCATTTAAATTTTTGAAAGTGAAAATTGTTTCTCACATGGGGTTGGGGAATGTGGGGCAAGGTTATTCACATTGGGTCAGCTTTCAAGGAAAAACTTCTCTGACCTGGCCAGACCTCCTTAGGAGAGACCCTGAATCAATATCAATCACAGAATGCTGCAATCACCTCTTGTATAATAAGAACAGCAATAAAGGAACCTTTAGGATAAGAATACATATTTCTTAGAAGCACTTTGAAAGATTTCTCCATAACTGTAAAAGGAAATTTTCCTAATGAACTGCACGAGAGCAGAGGGAAATCAAGGCAGAGCCATGGTTTGTAAGAACTTGATCCTAATGAGCCCCGTGGTGCATTTGGAGCTGAGTCTGGAACCTCAGGGCCTGAGAGGAGATTGCACAAACCTTGCCAGGAGTCAAAGTCAGAGTCAAAAACCCCAAAGTGTCTCAAAGCATGAATGGGTCCCTCTGAGGTCCATCTCCAACACAGGCTCCTCATGGACTCCTTGGAGAACAGACTGGAGGCCAGGATGACACAAAAACTTTCTCAGAGATTCAGAGTTGAAAAGAAAATCCAAACTACCTTAAAAAATTTGAGTATCTGAAAGCATTACTGAGCACCACTGAGTGTCAGTACAAAGCTCTCCAGGGACTCGTTAAAGCAGATAATTGGGGCCATAATTGCAAAAACCTCTCACAGAGTCTGGATCAAAAGGGAAACACCAAGTACCTTAAAAACTGAAGTACCTTGAAGCATTAATGAGCCCCACTGAGTGTTGTTACTGACAAAGCCTCTCCAGGGACTAATTACAGCAGATAATTGGAGGCCATGATTGCACAAACCTCTCAGAGACTCCAAGGCAAAAGCCAAGCCCAAAGTCCTTTGAAAAAGCTGCAGTCCCTGCAGGGAGCATTCAGGAGCCCCCAGGGCCATTGCTGAGCAAGGCTCCCCAGGGACTCCTTGCAGCAGATCCTTGAGGCCACTGGGATGTGGGCTAGGGGGGGATGCTGAGGGCAGCACAAGGGGCTGACAGTGCCCAGCCTGGCTGGGGCTGGGCCAGGAGGCCCCAGGGCCTCAGGACAAGGTGTCTCCTCCCAGCCCTTGCTGGCACAGACCCTGCTGTGGCCCAGGGCACCAAGACTTGGCTTCTCTTTGTCCCCACCTGTCACCACTGCCTGCAGTTTTCTGCTCTGCCTGGGGCCTGGGGACACTTGCTCAGTCGTGTCCCTCTCTGGGACCCATTAAAAGTCCAAGAAACTTTGGAGTTGGATTCTGCCTTGGAGTTCTGGAGAGATTTCTTCAGCTCCCTCTCAGGGACTGATGTCCAGGGCCTGAGCACAAAGCCCCAGAGGCTGATTAAAGTCCTTGTGCTGTGTCTGTGCTGCTGAGCTGGGCTGGGCTCCTGGCCCAGAGGCAGCTCCTGGTCACCAAGAAGAGCTTCAAAAGCACATTTCTCTTGAGGAGCAGCTCTTGTGCCAGCCCAGCAGGGCTGGGGCACTGCCTGCAGCCAGCCCGGGCACAGCACAGAGGCACAGAGAGCTTCAATCAGTCAGGGCTGGGAAGGGGCTGAGAAGTGCCTGGGGCACAATCACTGCCAGCCCTTGGCACAGGAACCTCTGGCTGCAGGACAGTGCAGCTGCAGCTCCTGGAGCCATCTCCTGCAGCTGGAACATGCCAATGCCTGCAGAGCCTGTGAGTACATTCTCTGCTTGTCTCTTGTGCAGAGCAGCCAGGGGTGCCCAGGGCTGTCCTGCAGAGCAGGGTCCTGCAGCCCAGGGCGCTGTGCTGGGGCAGGGACTCTGCTGCCTGCCAGGGACAGCTCTCAGCCAGCCCTGGCAGCTGCTCCCAGCGCTGGGCAGAAGCTCTGGGGGGAAGGAGCCGCCCTGAGCAGGGCAGGGGCTGCTGCTGAGAGGGGCTGGGTGGGGCAGGGCTGCTCCCAGCTCCAGACCAGCCTGGGCACAGCTCCGCAGGGCACTTCCCAAAGAAGGTAAGCCTGGGATTGCTGTAAAGATCAGGAGCTTTCCTGAGAGTGTTTTCAATTACCTGCTTGAAGAAGGATGGGAACATTGGGGTGATGACAAAAAAGATTTTTGCTTTTTTTACATTTTCATATATTCATAACTCTGTTAATTTATATTATATTTTTATAAAATATAATCCTTACTTTATTCCATTAAACTCTTAACTAACTTGATTAAGCTACTATTATATACTTTTATAACTATAATCCTTAATTAACTCTAGCATGTTTCCTAACCATTCTCTTATATTTTAGAACAATAAGGTGACAGTCTACATTCGTGAAATACTTTCTTATTATCAGTCTTATTATCAAATAGTCTTATTATCAGGAAGAGAACCTACAAGAACATTTTGTTTATTGACCAGAATGTGAGCAATCACAACAAAAAGTCAAGGCAAAGAAGCCTTAGGATCTAGTCCAATGAGTTGAGCCAGGGGTGTGTAACTGGGGCAACTGAATCTCCTACTGGATATTCCTGTTAAATATCCTAATTAATCAACCTTAATAAATTGTTGAAATCAGGGACCAAGTGTGCCCCATCCCCACTGGGACACCTGGAAGCTTCCAATTATTATCTGCTTTTTCCTTTACTGTTCTAACACTGTTGCAAGGGTTTTTTCTCTTTGGATTCTAGACAACAGGGGGATGAGAGAAGCAGAACAGGAATTGTAATCCCAGAATCACAGAATATTCTGAGTTGAAAGGGACACACAGGATCATCAAAGGAATGTTTGATCTTTTACAGGGACTGCAAAACTGTAAATTAAGTTGATCAGTGTCTCTGCTGGGAGCCTCCCAAAGGGCCCTCAGCCACTCCTCAGCCCTGCACAGCAGCAGCATCACCTTTGCAGGGCCCAGCAGGGCTCTCCTGAGCTGCCCTTGCCCAGCTGCACACAGAGCCTGCCCCAGCCAGGGCCCTGCACACAGGCAGGTTTCTGTAGGGCCCCAGCCAGGGCACGCAGGCTGGGATGGGCTCTGTGAGCGCTGGCAGGGACAAGGCTCCTCTCAGGAGGGAATGTCCAGGCCCAGGGAGATGCTCAGGGAAGGAGAGGGGGCTGGAGAGAGCAGGGCTGGGGCAGGAGGGCACTGTTGGTGTGTGGAAGGTGCCGGGCACAGCTGGGCACGGGAACACTGTCCTGAGTGCCCGGCTGTCTCTGCCCTGCCCTCTCAGGCACAGCACCACAACATCTGCTCTTGCTTCTGCACTGCCCTGACATTGGCACTGTTATCTGCTGCTCTCAGGGAGGCTCTGGCATCTGCAGCAGCTGAGTCAGGCACTGCCCTTGGCATTCCTGCCAGGCAGGGCTGTCCATGGCAATGGGGTGTCCAAGCTCCCCTGGCACCTGTGGGGCTGTGGGCAAAGCAGTCCATGGCAAAGGGGAATCAGCTGAGCCCCCTCCCTGAGATCCCATCATGGGCACAGCCAGGGATCTCCTTGCTGTGCCCTGCCAGGCTCTGAGCTGCCCTCCTGGGTGCAGATCTGTGCCAGAGCCTCTGGGAGTTCCCTGAATGTCCCACGGGCAAGGGCAGAGCTGCCACAGCTGAGGAAATGCTGCTGGGTTTGCCCAGGGAGCCGTGAGTGTCCTTGGCACAAGGGGGTGCTGAGACCTTACCCAGAGACCTTGAGAGAGGGTGAGCAGAGATCCCTCTGCTCTGGGCAGGGCCTGGTTTATCCCAGGGTGACCCGGGAGTGTGACTGTGCTCTGATTGCAGCCAAAGGTTTTCCCACAGCAGGTAGAAGGGCGAGTGTGTCCCAGCTGTAGGCATTGTCTGCAGGGAATGGCCCAGGTTTGGCTCCAAGCGGCCTCTCCTGACTTGTCACTGTCCTTTCTCCATGAACAGGTGCCCATGTGCAGCCCCAGCAAATGTCCAACAGCAGCTCCATCAGGCACTTCCTCCTGCTGGCATTGGCAGACACGCGGCAGCTGCAGCTCCTGCACTTCTGCCTCTTGCTGGGCATCTCCCTGGCTGCCCTCCTGGGCAACGGCCTCATCATCAGCGCCGTAGCCTGCGGCCACCACCTGCACACGCCCATGTTCTTCTTCCTGCTCAACCTGGCCCTCGCTGACCTGGGCTCCATCTGCACCACTGTCCCCAAAGCCATGCACAATTCCCTCTGGGACACCAGCAACATCTCCTACACTGGATGTGCTGCACAGCTCTTTTTCTTTGTGTTCTTCATCTCAGCAGAGTATTTCCTCCTGACCATCATGTGCTACGACCGCTACGTGTCCATCTGCAAACCCCTGCACTACGGGACCCTCCTGGGCAGCAGAGCTTGTGCCCACATGGCAGCAGCTGCCTGGGCCAGTGCCTTTCTCTATTCACTGCTGCACACAGCCAATACATTTTCCCTGCCCCTTTGCAAGGGCAATGCCCTGGGCCAGTTCTTCTGTGAAATCCCACAGATCCTCAAACTCTCCTGCTCCAAATCCTACGTCAGGGAACTTGGGCTTCTTGCTGTTAGTGTGTGTTTATCTTCTGGTTGTTTTGTGTTCATTGTTTTCTCCTATGTGCAGATCTTCAGGGCTGTGCTGAGGATCCCCTCTGAGCAGGGACGGCACAAAGCCTTTTCCACCTGCCTCCCTCACCTGGCTGTGGTCACCCTGTTCATCAGCACTGGCTTTTTTGCCTACCTGAAGCCCCCTTCCCTGTCCTCCCCGTCCCTGGATCTGGCCCTGTCAGTTCTGTACTCGGTGGTGCCTCCAGCCCTGAACCCCCTCATCTACAGCCTGAGGAACCAGGAGCTCAAGGCTGCAGTGTGGAGACTGATGACTGGATGCTTTCAGAAACATTAAACTGTTGGCCAATTTCTGCAAATCATTTGTAATAAAAGTTATCTTTGATCCTTCTTGTTGATTTAATTTTGGAGGTTCTTTTCCTTTGTTTTAGTATTTTCTTATTGTCCACAAAGAAATGTCAATCTTTGTGCCATTTCTCATTTTGTTTCTCTCCACCTTCCCTGTAGTCACAGACTGTGTCAATGAGGGGCTGTGCTCTTGGTGCCTTTAAAGGAACTAAAGCCTCTCCCAGCAGAGTTTTCTGCAGAGATGCCCTTGTGTTGCCTTCTCTGGAGCTGCAGCAGCAATGTCTGTGTGCAGAGCTGGGGCAGATCAGTGCTGGCCCAGCAGCTGTGCCCAGCAGCAGCAGCAGCAGCAGCACTTGGTGTTGCCAGTGCTGCTGCCGTGGCCCTGCCCCGCTGCCCTGGTGGCCCTGGTGTTGCTGCAGGGCCTGAGTGCTCTCGGGGCCGGGCACAGCCCTGGGGGTGGCAGTGCCGGGGCTGCAGCAGGGACAGGCCATGGGCACTGCTGGGGCAGCGCTGACGCCTCAGGCCAGGCCCTGGGGGCTCCAGGCTCCTTGCCCAGGCTCTCTCAAGAACACGGCCAGGCCAATGCTCAGCACAGAAACCCCCATGAGCAGCCCCAGGCTGGCCGTGGGCAGGCTGGGGGCAAACAGCATGGCTGGGGCTCTGCAAGGGCCCTGGGGCAGACGGGAAGGAGCAGCAGAGCAGGGGCTGATCCATGCCCAGTGCGCTGCACAGCCCAGGGCAGCGTCCCAGAGCCTCCTCATGCAGCTGCCAACAACATCCCCCCTCTGCAGCCCTGGCCTCTCCCCCAGCTCACACAGGTGCCCCATCCTTGCAGGCACAGGCACGGCAGCACTGCCTCAGCAGCCCCTGTTTGCATTGCACACAGCAGGGGCAGCACCCCCATGCTGTTGCTGTGGGGACATGAACCTGAGGGAGCACAAATGCCATCAGCCCCTGGGGCCAGCAAGGCCTGCGGGACACCAGGGAAACCACTCAGCTTTGTCCTGGCCTCTGCACTCAGCCAGAAAGTTTGTTCCCATCAGCTGGGAGTTTCCTGTGCCACTGCAGACGCTGTTGCTCAGAGCCAGGGCTGCCTGGCAGCCACCCCCAAACTGCCCTGAGCATTTCCTTGGCTGCACCTTTGCTTTCTTTACTCTTCTCTGGTCCAGATTTCTTCCTCTTGCCCATCCCTGTTCCCTCCCCTGCAAACAGCCAATGTCTTCCCTGCTCCTGCTGGCCACACCATTCCTGATCCAGGCCAGGAGCCATTGGCCTTCTTAGCCACCTGGGCACACTGCTGCCTCATGTCCAGCCTGCTGTCCATCAGTCCCTGCAGGGCCCTTTCTGCCTGGCTGCTCTCCAGCCACTCTGTCCCCAGCCTGTAGTGCTGCAGGGCTTGTTGTGGCCCAAGTGCAGGACCCGGCACTTTGACTTGTTAAACCTCAACTTGTTGGATTTGGGCCCTGGATCCAGCCTGTGCAGGGCCCTGTGCAGAGCCCTCCTACCCTCCAGCAGATCCACACTTACACCCAGCTTGGTGTCAGCAGGGTTCCATGAGGCCCCAGAGTGTCCCAATGGTTTCCATGATTTCAGGAGGCCTCCCAGTGTCACAATGTCCCTTTGGTTCCATGGGCCCTGCAGTGTCACAATGGCACCATGGTTTCCCAAGGCCCTGCAGTGTCACAGTGGATCCTTGCTTCCATGAGGTCTGGCAGTGCAGCAATGCTCTCCTTGGTTCCACAATGTCACAATGGCCTCTTGGTCCCAAGGGCCACCACAGTGTCAAACATGTTTCCTTCATTCCAGGAATCCCTGAGGAGCAGCCCTGGACCCTTGGTTCCACGGGCCCTGCAGTGTCACAATGGCCCCATCGTGACACCAGGTCCTGCTCTGTCACAATGCTCTGCATGGTTCCACAAGGCCCTGCAGGGTCACAGTGGCCTCTGTGGTTCCATGAGGCCTCAGAGTTCCACAATGAATTTCTTGGTGCTGCAGTGTCACAATGGAGCCCTGGTGACACAAGTGTCACCCTGGCCCCTTGGCTCTGTGCTGCCATGTCGTACACAGTGTCACCATGGTCCTCTTAGTGCCACCAGGCCCCGCAGTGTCACAATGGCCCCTTGCTTCCCCAGGGCCCTGCAGTGTCACAATCATCAGAGAATCAGCCAGGCTGGAAATTACCTTGGAGAGCATCAAGTCCAACCTGGCACCCAACACCACCTTGTCACCCAGACCATGGCACTCAGTGCCACATCCAGTCTTTCCTTAAACACTTCCGGGGATGGTGATTTAGCCACCTCCCTGGGCAGCCCATTCCAATGCCCAATCACAGAATCACAGCCCTGGTGCTGCTGGCCACACCATTCCTGATCCATTGGAGTGCCAGTGGTTGGATGAGGGAAATGGTGGGGAGGGGATAGGGACAAAGTGTTCTAGATTGTCATCCATGAAGTGTCTTGATTTTCATATCTGTTCAGACTGGATTAGAAGGTGCTAGAAGTCAATATCAATTGGAGAGTGCTGATACCAATCTACAAACAGGTAAAGAAAACTTAACATGACAAAACACTTCTTTCTGCATTGTTGTCAATACAATGTATTCACTTAGAATACACTTCTGAAATCTGTCTAATCTTTCAGAGAATTTAATAAAAACATAGAATATTCCCTATGGCTTTTGTTGTTCTGGAATTTTTGCAAAAATGTTTATGAGCCTTCCTGACTGAATTCCTGAACTGAAGAGCTCAAGAAAGAAGAGGCCTCTGGAGTAGTAAAACTCATTAGGAAACTCCAAGTGGCTGAGGATCCATGCCCTCAGAGAAGCAGTGAACAGAAATGGGCACAGCTTTGTGGCTGCTGTCCCAGCTTTGGCATGGGCCCTGGGCCTGGAGCAGGAGCAGCTCGAGGGCCCCAAGGCCGGGGCTCTTGTGCTGCCCTGGGCAGATGGGATGGCAGCAGGGGCTGCAGAGCTCTCAGCACCTCAGCCCAAGGGGAGCAGGGCAGCCAGGGAGCCTCCTTTGGCCTTGGCCCAGCACCTTCCCCCATGGCTGGGGCTGAGTCCTGTGGCAGCTGCAGCTGCTGCTGTGCCCTTGGCAGGGGCTGAGGCCGTGGGGCCAGTGGCCAGAGCAGCCTGGCCTGAGCAGAGCTGTGGGGCCAGAGCCGGCTGGGCTGGGCTGGGCTCAGAGAGGCCCTTGGTGCTGCCCAGAGCTCAGGGCAGCTGGCAGAGCTTGCAGGGAGCTGGGCTGGGCTCCGAGAGCCTGGCCCAGAAACCATCAGTGTCCATCTCAGCCTGGCTGAGCGTGCAGGGGCAGGACTCAGGCCAGGCCTTGTGGGGCAGGGCCAGCGCCTGTGCAAGGCATTGCAAACAGGCAAGTGGCCAGAGAGAAGGCTGCTCTGTGCCCTTGGTGGCATGGACAGAGCAGGGAGGGGGCCCAGGACATTTGTCAGCGCCAGCCTCTGTGCCCATGTGTTGGCAGCCGTGGCTGCTGAGCCCAGCTTTGGCCTGGGCTGAGTTTGGCTGTGGCCCAGCTCCATCCTCCTGCGGGGCTCAGGGCCTGTTCCCGGCCATGGCCAGCCCTGGCTGCCTCTCTGCTGGCCCAGAGGCCGGCAGAGCCCAGGGCAGGGCTGTCTGTGCAGCCCCACAGGTGCCACGGGCTCTGCAGGAGCTGGCAGAGGCTGCCCAGCAGGGAGGCCATGGGGCACAGAGCCCCAAGGCTGCTGTGGGCACCACGGCACAGGGGCCGTTCCCAGCCGCAATGCTCCTGGCCTGGGCTGGGCCTGCACAGGGGCTGGGCCACCATGGCTGGGCCAGCACAGGGCCACAAAGGGGCCACACAGCCGCTGCCGGGGCTGACAGCAAGGCCAGGCCCACACAAGCAATTGCTGAGCATGGCCTGCGCTGGCCAGGCCTGACTGTGCCAAAGGCAGAGCTCAGCTGCCCTTGGGGGCTGCAGCAACACTCCAGAGCCCAAAGAGCCTCCATGGCTGGGCTGGAGACCAAGGCTGCAGCAGGGAAATGCAGGGCTGCTGCGGGATGGGGAGGCCATTGAATTCTAGCACACACCTCAGCTCTCTGATGATCCCAGCACCATGCTGGGCCCTGTTTCACACTGGAGCAGAGCAGATGTTGATGGCACAGGAGCCCTGTGGGGCTGTCAGGGACCTGCAGCTTGCAAGGTGCTCTGCTCTCCCTCAGGTGCTCTTGGAGAGATCCAGCCCCAGCTCAGGGCACCTCAGGGCACAAGTGGCACTGCCTGTTGAAGGGCACACAGCTGATGTCTGCCTTGAAATTGGCACAGGCGTTAATACCTGTTGGTTTCATAATACACAAGCAAATCTTTATTATCTGGGTCATTAGAGTACTTTCAAGAAATGGCAATATTTTTCCACCAGTGTCCTGGTTTGAAAAGGACGCGAGTTTTTTGGGATGCTGTTGTCAAACCAATAGGTGCTCAGATTTGAATATTGGCACCTGGTGTGGCTACTGAGGACATGGATGCGCCTCTGAGAACACAGGGGGTTAAAAGCAGGGAACTCCCAGGGGAAGCTCTCTTGGGTTCTGTCTGTGAAAGAGGTCAGAGCTGCCCTGCCCGGCTGCGGGCTGGCAGGGGAGGGGAAGCCATGCGGCCGCGTGAGGTAGGCCGGGCCTTGGACAGAGAGGGGAGGTGAAGGCCCCTGCAGGATGGAAGGGTGGAGGAACATTGGAGAGTCATCGGGCAGCCAGCCCCCCAGAGAGAAAGAGAGAAAGAGAGAAAGAGAGAAAGAGAGAAAGAGAGAAAGAGAGAAAGAGAGTGAGCCTGTGCCTGTGCTTGTGCCAGCTTGAAATTCGGTATCACATGCAGGCAGCACGGCCAGCCATAAAGGAGAAGGGGGGTGCAGCGAGAAGGTGCCTGGCAGGGCAGCTTTGGGAGTTCTGGACAGGCAGAGCCTGAGATTTTTAACCCTTTTCTTGGATGATGGAAACCTTACTGATCCTCCTGGAGTTGAATGAGAAGAGAGATAGAGATGAGATAAGAGGAAATGGGGCATGAGAGGAGTTGAGAAGAATCTTCGTTGAGAGGAGGTGATGGAATGGCCTTTGGCTGGACTTTTCTTGTATAGCCATGAACAGAACCATTTTTTTCCTGTGACACAGAGACTGCATCTAGGGGGAGGCAATGGCTTGGAACCAAGAGAGTGCAGTGATGTTATGTGAAGGAGTGCGTGAACAGAGACAATGGGTGAGGAGGGTGGTGGTGCTCTCCATCTTCAGGGAAGAAGAAGAAGATCTCTGTTCTTGAGACCCCTCGGCCCCAGGGGCTGAATTTGGGAGGGACAGGTGTCCCAAAAGTGAGAGACTGTGCTTTTTTTGGAACTGGGCAAAGCATCCTTAAAAGGGGAACCCTAGAAGCAGCTCTGGTCCATGTGCAGTGGTGAGAGCACTGGGCATGAAAGGAAGATGTCACGATGGCAAATGATCTCCAGGCAGTGCCACGTGTGACATGGAAACACAAAAGGTCTCAACTGTGTTTCCAGGGGAAGCCTATGGCACAAGAGGGACTCCTCTCTTCTTGATGAACTGAGAACTGATTATCTAAAGGCTGGTGATGGACTGAGAGTTGGTGATCTGAGGGGTGGTAACTGAATTGAGAGTCCAAGGTTTTGTCTTACTGTGATGTATTGGGAATTTGGTGGGGGGAGGAGGAATGTTTGGAAGGTTTTCATCCTGAGTTGTGTGTGTTTCTTTTATATACTGTAAGTTAATAAAGTTGTTTTTTTTTTTTTTTTTTCCCTTTTATTCCTCAGCTGGAGCCTGCTTTGCCCTGTTCCTGGTCACATCTCACAGCAGACACCAGGGAGAATGTATTTTCATGGGGGCACTGGCATTGCACCAGCGTCAAACCGTGACACCTTTGTAGCAGATGATTGGCCCGTCTATAACTCAGAGCTCCTCCGCACCACAGGTAAGAGACCCAACCTGGCGGATACTTGGGACAGGTGGACAAAAATGCTGCCCAATGCTCGAGAGGGACCCCAAGAATTGGACCTGTTGGGGTCCTCCAAGGCCACGTACTGTGTCAAATTTTACTTTAGATGCCTGAAAAACAATTGGCCAGAAATTGACCGGACCAAAAACACACACCAAAAAGACAAATCAGCAATTAACAAAGCCTGTAACTATCCCTAGGGATAACTATCAACTGTATTGAAAAGCGGTAAATGCAACGCCTTATTGCCTATCAAATTTTAACATGGTCTGATTTCTTTAACAAGAATGCTAACAAATGTGCCATATAAAATGATGCCAGATACAGTCACAAAAAGCTGTTGGGTTGTTCAGCAATATGCTAAATTGCACGTTATTATATTTATTTTCCAGTAACCCGGCGCTTCAAAAAGTCTTACTGAATTTCTGTTTCCATGGAATTTGCAATTACCATGGGTTTTTCTCATAACTGATTTACTCATAATTCTAACATGCTTGTTACAACTTGAATCCCTCCACTGCACCACCATGCTGTTATTTCACTTATGGCTTATTCACCTTTAAGTAGTTTTTTTGTGTTAATAACTTTGGACAAAATTACATCATGCCATTATCTGTAACTTTTAAGGATGTTCATTTCAATTCTGTTAAATTAAAGCCCAATATTGTAATGCTCAGTTACATTCTGTTAAATTAAATAAGGCAAAGGTTTTTTTGTTAAATTTGGTAGATTTAATTTCTGTTAAGTTTCAGTATTACAAAATTTGAACAATGTTCTATTCCAGTTTTTATGGGTCCAGTTATGTTTGGTATTAATAGTAATTAACTTTGAGTTCTCTTGAGTGCGCTTTTTGTTCTACTAAGGTGATAATGAATTTAATTTGAAATCCTTTTAGGGCTGAGTTTAAGTTCCTCTTGCTAAGCTCTAGCACTGTCCAAATAAATTTCTGTCAGGTTTGAGTGTTATTTAATCTGAGGTATCATAAATTTTACTAGTGAGCTGTTCAGTGTTTTCCTTTGATGCATTTATTCTGTCATAAATACATCAATCTTTGTATTACTGTTTTTATAGCCAGCTTTTCATATGCTTTACCATCTTTTGGTGTAATTATCTACAAGACACGTGTCATTTCAGGATCCTCCTTTTGTTCTCTAGCTGCTTATGTATCTCTCAGACCAGACTACCCCTCTGGCTGGGCTCCGCACTCTGGCTCTATGGTTTGACCCAGTGCTGCCTCATCATTTTTAAGTATTTTTCAGAGTTCCAAGAAATGATATCTCAGCTTTGTGGGAAGCCTCCTCTAAACTGATGGTATTGTGACATCTACTCTAATCAGATGCAGCCCCAATTATTATTACAGAACCACTCCAACATTCTGCTGGGTTTAAAGCATCTCTGTGGTGAGGAAATTTTGGAGGAGACAGCTCTTGCATGGTTCATTAGTCTGTCACCCCTAGACCTTTACTCCTAAGTACTATTCTCAAGAGCCTTGTTTTAAATGATGTTTAGGGAATTCTCTTCCACTTAGAACTTGGGTGGTGGCCAGGCCTTTGCTCTTCCTGGATGGGAATTGCCAACTGACCCAGATGTTTTCTGCATCAAAACTAGATTTGAGTTGTTTTGACTTGGCAATTTGACTCTCTAGATATGACAGTTGAACTCTTTTTAAAGGCAGCTTGGGAATTATTATCTGGAAATAATTCTCCAAGTCCCCCCTGAAGCGAGGTTTGTCAGCTGTTTGCAGACTCTGGGATGATGGTACATTATTGCAGAGATTGCTATTTACCTAATTCCACCTATGTTGTTAGCTTTGTCTGCTA
The DNA here is from genome assembly GCF_051311805.1 of Agelaius phoeniceus. NCBI lineage: Eukaryota > Metazoa > Chordata > Aves > Passeriformes > Icteridae > Agelaius > Agelaius phoeniceus. The sequence goes on from NW_027509876.1 coordinate 1,450,520, forward strand.
TTTGAAATATTCCTAATTGTTGGATCCATATTATTCCTAATTGCTCTAAGTTTCTTGTCCACTGCATGTATTATTTTGCTATGATGTTTCTTCATACTCATAACAAAAGACATGCATCTCATTCTTAAAAAACAATAAAGAAAAGGAATGAATGCCGTAAGAACGTTCAAATAATGCAATATGTACATGAGAAATTTGGACGACTAATCATTTTGAATAATGCAATATTTACATGAGAAATTTGGAAAAAAGACCATCACATCTAAATCCCAATTGAGTGTACCACAGTGCAGCCTGATTGATTCATTAACTTCAGGAGAAGATGTGCCTGTGTTTCATCATCCGCAGTTCAAAGCAGTCACCTGTTCATTCCATCAGATACTGATCAGCTCTGAAAAAATGAGGCCCAGTGCAAAGAGAAATAACCTCATCACCTTGCAGCCTTTGCTTAAAAGGTTTCCTTGCAGCCTTTGTGGCCAGGGCAGGAACAGGAGGAGGACTGCCCAGACATGGCTGTGTCTGGACACTGACAGAGGCAATTTGCCAACAAAAGCCTCCTGGCATCCTCACGGTACAGAGCTCCTACGAACCTTCTCCAGTTATTCCCTGTTCCAGCACCCAGGAGGACATTCAGTGATGTCAAAGATCAACATTTCCAGCTCACAGACTTTCTCATACTTCTCAACTCATTGGAAACAATGGTCATTTCTTTCCATTTCCCTGAGAGACATTGGACATTATTCTTTTGTTTTCTCATGCTGCAAAACCCTGTGTCAATGACTTGATAGAATTTGGTAAGTTTTGTTGATTGTAATTGGTCTTTTATCTATCTTATCCCATATCTAACAGATAACCAGTGATAACCTTGATGAGATAATGCCCTCACAAGAGTGAGCTGTTTCAACATCAGAACATAGGAGCCTTTTTTAAATGCACGAAAAGGGGGAGATGTCATAGACAGGTAGAATAATGATAAAAGAAAGGCCCTATGAAATCAGGCCTTGTTCTGCCATGTTAATAGCTGGCCTGTCATCTCTTCTGAGTGCAGCTAAGCAGTTACAAGTTCCCATGTGAAGCCATTGTGAGAATGAGACTTTGTGAGCAATCTGTTCTGAGGGTGAAAAACAAATGCACCTGCAACAACAAGGGATTTGTCCCATGAGAATCAGTGAAGAGAACAGGTAAACAATACAATAGAGAGATCTGATGCACAAGTAAAATCTATTTTATTAACCAATAATAGAATAACTGATAAGAAATCTCTGAACTAACTAAAGTTGCACACAAGGTTTTTCAAACTGTGTAAAATGAGTTGCATGAATAAAGAAGAAAGAGTTCTCCAGCTCAGCTGGGTCCTCTGGGATTTCAGTTTCCCCCTTCTTTGAGGCTTTGGGTTCCTCCTTCTTTGGGGCTTTGGGTTCCCTCTTCTTTGGGGCTTTGGGTTCCTTCTTCTCTGAGGTTTTGGCTGCCTTCTTCTGTGGGATTTTGCTTTCCTTCCTCTCTGGGGCTTTGGTGTCCTTCTTCTCTGATGCTTTGCTTTCCTTCTTCTCAGGGATTTTGGTTTCCTTCTTCTCTGAGATTTTGGTTTCCTTCCTCTCTGATGCTTTGGTTTCCTTCTTCTCTGGGGCCTTGGTTTCTTTCTTCTCTGGGATTTTGGTTTCCTTCTTCTCTGGGATTTTGGTTTCCTTCTTCTCTGGGATTTTGGTTTTCTTCCTCTCTGGGGATTTGGTTTCCTTTTTTGGGATTTTGGTTTCCTTCTTCTCTGGGGTCTTGGCTTTCCCCTTCTCTGGTTTTGCAGGTTGCTTTCCCACAGAGACACCCTTCTTTTCCTTCTTCTGCCTCTCTTCATCCTTCCGCCTCTCTTCCTCCTCTAAGGCTTTTGCCTCCTCCTCAAGCTTTTTAGCTGACTGCTTCAGCTCCCTTCTGCAGACAAAACAGAAACCATGGCTGAGAGTCCCTACCAGAAACTTGGGCTCCCTAGTCCTGGCTGGCTCTGCACTTCATTCCTTGACCCTGAGGCCATTTCTGTGAATTCTCCTCAACCCACAGAGGCTGGGAACATCCCAAGTGAGGCCATTGGTGGAAGGGGACCTCCAGGCCCAGCCAAACCTCAGCTTTGCCATCAGAGGCTCTTGACTGTGCAAACTCCCTCTTAAGGCACAGCCAGACCCCTCCAGCCCCTGCCCAAGGCTGATCCAGCAGCTCTCTGTGCTGGTGCCTGAAAACACCCTTTGTCTCTTGGCTTCCCAGTTTAGAGCAGAGCACAGATTGCTGACATCTGCTTATCTCTCCTACAATTCTTACTCAGCTCATTCAGCCCCCTTCCTCCTGGGCATAGCTGAAGCATGATTTTAAAGAGTTCAGATTTCAGCTGAGGCTTAGAAGCAATTCCCATTGATCAGGATGTAAGTTAGACAGGCAGACCATAGGTTAATGATTATGAGATGCTTAAGCCGGAGCTGAATGTTCTATTGTTTACCATGAGGAGCTTCTTTCTAGAAGGAAGTGGAGGAAGTGAACTGTTATAAGAACATCTTGAAACCAGGAGAACAATGCTTAGGACCTGGGCTTGATGTCAATCAGTCACTAAGCAGGGGACCTTGGATCGTGCCAGAGGGTCACAGAGACCTGATGAAGACATTCCTGACTTCATCCCTTAAGACCACAGACCCAATTCGAGACCCAATTCAAGGGAGGAATTGCACAGGTGTGAAGGACCAATGAGCTCATTTGAATACAGAGGGGGGACGGGAGGTGCTGGGGTTGTGCAGATGTATTGTATGTAAGATCTTGGGCAATAAAGAGAGGGCAAAGAACCTTGGACAGCGCGGTCGCGCCTTTTAGGGACGGCTCTGGTGCCGCCCGCCGGTGTTAATAAACACACCACTGTCTAACTTTAATTAGTTAGAGAGTCTGTGTCCGTGACCTTCGGTTTTAATGACTCCTAGCCTGCTCCTTCATGAGAACAATGCTATCAGTCAGAAAGCAAAGGCTGCAGGAACTCCTCTCCTGCAAGGCAGGCTCTTGTCAGCCAGATTTCCTGCTGGAACCCAGCTGTGACCAAGCAAACCAGTGCTGGCTGCCATGGAAACCATTGGAAGCAGCCTCGTCCCTCTCCTCCCCATGAAACCAACTTCAGCCTGGCCTGAAGAAGTCCTGATGCACAGGCTGGCTTGAAGCAGCCTCCACTCCCAGCTCCACCCTTGGCCTGTGTGTCCTGAGCTGGGCTGCCTTGCTGGAGCTGAGCTTCTCCTGTGCTTGCCCACGGCTGCAGCTGCAGGGGAGCCTAAAGGACATGAGCTTTTCTGGCTGCTGTCCCACCATAAGGAGAACCCTGGCAGATCAGCATTGCAAGGGCTTCATCTGGGGCAGGAGCAGGGCCCAAAGCAAGGTTTGCTCTGTGCCCCACACCTGCCCATACCACAATGCCACTGTTTTGGTGAAGAAGGGAGATGATGAAGAAGATGCCACTCAACACCATGCACTTCAAGCCACCTCTAGAGGCAGTGCCAAGGCAAGCCCAGAGCCCAGCTCCCTGCAGGCAGCAGCTAAGCCAGGAGGGCTCAGCACTCAAATAGAGAAGAAGATGTTGTGTCTCAACAGGAGAAGGTCCTTCCTCTCTTGGCAGCCAGGGAGCTCAGAGTGGCCCTCCCTGTGTTGCTGCTGGCCTTTGCTATGCAGCACCTCTGAGCTCAGAGTCCTTGGAGCAGGGAAGCCCTGCAGGGACAATAACCCATGGCAGAGCAGGAGCCCATGGAAGGCTGACTCACCTCTCCCTCAGAGGGGCCTGAGAGCCACAGTTGATCTCCCGGGGGCTCAGGGAGGAGCTGACACGTGAGGCCTCCCCGGGCACCAGCCCCTCGTAGCTGGGGCCTCCCTCCACGTGGCACAGCTCCGGGACACTGCAGCTGCTGCTGAGGTGGCCAGAGAAGGTGGAGGAGACCTGCTGGCTCTCTCCTGGCTGCAGCACACCTGACATTGGCAGGATACTGAAAGCCTGGGTGGAAGACAGGAGAGATTGAGGTGCTGAGCATGGCAATGGATGCAGAAGAGCATCTTGGAGCAAAGTGCAGCTGTAGCCAGAGGGGCCTATTCCCCAAACACTGCCAGAATCACCCTCACCTCATCCTGCATCCATGCCACTGACCAGTGCAGGGACCATGGGGAAAATCTTCTCCCATCCTCACGGGTCAATGCATTAATTAGTACATTACATGAAAGTGACCTGGGATGTCTCCTGGCAGTAGAAATTCTCTCTGATGCACAACTTGCCTTTAAAAAGTTTCAAAACTTCCTGCTTTTAGAAAAGGAGGAGACTCAGAGTGAGAGCTCTTGGAGCTGAGGGAAGGAGCTCAGCCCAGCTCATCTGACTCCTGAGGCTCTTCCCCTCTCTCTCTGATTTAAATGCTGCTTTCTCAAGGTGCTACAGCAAAAGCTCCTGCAAAAACTTCCTGTGCAGCACCTGAGGAGTTCCAGGGGGAGCAGTGCCCTCCACAGGTGCTGCACAGCATCCTTGGGCAGCCCTGCAACGTGTCCTGCACGGCCTCTCCAACAAGCAGCTGCTTCAGCAGCCCTTTGTGATGGGCCTGCAGGGATGGGAGGCCCCTCTGTGGCCAATGCTGAGGGCCCCCAGCGGCACTGGCAGCTCCAGCCCTGCTGGCCACACTGACAATGTGCAAGTGAGACAGATTCCCTCCTGCCTTCTCCGCTCCCAGGGGAGCGTGCGCCACGTCCAGGGAGCACCTGAATCCCTCCAAGCCTCGTGGCAGGTGAGGGTTTGCAGGAGTTGGTGCTGGCACCTGGAAAACATGCCATTTTCTGTGCTGGGAGGAAGAGACAGCCACTTTGCAAAGTCTCCCTTTGTGAGACAGCTTCAGGGCCAGCAGTGCAGCAGCAGCTCTGGGTGAAAGCAGAGCCCTGCAAACAGGGAGTCTGGCTGCCTTGGGAAGAGGCTCCATGGAGATCAGGATCATCCCAGCTGGTTCTGGGAGGGAAGCTGGAGGTCTTACCATGATGATGCAGAGAAAAGCCTCATCTTACTTTGGGAAGGAAACAAGGCAAAAAAAAAATCCCACACTTAACACAGGCCTGTAGGATCTGAGTCAGCTTCTCCAAGGAAAACTCTCCTATTTCTCCCTCCCACACAGCCCATACCCAGCCACTGGCCCTGCTGCCCAGCCCACTGTCAGGGCACAGCACAGCAGGGCAGCAAAAAGGGAGCTCAGCATGAGCAGGACTTGGTGCTGGCAGGCTGGGGAGGCAGCACAAGCAGTAGGGGTACAAGAAAATCTACCTCTGCTCCTGGAGATTGGGAAAAACCCCACGATTCTTTCAGGGCTGTGGCTGCCTCCTCCACATTTCTAATCCTCAAGCGTCTCCTTAGAGATGCCGAGGAATCCAAACTGGGTCTCTTCCCCTTTGGTGGTTGGGGTTGGAATTTAGATGGGTAAGGCTCACATCTGGAAAAGAACACAACTATGAACAGGGACCTGCAGTGGGAGGGAGGGACACCTGCACGAGCAGCTCCTGGCCAGGATGCAGCCCCTGGGTGGGTGCTGGCACGTTGACCTGAGAAATGGTTTGATCCAGCCCTTCCCAATCCAGGCTGGAGCAGGTCTGTTCTAAAGGCAGCCCAGGGATGACACTGAGCTGCTGCAGCAGCTGCAACTGCTTGCATTGAGCAACTACAGAGGACAGGCATGAACACCTGGTGGGGATGCAGAAAGCACAGTGGGACAGGGAAAGACAGAGAAGGCAGCAAAAAGGTGAGATCTGAGGCACCGAGGGGCAGACCCAGCCAGTGCCCAGCCAGCAGAGCCCCCCCAGTGCCCAAGGCCAGAAACTCTGCAGCTCCACCAGGGATTTATCAGGAATGTTCCCCTGACACTGCTGGGGGGTTGGTTGACATTTTTCAACACTCCCAGGCGACTCAGGTCGCATTCCCCATCCATCCATCCATCCATACATACACAGGCTGTGGTGCTGGGATCCTGCCAAGCTCTGCCAGCCTTGGGCTTGGGGAGATTTCTGCCAGCTGTCCTGAGCTCCGTAGTTGTGCTCTCTGTTCCAGGAAGCAAGCAAGAAAGATTTAAAAAAAAACAAAACACAAAACACAAAACAAACCACAACAGGGAAATCTAAAAAACCTTCAACAGCTCAACCTTGCTCAAGTTATTTCTTTAGGGACAGCTACCACTCTCCAGCTGAAATGCTGGGCTTTTGGGGAAAAAGAAAATTACATGTTCACCTCCAAATCAAAAAGGATTAAGGTAAGAGAACCTTTCCAACTAAAAATTATTGGCCCAAAGCTTTTACCTTTGCAAGAAATCTCTAGTTAAGACCAGGCTGACAGTTAAACAACTGGTCCTTCTGGTGGGGAGAAACTCTCCTCTTTGAGGGAAGCAGCCTGATAGTTGAAAGCAACTGTTTTGTCAAACTTCAGGCTCCCTGGCGCAGCCTGCATTGCCTGTCCTTCCTGTTCACTGATTTACAGGCAGTGCCACAATGGCCCAGGTTCCGATGTCTGGTGCCATCCAGGGAATTTGGCATTGCCATTTCCATATGTTTTAATAGAAGTTTCAGTCCTTGCAACCACCCTTCAAATGCCAGCTTTCCTTTCTTTTACAGAAAGCTCAAGGTTCCCAGAAGTCTTCTGACGTCCTCTTTTGTGCTCAGAGAGATGACATTTTCAAACAGATGATTCCAAAGTTAACAGCATTTGAAAGAAGAATGAACTCAAATGCCCCTGGATTCGAGCTCAGCTGAGCTCCATTCTGTGTCAGACCCTGAGATTGCCACCTCTAAGGCAGGAGCTGTTTGTGCCCCCCATCCCTCCTGTCCTTCTCCCCAGCAGCCTGGGCCTGTTTTCCCCGGCAGAATCCCTGTCCCTGTGCACCCTGCCAGGAGCAGCTGCACACAGGCTCACATCTCCCCTTGCCCTCACCAGTGGGTTTCTCTCATCCCCGAACACGCCGATGGCAACGTTGGTGCGATGAGTGCCCAGGGCCTGCACTTCCACCACAACTGGGATCTCTGCTGTGCTCTGGGGCTGCACAATCCCACAGGGCTTGGGGCTGGAGTAGAGCACAGCAGAGTCCTCCTTGCGTTTCTGGAAGGGACAGAATGAAATGCAACTTCAGAGGCACCTCTGAAGAAACTTTAGACTCCTTAACATCCACCGCAACAGCAACTTACACACACGTTTCAAACTCCCCAGCACAAAGGTAAAAGGCACACACAAGATGCAAGAATTGTAGGCTTAGCACTCCCAGGGGAACCTGCAAGGAGGCTGCCAGCACAGGCATTGGTGTCTGTGGATGCAGCAGCTTTTCACAACCCTCTCAGATCTCCCACATGAAAACACCCTGAAGACCAGAACATCAACTGTTTCCTCAGGAGCTTCAACTGCCTCCTAAAGTTTACAGTCGGGTAGGATCCTGCTCTCAGCAGATCTATAAGACTGAATAGAAACCAGCAAGGTCTTATCCAAACCCTTTTTTCCCCTAATAATCTCCTCAGTAATATTTGACAGAAGGAGGTGGATGTGATGCCAAACCTGGGGAATGAGCCCGTAGCAGCCAGGAAGGTGGCTGGGATTCCTAATGATGATCTTCCTCTCATATGGCACCTTCAGGTGGCACTCATCGTACAGCAGGACTGGGGAGGACACTTGGAGCTCAGGAACGAGACATCTGGGCAGAGAGATGACCCCAGGGGAATCAGAGATACTGAGAGAATGGAGAACATTTCCCCCCAAAGATTGTGCAATGGAGCAGAACACATTGGTCACTGTCAAATGGGCATTGAACAGCCCTACAGGGATAAATTGCCTTCTACCTCTTCCCACTCCAACACGGCTTGTCAAGGAGGGGCAAACCCTGAGAGGCAGCACCCAGAGGCTGCCAAGTGCCCCAGGCAGAGCACTTTGAGCCACAGCTGCCTCAGCCCCTCCTTTACCCAAGAAGGCTTGCAAGGACTCCTGGAACAGTCCCAGTGACCCACGAGCTCTGGGGGAGCCATCCCAACAAGGATCAGGGCTCCCTAAGGCTCAAGGAACACACAACTCCAGTGTCTCAGTAAAAATGACTCCCTTCTCTCCCATGGTGCTGTTGCCCTGCCTGACAACTCAGCTGCTGGCCCCAGCCTTGGAGGGCACGAGACAGCAGCTGCCCCACAGAGGGGCTGATCAGCCACCCCCTGCCAGGCCCTGCAGCTCCCTGGCTCCTTCACTGCACAGCTCCAGGCACTGACTGGCCCCATCTCCACCTGCTTTACAGAATGGCAGCCCAGGCACTGCCTGCATGGCTCTGCCTGGGACAGGGAACAGCACCAGGGAGCTGCATCCCTCTGGCATCACACTGACACCCACAGCAGCACAGCAGCATGGAATTCTGCTGCAGCAACAACGACTTTTGGGCTCAACTCTGACAACATTAAAGCTCAAAATGGGAAGCACAGGGAAGGAGAAAAACTGGAGCTGACCTGCCACATCAAGGCTGCTTTCCCCTCATAAGACCTTGCCCTCCCCACTCTTGCTGGGAGCCACTTTCCCCTGTCATGTGCCCTCATGAACAGAACCAGAGCCTGACTCTCAGCAGGCTGCCTGGTGTGTCCCAAACCAATGCAGGGTGGTCACAACCAGCACAACTCCACCTCTTGCAGAAGAAGGAGAGGAGGCCCTCGGGAAATTTGTTCCACCTCAAGCACCAAAACCCAGGCCAATCAATGATACCATTCCTGGTCCCTTTAGAAAAGGGCCAGGACTGTGCTGGGCTGTGAGCAGGGGTGCTTTTCACCACAGGCTGCTGCCCAAGCACTGCTGTTCTCATGTCCAGCTGGCACAACATGAGGCCATTCAGCAGCTCTTCTCCTTGGCAGCTGCAGCCAGCAAAGCCTGTGCAAGGCGGTGCCTGGGGGAGGCCAGGAAGGGCTGGTACCTGGCTGTGATGACCACTGATGCCACTCCCTCACCAAAACCCTCCAGGTCCACCAGCAATCTCCTGTAGAATTCCATCACGGTGTTGGAACACAGGGTCACCTGGTAGAAAAAAGAACAGTCAATTCTTCCTTACAAAAGCTCATTACCCACATGTGACATCCTCCAGTTCTTGAGGAAGGATTTGGCTTTAATTCTTCTGCTGGTCCATGTGTAGAGCACAGTCTCAGAGTAACAAAAGCCTTCTGGCAATAGCAGATTTGTTAAACACACCTTGCTATCACAGCATCGGTCAGCTTCATTAAAACATTAGACTAAAGCTCTACACACCACTGTATTCAAATTAAGGGGCCAATTTCTCATCTGACTACAATGACATAAATGCAGAGGAAATCTGACTTGAACACAATGAGTTCAGCTTTACAGCAGAAGGCTGAGGGCAAAGTGTGGCCCAGCAGGTGCTGGGCAGTTCATGGCTGCCATGGTACCCAGAGCCCGGGCTGGCTCTTAGAACTCCGGCACCACGCCAGGAGTGGGGAACTGCCCCAGGGTGGGCATTTACCAGAGGCAGAGCCCTCAGAGCCACTTGCTGTACAGCGCAAGAGACAAGCCACCACAGGGACCAGGCAGAGGAGAAAGGAGGAGGCTCTCTGTCTTGAAGTTCCACAAGGAAGGGTTTATTCCAAATAAAGGAATCAGAGGCACAAGAGCCCTGGACACTCCTGTGCAAGGGCTTTTGTAAAAATACAAATCAGAGGGTGGATACAAACAGCAAATCAATAGGGAATCCTCAGGGGAGGAGTGAGGGGATTACATCAAGGGTCTGGGACCACTGGGGGTAGGAGGGTAAAGAGGATGGGTCACATGGCCAATGGGGTCTCCAAGAATAGGGGAATTCCAAAGGGGTATTGCAATCAGGGATTGGCCCGAGGTTCAAGTGGCAAAGAAAGTTTGGGAACAAAAGGGGCTGGGTTGCCTAGACAGGCAGGGAAAAGAGCTGGAACAAGGGGCAGGGAACGGCATGAGGGACAGCATTGAGGGAGGGTAAAACACAGGCGTGAGCCAACTCAGGGAGAACATGGGTGTACAACAGAACAAGGAATCGATAAAATCAATTTGAACCGCAACACATGGCTGCAGAGGTTTTTGTCTCCACTGGAGATCCCTGCAGTGAACACAAATTTTTCTGCTCCTCAGGAGAGGGAAAATGAGACCAAGAAGAAAAGCTAACTGCTTTATACAATGACATCTCTCTGACAGCCACCTTCTGCCTTCATCCTTGCTCTGCCCACTTGCAATCCAAGAAATCGCTCTCAAAAGCAAAAGAATGGCTTCAGGACTTGACCATATGGTATTGATCTCAGTGTAGGATTTTGGAAACAAACCAGTGCTCCTTGAGGAACATCCCGGGTAAGCCAGCTAGCAGAGGCCTCCCAGCAGTGCAGATCTCTCACTGCCACAATGCTCAAAGCTGGCACCAGAGCTAAAGCCCTCCCACACTCCAGTGAAGCTTCAGCCCTGGTGCTGAAGCATCTACGGCTGGATTCTTCCCATACCTCAATGTCCTGGTGTCCCTGGGGGAGGATGGTTCCTTGGCTGGGATTCATTGTGAACTCCCTTGGCTCCACATAGAAATGAATTCCCTTCCTCCAGGATGGGTCACCTTCTTTGCGGATTTGATCAAGGCTGTCAACAGCTGGCTGCGTGCCATCGTCCGACATGCGGAGCTTGAATGTCACGGGCACCATGGAGCAGTTGGTGAGGCGACATCTCTGGGTATAGGGAAAGCCTAGGAAAGGACACAAATATCCATTCAGGCACCCATTATGGCATGATCCTGGTGGGAATATCCTGCCAGGATAAAAGTGAGATTGGAGTTGAGCTCTTTATTTTCTGAACTACAGCTCACCGAGAAGCTGCATGAGGAATTAATCATCACTGAGTTCCCTTTGACACTGATTCCAGACTGCAGCCTTGAAAATGCCCACTCCTAGCCCTGCTGAACACTGCAAGCTTCTCTCTTTGGCAGGGGAAGGAGCTCCCTCCCCTGCCCCAAACCAGCACCAGTTATCTCTCAGTGATGAGTGTGCACCCAGACCCAGCATTTACTCTGAGAATTCAAGCTGTCAAATTCCCTGGTAAGTCTGCCAACATTCCCACTGTTTTCACGATACATAAACAGTGAGTTGTCATTGAGAAGAAGCTACAGCAAAAGAAAATGAGGATGGAATCAGGAACTAGAATGTGATGCACCTTAATGCAGTTTCTCTCTGCAGGACCCTTAAAGCATCTCTTGGTTTGGGCCAAACAGACTGAGCACATGACAGCTCAGAGTCCACTCAACTGGGGGCAAACCCCAGCCTTGGTTTGAGATTAGCAATTAGGAACCATGTCCCACCTCACCCAACAAACAGGGACACCACAGCCATGCTGCTCACTGTGATTGTGCCTGCAAGGGGATCCCCACTTTGGCTCTGAGATTTGCTTTCCATCCTGCAAAGCCAGAGATACCGCCACACATGGTGGGGATCTGTCTTTTAAAGCAGGACAGAGACACTAGAAAATACTGCCTTTCTATTCCTTGGTTCTATTTGATCTCACAATGGCAAAATGCCCCCTGAGGCAGCAGCAGTTCACAGCCTGAAGAGGCTGCTGGGGCAGACCAGGAGTGAGGGATGCTTTTCTGTTGGAAGGCACAGATCCCTGACACTGTGTCCCAGCCCAGGCAACACTCACCAAAGGAGATGTCCCCGAAGTCGAGCTCAGGGAGGTCGAAGTGTAAATTCGGTGCAGTGACGCTGCCCCTGGAGGCCGAGGACAGAGCAGGAAAGGGCTCGGTTAAAGGCATTGCAAAGGTCCGGCTGTCGTGGCTCGGGGCACAAAACCTGGGCTCAGGGCACCCTGGGTTTCCAACCAACACAGCACCGTGTGCTCAGCACAGGGCCCTGTGCACAGGGGGCAGCTCAAGCCAAGTGGCAGCAGCCAACAGCCACTGATGGGCAGGCAGGAGAAGCCCCTGGGATGCTGGGGGTCCCATGAAGGACCCTGAACACACACCCAGACATGGCTCTGTGCCTCAGTTTCCCCAGCTGCAATGGGATGGACATCAAGGTGTCCCCACAAGCTTCTGTAAGCAGCCCTGCCAGCCACAGGTTCCCTGCTTTGCTCCTTCTTAGCTGGAACTGCTGTTCCCATGGAGGAGCTTTCCCAGGAGAGTTTGACCCACCCAATCGTTACAGACACAGTTCTGAGACACAAATCCAGGGCATTCCCAAACATCCTCTGGAAAGAGCAGCAACAGTTCTACCCAGGGGACAGATGAATCCTAGAGGAAAGGACCAGCTTGTCAGCAGTGCCCCAGCTGGCACAGCCAAGAGCAAGAGCTTCAACAAGCAAACTAGGCTGTCCTGAATCTAGCACAGCACCTCACCTGGCCTTGAACTCAGCAGACACACTCCAAAAGCCACCAACATCCCCTGAAATCAGCACCTGAAGCTGCACAACACTCACCAGTTGATTTCATGGTTGATGCCAATCAGTGCCCACTCTGCCTTTTGGTTCCAAATCAAGGAGCAGTGACCTGGGCCTTGTGTTGTATTCACAGGACTGCCCTGGCTCTGCTCTGCACATCTCAACAAGAGACACCTGCCCTTGCTCCAGGAGAAAGCTGCTTATGCACAAACACCCCATGACCACTTTGGGGGAGGGACAGAGGAGAATCAATTCTTTGATGGTGAAAGGTTCCCTCTTGATTTCCAAAAGAAAAAAGCAGCACTTTTCCTCCAAAAACAAAGCCAGCATCATTGTTTCTCCACTATGGGCACACCTACTCACCACTTTTCTCTTGCTAAGGAATAACTTCCCTGTTCTTCTTTATCCATCTCCCTTATCTTATTGCTATCATCCAGTGCAGATTGCTTTCATTTCTTGACTGCCTTGAGCCAGTGCCTGCCAAGAGCAGCAGCCCAGCTCCAAAGCTGCAGAGCAGCCAGCATCAGCTCTCCTGCTTCCACTCCATTATCCTGCCAGCACATGGCTCAGGCTGGCAGGGACAAGGCCTCACGCTGCTGTGGTGCTGAGGACTGAGCTCTGCCTCCCCTATGACCACCCCTTCTCCCTTTGGCTGGGCCAGGATTGTCTCTTGCCATGTGTTCCAGATTGCAATGCAAGATCTTTTCCATTACCATCTGTATGGCAGACTACCTTTGTCAAGTGGGCAGTTTGCTTTATCTCTCTCTTTGAGTGACCACAATCACTCCTTCCTGGGGAGGGGACATCTGCTGATAACAGCTATTGAATGTCACTGCATGACTGATAAGAACTATAACATCCCATTGGGAGATGCTCCGCCCAGGGGGAGGAGCCAAGCATTGCTACCCAGATAGAATCCAGAGGTTTTTGAGACACCAGCACAGCTTTCTCCACTGGATTCCCCAGAGGAACAGCAGCTGCCTCTTCTTCCTCCACTGGATCTTCAGAGGAAGAATACATCCTTCTCTACAGGTGCCTCTTGCTCCAACAGAACCACCCCTGACACTGCAGGAGGGCTGCAGCCACATTTCCAATTGGACTGCTCCCAACACCCCACAGGCTGTCAGGTTGGGTTCTGACTCTGTCAGTGTTGTTCTAGTGTACTGCATTGTTGATTTTATCCTTTTTTTTCTTTTCCCTATTAAGGGACTGCTATTTCTTGCTCCCGTACTTTTGCCTGAGAGCCCCCTTAATTTAAAATTTACAGCAATTCGGAGGGGTGGGGAGGGTTTACATTCTCCATTTCAGGAGAGGCTCCTGCCTTCCTTAGCAGACTCCTGTCTTTCCAAACCAAGATATGCACAAGGACAGATCCTCAGCTCTGGGTGCTCAGCTGGTACCGAGCTGCCTGGTTACCAACATTGTGCACCAGCGGAATCTCCTGGGTTCTGTACCTGACCGGACACTTGGAGAAGTCCAGCTGGGCAGGGAAGTCCAGGGTAGCTCGGGCACCAATGGCCCGAATTGGCACAACTATCCTTTCATTGTCAGTGACACAGACCAGCTCGTGGGAATAATCCTGCAGGAAAAGAAACTGGCTCAGCACAGGGCATTTAGTGCCATCCCTGTGGCAGAAGAAAAACCATTTCCTGTAACTCATCCATGGCATCAATTTACTGGGCATCAATTTATCTATTCCACCCTAAAATGAACACTGAGTTTTTCTAATATGTCACATTTTAAAGGCACCAGTGCCCTTTGCAAAAGCTATCCCAGTGGCATTAAGCTCTTGTGTCACTTGGGTCATACGGAGAACTGCCCTAGGCCACCATCATTTTCACTCACAAATTTTAATGATATGAAATAATTCCTAAGCTCCTTCTAAGGAACATGGAGCTAGGGAACACAGCACATTCCTCTTTAGGTTTCTATATTCCCACTGTCTGAGAATAGGACAAAGTGTTCAACTGACTCTAAGCAGCAAGAGGAAGATGAGAAAACAGCTGCACCCAAAGAGATCCTGCACCTCTGGCCTGGTGCAGAAACATCAGTTGGCTCAGAACTCCCCTCTAACTTTGCCTCTCCAACCAAGTCAGGAGAAGAACAGTGCTAAGAGGTTGCAGGATGCTGTTGGAAAGGGCCTCTCTTTGTTTGCCTGCAAGGCTTCCTCCCTTCCATGCCATGTCCTAAACCCTTCTGGATGAACAAGTCTCCAGATGCCAGCAGTGAGATCAGACTTGCCAGGGCCTCAGCACTGCCGTTCAAACCTCCATGCAGAAGCACCTTGGCACGGAATGGGTGCCAGCTGACAGAGCAAGCACAGTGACAGGCATGAAGACAGAGCCCCAGCAGTGCCACTGCCACAGGCTCTGGGCCCACAGCTCTGCCTGCAGCTTGTACCTGCCCTACACGAGCTCCTTCAGGCAGGTGTCCAAGTCCCCTGCAGCTCAGCAACCTCCTGCTGACCAAGGGCACCCAGAGCCCAGTGTGCCTGTGCCAGGCTGGGCTCACAGGCACAGCACATCCTCTGCCCTGCCCCTGCAGCTGTGCCCTGGTCACCTGTGCTCTGGGACAGCACAGCTGCAAGGCTGCAGAACAGAGGGGGTGAAAAAGCACCGTCTTTGCTCCAGCCCAGGGGCAGGCAGGGAAGCTGTTGGCAGTCAGGAAGGAGGAAAGCTCCCTGACCTCTTTGTCCCTCGAGTGTTTTCCATAATAATGAAACCCCTTCCACTGGACCTAGAGATGGCTGAACAACTGTCAACATCTCTTTGTCATTTTCATCCTGTTCCCTGTGCATCTTCCCTTGGGAATGCTCAGGGATGTGCAGGGAGGGGAAGCAGAGCCTGTCAGGCCTGGCTGCAGTGCCTGCCAGCAGTGCCAAGGTGTGACTGGCTGCTGCAGGCTGCCTGCCCAGGGCCTGGAGCCCAGCTCACAGCATGCAATGGGCTGGAGCAGAGTGCAGGGAAAACAATGGCTGTGGAGATCATTGTGTGCTTTGGCTCCTCCAGCCTCACCTTGTTCTCGTCGGGGCTGAAGCGGATGCGCACAGGGGCAGAGGCGCCTGGTGGCACGATGTGGTACACATCACTGGGGCAGGCCAGCTGGAAGTAAGGGGAGCTCTCCATGCAGACCTTCACCATCTGAGCAATCTGCAGCAAAGACATCACATGATGATTTTGCCACTTGTGGAAACGAGAGGAGACCTGTCCGTGCCCTGCTGACATCCCTCCCTGGCCCCTTTTCCAAAGCACTTTCAGCTGTGCAGGCACAGGCACATCATTCACAAGGCTGAGCTTGAATCCCTTCTGTCTGGCTCCAGCATTGTGGCCAGGGCCAGTAGGGCAGTGCCTGGTGGCAAGGAAGGGCCAAGCAGGTCAGCACCAGCAGGATGGAGACAGAGCACCTGAACCAAGTCATCTGCATATTCAACAAGGCCAAAAAACCTGCTGGCTTCTGCCTGCACACAGCCATGAAGTTGTCATGTTCCAGGGGCGAATGTGCTACCTGAAAGCAAAGCATCAAATTGTCCTGGGGGAAGGAAAAAATTCCCTTCTAGCAGATGAGGTTTGGGTAGGGACGTTGTGGAGATAGAGTCATGCAGGCAGAGCAGCAAGAGAGGAGACCAAACCACTGTGGCCTTCCTGGGAATAAAAGTAAACCTGAAAAGCAAAAGAAGGAACACAGCAAGACAATCCCTAAACCAAGGAGATGGCAAAGAGAATTTAAACGGGCAGTAAAGCAGCAAGGAGGAATCATAAAACCATGAGAGCATTCAGCTTGCCAAAAGTGATGGAAACACAGACAGGCTGTGCCTATTGACTCTGGGCTTCAAAGGCATTTTCTGCCTGGAGAAACATGACCAGCACTGAGTGACAGTGTGGTTCCAGTATGCAAAGCCAATCTTGGCTCTCCAGGGCTTCTTGCTGCCTGTGCAGGCAAGCTGGGCTGCTGGGCATTCCTGCCTGCAGCCAGCAGGCCAGGTGCTGCCCTCTGGGATTCACAGACACAGCACACATGCATTTTCTAGCACACAGATATCATCAACCCCTGAGCACCAAAATGCTCTCAGAAAGTCTAAACCAGATGATTTGGACTCCCTCCTGTCTCTTCCCACCAGCCCACTCTTGGCACAAGGCTCATTTGAGAAATGTTTCCCTGACGGAAATTCCAATGGTCTCTGTTTTCCTCTTTACACTGAAACACAACTGGTGACATTTTCCACCTTTTTCCCTCTCAACTCTCTTGGGAAACTGCAAAACAATCACAAGTGAAGGTGAAAACCTCCAGGAGCGTTGGATGTGCTGTGGTTCTTCAAAGGGAAAGCAGAGCACCGTGTTGCTTTTGGAAAAGCTGAGCAGAGCTGAATGAAACTTAGCAGGAGCCTGAAGTGGCACCTAAAGGCCTCCCACTGCTTCTGCTCCATCACTCTGATTGCAGGGCTCTTTCAGAACACATTTCCTGCAGTGCCAATGCCATGAATGAGAAGTGATTCCAGCATAAAGTGGAGAAGACTCAGCCCCTGAGCTGACTGTGAGCTGCACAAAGGGAGCCAAACTGGCTGAGAGAGGCAGAGATTCCTACCAGGAGCCAAGATTAACCAAGGAAACCCAGGATGTGGTCTAGCTCAAGGCAAAGCATGAGAGCAGGTAAGAACTGTACAGGCTCAACATTCCTACCAATCCAGAGCTTTCAAGAGCAGGAAACTCCTTTGGCATAGATACCATCAATGCATGGCCAAAATCAGGGGACAGTTCCCAGCACAGGAAGATTTCCACAACTTGCAGAACAAAGGTGCTGAGACATTTTCTTCTGGATGTGCTGCAGCAGATAACTTGCTTTGCTGTACACTGGGGGAATGACAGCACTCTCCTCTTCCAGCACAGTGTTAAAGCTCCAGGTGCCAGCACTTACCTTGTCCTTATTCATGATAGACAGCACCATTTCAGAGACCTCATGAGCAACGACCTTCTGAAATACCAGCTCTCGTGGGGAAACCCCAAACACGCTCCGTTTCGGGGGAGCTGGTGACAGCTGGAGAGGCGAGAGAGCAGGGAGAGGTTCAGCTGCTGGGAGGAAAGTTCATGAAGGATCCCTTACACTGATCCCCAGTGAAGCACAGACTCTGGGTGAGCATGTGTGCCCAGGACACACTGGGCAAACTCTGGCTCACCCACCTCTGCTCTGAGCTGATCAAGAACTGCTTGATCAGCTTAGAGCAGGCTCAAGCCAAGTTGCTCTTTTGATTTCTCCAGCTTTCCTTCTCCAGAATGCCAGGCAGCACGTTCCTTAAGCACAGCCCTGTGCCCACTGGAGCACTGACTGAGCACTCATGGAGTAAGTAAGACCCACAAATTTACATCAGATTCAATTTGGGGATGTCCTTTACTCTGAGACAGGGAAACTGAGGCCCACACGGCCCACACAACTGCAAATACCTGTTTTGAACTAGAACTTAAGCATCAGTAAGAAGAGAACAGTACTAGAGGAGGTGTGAGAGATGAGGTGGCATTTGGCTGAAGCCAAAAGGTTTTTAAGTGAAAGAATGGAATTTGTTGGTACTATGTGTTGTTTGTAGTTTGGATTTGTTCAGGTTGGTGTGTTGGGTGTTGCTGTGAGTTGGCAGACCAACTGGCTGAAGACCTGACCTAAAGGAAGGAGGATGAGAGGAGAGGGGACAGAAAAGTTGGTGGTCAGAGAGAATGGAAGTTCTTGAGTACCCCTCCGGGGAAAAGGGGCCAGGGACTGTCCCAGCTGGGTACAAAGGGGATACAAAGATTGCTTTTTTCTTGGAGGGTGTGTTTGCTCCTTTTCGGGGCCAGGGAGACACACGCCTCTCTGTGTGGTTGCTAAGAAACAGTTTTCTTTTGCTTTGATGATTTTGTCCCCTTTCATTGCATTTAAAAGTTACTGCCTTTCTAACAGAGGGAAAGGCAAAAATAAAGTCAGGAAGTCAGGGAAAGGCAAAAATGAAGTCAGGAAAAAGACAAGTGAATGAGGATAGAAGACAAGTGAATGACAATGCTGAATGAGGATAAGGTTCAATTATTTTCTCAGCGACTTGGGTAAGAGTAGAGTTGGTATCTCCTTTTTCCATTAGCTTTAAATGGGTGCTTTCTTGTAATTATTGCCATCTTATTTAATACCATTGCAGAGGCATGTCTGGAAAGACACAACAACAGCAAATGCTTCTGGACCAGAGACATTGCTTTAAGAAGGCTCTGCCCTGCTTTGTCTGCCTTCTCCAGTCACACTGTTGTTACACCAGAGACACAAGCAGGTCTTGTGTGTGACTCCATGAGGAGACACAGTCTGCTGAAGGGAGTGGCTGCAGCACACTGTGCCTTAGTTGTGCCTTTCCCTGAGGTGTTCCCAAGGCCCCTCTCCAGGGCAATCCTTAACCTGGATTGTGTTCCGTGTCGCTTGCTGCCAATTTCCTGCTCAACAGCCCACCTCGGTCACCTACCCCTTTGGACTGTGCTTTCTACTGAGCCAGTCCTGCCAGAAAAGCAGCTTTAAACACACCTCTAAGTAGGCACTGATCCAGATAAAGCACATCCATTCCCCTCTGCCCAGGGCCAGTCCCCTGTACATCTGGCAGCCTGCAAAATCTAACACCCCCTCAGGGTCCCAACACATTGTTCCAGCCCAAAGCAGTAATGCAATTTGTTTTGCTCAATCTGAAGGAATTCCTGCAGGTCCTCGGCCTCAAAGGCCAACGCTGCCACTGTGGAGGGAATGCTGTGACCCCAAGCATTTGATGGTGACCACACCAAAGCAAGAGGTGGCTCCTTCAGCAGGGGAATGGCAAATGGCAATTTTGTGCCTTTGCGTCCTCAGCCTTCCCCCCCTGGTTTTAGCAATGGCAGCTACACTCCAGCACAGCCCAGCAGCTTCAGCAGAGGTCATTTGTGTTGGCTTAGTGCAGATCAGGACTCCCAGTCCACCACTCCCAGCAGTTTGCAATGACAACAGGACCTGCACACTGAGGTCTTTTGCTGGAGGCGAGCCTGTCACAAGCACTCACCCTCTTCAAACTTCATGTTAAACAGAAAGGAAAAGAGCGGGAAAAGGCTACCTTTGGACGAGTCTCACTCATGTCGACACATGGGCCAATTCTGGGCAGAAAACTCCCCCCAGTGCTGGCCTCCTGCTTTGAGTTGACAAACTTCTCCCTCTGGAACTTAGAGGGAAGCAGCTGAAATGCAAAAACAAAAAAACAACAAAAAACCAACCAAAAACCAAAAAAAACCAAACAGCAAGAATGTCAGAGATGTGCTTGCTCAGAAAGGCTTTCCTTGAACAAGTGGCACTGATGAATAATTTGTGATCACAGCCACTAGGACAGTTCTGGAAACCCTGGAAGTTGCCTGCTGAAATACTTAGCACCAATAAATTAATAATACAGAGTGCAATAGACATACTCCAGCCACATGGCTCTGTCCCATGAGTCTCTCTGTGATTTGATGGGACATGTTTGGGGATTTCTGCTCTTTGGGCATTTGTTTCCTCTTCCATTTCACTGGATTGAGGCAGTGACCTTTCCAGAGAGTGGGGAGGAGCTCTCAGAACTGCCTGAACTCCACCCCTGCACAACACTCAAAACTCCCAGGCAGGAGATAGCACTGCTGGCTGAGTCCAAGGGAAGCAAGCAAGAGAAGCTGGACCAAGAGTGAGGTGCACAGGAATGTGTCCAAGTTTTAGCTCTCTCTGTTACTTAGCATTGGTTTTCTCTGTCTGGGCTGACAGAGCCCTCGAGAGAAGAAAACAGAGGGATGTCCTTGGCAGAGCCTCAGCAGTGGGGCATCTTCAGTCAAGTGAGCTGCAGACAGCAAGGGACCTTTGTGGCCCTGGCTCCAGTGCTGCCTGCAGGGCTGCATCTGTGCCCACCCAGGAGCTGGGAGAGAACAGCTGCTTTGGAAGCTCTTCCAGCTGGGACCAGCCGTGGCTCTCAAGGCTTGGGGCAGAGTTTGAGCTTTCCCCCTCACATGCCCAGGTGCCCAAGGGCAGCTTGGTCAGAGCAGCACAGGTGAGTGCCCAGCCTGACAGAAGGAATTGCTGTGGCAAAGGGGAAGGAAAGAAGCCCATGCTGAGGGCTTCAGCTGTACATTGGTTTCACTTGGCTCTGCTGGCACAGCCAGGCAAGGCGCTGGGCTGTCCCTGACACATCCCACAGTGTTCCCTACTGCACCAGGACAGCCCCAGCAACAGGAGCATGGCACAGAGGGCTGGGGAGGGGCTCTGCAGCTTCAGAGCACTGCTGGACAACAGGGGCAGGGAGAGCAGGGACACCAGGGCAGTTTCCAGCCTGAACACAGCCCCAGGGGCTACTCACAGTATTAGGCTTAAGTCCTTCCCTAAGCAAAAGTCGAGGTGTTGGTGTCCTTCCTGGGAATCCAGATGCCATTGTGAAGTGATGATGTCACAGATGAGTGACAGTCCCTCAACAGAACTGGAAGGAACAACAATGGAACTCTGAAAATCCAGAACCCAGTTCATGGCAGACTCAAGGGATATACTGGTGCTAAAGATTTTCTATGATTTGAAAGTAGCTATGTGCTTGTTTGGCATAAGCAGCTAGTATTGTTAGGCCTCTAGTTGGACTTTATTTGAACTACATGGTGACCTTGTGCAATTCAAAGATGGATCATACTGAAACCTGGAGCTAAAATGCTCAACATTAAAAATACTTAGAACAATCAAAGCTGTAGCTTAAATATTATTTAAAAACAGCTTGAGTGGACCTCCTCTTCTTTAGGCTAAATGACCCCTGCTCTCTCAGCTGCTCCTCACAGGACTTGAGAGAGACTGGAGTGTTATGGTTAATGGCTTAAATATTGCTAGAAAGGACTTTTTGCCCATTGTGACAAAACTGTATAGAGAAGCTGAGACCCCCAAGCCCACCCTTCCCTGAAAATGCCTCCTGACTGGAACTTGGCACTGTGAGTTAAGCTGCCTAAGGGAACTTGAGACAAGATAAAGCTGACACTAGCATCCCATTAGCTCAGGTCTGGGGAGAAGTGAACAAGGCTGAGGGAGAAAAATACATCCCCACTAAAGCCAGACCCAGCAGCTGTGCTGAAAACCAGCTCTGTCTGCCTTCAGGCTGGGGAAGTCATAGCCACAGACTCGTCTGCTGAGGCCAGGTTTGCACTCAAACCTCCCATCAACAGAGGGGGGAGGAGGAAATTCTGGGCGTGTGGCACAACCTCTGCTAAGGGGCAGTGGACACCCATCCTCCCTCAGGCAAACTGGCTCAGCTCTAAAAGCCCCCAGCCCCAGAAGGCCACATCCAGGGGACCTTCCCATGAGGGGCAGCTGAGGGGGTGTCATAACCCATCAAAGACCTCCAAAGTGCCCCCAGAGCCATTCCTGAGGCCTTGCACCAGACGACTGCAGGGCATGCAAAGTAACACAACAGATCTGAAAAGCCACAACCCAATTCAGGGCAGACTCAAAGGATATCCTAGTGCTAAAGATTTTCTATTATTTGAGAGTAGCAAGAGACAGAGCCAAACTTGCCCCACCCCAGGGAGCTACCTGGGCAGTGCCACCTTGCCCAAATCTGCATTAATCCTTTGGAGTCTTCCATTTTGTGAGGCCTCACCACAGAGAAGACCAGAAGAGGATTGAATGGGATGGGATCCATGGAATGGTGATATTTTCTACTAAATCTCTCTCTGTCGCTCTCTTTCTTCCCCCCTTCCCAGCTCCCTCCCTCCCCCCCTCCTTTTGCTATTTCTTTATCCCTCTCTCTTCCTCACATTTACTGTTCCATAAAATCCAAACTATTGACTTTGGCACATGGTCATGTTTTGCACCTTAATCCAGGGGCATCTCCTTAATAATTTTAATAACTAGATCATAACAACCCCCTGAAACTTGAACAGAACTCATTCACCTATAAGTAGTTTAAATAAATACTATAGGAAAAAATGGATAGACTAGTATATTTAGGAAATGCTGCATTACTTCGGTGAGACAAAAAGCACCATCAGCAGACCATATATTGTTCATCCCCTCAGCTGTACATGCCACCAAACTGAAGACTGGCATTATCCCATCCTGTATTTCCCTCTGGCATTCTCTTTCAGAGCAGAGATGTGACAAAACCAGAAAGTACAACTTGAGTCAATCTTTACCTTCAAACGAAATTCAGGACTCCCTCACAAAGACCAATGCTTTGCCAGTTCAGGACTCCCTCACAGAAACCAATGTTCTGCGAATTTAGGAGTCCCTCACAAAGACCAATGCTTTGTAAGTTCAGGACTCCCTCACAGAAACCAATGTTCTGTGAATTTAGGAGTCCCTAGCAAAAACCAATGTTGTGCGAGTTTCCGAGTTGCTCACAGAGACCAATTCTCTGCGAAATCACAGGACTCGTAGAGACCAATCTCTGCGAACCATTCGCTTGGCTAATGCCGAGTGCGAATGAGCAGCAGCGCCGGCTGCGGGCGCTGAGGCCACGGCGCCGTCACAGACGCTGAGGGCCCGGGCGCGGTTACCGGGCAACCGCGGCACCGAGCCTGGGGCCGGCCCGGCCCGGGCCGCGCTGCTTTGCAGAGGACATTGGCACTTTTGCTGCTGACTTGGCTTTAGTGCTTTCTGAAGGGTCTTTCTGTATTTATGAAAGATTAAAATGTGGTGATAAAGGCACCTACGGCACTGCTCTTTGTATAGCACTAGGATGCTATCCTGGCTGGAGCCTCAGCAGGGGCTGAGGGAGCTGGGCAGGGGCTGAGCCTGGAGCAAAGGAGGCTCAGGGGGGCCCTTGTGGCTCTGCACAACTCCCTGCCAGGAGGGGACAGCCGGGGGGTCGGGCTGTGCTCCCAGGGACAGGGACAGGAGCAGAGGGAACGGCCTCAGGCTGGGCGCAGGCTGGGCACCAGCAGGAATTTCCCCATGGAAAGGCTGCTCAGGCCTTGGCAGGGGCTGCCCAGGGAGCTTGGCAGTGCCCATCCCTGCAGGTGTCCCAGGAAGGGCTGGAGGTGGCACTCAGGGCTCTGGGCTGGGGACAAGGTGGGCATCGGGCACAGCTGGGACTCCATGGTCTCAGGGAGCTTTCCCAACCTTGATGATTTCATGAGTCTGTGATTCTATGAAGGGATGATTCAAACCAGATTTTAACTCCAAATATATCATACACAAATATTACAAAGGTCAAAATTCACGTGAAAGAAATTTAAGATTATTCTTTAAGATTGAAATAATCATATGTCAATGTTGCATACAACATTGTTACATACAATATTGTAAAGCCGTATAAAAGAAGAGCTTTGTTACCCTTGTAAAATTATGGCTCAGGCCTGCTGCTTCAGCTAAGTACAGCTAACAGCTAGCCTGACAAGTTCCTGTGAGAAAGGAGAAGAAAGAAGAAGAAAGACTTCTACCCACAGCTTCTATCCAGGAGACAAGAATGTAAACCTCGTTAGGGAGGAAAGGTTTTGACTAACATGTACTTTAGCAACTACCAACCAATGAACCGAATTGCAGTAAATTACTAACCAATTAAAATGAAAGACAAGGCCTTTAGAAAACCATCTAAATGTGAGCTGTGAAGAATAAAGATGGGCTGTTGTGCATGAAGATAGCGACATGTAAGGACAGCATTACATGAACTACCCTTGGGTTTAACATCTTCAGTGAAAAGTTAAACTGGACCTGTCTATTAGGAAAGGATTATTGGTTCAAATTTTCTTGTCCTTGAAGAGAATTCAAAAGTCTTTATAGATATATTACTGCTTCTGTAAATACAAACACCTTCATGTTAACATGTAGAGATACATTCTGATTAACATTATTGACAGACCAATGGAAGAGGAAAAATAATCAGATTTTATAGGCTGACTTCTTCCCTCTAATACCTGGCCTTTCTGGCTGAGATGCCAGACTCATGACCATACTGCTTAATTCTTTTTCAGTTAAAGATGATGCAGAGTTGTGAGAAAAGCTGTGCCTCCAATGAGGCCTGGCCTTGTACACATCTAGTAAAAAAGATATTTCTGTGTTTGAAGTTTCTCAAAAGGCAGATCTTTGCCGTGGAAATGCAACTCTCAGTCAGTGACTGTGTTGGCAGAAGATGAAATAAAATGCAGCTTGTGCCTTTTCTGTGTTTATCTTTTTGTGGGCGGGTTTTAGAGTTTGTTTTGTGTTGCTGCCTTTGCCCTGCTCTTTTCCCCGCGGGTGTTTTGGGAGAGCAGAGGTGCAGCGGCCCCGGGGGCGCTGTGGCAGCCGAGCCAGGCGAGCCCAGAGCGGGCCGCATTCACGGCCGCAGGGCCCTGCTGGGATCCATGGATAATGAGAGGATTGGCCCGCGCAATGAAGGGATGACTATTGTGTGAATATTAAGAGAAGCTTTATTGATGTGTAGTTATGTCATTGCACTTTAAATGTCCTCTCTTCTCCCCATAGTTTCCCTTTATTGTAGGGCTTTCCCTCTGCCCTGTGGGCGGCACAGGCCCCTGCTCTGGCGCAGAGCTGCTTGATTCCTTCTGTCTGATAGGAGGCAGGAGCCTTACCTACTGTGTTTGTGCGCCTTGAAAACGTGTTGCTATAGGGTTTTTTTAAGTTTATTTCGTTTTCTGACTAAATTCTGATTGTTTTATATAGTTTTACAGTTACTGGAGAGATTGAAAAGCGGTAAATGCAACGCCTTATTACCTATCAAATTTTAATATGGTCTGATATTTTTAACAAGAATGCTAACAAATTTGCCATATAAAATGATGCCAGATACAGTCACAAAAAGCTGTTGGGTTGTTCAGCAATATGCTAAATTGCACGTTATTATATTTATTTTTCAGTAACCCTGCACTTTAAGAAGTCGTACTGAATTTCTGTTTCCATGGAATTTGCAGTTCCCATGAGTTTTTCTCATAACTGATTTACTTAGAATTCCAATATGCTTTTTACAACTTTAATCCCTCCAGTACACCATCATGCTGTTATTTCATTTATGGCTTATTCACCTTTCAGTTGTCTAACAGATAATAACCAGTGAAAACCTTCATGAGATAATACCCTCACAAGAGTGAGCTGTTTCAACATCAGAACATAGGAGCCTTTTTTAAATGAATGAAAAGGGGGAGATGTCATAGACAGGTAGAATAATGATAAAAGAAAGGCCTTATGAAATCAGGCCTTGTTCTGCAATATTAACAGCTGGCCTGTCATCTCTTCTAAGTGCAGAGAAGCAGTTACAAGTTCCCATGTGAAGCTATTTTGAGAATGAGAGTTTGTTAACAATCTATTCTGAGGGTGAAAAACAAATGTACCTGCAACAACAAGGATTTGTCCCATGAGAATCAGTGCAGAGAACAAGTAAACAATACAATAGAGAGATTTGATGCACAAGTAAAATATATTTTATTAACCAATAGCTTACTTAGAAAGAAATCTATTAACTAATTAAAGTTGGACACGAGGTCTGAAACTGTAGAAACTGAGTTGAGTGAATAAAGAATAATCTTTCCCTGCCTGAAAAAACTGAGTCCCAAGAAGAGGTAACCTCCCCATCAGCACAGATGATACCCAGTCATTGTGGAACATCATCATCTGACTGTCCCCTCTGTAACTTTGCTTTGCATCTCCAGATGAGATGACTAAAGATTGCTTTGGTCTCTACATTTTTGTTCAGGTTTCTTCTTCACCTTCTCCTGAGGCTTATTGGTCTTCTGACCTTGGTTTCCAGCTGCATGCTGGAACTTGTTTCCCTTCTGGATCACAGGTATCTGCACAGTACCCTGAACTCTGTTCCAGTAGGAGAAATTCTGCTGCAATGACTCATAGATCTGAAACCTCTGGATCAAGTTCTCCATCTCAGCTGCGTCCTCTGGGATTTCAGTTTCTCCCTTCTTTGGGGCTTTTGTTCTCCCCTTCTTTTGGGCTTTGCTTCCCCCTTCTTTGGAGCTTTGGTTTCCTTCTCTGGGATTTTGGTTGCCTTTCTCTCTGGGGATTTAGTTTCCTTTTCTGGAGGTTTGTTTTTCTTCTCTGGGGGTTCGGTTGCCTTCTTTAGGATTTTCGTCTCCTTCTTCTCTGGGGGTTCGGTTTCCTTCTTTTCTGGAGGTTTGTTTTTCTTCTCTGGGATCATGGTTTCCTTCCTCTCTGGAGCCTTGGTTTCCTTCCCCTCTGGAGCCTTGGTTTCCTTCTTCTCTGGGGGTTTGGTTTTCCCCTTCTCTGGTTTTGGAGGTTGCTTCCCCACAGAGACACCCTTCTTGTCCTTCTTCCGCTTCTCTTCCTCCTTCCGCCTTTCTTCCTCCTTCCGCCTCTCTTCCTCCTCTAAGGCTTTTGCCTCTTCCTCACGCTTTTGAGCCAGCTGCTTCAGCTCCCTTCAGCAAACAAAACAGAAAAAATCGCTGAGAGTCCCCACCAGAAACTTGGGCTCAGCAGTCCTGGCCGGCCCTGCACTTCATTCCTTGACCCTGAGGCCAGGCAGAACCACGAGACCATTTCCGTGAATTTTTCTCAACCCACAGAGGTTGGGAACATCCCAAGTGATGCCATTGGTGCAAGGGGACCTCCAGGACCAGCCAAACCTGAACCTTGCCATCATAAGGTCTTGGCTGTGCAAGCTCCCTCTTAAGGCACAGCCAGACACCTCCAGCCCACTGCCAAAGGCTGATCCAGCAGCTCTCTGTGCTGATGCCTGAAAATGCTCTTTGTCTCTTGATTTCCCAGTTTAAAGCAGATCACAGATTGCTGACATCTGCTTATCTCTCCTACAATTCTCACTCAGCTCATTCAGCACCCCTCAGGGCACAGCCTGCTCCTTAATGAGAATAATCCTATCAGTCAGAAAGCAAAGGCTGCAGGAACTCCTCTCCTGCAAGACAGGCTCTTGTCAGCCAGATTTCCTGCAGGAACCCAGCTGTGAGCAAGCAAACCGGTGCTCTCTGCCATGAAAGCCATCTGAAACAGCCTCATCTGTCTCCTCCCCATGAAACCAACTTCAGCCTGGGCTGAAGGAAGTGCTGATACACAGACTTGCTTTAACCAGCCTCCACTCTCAGCTCCACACTTTGCCTGTGTGTCCTGAGCTGGGCTGCCTTGCTGGAGCTGAGCTTCTCCTGGGCTGGCCTACTGCTGCAGCTGAAGGGGAGCCTAAAGGACGTGAGCTTCTGTGGGTGGTGTCCCACCATAAGGAGAAGCCTGGCAGATCAGCATTGCAAGGACTTGCAATGCTGTGTTAGGAGCAGGACCCAAACCAAGCTTTGCTCTGTGCCCCACACCTGCCCATACCACAATCCCACTGTTTTGGTGAAGGGAGATGATCAAGAAGGTGCAACTCAACACCATGGACCTAAAGACACCTCTAGAGGCAGTGCCAAGGCAAGCCCAGAGCCCAGCTCCCCGCAGGCAGCATCTAAGCCAGGAGGGCTCAGCACTCCAATAGAGAAGAAGATCTTCTGTCTCAACAGAAGAAGGTCCTTCCTCTCTTGGCAGCCAGGGAGCTCAGAATGGCCATCCCTGTGCTGCTTCTGGCCTTTGCTATCCAGCACCTCTGAGCTCAGAGTCCTTGGAGCAGGGAAGCCCTCCAGGGACAATAACCCATGGAACAGCAGTAACCCATGGAAGCCTTACTCACTTTTTCCTCCCTATGAGCTTCCTTTCCAGTGCTATTTTATCCACTTCTGCTTTCCTCTGCAGAGCTTTCTCTCGCTGCAGTTCTTTAGCACAAAGAGGAGAAACCATGAGTGACTGCAAGCTGACCTGGGTGCTCTGGGTCAGCTGCAAGGATTCACAGCTTTTCCTGACCCAGCCTATCATCCCAGGAGATATTGGGGAGCTTGTATCCCTCCCCAGAATTCAGACAATCCCCCAAGCTATGGCCGGGCAGTAAATTCCCCATGCCCTCAGATCCCAGGAAAGGAGACTCGGTGTCATGGTTTAACACTGGCACAATGCCAGTGCCCCCATGAAGATACCTTCTCCCTGGTTTCTGCTGTGAGATGTGACCAGGAATAAGCAAAGCAGGCTCCTACTTAGGGAAAAAAAAGAACCAGAACTTTATTAACTACTCTACAACTACAGATAAAATGAAACACACACACAGGGAAAATGAAAACCTCACAAATGCATTTCCTCCTCCCCCCACCAAATTTCAACACAATACATTTGATCCTCAAATCACCAACTCTCGGTCCAGCAGCACCTTTTAGACAATCAATCCTCAGTTCATCAAGAGGAGAGGAGTCCTTCTTGTGCCATGGGCTTCCCCTGAAAACACAGTCGAAGCCTCGTGTGTTTCTGTGTCACTCGTGGCACCGCCCGGAGTACATCTGCCATCATGACCTCTTCCTTTCATGTCCAGTGCTCTCACCACTGAACACGGACCAGAACTGCTTCTAGGGTTGTCTTTTTAAGGATGCTCTGTCCCAATCCAAAAAAGGCACAGTCTCTCCTTTGGGACACCTGTCCCCCCCATATTTTTTCACCCCCTGGGGCCGAGGGGCACCAACACTGAACCCTCTTGGTTCTGAGGCACTGCCTCCCCCTAGAATGCAGTCTCTGTGTCACAAGGAACATGGTTCTGTCCATGGCTATACAAAAAGAGTCCAGCAAAATCTACTCCATCATCTCTTCCCACTAGGATTCTTCTCTACTCTTCCACTATCTCTCACTCACCCAGACCTCTCTCACACTTGCACATTTCCTTCCTCATCTTCCACTCTATCTTCCAGGAGAGGTCAATGATGTGTAAAGTTCTCATTCTCCAAAAAGGGGTTAAAAGCTCCTACAAGCGGCTGGCTGCACCCCCCCCCCTTTTCCCCTTCCCAGCAGTGCTGCCGGCACAGGCCCATGTTTATCCAGTCTCAAGGTTACAGTCCCAGGCACCGTCTCTCTCTTTTTCTCTCTTTCTCTCTTCCACCCTTCCACCCCCGGGCTCAGGCCCACCTCTCCCGGCCTCATGGCTTTTCCCCGAACTCTTTCCCGCCGGAAACCCAAAAGGACCCTGCCAAGGGAGAGCTCTGCTTTTAACCCCGTGTTCTCAGAGGCGTGTCTAATGTGCCAA
Source organism: Agelaius phoeniceus (assembly GCF_051311805.1). Classification (NCBI taxonomy): domain Eukaryota; kingdom Metazoa; phylum Chordata; class Aves; order Passeriformes; family Icteridae; genus Agelaius; species Agelaius phoeniceus. Next base: position 1,479,934 of record NW_027509876.1, read on the forward strand.
TTGCCAGGTTAAATGCCAATATTAAAGCCTGAACATCCATTGGCCCAAAACACAGCATCCCAGAAAACACATTTCCTGTCAAACCACCACAGCATGGTAGCTCAAAAATCAATTTACCAGTGACCTCTGGGAGTGTTTCCTCTTTTAGTGATATCTGAAGGTGGCCTTTATAAGTTCAAAGGATTATTTTAAAGACATATCAGGCATTTTTCTGTAACAGACTTGACAATTTTTGTCATAAGAGCACTGGGTGTCTGAGCCCGCAGACTACTCACCATAGTATTGAAATCCCAGTGGGTTTGCTGGTGTTTCTCTTGAGAATTTGCAACACCAGTTGTGGTGGGACTCTGACAGGATTGTTGGGAGTTACCAGCCATTCTGCTCTTTATTCTGGGCTTCTAGAGAAGTAGCTAATTTTAAATCTGCTTGACAATATCCAGGGCTAACTTCTGGAAGAGAAATGGCTTTCTCAGGTATTAACACCAGGTTGTGCAACCTCTTGTGCAGCTTTATCTGCACATCTGTTCCCTGTAGGAATTTGGGAATCCCCTTGTTGGTGTTGTGCTTTGTGGTGTAGTGCAGCCACTTCTCTGGGCAGTTGAATAGCATCAAGGAGGAACAATATTTCTTTTTTATATTTAATTGTAAATCCAACTATGCACCCATAATCCCAGTGCTATTAATCAATTCTGGAAGCTTTCTCCACAGCCCCAGGTCAAATGCAGTGTTCTCTCGCGAGTCTGTGCCTTTCAGCACAGAAAGTTTAAAATTCTGAGCATGCAGGATTCCAACAGCCAGGTGTTGTCATGCCACCCCTCCTGGTAACAGCTTTGCCTCCTCCCAAATGCCCCATGCCAGGGGTACAGGTACTCACCCTCCCTCCACCTGTCCTGGCTACCAAGACCCTCCCTGGGCAACAATTTGGGAGGGAAGGGGGACTGCGGAGAGAAGAGAAGACATCTAAACAACAAATCACAAGAACATAACCAGAAATCAATAAAACTTCTCTTAACATTCACATAATATCCATCCTTTAATTGCAAGAGCCAGCCGTGGCATTACCCATCCATAACAGCAATTCATTCCATTTCCCTTCTCTTCTACAAAACAACGTCAGCTGTAAAAAGTTGTTATAAACTAAGGTACCATTCTCTGGCCACTTAGCCTGGGAGTTTAGCTTGTATGCTGACCAGCACTGATTACAATATTGGATTAGGTTTAGTTAGTGGGTCTGTTTCCAGTAGCTCAACAAACATTGCAATGGAGAATTTGGAATATCATCTCCCACTTTAGTTTCAGAAGAAACTGGCCCCATATTCAGTAATAACAGATATACAAGCTATTACCTCTGAAAGTCATAATGGTATTTCCAGCTTTGTCATGGAGGGGGGACAGGGGAAGAGGAAGGGGACTGCCAAACCTGCAGTCACTCAAACTGACAAAAGAGGGGGCTTCAAGCCCACAAATGCCATCTCAGTCAAGCACACAAAAACAAAGCAACTCCAAACCACCAGCAAACACTCAGTCATGCTCAAACACTCTCAACACTCTCTCTGCAAATGAATTTTTGTATCAAGGACATCCCCATGTTGATATGCTGGCAAACTCACATCAAGGTACCACTCTCACATGAACATGCTCTCAGAGTTCAAGAAGAATGCAGAGAATGTGAGGAATGCAAAGGAATTAACCAATCTCCACCACAAAAGTGGCTCCAGATGAAGCTGTGGCCAGGCTTCAGTTGTAAATGAAGAATGTGGTTTTCTTTTTTCTTCTTTCCTCCATCCAAGTTCAGATGATTGCAGCCTATGCTACGAGAGAGTCGAACAATGATTTTTCTTGAAATTATGATCTTGGTCTGATAGAACAATTCCTGATACTGTTAGTGTTCAGGAACACATAATCACAGAATGATTCTATGCAGGTGCTTTTATTAAGAGCTCTGGGTGTCAGGGGACACAAACCCAAATCTGACTCTGACATGCTTTGGGACCGAACGTGTTTTATATTCTATCGTTATATAACTTACATATTAATTATTAAACGTACATTGTTCTATTGTATACATTGATATCATCCAAGCGTGGATTCCTCGTGATTCCCTCAAACCTCTAACATAGTTTCTCATGATTCTTTCAACAATATGTATATCTAATCACATCTAACAATTGTATCATTTATCATATACTGACTACACGGCTGCAGTTTCACATGATCTAGCAAATACAAGGTCTAACATTTCCCAGGGCCTACCTTTCACATTTCCCCAGGGCCTACTAAGCCTAACTTTATTTCTTGCTCCCCGAATTTTGTGATTTTAAAATCTTTTACTGTCAATACCTGCCGAAGACAACCTCTAATATTTCCTAGGGAACTCGAACCCCTGATAGTTCTTGGGGACCTGAACTCCAGAGAGGGGAAACTCTGACTCCCTGAGGTCAGGAACTCAAACTTCTCCCTGATAAGCTTACCCAGGGGCTCAAACCCCCTTAGCTCTCAGAGTCTCTGCTGGTCAGAGTGACCCCGAGATAGGTTAGAAAGTCTCTTTTCCCAGCCTGGTGGTCAAAGAAGGAGTCAGAACTCTTCAGTTCTTATTCTCAAGGTTGTTTATTGTTTCTTATCTATAAAATTCTTTCTTCTGGCCTGCCGATGTCTGCTCAGCCGGACAGACAGAGGCACACTGACACCCTCAGGGTGGTGTTATCTTTTATACTAAAAACTACATGTACATTATTTATCATAACTTCCCAATACCTATCACCTATGTTAGACAGTGAGCTTCTACTCTAAACCAATCTAAAAGTGCCAACATCACAGCAGAAGTTGGAGACCAAGAAGAAGAAGGAGAAAGACAGGACAACACCCAGATTCCTCCATCTTGCCTCCTGAACCCCAATTCTAAAAACTCCCAAAAATCTATTTTTCACCCCATGACTGACTATTATTCTACTTAGAATTTCGTGGCTTGCAGATCCTCATATAAGGTTGGTAATTTTTTTTCCATGGGTCAAAATCAAAGTCACAGGGGATTTGGGCTCTGTGCCAGGGTCTCTGAGCCCCCTGGGCAGGGGCTGGAGCCCTCCAGGGCAGCCAGAGGAATTTCCTGGGTTCTGACACTTACCAGTAACTCTGTGTGGGGATTTGCATCCCTTGTCAATAACCCAAAGGAAAACAATTTAAATGATGCCTTCACTTAGGCCAGGGATCTTGCCTTGAGTCCCTGAAGGTCTAAAGTTGATTTTCTCCTTGAAAATTCCTCAGTGCTGGCTGGAGATCTGTGGATTCATTGGAGTTCTAGGCTGATCTTCTGGCTGGCTCTCCAATTTACTGCCAAAAAATCTCCAAAATACTGGAACAAGACCCCTTAACACTAATTTGGTTTAAAAAGGCATCATTTATTCAGGCCTGAGGTCACACAAAGGATACTCCTAACCATTTGTGCACACATGATTTTACAAGTAAGCAATTTACATATTACAATTTACCCATTACCATCCAGCCCAGATTCAATCCTTGTTTTGTCTATTCCTACATTCTTGAGCCGGATGTCTTCTTCTTCTCTTCCAACTGTTCTTGCTGGGAAAGAAGTTTTTGTGTGCCTTGTTTCTCTGTTCACAGGCCCAGTAAAAACTAAATTAATCCCTTTGCTATCACATAGCATGGAAGCCTCCCTCCAGCTTCCTTCCCTGAGCCCTCCTGCTCCTGCAGAACCACCCTGATAATGGATCTCCGTGTGTTGGACATGGTGGCTGTCACCTTGACGTGGCCAACACTCACCTGGACGGGCTCCTGGCAGGTGTCCAGGGTGACGTGGCAGCACGCAGGGGTCCCGTTGGTGGTGAAGGACGTCCTCATCTGGGACATGCGGTGGGAGGTGTCCTCCAACCTGCCCAGGTGAGCTCTGAGCAGGGACAGCTCCAGGCCCAGCTCCACGGCAAAGCGGTTGTAGTCCAGGGGGTTGGAGAAGAAGATGGCCACGGTGAAGGTGGTGGCCTCATAGACCAGGACTCCACAAGAGCCGCGGAACAGGGGGCTGGAGAACTGGCAGGTGTCAGAGGAGCCTGGGGGCACGCAGGGGCTGGGGGGGACGGAGCTGTGCCCGCTGTAGAAGTAGGTCCTGGGGAGGAGAAACGGGGCTGTGCCATCAGGGGAGGATGGTGAGACCACCGGGAGATGGTCGTGGAGCAAGTGGTAGGTGGTGGAACCAGCAGGAGACAGTCTCAGCACCACTGGGAGGTGCTGGGAGCACTGGGAGACAAGTAGGAGATTGACCAAGCCCTAGGAGATGCTCCCACCGTGGGTTGATGACTCCACCCTGTGGTGGTGTTCACAGGGGTCTCAGGATGAGGGAAGAGATGAGAATCTTGACTTTATGTTTCAGAAGGTTGATTTATTATTTTGTGATATATATTATGTTAAAAGAAAATGATATATTAAAACTTACTAAAAGAATAGAAGGAAAGATTTCATCAGAAAGCTCACAAAGAATAGAAAAGAATAGAATGATAATAAAATCTTGTGACTGACGAGAGAGTCTGAGACAGCTGGACTGTGATTAATTATTAATTAAAAACAATTACATGAGACCAGTCAAAGATGCACTTGTTGCATTCTACAGCAGCAAATAATCATTGTTTACATTTTGTTTTTGAAGTCTCTCAACTTCTCAAGAGAAAAAATCTTAAGGAAAAGATTTTTCATAAAATATGTCTGCAACACCACCCTGTCCTGGTTTGGAATGGGAGGAAAATTCAGGGAAGTGGTGCAAAGCTTTTTGTGTAACTGACGGGCTGCTGAACCACTGAGAAGCTGGGCACAACTCTGTGAAACACACACGTTAAAAACCAAAAACCCCAAAAACTCTCTCTCCTTTCCAATCAACAAAAAAGCAGCAAACCCCAACCTCAACCCCCATCTCAACCAAACCAAGCCAAACAGTGTCACCATGATATTTTATGGAAAATCCCTTCACGAGGATTTCTTGTCCTGGGAAGCTGGGAAACTTCAGCTTCTCCCTGTTTTGCTGCTTTGGAATGTGATTTGGAGGACTGTTTACCCAGCATGGGAATTGTTTTAATTTAATCACCAATCCCAGTCCAGCTGTGTCAGGACTCTGGTCAGTCACGGGTTTTTATTATTCATTCTTTTCCAGCCTTCTGATGTATCCTTTCTCTTTCTTTAGTGTACTTTTAGTATATCATTTCTTTGAATATAATATTGAGGGAACCCAGAACATTCCTCTGGCTGCCCTGGAGGGCTCCAGCCCCTGCCCAGGGGGCTCAGAGACCTTGGCACAGAGCCCAAGACCCCTGTGCCTTTGATTTAGCCCTTGGAAAAAACAATTTCCAACCTTTTTAGGAAGAATTACAAGTCAAGAAAGTTTAAGTAGAATAATAGTTAGTTTGTCACGGGGTGAAAAATAGATTTTTGAGATTTTTAGAATGGGGGCTTGAAGTCCCAAGATAGAAGAATTTAAGTGTGCCTTGTCTTTCCTTCCTTCCTTCCTGCCTTCCTTCCTCCCTCCCTTCCTTCCTCCCTCCCTTTCCTTCTTCCTCCATCTTTCAAGTGATGTTCCATTTTTAGATTAGTTTAGAGTAAAAACTCACTGTCTAACATAGGTGATAAGTATTAAGAAGTTATTGTAAATAGTGTACACGTAGTTTTTAGTATAAAAAGATAACACCACACAGTTCCCCATGGTCCCTCACAGGCCCCTCATGGCTCCCTCACAGTTGCCCAAGAGCCCTCACAGCCCCTCACTGTGGATGCCATGGGACAGAGAGAGAGAAACAGCAAGTGTTTCTCACAGCAGCTTGTGAGAATTATTAGCAAGTTGTAAGAATGTGAGAACTTAAGTATAAACAATCTGCAGGTGGTGTTCTTCTACTTCGTCTTTCTCTTCTTCTCAAGGACGGTGTATAAAGAATGTTTTTTGTTAACTAGCCAATCAAATAGAATATATCGTATCACTCTATAAAAACCGCAGGGTTCTCTTGAATAAAACCTTCTTTTAGTCTTTCTGCAATACTGCCTCCTGCCTGTTCCTGTGTCATTCTCGGCGCAAGAGTGACACCTCACGGCCCTTCATGGTCCCTCATGGCCCCTCACAGCTCAAGGCTCTTCACGGCCCCTGAGCCGCCTCCGGCCCCGCCATTGGCGCCGCTCTTTGCTGCTCGCCAATGGCGGCCCGAGTCTGCAGTGACGTCACCGGTCGCCGGGCAAAGGAAGGCCTGGGGCTGAGGTGCCCCGGGCTGGCCGGGAATGGGGTCCGGGGGTCCCCGGGCTCATGGAAACGGGGGATCCAGGGGCTGGGAGAGGAGGACACCCGGGAAAGGGGGTGCAGGGGGTGTCGGGGCAGGATAAGGGGGTGCAGGGGGTCCTGCAGCTGGGGAAGGAGATGCGAAGGGTCCCAGTGCCCAGGAATGGGCATTCAAGGGGGTCCCCGGGGGGCTCCCCAAAGCCCCTCCCAGGGGGCAGCAGGAGCTGGCTCAGGAGCTCTGGGCAGAGAAAAGGGGGTGACCCCGGCTTGGGGGGGACATGGGGGACTCACACACGCTCCCGGGGGGACACGACCCCCGGGGACCCCCCCTCACCTTGTCCCGCAGGGGAGGCCGAGCCCCAGCCCAGGCAGACGAAGCTCCCGAGCCCCGGCAGCATCTTGGGGGGCGTGCGGGGCCGGGAGGGGCAGGATCCGGGAAAGGGCGGCGGCTGCCGGGTTCCGCGGCTGCCTGGAAACCACGAAGGCGGCGGCAGCGTCTGTGACAGCGGCGCGGCCTCAGCTGCCTGAGAACGCGGCCCTGGCTGCTTGTGCGCAGCCTGGGCTCCTGCAGGCGGCTTCACTGGGCGATTCGCCAGGGGAATTGTTCGCGGAGCATTGGCCTCTGCAAAGTTCCTGAGCGTGCAGAGCATTGGCCTCTGCAAGGAGTTCATCAGCGTGCAGAGCATTGGCCTCTGCAGAAAGTTCCTGAATTTCCTTTGAAGGTAAAGATTGACTCAAGCTGAACTTTTTGGTTTTGTCTCATCTGCACTCTGAGAGAGAATGCCAAAGGGAAATACAGGATGGGATAATGCCCGTCTTCTGGTGCAGCAGTTCGGTGGTCTGCAATGTCACAGACATGTTTTATGAAAAATCCTTTCCTTTGGGTTTTTTCTCCTGAGAAGCTGAGAGACCTCAGGAACAAAATGTAAACAATGGTTATCTGCTGCTGTGGAATGCAACAGGTGCATCTGGGATTGGTCTCCTAGAGTTGTTTCTAATTAATGGCCACTCACAGTCAGCTGGCTCAGACTCTCTGTCTGAGACACAAGCTTTTGGTATTCATTCTTTCTTTTTCTATTCTTTGCTAGCCTTCTGATGAAATCCTTTCTTCTATTCTTTTAGTATAATTTTAATATAATATATATCATAAAATAATAAATCAAGAGTCAGATCCTCATCTCTTCCCTCATCCTAAGACCCCTGTGAACACCACCACAACGCACAGCTGAGTGGATGAACAATATATGCTCTCCTGATTGTGCTTTTTTTTTGCACTGAAGGAATGCAACATTTTCTAAATGTACTGGTCTATACTTTTTTTCCCGTATAGTGGTTGCTTAAACTGCTTAAAGGTGAACAAGGTCTGTTCAAGTTTCAGTGGGTTGTTATCATCTGGTTATTAAAATTATTAGAGAGAGGCCTGTGAATTGAGGTGCAAATGAGACCATATGCCAAAATCAATAGTCTGGATTTTATGTAACAGTAAATGTGAGGAAGAGAGAGAGAAAGGAAAAGAAAAAGAAGTGGGGGTGGGGGGGGGATGGGGATGGGGGGTTGGGAAGAAGGGGAAGAAGGAGAGTGACAGAGACAGATGAAGTGAAAAACATCACCATTCCATGGATCCCATTGGCATACCATCAAATCCTCTTCTGGTCTTCTCTGTGGGGAGGTCTGGCAAAACGTAAGACTCCAATGGATTCATGCAGATTTGGGCAAGGTGGGACCTCCCAGGTGCCTCCCTGGGGTGGGACAAGTTGGACCCTGTCTATTGCTACTTTCAAATAATATAAAATCTTTAGCATCTGTCTGTCCTTTGAGTCTGCCATCAATTGGCTTCTGGATTTTCAGATCTGTTGTGTTACTTTGCGTGCCCTGCAGTCGTCTGGTGCAAGGCCTCAGGAATGGGTCTGGGGGCACTGTGGAGGTCTTTGATGGGAGGTTTGTGTGCAAACCTGGCCTCAGCAGACGAGTCTGTGGCTGTGACTTGCCCACCTTGAAGCCAGACAGAGCTGATTTTCAGCACAGCTGCTGGGTTTGGCTTTGTTGTGGATAGGTTTTTCTCCTCAGCCTTGTTTACTTCTCCCCAGCCCTGAGCTAATGGGACAATAGTGTCACCTTTGTCTTGTCTCAAGTTCCCTTAGGCAGCTTAACTCACAGTGCCAAGTTCCAGTCCAGAGGCATTTTCAGGGAGGGGTGGGCTTGGGTGGTCGCAGCTTCTTTATACAGTTTTGTCCCAATGGGCAGAAAGTCCTTTATAATGATATTTCAGCCATTAGCCATAACATTCCAGTCTCTCCCAAGTCCTGTGAGGAGCAGCTGAGAGAGCAGGGGTGCTTTAGCCTAAGGAAAAGGATGTCCACTCTAGCTATTTTAAAGTAATATTTAAACTGCAGCTTTGTCTGTTCTAACTATTCTTAATGTTCAGATTTTTAGCTCCAGGTTTCAGTATGATCCATCTTTGAATTGCACAAGGCAGCCCTATAGTTCAAATAAAGTCCAACTAGAGCCTAACATACCAGCTACTTACACCAAACAAGCACTTAGCTACTTTCAAATCATAGAACAATTTTAGCACCAGTATATGCCTTGAATCTGCCATGAATTGGGTTCTGGATTTTCAGAGTTCCATTGTTGCTTCTTCCAGTTTTGTTGAGGCATTGTCACTCATCTGGGAGATCCTGCCTTCAAAATGGCTTCTGGATTGCCAAAGAAGACCTCGACACCTCGTCTTTTGTCCAGGGAAAGACTGACATCTTTCACTGTAAGTACCCACTGGGCTGTGTTAAGGCTGCAAACTGCCCTGGTGTCCCTGCTCTCCCTGCCCCTGCTTTAGTGCAAGCAAGAAAATGCTTTAAGTAGGTAATAAGCAGAAATATTATAGTAAGGCTATGAAACACAAGTAAGGAATGACACAATTATGAAGGTTTCTTTTTAGCTGAAAAAAGAGGGGGAATTGTGGGAATCCACTAAATTAGAGGGTTTTGGGAAAGCTGCAAAAGGCGAGCCTCAGAGACAGTAGAACTGTGATTAGAGCTAAGCAGCTGCCATGAGATAGGTCAGCAGAAAAATCATTTAAAAAGTAGAAAAGCAAGGACAAATAGAACAATGGTCTGTGTATTAACGCTTGTCTAGATTAACTCCCTAAGCTACAGAAAAGTTTATCTAGCAAGATATTAGGAAAGTTGAAGCTTAACAATGGAGCTCTGTGCATTTTGTTTTAAGGCTTACAAGCAGGTATTGTATTCAAAATAAGCAAGCAGCATTTTAACCAAAGGTACGTGTGCTTATAGTGTTTGGATGGAACTACTGTCAATGTGCTTTTGCTTTGTGTGATTGGTCAAGAAACTTATAAAGGAAGTTGTAACATTAAGTTCTTGGTCTGCTGCCTGGGATGTGAGCTGCTGGCATCTTCCCATTGTCATAACCATGTAATGAGAGTGATGCTGGAAAATAAAACAGCTCAAGGCAGTTCCACAGCAGCCCTGTCCCGTTTGTGATTTGTAAATAGCCCCTGCTGGTGTCAAGACCAAGCTGCCCTTGGGCACCTGAGCATGTTGGGGGGGAAGCTCAAACTCTGCCCAAAGCCCTGTGAGACAGGGCTGGTCCCAGCTGGAAGAGCTTCCAAAGCAGCTGTTCTCTCCCAGCTCCTGTGTGGGCAAGGATCCAGCCCTGCAGACAGTGTACAGCAAAGCAAGTTATCTGCTGCAGCACGTCCAGAAGAAAATGTCTCAGCACCTTTGTGTCCCAGACATCTTTTATGAAAAATCCTTTCCTTGGGATTTTTCCTCCTGAGAAGCTGAGAAGCCTCAGGAACAAAATGTAAACAATGATTATCTGCTGCTGTGGAATGCAACAGGTGGATCTTTGATTGGCCCATGTTGGATGTTTGTAATTAATGGCCAATCACAGCCCAGCTGGCTCAGACAGAGAGTCCAGGCCAGAAGCCTTTGTTATCATTCCTTCCTATTCTATTCTTAGTTAGCCTTCTGATGAAATCCTTTCTTCTATTCTTTTAGTGTAGTTTTAATATATTATATATCACAAAATAAGAAATCAAGCCTTCTGAACCATGGAGTCAGATCCTCGTCTCTTCCCTCATCCTAAGACCCCTGCAAACACCATCACACCTTTGTTCTGCAGGATGGTGGAAATCTTCCTGTGCTGGGAATTGTCCCCTGGTTTTGGTTTACCATGTGTTGATGGTATCTCTCCCAAAGGAGTTGGCTTCTCTGGAAAGCTCTGGATTGGTAGGAATGTTGAGGGCTGTGCAGTTCTCACCTGCTCCCTGGAGCCAGGGGCACAAAGGTCCCTTGGTGTCTGGAGCTCACTTGACTGAAGATGCCCCACTGCTGAGGCTCTGTCCAGGAGATCCCTCTGTTTTCCTCTCTGAAGGGGTCTGTGAGCCCAGAGAGAGAAAACAAATGCTAATTAACAGAGAGAACTACAACTTGGACACATTCCTGTGCTCCTCACTCTTGGTACAACGTTCCTTTCTTGCCTCTCTTGGACTCACCCAGCAGTGCTATCTCCTTGCTGTGAGTTCTCAGTGCTGTACAGGGATGGAGTCAGGGCAGTTCTGAGAGCTCCTCCCCATTCTTTGAAAAGGTCACTGCCTCAATGCAATGAACCTAAAGAGGAAACAAATGCCCCAAGAGCAGAAATCCCCAACCATGTCACATGCAATCACGGAGAAGCTGATGGGACAGAGCCATGTGGTTGGAGTATGTGTATTGCACTCTGTATTATTAATTTATTGGTGCTGAGTATTTCAGCAAGCAACTTCCAGGGCTTCCAGGACTGTCCTGGGCAACGTGATCACAAATTGTTCACCAGTGCCACTTGTTCAAGAAAAGCCTTTCTGAACAAGCCCAACTCTGAGGCTCTAGCTGGTTTATTTTTGCCTTTCAGCTGCTTCCCCCTAAGTTCCTGTGGCAGAAGTTTCTCAACATGAAGAAGAAGGCCAGCACTGGCGGGAGTTTTCTACCCAGAATTGGCCCATGTGTAGACCTGGGGAAGACTGGTCCAAAGGTAGCCTTTTCCTGCTCTTCTCCTTTCTGTTTGATGGGAAGTTTGAAGAGGGTGTGTGCTTGTGACAGGCTTGCCTCCAGCAAAAGACCTCAGTGTGCAGGTCCTGTTGTCATTGCAAGCTGCTGTTAGAGGTGGGCTGGGAGTCCTGATCTGCACTAAGCCAACACAAATAAGCTCTGCTGAAGCTGCCTAAGTGTAGCTGCCATTGCTGAAACAATGGGGGGAAGGCTGGGGACACAAAGGCACAGCATTGCCATGTGCCATTCTCCTGCTGAAGGAGCCACCTCTTGCTTTGGTGTGGTCACCATCAAATGCTTGGGGTCACAGGATTCCCTCCGGAGTGGCAGCGTTGGCCTTGGAAGGCCGAGGACCTGCAGGAATTACTTCAGCTTTAACAAAACAAATTGCCTTTATGCTTTGGGCTGGAACAATGTGTTGGACCCTGAGGGGGTGTTAGATTTTGCAGGCTGCCAGATGTACAGGGGACTGGCCCTGGGCAGAGGGGAATGGATGGGCTTTATCTGGATCAGTGCCTTCTTAGAGGTGTGTTTAAAGCTGCTTTTCTGGCAGGACTGGCTCAGTAGAAAGCACAGTCCCAACGGGTAGGTGACTGAGGTGGGCTGTTGTTATGAATGAGGTCCCTATATGTCTAATTTAATAAACCAACATTAGAATTTAGCAGCAATTTTAATTGAGCAGCAATTTTATATGAAATCATGCAATCAAATATAATCAAGCAGATCCAAAATAATTTGGCAGTGGTTTGGATAAAGCATAAGCAAAACCGGTCAGGATACAGGGGGGTTTTCTCACCCTGCCTCCCATCCAAAAGATAAAGAATCCAAACACAACTTATAGACTGGATGCTAATACATATTCCTCAATAATTTTCTGTCAATCTCCTCCTATTTTTGATTCTTGAAATCTATGTCAGTGTACTGCACAGTGCATGCTCTGCTTGTTTCTAAGGGGTCTTTTGGTTTTGGTGGTCGCTTCCCACGAAGGCTTCTCCTCATCATCACTGTCCTTTGAACAACCCCAGAAGCTGCACATGCACCCCAAGTCTTGTGTTATAGAAGCCAGCATTATATTCCAAAAAGAAGCCCTATTATTTCATAGATACCTGGAATCATCCCAATTTTATCCATTTCAAGGCCGATTCTTTAATTATCCTGAGGCCTATTGCCTTTTGGGATGTTACTTATCTCAAACTACATCCTGCATCCTGTTTTCTCATGAACATCTGAAAACATCTGTTTTGTGACACTAATTCCATATCCTTTTCCTCTATTACTTTTTAACAAATATTTTCTAAAATATTTAAAATATAGTTACAATTGTTAGCACGAATCACATTCATCTATCACACTGTTGAGCAAGAAATTGGCAGCAAGAGCCATGTAACACACTGGTTAAGGATTGCCCAGACAAAGCAAAGGGGAGAGTTTTCTCCAAGCAATGCCTCTGCTCCAGAATCATTTGCTGTTGTTCTGTCATTCCAGAAGTGCCTCTACACTGGTATCAATAATATAGCAATAATTATAAGATAGCAATAATTACAAGAAAGCACCCATTTAAAGCACATGGAAAACAGAGATAGCAACTCTATTTTTAGCCAAGTTGCTGAGAAAATAACTGAACCTTTTCCTCATTCAGCATTGACCTCATTTGTCTTTTTCCTAACTTCTGTGTTCCTTGATTTTTGCCTTTACCTCTGTTAGAAACACACTAACTTTTAAATACAATTAAAGGGGACAAAATCATGGAAGCAAAAGGAAACTTTTGTAACGATTCAGCTGAGCCGGGTGTTTCTTCCTCCCTCTGGAGATGAACAAACACAGCCTCTGAGAAAATGGCAATCTTTCTATCCCCTTTATACCCAGCCAGGGCTGCCCCGTCCCCTTTCCCCTTGGATGGGTACTTGGGAACTTCCATTCTCTCAGATCTCCAGCTTTTCTGTCCCCTCCTCTCTCCCCCTGCTTCCTCTTGGTCAGGTCTTCAATCCTGTCCCTCTCCCAGCTCACAGCAACACCCAACAAACCCAAACGATCCAAACACAACACACAGAACCAACAACTTTCATTCTTTAACTTAATAACCTTTTGGCTTCAGCAAAATATCACCTCATCTCTCACTCCTCCTCTGGTCCTGTTCTCTTCTTACTGATGCCTAAGTTCTAGATCAAAACAGATATTTGCAGTTGTGTGGGCCTCAGTTTCCCTGTCTCAGAGTAAAGGACATCCCAAAGCCGTTTCCCGTGGAGTTTGATGTAAATTTGTGGGTTTTTCTTACTCCACGAGTGCTCAGGCAGTGCCCCAGAGCTCTGTGACCACATGGGCACAGGGCTGTGCTTAAGGAAAGTGCTGCCTGGCACTCTGGAGAAGGAAACCTGGAGAAATCCATGCCAGAAGAGCAGCTTGGCTTGAGGCAGCTCTGTGTGGCCCAGCAGCTGTGGATCAGCTCAGAGCAGAGGTGGGTGAGCCACTGTTTGCCCAGGTGTGCTCACCCAGAGCCTGTACTTCACTGGGGATCAGTGCATGGGATCCTTCATGAACCTTCCTCCCAGCAGCTGAACCTCTCCCTGCTCTCTCTCGCCTCTCCAGCTGCCGTCAGATCCCCCCAAGCAGAACTTGTTTCAGATTTCCCCACCAGAGGTGGTATTTCAGAACTTCGACACGCGTGGTGTCTCTGAAATGGCTCTGTCTGTCACCAATGTGGGCAAGGTAAGTGCTGGGACGTGGAGCTTTCTTGGTTTCTCTGGGTCTGGACTGAAGGCACTTGAGATGGTAGTTCATGTTTGGAATCAGGTGTTTATTATTTCTTATCAGTAAAGCAGTCTCACAACCATGAGTTCAGCAGCTTTTCATTAGCAAGGCACAAAATGAATAACAATCTCTTATTACAAGGTCTTTTAAGACTAAACTATCCAGTTAAGAACTAACACTTAGATTATTTTCCCTTTTAACCCAAGAACTGATCCCAAAGAGCCTGCAATGCAGACTTTTCTGTCCAATTACAAAATGCCACCCAAACCCATGAGGAAGAAGGAAGAAGAAGCACGAAGAAGAAACTCAGGATGACACCCTGTGCCCTCTATCCTGCTTCCATCCATGACATACTAAAAATCCCAAAACCTAAATTTCTCACCAAGTGATACACCTACACTCTTTATAATCTATTGCACACTTTTGTGGATTCTAGTCTATCTTGAAGTCTAGGAAACTTTCTCTATGCATGAGGGTCAAAGTCAGTGCTCCCCTGGGCGTCAGGACAGCCCAGAGCAGACAGAGAAATGCTCCCATTGTCCTGGGTTTCCACAGAGCTTTAATGCTGTGCTGGAAGAGGAGAGAGGTGTAATTCCCAGAGTGTACAGCAAAGCAAGTTATCTGCTGCAGCACGTCCAGAAGAAAATGTCTCAGCACCTTTGTTCTGCAAGTTGTGGAAATCTTCCTGTGCTGGGAACTGTCCCCTGATTTTGGCCATGTGTTGATGGTATCAATCCCAGAGGAGTTGGCTTCTCTTGAAAGCTCTGGATTGGTAGGAATGCTGAGGGCTGTGCAGTTCTTACCTGCTCTCATGCTTTGCCTTGAGCTAGACCACATCCTGGGTTTCCTTGGTTAATCTTGGCTCCTGGTAGGAATCTCTGCCTCTCTCAGACTGTTTGGCTCCCTTTGTGCAGCTCACAGTCAGCTCAGGGGCTGAGTCTTCTCCACTTTATGCTGGAATCACTTCTCATTCATGGCATTGGCACTGCAGGAAATGTGTTCTGAAAGAGCCCTGCAATCAGAGTGATGGAGCAGAAGCAGTGGGAGGCCTTTAGGTGCCACTTGAGGCTCCTGCTCAGCTTCATCCAGCTCTGCTCAGCTTTTCCAAAAGCAACACGGTGCTCTGCTTTGCCTTTGGAGAACCACAGCACATCCAAAGCCATGTGCTCCTGGAGGCTTTTACCTTCACTTGAAAAAAATTGGGATTGTTTTGCAGTTTCCCAAGAGAACTGAGAGGGAAAAAGTTGAAAAATGTCACCAGTTGTGTTCCACTGTAAAGAGGAAAACGGAGACCATTGGAATTTCAGTCAGGGAAACATTTTCTCAAATGAAGCTTGTGGCAGGAGTGGGCTGGTGGGAAGAGACAGGAGGGAGTCCAAATCATCTGGTTTAGACTTTCTGAGAGCATTTTGGTGCTCAGGGGTTGATGATATCTGTGTGCTAGAAAATGCATGTGTGCTGTGTCTGTGAATCCCAGAGGGCAGCACCTGGCCTGCTGGCTGCAGGCAGGAATGCCCAGCAGCCCAGCTTGCCTGCACAGGCAGCAAGAAGCCCTGGAGAGCCAAGATTGGCTTTGCATACTGGAACCACACTGTCACTCAGTGCTGGTCATGTTTCTCCAGGCAGAAAATGCCTTTGAAGCCCAGAGTCAATAGGCACAGCCTGTCAGTGTTTCTGTCACTTTTGGCCAGCTGATTGCTCTCATGGTTTTATGATTCTTCCTTGCTGCTTTACTGCCCATTTAAATTCTCTTTGCCATCTGCTTGTTTTAGGGGTTGCCTTGCTGTGTTCCTTCTTTTGCTTTTCAGGTTTGCTTTTACTCCCAGTAAGGCCACAGGGTTTGGTGTCCTCTCTTGCTGCTCTGCCTGCCTGACTCTATCCCCAGAATGTCCCTACCCAAACCTGATCTGCTGGAAGGGAATTTCTTCTTTCCCCCACAATAATGTGCTGGTTTGCTTTCAGGTAGCACATTCCCCCTCTGGAACATGACAACTTCATGGCTGTGTGCAGGCAGAAGCCAGCAGGTTTTTTGGCCTTGTTGAATATGCAGATGACTTGGTTCAGGTGCTCTGTCTCCATCCTGCTGGTGCTGAGCTGCTCAGCCCTTCCTTCCCAGCAGGCACTGCCCTGCTGGCCCTGGCCAAAATGCTGGAGCCAGGCAGAAGGGATTCAAGTTCAGCCTTGTGAATGATGTGCCTGTGCCTGCACAGCTGAAAGTGCTTTGGGAAAGGGGCCAGGGAGGGATGTGAGAAGGGCACGGACAGGTCTCCTCTCATCCTGCTTCCACAAGTGGCAAAATCATCATTTCCTGTCTTTGCTGCAGGTTCCTCAGGTGGTGAAGGTCTCCATGGAGAGCTCCCCTTACTTCCAGCTCTCGTGCTCCAGCGATGTTTTCCGTCTGGTGCCGCCGGGAAGATGCACAGGGAACAGTGAAAATGAGGGCACTGCAGCCAGGCCTGACAGGCTCTGCTTGCCCTCCCTGCACATCCCTGAGCATTGCCAGGGGAAGATGCACAGGGAACAGTGAAAATGAGGGCACTGCAGCCAGGCCTGACAGGCTCTGCTTGCCCTCCCTGCACATCCCTGAGCATTGCCAGGGGAAGATGCACAGGGAACAGTGAAAATGACAGAGGGCTGTTGATAGATCTTTGGCCATCTCTAGGTGTGACAGTGTTCACAGGGTTTCTTGGATGAGGGAAGACATGAGGATCTGACTCCATGTTTCAGAAGGCTTGATTTATTATTTTATGAAAGATATAACATTAAAACTATACTAAAAGAATAGAAGAAGGGATTTCATCAGAAGGCTAGCTAAGAATAGAAAAAGAAAGAATGAATAACAAAGGCTTGTGGCTTGGACAGAGAGTCTGAGGCAGGTGACTGTGATTGGCCATTAATTACAAACCTCCAGCATGGGCCAATCACAGATCCACCTGTTGCATTCCACACCAGCAGATAATCAGTGTTTACATTTAGTTCCTGAGGTCTCTCAGCTTCTCAGGAGGAAAAATCCCAAGGAAAGGATTTTCATAAAAGATGTCCGTGACAGCTCCATGTTCCTTAGAAGGGACTTAGGAATTATTTAACATCATTGAAATTTAGAGTAAAAATGGTGGTGGCCTAGTGCATTTCTCTGGATGACCCAAGTGACAAAAGGGCTTAATGCCACTGAGATAGGTTTTGCAAAGTGCACTGGTGCCTTTAAAATGTGACACATTAGTAGAACTTAGTGTTCATTTTAGGGTGGCAAAGGTAAATTGATGCCCTTGAAGGGTTCTAGGCAATGGTTTTTCTTCTGCCATGGGGATGGCACTAAATGTCCTGTGCTGAGCCAGTTTCTTTTCCTGCAGGATTATTCCCACGAGCTGGTCTGTGTCACTGACAATGAAAGGATCGTTGTGCCAATTCGGGCCATTGGTGCCCGAGCTACCCTGGACTTCCCTGCCCAGCTGGACTTCTCCAAGTGTCCGGTCAGGTCCAGAACCCAGAAGACTCTGCTGGTGCGCAATGTTGGTAACCAGGCAGCTCGGTACCAGCTGAGCACCCAGAGCAGAGGATCTGTCCTTGTGCATGTCTTGGTTTGGAAAGACAGGAGTCTGCTAAGGAAGGCAGGAGCCTCTCCTGAAATGGAGAATGTAAACCCTCCCCACCCCTCCGAATTGCTATAAATTTTAAATTTTAAATTAAGGGGGCTCTCAGGCAATAGTATGGGAGCAGGAAATAGCAGTCCCTTAATAGGGAAAAGAAAAAAAAGGATAAAATCAACAATGCAGTACACTAGAACAACACTGACAGAGTCAGAAGCCAACCTGACACCCTGTGGGATGTTGGGAGCAGTCCAATTGGAAATGTGGCTGCAGCCCTCCTGCAGTGTCAGGGGTGGTTCTGTTGGAGCAAGGGGCACCTGTAGAGAAGGATGTATTCTTCCTCTGAAGATCCAGTGGAGGAAGAAGAGGCAGCTGCTGTTTCTCTGGGGAATCCAGTGGAGAAAGCCGTGCTGGTGTCTCAAAAACCTCTGGATTCTATCTGGGTAGCAATGCTTGGCTCCTCCCTCTGGGCGGAGCATCTCCCAATGGGATGTTATAGTTCTTATCAGTCGTGCAGTGACATTCAATAGCTGTTATCAGCAGATGTCCCCTCCCCAGGGAGGAGTGATTGTGGTCACTCAAAGAGAGAGATAAAGCAAACTGCCCACTTGACAAAGGTAGTCTGCCATACAGATGGTAATGGAACAGATCTTGCATTGCAATCTGGAACACATGGCAAGAGACAATCCTGGCCCAGCAAAAGGGAGAAGGGCTGATCATAGGGGAGGCAGAGCTCAGTCCTCAGCACCACAGCAGCGTGAGGCCTTGTCCCTGCCAGCCTGAGCCATGTGCTGCTGGGATAATGCAGTGTGAGCAGGAGAGCTGATGCTGGCTGCTCTGCAGCTTTGGAGCTGGGCTGCTGCTCTTGGCAGGCACTGGCTCAAGGCAGTCAAGAAATGAAAGCAATCTGCATTGGATGATAGCAATAAGATAAGGGAGATGGATAAAGAAGAACAGGGAAGTTATTCCTTAGCAAGAGAAAAGTGGTGAGTAGGTGTGCCCATAGTGGAGAAACAATGATGCTGGCTTTGTTTTTGGAGGAAAAGTGCTGCTTTTTTCTTTTGGAAATCAAGAGGGAACCTTTCACCATCAAAGAATTGATTCTCCTCTGTCCCTCCCCCAAAGTGGTCATGGGGTGTTTCTGCATAAGCAGCTTTCTCCTGGAGCAAGGGCAGGTGTCTCTTGTTGAGATGTGCAGAGCAGAGCCTGGGCCAGTCCTGTGAATACAACACAAGGCCCAGGCCACTGCTCCTTGATTTGGAACCAAAAGGCAGAGTGGGCACTGATTGGCATCAACCATGAAATCAACTGGTGAGTGTTGTGCAGCTTCAAGTGCTGATTTCAGGGGATGTTGGTGGCTTTTGGAGTGTGTCTGCTGAGTTCAAGGCCAGGTGAGGTGCTGTGCTAGATTCAGGACAGCCTTGTTTGCTTGTTGAAGCTCTTGCTCTTGGCTGTGCCAGCTGGGGCACTGCTGACAAGCTGGTCCTTTCCTCTAGGATTCATCTGTCCCCTGGGTAGAACTGTTGCTGCTCTTTCCAGAGGATGTTTGGGAATGCCCTGGATTTGTGTCTCAGAACTGTGTCTGTAATGATTGGGTGGGTCAAACTCTCCTGGGAAAGCTCCTCCATGGGAACAGCAGTTGCAGCTAAGAAGGAGCAAAGCAGGGCACCTGTGGCTGGCAGGGCTGCTCACAGAAGTTTGTGGGGACACCTTGATGTCCATCCCATTGCAGCTGGGGAAACTGAGGCACGGAGCCCTGTCTGGGTGTGTGTTCAGGGTCCTTCATGGGACCCCCAGCAAGCCAGGGGCTTCTCCTGCCTGCCCTGTGCCCAGAGCCCATCAGTGGCTGTTGGCTGCTGGCCACTTGGCTTGAGCTGCCTCCTGTGCACAGGGCCCTGTGCTGAGCACACGGTGCTGTGTTGGTTGGAAACCCAGGGTGCCCTGAGCCCAGGTTTTGTGCCCCGAGCCACGACAGCCGGACCTTTGCAATCCCTTTAACCGAGCCCTTTCCTGCTCTGTCCTCGGCCTCCAGGGGCAGCGTCACTGCACCGAGTTTACACTTCGACCTCCCTGAGCTCGACTTCGGGGACATCTCCTTTGGTGAGTGTTGCCTGGGCTGGGACACAGCGTCAGGGATCTGTGCCTTCCAACAGAAAAGCATCCCTCACTCCTGGTCTGCCCCAGCAGCCTCTTCAGGCTGTGAACTGCAGGGCTGCTGCTGCTGCTGCCTCAGGGGGCATTTTGCCATTGTGAGATCCAATAGAAGCAAGGAAGAGAAAGTCGGTATTTTCTGGTGTCTCTGTGCTGCTTGAAAAGACAGATGTCTGGCAAAGAAGGTGGGAATCTTCCTGCAATGGAAAGATGAGCCCCTCCCTCCAAATTATTATCCCTTTGAAATGACAGGGCTGCCAGGCAAAACTATGGGAAAAGGAATAACAGTTCTTTCCTAGACTGTCTCAGGAGAGCACGGACAAGAAGGCAAGAACAGACGTTTCCCAGGGGCCAAGTCCCGTTTTTCCCCTTTGGTGGAGTTGTGGTCACAGCAGGAGGAGCTGTGGGCTCTGGCAGGGCAGGGATCCCCTCCCAGCCGGTGCGGGAAGGGAAGGGAAGGGAAAGAGGAAATGCTCCTTTTGCAGAGCCCCAAAGGGCAGGGGGATGTGGGCAGTGCCCAGCAGCAGCAGGCAGGAGCGGGGCAGGCAGGCAGGGCCGATGGCAGCGCTGAGCTGCAGCCAGGGCAGTCCCGGGCCAAGCACACAACCTCCCGCAGCAGCAGCGGCCGAGCTGCGATCCCCAGCGGGAGGAAGGGAAGCTCCGCTCCCTGCCCAGCCTCAGCTCCCACTGCCCAGCCGCCCACGGCATCACGCCACAGCTCCCAAAAACCCCAGCGGAAAAGCCCAGCCAGGGGCCAAAACCCCCCAAAACCCCTATCCCCCTTCCCAGACCAAGGGCAACATTCACTGCCAAGCCTAAACCCAGGACAATGAAATTTATGAACTTCTGATGGAAACTCATTGCCTTTCCTGAGCTGCTTCTGCCCCAGCCTGCATCACCACGGAGGCACTTGTCAAGCTGCCTTTTGAAGAAATGATACAAGAAAGGCAACAGATGGAAATATGGTTCTGAAGCAGGAGATTGATCCTGCTGAATGCCATTTCATTCCTAAGGTCTCTTCAGCTGAAGGCAGCTGTTGGATCTTTGCTTCTTTGTAACTGTTGACTGTTGTCTGCATGTGCTGGCCTCAGTCTCATTTGAGGTTTTGCCACCTGGGTTTGTCCTTTTTGTGCCTCTCTTGCCTCCCTGCTGGAGTCCCTGCTGGAGCTGGCAGTGGTCACTTGGATGGGCACAGAGAAGCTCTGGGCTGCAGCTGCAGTTGTTTGTTCTCCCCATCTGTGTTCCAGTGACTCTTGGTGAGCAGGCCTGGGGAGAAGTCTCCTCCCCACAGAGCTGCCAGCCCAGCCAGATGTGCACTGCAGAGCAGGCTGTGGCTGCTCTGCGGGCTCTGCAGGACATCCCCACCATGAGTGGCTGTATCTCTGCCTTTGCAGGATGGAGAGCAAATCCCAGAGCTAGAGTGGGGGAAACCCTTGCAGGCAGCAATCACAGTGAGCAGCATGGCTGTGATGTCCCTGTTTGTTGGGTGAGGTGGGACCTGGTTCCTAATTGCTGATCTCAAAGCAAGGCTTGGGTGTGCCCCAGTTGAGTGGGCTCTGAGCTGTCACGTGCTCAGTCTGTTTGGCCCAAACCAAGAGATGCCTTAAGGATCCTGCAGAGACAAGCTGCATTAGGGTGCTTTGCATCACGTTCTAGTTCCTGATTCCATCCTCCCTTTTGCTGTAGCTTCTTCTCAATGACAACTCACTGTTTATATATCTTGAAAACGGTGGGAGTGTTGGCAGGCTGACCAGGGAATTTGACAGCTTGAATTCTCAGAGTAAATGCTGGGTCTGGGTGCACACTCATCACTGAGAGAGAGCTGGTGCTGGTTTGGGGCAGGGGAGGGAGCTCTTTCCCATCACAAAGAGAGAAGCGTGCAGTGTTCAGCAGGGCTAGGAGTGGGCATTTTCAAGGCTGCAGTCTGGAATCTGTGTCCAAGGGAACTCAGTGACGATTCATTCCTCACGCAGCTTCTCGCTGAGCTGTAGTTCAGCTAATAAAGAGCTCAACTCCAATCCCACTTTCATCCTGCCAGGATATTGCCCCAGGATCATGCCCTAGTGGGTGCCTGAATGGATATTTGTGTCCTTCCCCAGGCTTTCCCTACACGCGGCGCTGCCGCCTCACCAACAGCTCCCCGGTGCCCCTGAGGTTCCAGCTCCGCATGTCGGACAATGGCACGCAGCCGGTTGTGGACAGCGTGGATCAGATCCGCAGGGACACTGACCCGGCCTGGAGGGAGGGAATCCATTTCTATGTGGAGCCCAGGGAGTTCTCCATGAATCCCAGCCAAGGCACCATCCTCCCCCAGGGACACCAGGACATCGAGGTACGGCCAGAGCCCAGCCACAGACGCTGCAGCACCAGGGCTGGAGCTGCACTGCAGTGTGGGAGGGCTTTAGCTCTGGTGCCAGCTCTGAGCATCCTGGCAGTGAGAGATCTGCACTGCTGGGAGGCCTCTGCTAGCTGGCTTACTCGGGATGTTCCTCAAGGAGCACTGTTTGGTTTCCAAATTCATATGCTGAGGTCACATACCTTATGGTCAAGGCCTGAAGCCATTCTTGTGTTTTTGAGAGCGAGTTATTTGATTGCAAGTGGGCAGCAGAAGGATGAGGGCAGAAGGTGGCTGTTAGAGAGATGTCATTGGATAAAGCAGTTAGCTTTTCTTCTTGGTCTCATTTCCGCCCTCCTGGGGAGCAGAATGATTTGTGTTCACTGCAGGAATCTCCAGTGGGGACAAAAAACTCTGCAGCCATGAACTGCCGAGCACCTGCTGGGCCACACTTTGCCCTCAGCTTCCTGCTGTGAAGCTGAACTCATTGTGTTCAAGTCAGGTTTCCTCTGCATGGATGTCTTTGTAGTCAGATGAAAAATTGGCCCCTTAATTTGAATGCAGTGGTGCATAGAGCTTTAGTCTAATGTTTTAAAGTAGCTGACCTGATAGCAAGGGGTGTTTAACAAATCTGGCATTGCCAGAAGGCTTTTGTTACTCTGAGACTGTGCTCTACACATGGAGCAGCAGAAGAATTAAGGCCAAATCCTCCCTCAGGAACTGGAGGATATCACATGTGGGTAATGAGCTTATGTAAGGAAGAATTGACTGTTCTTCTCTTGCACCAGGTGACCCTGTGCTCCAACACGGTGATGGAGTTCTACAGGAGATTGCTGGTGGACCTGGAGGGTTTTGGTGAGGGAGTGGCATCAGTGGTCATCACAGCCAGGTACCAGCCCTTCCTGGCCTCCCCCAGGCACCGCCTTGCACAGGCTTTGCTGGCTGCAGCTGCCAAGGAGAAGTGCTGCTGAATGGCCTCATGTTGTGCCAGCTGGACATGAGAACAGCAGTGCTTGGGCAGCAGCCTGTGGTGAAAAGCACCCCTGCTCACAGCCCAGCATGGGCCTGGGCCCTCTGCTAAAGGCACCAGGAATGATATCATTTCTTGGCCTGGTTTTTGGTGCTTGAGGTGGAACAAATTTCCCAAGGGCCTCCTCTCCTTCTTCCTGCAAGAGATGGAGTTGTGCTGGTTGTGACCACTCTGCATTGGTTTGGGACACACCAGGCAGCCTGCTGAGAGTCAGGGTCTGGCTCTGTCCATGAGGGCCCATGGCAGGGGGGAAGTGGCTCCCAGCAAGAGTGGGGAGGGCAAGGTCTGACGAGGGGAAAGCAGCCCTTGATGTGGCAGGTCAGCTCCAGTTATCCTCCTTCCCTCTGCTTCCCATTTTGAGCTTTAATGTTGTCAGAGTTGAGACCAAAAGTCGTTGTTGCTGCAGCAGAATTCCATGCTGCTGTGCTGCTGTGGGTGTCAGTGTGATGCCAGAGGGATGCAGCTCCCTGGTGCTGTTCCCTGTCCCAGGCAGAGCCATCCAGGCAGTGCCTGGGCTGCCATTTTGTCAAGCAGGTGGAGCTGGGGCCAGTCAGTGCCTGGAGCTGTGCAGTGCAGGAGCCAGGGAGCTGCAGGGCCTGGCAGGGGCTGATCAGCCCCTCTGTGGGGCAGCTGCTGTCTCGTGCCCTCCAGGGCTGGGGCAAAGAGCTGAGTTCTCAGGCAGGGCAGCAGCACCATGGCAGAGAAGGGAGTCATTTTTACTGAGACACTGGAGTTGTGTGTTCCTTGAGCCTTAGGGAGCCCTGATCCTTGTTGGGAAGGCTCCCCCAGAGCTCGTGGCTCACTGGGACTGTTCCAGGAGTCCTTGCAAGCCTTCTTTGGTAAAGGAGGGGCTGAGGCAGCTGTGGCTCAAAGTGCTCTGCCTGGGGCACTGGGCAGCCTCTGGGTGCTGCCTCTCAGGGTTTGCCCCTCCTTGACAAGACATGTTGGAGTGGGAAGAGGTAGAAGGCAATTTATCCCTGTAGGGCTGTTCAATGTGCATTTGACAGTGACCAATGTGTTCTGCTCCATTGCACAATCTTTGGGGGGAAACGTTCTCCATTCTCTCAGTATCTCTGATTGCCCTGGGGTCATCTCTCTGCCCAGATGTCTCGTTCCTGAGCTCCAAGTGTCCTCCCCAGTCCTGATGTATGATGAGTGCCACCTGAAGGTGCCATATGAGAGGAAGATCCTCATTAGGAATCCCAGCCACCTTCCTGGCTGCTACGGGCTCATTCCCCAGGTTTGGCATCACATCCACCTCCTTCTGTCAAATATTACTGAGGAGATTATTAGGGGAAAAAAGGGTTTGGATAAGAACTGGTTTTTATTCAGTCTTATAGATCTGCTGAGAGCAGGATCCTACCCGACTGTAAACTTTAGGAGGCAGTTGAAGCTCCTGAGGAAACAGTTGATGTTCTGGTCTTCAGGGTGTTTTCATGTGGGAGATCTGAGAGGGTTGTGAAAAGCTGCTGCATCCACAGACACCAATGCCTGTGCTGGCAGCCTCCTTGCAGGTTCCCCTGGGAGTGCTAAGCCTACAATTCTTGCATCTTGTATGTGCCTTTTACCTTTGTGCTGGGGAGTTTGAAACGTGTGTGTAAGTTGCTGTTGCGGTGGATGTTAAGGAGTCTAAAGTTTCTTCAGAGGTGCCTCTGAAGTTGCATTTCATTCTGTCCCTTCCAGAAACGCAAGGAGGACTCTGCTGTGCTCTACTCCAGCCCCAAGCCCTGTGGGATTGTGCAGCCCCAGAGCACAGCAGAGATCCCAGTTGTGGTGGAAGTGCAGGCCCTGGGCACTCATCGCACCAACGTTGCCATCGGCGTGTTCGGGGATGAGAGAAACCCACTGGTGAGGGCAAGGGGAGATGTGAGCCTGTGTGCAGCTGCTCGTGGCAGGGTGCACAGGGACAGGGATTCTGCCGGGGAAAACAGGCCCAGGCTGCTGGGGAGAAGGACAGGAGGGATGGGTGGCACAAACAGCTCCTGCCTTAGAGGTGGCAATCTCAGGGTCTGACACAGAATGGAGCTCGGCTAAGCTGGAATCCAGGGGCATTTCAGTTCATTCTTCTTTCAAATGCTGTTCACTTTGGAAACATCTGTTTGAAAATGTCATCTCTCTGAGCACAAAAGAGGACGTCAGAAGACTTCTGGGAACCTTGAGCTTTCTGTAAAAGAAAGGAAAGCTGGCATTTGAAGACTGGTTGCAAGGATTGAAACTTCTATTAAAACATATGGAAATGGCAATGCCAAATTCCCTGGATGGCACCAGACATTGGAACCTGGGCTGTTGCCGCCACTTGGGGCGTGGCGTCCCGGGTCGAGGACGGTTCTGTGGCGGCGCCTCTGCCACACGGGCCAAGCACATGCATACACCAATGTGGTGGACAGTAACTGGCCTCTATTAACGGTTAGACAGGGTCTTTTATAACAGGGGGTAACGGTCAGTAACAGTAAAAGGGGAGGGGTTCTGCGTGATCTCGCGATATCTCAAGACCTCGCGATATTTCCCCACATTTCCCCCCCCTTTTATGACCAGTTAAAAACATAAAGCAAAACTGACAAGTAGGAAACATGTAACTAGCAAGATGCCACTAACTTGAACGATATAACACAACTGCAATAAACTTGTAACTGCAAATGTTTTACAAATGGAAAGCTAACTATCTCTAACTGGTTTTTTGTTTTGTTTTTTTTTTGTTGTTGTTTGTTTGGGGTTTTTTTTTGTTTTGGTTTGGTTTGGTTTTGGTTGATTTTGGTTTTTTTTTTTTTTTTTGAAAAAACCCAGAGCCTGCGACCTGTTTGATAAATTTCATTAGTTTAGTTTTTGATAAATTTCATTAGTTTAGGTTTTGCCCTGGAGGTCTGGTTTTATCGACTTAAGTGGGCACCATTTGATCTTATTATTTTTCTTAATGGCTGCGTACCCTCGCCCTGTGAGTACCAGCCTCCAACCTGTTTCCCATTCTCCTAAGTCATTTTTAATCATAACCAGTGGGCCTTCCTCTAGTGCCCGGGTGGCCCAGTGTCACGATGTTAAGGTGTTCTTCTGGCCAGAAAGATCTGTTCACTGTATAGTTTGCTAAACAGTACGCTGCTGCAGCAATTTGTGAAGGAAGGTATTCCAGAAGAGGATCAACTTGAAGGAGACCCAGCTCTGCAAGATACCTTGCAAAGTTCTCTGTCCTCATACAGATTCCACGTCTCTGAATATACTGAAGGAGGAACTGGTTGACGGTTGGGGCTGTTAGGTCAAAACCCAGCACTCTGAGAAGCAAGTGTTCCGTTCTTAGCAGCTGCTTCTTTGTGTGGGTATCATCTGTTATATAGACAAATTCATCCACATCTGGTGGGTAGATTTCTTCATACTTTGCAGCCAGAAGAACTGCTGCTGTTGCTACAAGCTGTAACTTCCCTCTGAGAGCAGACATGCAGGAAAGAAACCTCTCCAGGAAGTTCACTGCCAAGTACAAAGTCTCTGTCCGAAGTTTATGCAGTTCACAGTGGCTTAATTCCAGCTCTTCAGACACTTGGCAGCTGTAGTTTTCTTTATCTTCTGAATCATCTATGTAGATAGCAAAACCTTGCTTTGATGCAGCACTGATGATGCAGTTGGGCACTTCATTTTTTCTACATGAAGTGATGGTGCTTTCAAAGCCAGAAAAGCGCTTGATAACAGCAGCACCCTGGCTGCCGGGCCACTGCTGCTGCCGCCCGTTCTCTGTCAGCACCCCCAGCACGGCCCAGCCGCCGCTGCTGCGGAGGGCGGCGGGGCAGGACTCCCGCCGCCCCGCACGGCTCTTCTCCCCGGTGCGATGCATCGCCCCGACGTCGGTACCGCGCTGCCTGGCTCCGCTCGCCACCAGCCCACGGAAGGGTCCGGCCGCCCCGCGCCGCCCAGGCTGCCCGCCGGCCCTGCGTAGGCGCGGCCACTGGAGGCGGTGGCTCTTGGCCGTGGCCGGTTGGGAGCCCGGCAGCTCAACCCCCGTCGCGCCGCCTCGACAGCCCCACCGGCCGCGGGTTGCCATGGTGACCCCCTCCCTCTGGGGCTCGTCACCCTGCGGCACATGAGGCGAAGGCCCCGTCCTGCCTGGGCTCGGGAGCTGCAAAGAGCGCTCCCACGGCTGCGAATCCCCACACTCAGCGGACCCACGATCGTCCGCACCCTGCCGGGGCCCCTCCTGCAAGCAGTCCTGGGTGGCCTTCCACTTTCCCTGTTCCCACTGGACTGGCCGAGCTTTTTTCAGTGCCCGCATGAGCCTGTCCCATGATTTTAGACTCCGCCCTGAGCCTGAGAACATAGCCTCCTCCGCTAGGGCCCCAGTACAATTATCCCATACCTCCGGGTGGAAGATATCCTCCGGATGCCTGATCACCCCAGCGCGCAGGAGCCTCGACACTGCGAGGACAAAATCACCTGGCTCACAATCTATGCCCCAGTCTCTGTGAATTTTAAAAATGACCTTAACAAGGGGCTCCATCCTCTCCACTGCTGGCTACCGGCGCGAGACTTCCTCCTTCACCAGGCCCTGGCGCAAGATTTCCTCCTTCGCCGAATCGCAACGCGAGACCTCCTCTTCCGCCAGCTGCGACGCGAGCCCTCCTCCTTCGCCAATTTTCTGGCGTGAGACTTCCTCCTTCGCCGCCCCGGTGTGAGCCTTCCTCCTGCGTTGGTCCTAGGCGCGAGCCTTTCTCCTTCGCCACTCCTGGCGCGAGCCCTCCTCCTTCGCCAAATGCCAGTGGGAGACCCTTCCCTCTTGCTGGTCCTCCGGGAGCGTCCTCCCCGCCGGAGACAGTCCTGCTGCTCCGGCCGCCGTCCACTCGCCCAGGCGATTCCCGCTTCCCGGATTGTCCTGGGTTTCCGCACCACTTGTTGCCACCACTTTGGGCGTGGCATCCCGGGTCGAGGACGGTTCTGTGGCGGCGCCTCTGCCACACGGGCCAAGCACATGCATACACCAATGTGGTGGACAGTAACTGGCCTCTATTAACGGTTAGACAGGGTCTTTTATAACAGGGGGTAACGGTCAGTAACAGTAAAAGGGGAGGGGTTCTGCGTGATCTCGCGATATCTCAAGACCTCGCGATATTTCCCCACACTGGGCCATTGTGGCACTGCCTGTAAATCAGTGAACAGCAAGGACAGGCAATGCAGGTGTGCCAGGGAGCCTGAAGTGTGAGAAAACAGTTGCTTTCAACTATCAGGCTGCTTCCCTTAAAGAGGAGGGTTTCTCCCCACCAGAAGGACCAGTTGTTTAACTGTCAGCCTGGTCTTAACTAGAGATTTCTTGCAAAGGTAAAAGCTTTGGGCCAATAATTTTTAGTTTGAAAGGTTCTCTTACCTTAATCCTTTTTGATTTGGAGGTGAACATGTAATTTTCTTTTTCTCCAAAAGCCCAGCATTTCAGCTGGAGAGTGGTCGCTGTCCCTAAAGAAATAATTTGAGCAAGGTTGAGCTGTTGAAGGTTTTTTAGGTTTCCCTGTTATGGTTTGTTTTGTGTTTTGTTTTTTAAATCTTTCTTGCTTGCTTCCTGGAACAGAGAGCACAACTACGGAGCTCAGGACAGCTGGCAGAAATCTCCCCAAGCCCAAGGCTGGCAGAGCTTGGCAGGATCCCAGCACCACAGCCTGTGTATGTATGGATGGATGGATGGATGGGGAATGCGACCTGAGTCGCCTGGGAGTGTTGGGAAATGTCAACCAAGCCCCAGCAGTGTCAGGGGAACATTCCTGATAAATCCCTGGTGGAGCTGCAGAGTTTCTGGCCTTGGGCACTGGGGGGGCTCTGCTGGCTGGGCACTGGCTGGGTCTGCCCCTCGGTGCCTCAGATCTCACCTTTTTGCTGCCTTCTCTGTCTTTCCCTCTCCCACTGTGCTTTCTGCATCCCCACCAGGTGTTCATGCCTGTCCTCTGCAGTTGCTCAATGCAAGCAGTTGCAGCTGCTGCAGCAGCTCAGTGTCATCCCTGGGCTGCCTTTAGAACAGACCTGCTCCAGCCTGGATTGGGAAGGGCTGGATCAAACCATTTCTCAGGTCAACGTGCCAGCACCCACCCAGGGGCTGCATCCTGGGCAGGAGCTGCTCGTGCAGGTGTCCCTCCCTCCCACTGCAGGTCCCCGTTCATAGTTATCTTATTTTCCAGAGATGAGCTCTACCCACATAAATTCAAACCCCAGCCACCAAAAGAGAAGAAAACCAGTTTGGGTTCCCTGGCCTCTCAATGGAGGCACTTCAGGACTGGACAGGAGGATACAGCCAGAGCCCTGAAAGAAGTGCAGGATTTTACCCACTCTTCAGGAGCAGAGGTAGATTTTCTTCTACATCCAGTGCTTGTGTTGCCTCCCCAGCCTGCCAGCACCAAGTCCTGCTCATGCTGAGCTCCCTTTTTGCTGCCCTGCTCTGCTGTGCTGACAGTGGGCTGGGCAGCAGGGCCAGTGGCTGGGTATGGGCTGTGTGGGAGCGAGAAATAGGAGAGTTTTCCTTGGAGAAGCTGACTATGATCCTACAGGCCTGTGTTAAGTGTGGGATTTTTTTTTGCCTTGTTTCCTTCCCAAAGTAAGATGAGGCTTTTCTCTGCATCATCATGATAAGACCTCCAGCTTCCTTCCCAGAGCCAGCTGGGATGATCCTGATCTCCATGGAGCCTCTTCCCAAGGCAGCCAGACTCCCTGTTTGCAGGGCTCTGCTTTCACCCAGAGCTGCTATTGCACTGCTGGCCCTGAAGCTGTCTCACAAAGGGAGACTTTGCAAAGTGGCTGTCTCTTCCTCCCAGCATAGAAAATGGCTTCTTTTTCAGGTGCAATCAGATCAACTTCCTGAATTCCCCCGCCTCCAAGTAGGGTTTGAGGGAATCAGCAGCTCCGTGGACGAACCGCAGCCTTCCCTCGAAGCAGAGAAGGTAGGAGGGAATCTGTCTCACTTGCACATTGTCAGTGTGGCAAGCAGGGCTGGAGCTGCCAGTGCCACTGGTGGGCCTCAGCATTGGCCACAGAGGGGCCTCCCATCCCTGCAGGCCCATCACAAAGGGCTGCTGGAGCAGCTGCTTGTTGGAGAGGCCATGCAGGACACGTTGTAGGGCTGCCCAAGGACACTTTGCAGCACCTATGGAGGGCACTGCTCCCCCTGGAACTCCTCAGGTGGTCCATAGGAAACTTTTGCAGGAGCTTTTGCTGTAGCACCTTGAGAAAGCAGCATTTAAATCAGAGAGAGGGGAAGAGCCTCAGGAGTCAGATGAGCTGGGCTGGAGTCCTTCGCTCAGCTCCGAGAGCTCTCACTCTGAGCCTCCTCCTTTTCTAAAAGCAGGAAGAAATGCTTTTTAAAGGCAAGTTGTGCATCAGAGAGAATTTCTACTGCCAGGAGACATCCCAGTTCACTTTCACGTAATGTACTAATTAATGCATTGATCTGTGAGTGTGGGAGAAGATTTTCCCCATGGTCCCTGCACTGGTCAGTGGCATGGATGCAGGATGAGATGAGGGTGATTCTGGCAGTGTTTGGGGAATAGGCCCCTCCAGGTACAGCTGCACTTTGCTCCAAGATGCTCTTCTGCATCCATTGCCATGCTCAACAGCTCAATCTCTCCTGTCTTCCATCCAGGCTTTCAGTATCCTGCCAATGTCAGGTGTGCTGCAGCCAGGTGAGAGCCAGCAGGTCTCCTTCACCTACTCTGGCCACCTCAACACCATCTCCGATGTCACGGCGCTGTGCCACGTGGAGGGAGGCCCCACCTACGAGGTGCTGGTGACCGGGGAGATCTCACGTGTCCGCTACTCCGTGAGGCCCCAGGAGATCAACTGTGGCTTACAGGTACCACACACATCCCTGGCACAGCTCCTTGCCTTGGCACCACGGCCAGCAGGTTCCTGCCCACCTCGCTCCAGGGCTCCCTTCCCAGCCCCTTTGTTGGCTCTGGGGCTTGGAAGCCCAACCTTTGAGGGACACATCTGGCATCTAAGCTGCTCTAAAATGGCCATCTCCAACCCTCTCCACAATGCTGGGAATGCCTCTTTTTCAGGGTACCTAACACTGCCTCCTGGGGCAGGCAGGGTCCCAGTGGGGGTGCTCTGAGGGGTGTGTCCCTGAGACATCTCTCTGCTGATCCACACCTAAAGCCTGGCCTCCAAGGAGATGCTCTTGTCTAAAGCTCTTGCTTAATCCACACAATAATCAAGGGAAGAAGTTGGGCTTCCAGTCACTACCGTTGGAGAGACTGTCCCAGAATAATCCCCACTTCACTCTTTTCCAGTCAAAAGCCCACAGATATTTCCAGCTGCTGGCCCTGTCTGTGTTGCCCTGGGTGACTCCCTTGTTGCATCTATGTTGCTTGCCAATACTTGCATGCAGGTGCCTTTTCTCCTGGAATGCCTCAGTGCTGTCTCTGTTTCTCCTGGCTGTGGGTGACCCCTCAGAGGGCAGAGGGCCTGTGTGCCCTGGTTCATTTATTGCTGGCCCTCACATGGTTGTTACCACAGCTCTGTGTGCTGCCAGAGCTGCCTGGTGCTGTGCAGGTACCCTGTGAGTCTCACTCACTGGATTTTGATGAGCAGTACCTTGAGGAGGAGAAGGTGAGAAGGCAGGTCTGGTCCCCATGTACACGCTGCCCAAGCTTCACAGCACTCCAGCATTCCCAGGCTTGTGCCAGGGAGATGGAGGCAATCCCCAGGGCAAAGCCAGCTCTGCTGACATGCTGTGGGAGGACCTAAACTAAATAGTTGGTGTTATTGGGAGGAAGGGAGGAGACAGAAAATGGGTTGATTGAGTCTGTGTGATGAAAGGCAAGAAAAGGAATCTTGCGTATGGTTTCTCTTCCCTCCACATACAGATCCTGCGGATGGCAGTGGGGTCTGAGTACCAAAAGAGCTTTGTTATGCCTCCACGTGCCATGGGTGAGACACTGCCTCCAGAGGTGCTGCAGGACCACGAAGCACACAGGAGGCCAAAGGCTCAACAGGCAGAGCTCAAGCCCATGGCAGAAGCCAAGGCCAGGGCTGAGTCTGAGGTCAAGGCCAAGGCCATGGGCAAGGCAGCAGCAGGTCAGAAAAACAGTGAGGGTTTGGTGGTGTCTGTTTTGCCTGTGGTCCAGCCCATACACCCTGAACTCTCTCTGTCACCTTGCTCTCCAGGGAAAGCCCATTCTTTTAGCAGCTGCCTGTTCCCCAGCTTGGTGGAGGAGCTCTTGGCTGAAGGGCTGTGGCATCCTCTACCAACCCTGAGTGTAGCCAAAGCAAGCTCCTATCTGCCTGCCATAGACTGGGGAAATCATCAGGATATTTCCTTGTGTCCCTTAGCCACAAAGACTAGGGCTGGATGAGTTCCTCAGCCAGTAGGACCAGGTCTAATATCACTGGCTCTTTTATATTTGCACCTTCCTAGCAACAAAAGAACAATCTCATCTTGCTTTCACCGAGTCTCCTTTCCTGGGATCCGAGGGCATGGGGACTTTACTGCCCGGCCATAGCTTGGGGGATTGTCTGAATTCTGGGGGGGGATACAAGCTCCCCAATATCTCCTGGGATGATAGGCTGGGTCAGGAAAAGCTGTGAATCCTTGCAGCTGACCCAGAGCACCCAGGTCAGCTTGCAGTCACTCATGGTTTCTCCTCTTTGTGCTAAAGAACTGCAGCGAGAGAAAGCTCTGCAGAGGAGAGCAGAAGTGGATAAAATAGCACTGGAAAGGAAGCTCATACGGAGGAAAAAGTGAGTAAGGCTTCCATGGGTTCCTGCTGTTCCATGGGTTATTGTCCCTGGAGGGCTTCCCTGCTCCAAGGACTCTGAGCTCAGAGGTGCTGGATAGCAAAGGCCAGAAGCAGCACAGGGATGGCCATTCTGAGCTCCCTGGCTCCCAAGAGAGGAAGGACCTTCTTCTGTTGAGACAGAAGATCTTCTTCTCTATTGGAGTGCTGAGCCCTCCTGGCTTAGATGCTGCCTGCAGGGAGCTGGGCTCTGGGCTTGCCTTGGCACTGCCTCTAGAGGTGTCTTTAGGTCCATGGTGTTGAGTTGCACCTTCTTGATCATCTCCCTTCACCAAAACAGTGGGATTGTGGTATGGGCAGGTGTGGGGCACAGAGCAAAGCTTGGTTTGGGTCCTGCTCCTGCCACAGCATTGCAAGTCCTTGCAATGCTGATCTGCCAGGCTTCTCCTTATGGTGGGACACCACCCACAGAAGCTCACGTCCTTTAGGCTCCCCTTCAGCTGCAGCAGTAGGCCAGCCCAGGAGAAGCTCAGCTCCAGCAAGGCAGCCCAGCTCAGGACACACAGGCAAAGTGTGGAGCTGAGAGTGGAGGCTGGTTAAAGCAAGTCTGTGTATCAGCACTTCCTTCAGCCCAGGCTGAAGTTGGTTTCATGGGGAGGAGACAGATGAGGCTGTTTCAGATGGCTTTCATGGCAGAGAGCACCAGTTTGCTTGCTCACAGCTGGGTTCCTGCAGGAAATCTGGCTGACAAGAGCCTGTCTTGCAGGAGAGGAGTTCCTGCAGCCTTTGCTTTCTGACTGATAGGATTATTCTCATTAAGGAGCAGGCTGTGCCCTGAGGGGTGCTGAATGAGCTGAGTGAGATTGGTAGGAGAGATAAGCAGATGTCAGCAATCTGTGATCTGCTTTAAACTGGGAAATCAAGAGACAAAGAGCATTTTCAGGCATCAGCACAGAGAGCTGCTGGATCAGCCTTTGGCAGTGGGCTGGAGGTGTCTGGCTGTGCCTTAAGAGGGAGCTTGCACAGCCAAGACCTTATGATGGCAAGGTTCATTTTTGGCTGGTCCTGGAGGTCCCCTTGCACCAATGGCATCACTTGGGATGTTCCCAACCTCTGTGGGTTGAGAAAAATTCACGGAAATGGTCTCGTGGTTCTGCCTGGCCTCAGGGTCAAGGAATGAAGTGCAGGGCCGGCCAGGACTGCTGAGCCCAAGTTTCTGGTGGGGACTCTCAGCGATTTTTTCTGTTTTGTTTGCTGAAGGGAGCTGAAGCAGCTGGCTCAAAAGCGTGAGGAAGAGGCAAAAGCCTTAGAGGAGGAAGAGAGGCGGAAGGAGGAAGAAAGGCGGAAGGAGGAAGAGAAGCGGAAGAAGGACAAGAAGGGTGTCTCTGTGGGGAAGCAACCTCCAAAACCAGAGAAGGGGAAAACCAAACCCCCAGAGAAGAAGGAAACCAAGGCTCCAGAGGGGAAGGAAACCAAGGCTCCAGAGAGGAAGGAAACCATGATCCCAGAGAAGAAAAACAAACCTCCAGAAAAGAAGGAAACCAAACCCCCAGAGAAGAAGGAGACGAAAATCCTAAAGAAGGCAACCGAACCCCCAGAGAAGAAAAACAAACCTCCAGAAAAGGAAACTAAATCCCCAGAGAGAAAGGCAACCAAAATCCCAGAGAAGGAAACCAAAGCTCCAAAGAAGGGGGAAGCAAAAGCCCCAGAGAAGGGGGAACCCAAAACCTCAAAGAAGGATGAAACCAAAGCCCCAGAGAAGGGGGGAACCAAAGCCCAAAAGAAGGGAGAAACTGAAATCCCAGAGGACGCAGCTGAGATGGAGAACTTGATCCAGAAGTTTCAGATCTATGAGTCATTGCAGCAGAATTTCTCCTACTGGAACAGAGTTCAGGGTACTGTGCAGATACCTGTGATCCAGAAGGGAAACAAGTTCCAGCATGCAGCTGGAAACCAAGGTCAGAAGACCAATAAGCCTCAGGAGAAGGTGAAGAAGAAACCTGAACAAAAATGTAGAGACCAAAGCAATCTTTAGTCATCTCATCTGGAGATGCAAAGCAAAGTTACAGAGGGGACAGTCAGATGATGATGTTCCACAATGACTGGGTATCATCTGTGCTGATGGGGAGGTTACCCCTTCTTGGGACTCAGTTTTTTCAGGCAGGGAAAGATTATTCTTTATTCACTCAACTCAGTTTATACAGTTTCAGACCTCGTGTGCACCTTTAATTAGTTAATAGATTTCTTTCTAATTACGCTATTGGTTAATAAAATATATTTTACTTGTGCATCAAATCTCTCTATTGTATTGTTTACTTGTTCTCTGCACTGATTCTCATGGGACAAATCCTTGTTGTTGCAGCTACATTTGTTTTTCACCCTCAGAACAGATTGTTAACAAACTCTCATTCTCAAAATAGCTTCACATGGGAACTTGTAACTGCTTCTCTGCACTTAGAAGAGATGACAGGCCAGCTGTTAATATTGCAGAACAAGGCCTGATTTCATAAGGCCTTTCTTTTATCATTATTCTACCTGTCTATGACATCTCCCCCTTTTCATTCATTTAAAAAAGGCTCCTATGTTCTGATGTTGAAACAGCTCACTCTTGTGAGGGTATAATCTCATGAAGGTTTTCACTGGTTATCTGTTAGACAACTGAAAGGTGAATAAGCCATAAATGAAATAACAGCATGATGGTGTACTGGAGGGATTAAAGTTGTAAAAAGCATATTGGAATTCTAAGTAAATCAGTTATGAGAAAAACTCATGGGAACTGCAAATTCCATGGAAACAGAAATTCAGTACGACTTTTTAAAGTGCAGGGTTACTGAAAAATAAATATAATAACGTGCAATTTAGCATCTTGCTGAACAACCCAACAGCTTTTTGTGACTGTATCTGGCATCATTTTATATGGCAAATTTGTTAGCATTCTTGTTAAAAATATCAGACCATGTTAAAATTTGATAGGTAATAAGGCGTTGCATTTACCGCTTTTCAATCTCTCCAGTAACTGTAAAACTATATAAAACAATCAGAATTTAGTCAGAAAACGAAATAAACTTAAAAAAACCCTATAGCAACACGTTTTCAAGGCGCACAAACACAGTAGGTAAGGCTCCTGCCTCCTATCAGACAGAAGGAATCAAGCAGCTCTGCGCCAGAGCAGGGGCCTGTGCCGCCCACAGGGCAGAGGGAAAGCCCTACAATAAAGGGAAACTATGGGGAGAAGAGAGGACATTTAAAGTGCAATGACATAACTACACATCAATAAAGCTTCTCTTAATATTCACACAATAGTCATCCCTTCATTGCGCGGGCCAATCCTCTCATTATCCATGGATCCCAGCAGGGCCCTGCGGCCGTGAATGCGGCCCGCTCTGGGCTCGCCTGGCTCGGCCGCCACAGCGCCCCCGGGGCCGCTGCACCTCTGCTCCCCCAAAACACCCGCGGGGAAAAGAGCAGGGCAAAGGCAGCAACACAAAACAAACTCTAAAACCCGCACACAAAAAGATAAACACAGAAAAGGCACAAGCTGCATTTTATTTCATCTTCTGCCAACACAGTCACTGACTGAGAGTTGCATTTCCACGGCAAAGATCTGCCTTTTGAGAAACTTCAAACACAGAAATATCTTTTTTACTAGATGTGTACAAGGCCAGGCCTCATTGGAGGCACAGCTTTTCTCACAACTCTGCATCATCTTTAACTGAAAAAGAATTAAGCAGTATGGTCATGAGTCTGGCATCTCAGCCAGAAAGGCCAGGTATTAGAGGGAAGAAGTCAGCCTATAAAATCTGATTATTTTTCCTCTTCCATTGGTCTGTCAATAATGTTAATCAGAATGTATCTCTACATGTTAACATGAAGGTGTTTGTATTTACATAAGCAGTAATATATCTATAAAGACTTTTGAATTCTCTTCAAGGACAAGAAAATTTGAACCAATAATCCTTTCCTAATAGACAGGTCCAGTTTAACTTTTCACTGAAGATGTTAAACCCAAGGGTAGTTCATGTAATGCTGTCCTTACATGTCGCTATCTTCATGCACAACAGCCCATCTTTATTCTTCACAGCTCACATTTAGATGGTTTTCTAAAGGCATTGTCTTTCATTTTAATTGGTTAGTAATTTACTGCAATTCGGTTCATTGGTTGGTAGTTGCTAAAGTACATGTTAATCAAAACCTTTCCTCCCTAACGAGGTTTACATTCTTGTCTCCTGGATAGAAGATGTGGGTAGAAGTCTTTCTTCTTCTTTCTTCTCCTTTCTCACAGGAACTTGTCAGGCTAGCTGTTAGCTGTACTTAGCTGAAGCAGCAGGCCTGAGCCATCATTTTACAAGGGTAACAAAGCTCTTCTTTTATACGGCTTTACAATATTGTATGTAACAATGTTGTATGCAACATTGACATATGATTATTTCAATCTTAAAGAATAATCTTAAATTTCTTTCCCGTGAATTTTGACCTTTGTAATATTTGTGTATGATATATTTGGAGATAAAATCTGGTTTGAATCATCCCTTCATAGAATCACAGACTCATGAAATCATCAAGGTTGGGAAAGCTCCCTGAGACCACGGAGTCCCAGCTGTGCCCGATGCCCACCTTGTCCCCAGCCCAGAGCCCTGAGTGCCACCTCCAGCCCTTCCTGGGACACCTGCAGGGATGGGCACTGCCAAGCTCCCTGGGCAGCCCCTGCCAAGGCCTGAGCAGCCTTTCCATGGGGAAATTCCTGCTGGTGCCCAGCCTGAGAGCAGCCTGAGGCCGTTCCCTCTGCTCCTGTCCCTGTCCCTGGGAGCACAGCCCGACCCCCCGGCTGTCCCCTCCTGGCAGGGAGTTGTGCAGAGCCACAAGGGCCCCCCTGAGCCTCCTTTGCTCCAGGCTCAGCCCCTGCCCAGCTCCCTCAGCCCCTGCTGGGGCTCCAGCCAGGATAGCATCCTAGTGCTATACAAAGAGCAGTGCCGTAGGTGCCTTTATCACCACATTTTAATCTTTCATAAATACAGAAAGACTCGTCAGAAAGCACTAAAGCCAAGTCAGCAGCAAAAGTGCCAATGTCCTCTGCAAAGCAGCGCGGCCCGGGCCGGGCCGGCCCCAGGCTCGGTGCCGCGGTTGCCCGGTAACCGCGCCCGGGCCCTCAGCGTCTGTGACGGCGCCGTGGCCTCAGCGCCCGCAGCCGGCGCTGCTGCTCATTCGCACTCGGCGTTAGCCAAGCGAATGGTTCGCAGAGATTGGTCTCTACGAGTCCTGTGATTTCGCGGAGAATTGGTCTCTGTGAGCAACTCGGAAACTCGCACAACATTGGTTTTTGCTAGGGACTCCTAAATTCACAGAACATTGGTTTCTGTGAGGGAGTCCTGAACTTACAAACAATCGGTCTTTGTGAGGGAGTCCTGAATTTCGTTTGAAGGTAAAGATTGACTCAGGTTGTACTTTCTGGTTTTGTCACATCTCTGCTCTGAAAGAGAATGCCAGAGGGAAATACAGGATGGGATAATGCCAGTCTTCAGTTTGGTGGCATGTACAGCTGAGGGGATGAACCATATATGGTCTGCTGATGGTGCTTTTTGTCTCACTGAAGAAATGCAACATTTCCTAAATATACTAGTCTATCCTTTTTTTCCTATAGTATTTATTTAAACTACTTATAGGTGAAAGAGTTCTGTTCAAGTTTCAGGGGGTTGTTATGATCTGGTTATTAAAATTATTAAGGAGATGCCCCTGGATTAAGGTGCAAAACATGACCATGTGCCAAAGTCAATAGTTTGGATTTTATGGAACAGTAAATGTGAGGAAGAGAGAGGGAGAAAGAAATAGCAAAAGGAGGGGGGGAGGGAGGGAGCTGGGAAGGGGGGAAGAAAGAGAGCGACAGAGAGAGATTTAGTAGAAAATATCACCATTCCATGGATCCCATCCCATTCAATCCTCTTCTGGTCTTCTCTGTGGTGAGGCCTCACAAAATGGAAGACTCCAAAGGATTAATGCAGATTTGGGCAAGGTGGCACTGCCCAGGTAGCTCCCTGGGGTGGGGCAAGTTTGGCTCTGTCTCTTGCTACTCTCAAATAATAGAAAATCTTTAGCACTAGGATATCCTTTGAGTCTGCCCTGAATTGGGTTGTGGCTTTTCAGATCTGTTGTGTTACTTTGCATGCCCTGCAGTCGTCTGGTGCAAGGCCTCAGGAGTGGCTCTGGGGGCACTTTGGAGGTCTTTGATGGGTTATGACACCCCCTCAGCTGCCCCTCATGGGAAGGTCCCCTGGATGT
This sequence comes from Agelaius phoeniceus, assembly GCF_051311805.1. Classification (NCBI taxonomy): domain Eukaryota; kingdom Metazoa; phylum Chordata; class Aves; order Passeriformes; family Icteridae; genus Agelaius; species Agelaius phoeniceus. The sequence goes on from NW_027509876.1 coordinate 1,519,048, forward strand.
GGCCTTCTGGGGCTGGGGGCTTTTAGAGCTGAGCCAGTTTGCCTGAGGGAGGATGGGTGTCCACTGCCCCTTAGCAGAGGTTGTGCCACACGCCCAGAATTTCCTCCTCCCCCCTCTGTTGATGGGAGGTTTGAGTGCAAACCTGGCCTCAGCAGACGAGTCTGTGGCTATGACTTCCCCAGCCTGAAGGCAGACAGAGCTGGTTTTCAGCACAGCTGCTGGGTCTGGCTTTAGTGGGGATGTATTTTTCTCCCTCAGCCTTGTTCACTTCTCCCCAGACCTGAGCTAATGGGATGCTAGTGTCAGCTTTATCTTGTCTCAAGTTCCCTTAGGCAGCTTAACTCACAGTGCCAAGTTCCAGTCAGGAGGCATTTTCAGGGAAGGGTGGGCTTGGGGGTCTCAGCTTCTCTATACAGTTTTGTCACAATGGGCAAAAAGTCCTTTATAGCAATATTTAAGCCATTAACCATAACACTCCAGTCTCTCTCAAGTCCTGTGAGGAGCAGCTGAGAGAGCAGGGGTTGTTTAGCCTTAAGAAGAGGAGGTCCACTCAAGCTGTTTTTAAATAATATTTAAGCTACAGCTTTGATTGTTCTAAGTATTTTTAATGTTGAGCATTTTAGCTCCAGGTTTCAGTATGATCCATCTTTGAATTGCACAAGGTAACCATGTAGTTCAAATAAAGTCCAACTAGAGGCCTAACAATACTAGCTGCTTATGCCAAACAAGCACATAGCTACTTTCAAATCATAGAAAATCTTTAGCACCAGTATATCCCTTGAGTCTGCCATGAACTGGGTTCTGGATTTTCAGAGTTCCATTGTTGTTCCTTCCAGTTCTGTTGAGGGACTGTCACTCATCTGTGACATCATCACTTCACAATGGCATCTGGATTCCCAGGAAGGACACCAACACCTCGACTTTTGCTTAGGGAAGGACTTAAGCCTAATACTGTGAGTAGCCCCTGGGGCTGTGTTAAGGCTGGAAACTGCCCTGGTGTCCCTGCTCTCCCTGCCCCTGTTGTCCAGCAGTGCTCTGAAGCTGCAGAGCCCCTCCCCAGCCCTCTGTGCCATGCTCCTGTTGCTGGGGCTGTCCTGGTGCAGTAGGGAACACTGTGGGATGTGTCAGGGACAGCCCAGCGCCTTGCCTGGCTGTGCCAGCAGAGCCAAGTGAAACCAATGTACAGCTGAAGCCCTCAGCATGGGCTTCTTTCCTTCCCCTTTGCCACAGCAATTCCTTCTGTCAGGCTGGGCACTCACCTGTGCTGCTCTGACCAAGCTGCCCTTGGGCACCTGGGCATGTGAGGGGGAAAGCTCAAACTCTGCCCCAAGCCTTGAGAGCCACGGCTGGTCCCAGCTGGAAGAGCTTCCAAAGCAGCTGTTCTCTCCCAGCTCCTGGGTGGGCACAGATGCAGCCCTGCAGGCAGCACTGGAGCCAGGGCCACAAAGGTCCCTTGCTGTCTGCAGCTCACTTGACTGAAGATGCCCCACTGCTGAGGCTCTGCCAAGGACATCCCTCTGTTTTCTTCTCTCGAGGGCTCTGTCAGCCCAGACAGAGAAAACCAATGCTAAGTAACAGAGAGAGCTAAAACTTGGACACATTCCTGTGCACCTCACTCTTGGTCCAGCTTGTCTTGCTTGCTTCCCTTGGACTCAGCCAGCAGTGCTATCTCCTGCCTGGGAGTTTTGAGTGTTGTGCAGGGGTGGAGTTCAGGCAGTTCTGAGAGCTCCTCCCCACTCTCTGGAAAGGTCACTGCCTCAATCCAGTGAAATGTAAGAGGAAACAAATGCCCAAAGAGCAGAAATCCCCAAACATGTCCCATCAAATCACAGAGAGACTCATGGGACAGAGCCATGTGGCTGGAGTATGTCTATTGCACTCTGTATTATTAATTTATTGGTGCTAAGTATTTCAGCAGGCAACTTCCAGGGTTTCCAGAACTGTCCTAGTGGTTGTGATCACAAATTATTCATCAGTGCCACTTGTTCAAGGAAAGCCTTTCTGAGCAAGCACATCTCTGACATTCTTGCTGTTTGGTTTTTTTTTTGTTTTTGGTTGGTTTTTTGTTGTTTTTTTGTTTTTGCATTTCAGCTGCTTCCCTCTAAGTTCCAGAGGGAGAAGTTTGTCAACTCAAAGCAGGAGGCCAGCACTGGGGGGAGTTTTCTGCCCAGAATTGGCCCATGTGTCGACATGAGTGAGACTCGTCCAAAGGTAGCCTTTTCCCGCTCTTTTCCTTTCTGTTTAACAGGAAGTTTGAAGAGGGTGAGTGCTTGTGACAGGCTCGCCTCCAGCAAAAGACCTCAGTGTCCAGGTCCTGTTGTCATTGCAAACTGCTGGGAGTGGTGGACTGGGAGTCCTGATCTGCACTAAGCCAACACAAATGACCTCTGCTGAAGCTGCTGGGCTGTGCTGGAGTGTAGCTGCCATTGCTAAAACCAGGGGGGGAAGGCTGAGGACGCAAAGGCACAAAATTGCCATTTGCCATTCTCCTGCTGAAGGAGCCACCTCTTGCTTTGGTGTGGTCACCATCAAATGCTTGGGGTCACAGCATTCCCTCCACAGTGGCAGCGTTGGCCTTTGAGGCCGAGGACCTGCAGGAATTACTTCAGCTTTAGCAAAACAAATTGCATTACTGCTTTGGGCTGGAACAATGTGTTGGGACCCTGACGGGGTGTTAGATTTTGCAGGCTGCCAGATGTACAGGGGACTGGCCCTGGGCAGAAGGGAATGGATGTGCTTTATCTGGATCAGTGCCTACTTAGAGTTGTGTTTAAAGCTGCTTTTCTGGCAGGACTGGCTCAGTAGAAAGCACAGTCCAAAGGGGTAGGTGACCGAGGTGGGCTGTTGAGCAGGAAATTGGCAGCAAGCGACACGGAACACAATCCAGGTTAAGGATTGCCCTGGAGAGGGGCCTTGGGAACACCTCAGGGAAAGGCACAACTAAGGCACAGTGTGCTGCAGCCACTCCCTTCAGCAGACTGTGTCTCCTCATGGAGTCACACACAAGACCTGCTTGTGTCTCTGGTGTAACAACAGTGTGACTGGAGAAGGCAGACAAAGCAGGGCAGAGCCTTCTTAAAGCAATGTCTCTGCTCCAGAAGCATTTGCTGTTGTTGTGTCTTTCCAGACATGCCTCTGCAATGGTATTAAAGAAGATGGCAATAATGACAAGAAAGCACCCATTTAAAGCTAATGGAAAAAGGAGATACCAACTCTACTCTTACCCAAGTCGCTGAGAAAATAATTGAACCTTATCCTCATTCAGCATTGTCATTCACTTGTCTTCTATCCTCATTCACTTGTCTTTTTCCTGACTTCATTTTTGCCTTTACCTGACTTCCTGACTTTATTTTTGCCTTTACCTCTGTTAGAAAGGCAGTAACTTTTAAATGCAATGAAAGGGGACAAAATCATCCAAGCAAAAGAAAACTGTTTCTTAGCAACCACACAGAGAGGCGTGTGTCTCCCTGCCCCTGAAAAGGAGCAAACACACCCTCCAAGAAAAAAGCAATCTTTGTATCCCCTTTGTACCCAGCTGGGACAGTCCCTGGCCCCTTTTCCCCCAGAGGGGTACTCAAGAACTTCCATTCTCTCTGACCACCAACTTTTCTGTCCCCTCTCCTCTCATCCTCCTTCCTTTTGGTCAGGTCTTCAGCCAGTTGGTGCTGCCAACTCACAGCAACACCCAACACACCAACCTGAACAAATCCAAACTACAAACAACACATAGTACCAACAAATTCCATTCTTTCACTTAAAAACCTTTTGGCTTCAGCCCAATACCACCTCATCTCTCACACCTCCTCTAGTACTGTTCTCTTCTTACTGATGCTTAAGTTCTAGTTCAAAACAGGTATTTGCAGTTGTGTGGGCCTCAGTTTCCCTGTCTCAGAGTAAAGGACATCCCAAAATTGAATCTGATGTCAATTTGTGGGTCTTACTTACTCCATGAGTGCTCAGTCAGTGCTCCAGTGGGCACAGGGCTGTGCTTAAGGAACGTGCTGCCTGGCATTCTGGAGAAGGAAAGCTGGAGAAATCAAAAGAGCAACTTGGCTTGAGCCTGCTCTAAGCTGATCAAGCAGTTCTTGATCAGCTCAGAGCAGAGGTGGGTGAGCCAGAGTTTGCCCAGTGTGTCCTGGGCACACATGCTCACCCAGAGTCTGTGCTTCACTGGGGATCAGTGTAAGGGATCCTTCATGAACTTTCCTCCCAGCAGCTGAACCTCTCCCTGCTCTCTCGCCTCTCCAGCTGTCACCAGCTCCCCCGAAACGGAGCGTGTTTGGGGTTTCCCCACGAGAGCTGGTATTTCAGAACGTCGTTGCTCATGAGGTCTCTGAAATGGTGCTGTCTATCATGAATAAGGACAAGGTAAGTGCTGGCACCTGGAGCTTTAACACTGTGCTGGAAGAGGAGAGTGCTGTCATTCCCCCAGTGTACAGCAAAGCAAGTTATCTGCTGCAGCACATCCAGAAGAAAATGTCTCAGCACCTTTGTTCTGCAAGTTGTGGAAATCTTCCTGTGCTGGGAACTGTCCCCTGATTTTGGCCATGCATTGATGGTATCTATGCCAAAGGAGTTTCCTGCTCTTGAAAGCTCTGGATTGGTAGGAATGTTGAGCCTGTACAGTTCTTACCTGCTCTCATGCTTTGCCTTGAGCTATACCACATCCTGGGTTTCCTTGGTTAATCTTGGCTCCTGGTAGGAATCTCTGCCTCTCTCAGACTGTTTGGCTCCCTTTGTGCAGATCACAGTCAGCTCAGGGGCTGAGTCTTCTCCACTTTATGCTGGAATCACTTCTCATTCATGGCATTGGCACTGCAGGAAATGTGTTCTGAAAGAGCCCTGCAATCAGAGTGATGGAGCAGAAGCAGTGGGAGGCCTTTAGGTGCCACTTCAGGCTCCTGCTAAGTTTCATTCAGCTCTGCTCAGCTTTTCCAAAAGCAACACGGTGCTCTGCTTTCCCTTTGAAGAACCACAGCACATCCAATGCTCCTGGAGGTTTTCACCTTCACTTGTGATTGTTTTGCAGTTTCCCAAGAGAGTTGAGAGGGAAAAAGTTGAAAAATGTCACCAGTTGTGTTCCAGTGTAAAGAGGAAAACAGAGACCATTGGAATTTCCGTCAGGGAAACATTTCTCAAATGAGCCTTGTGCCAAGAGTGGGCTGGTGGGAAGAGACAGGAGGGAGTCCAAATCATCTGGTTTAGACTTTCTGAGAGCATTTTGGTGCTCAGGGGTTGATGATATCTGTGTGCTAGAAAATGCATGTGTGCTGTGTCTGTGAATCCCAGAGGGCAGCACCTGGCCTGCTGGCTGCAGGCAGGAATGCCCAGCAGCCCAGCTTGCCTGCACAGGCAGCAAGAAGCCCTGGAGAGCCAAGATTGGCTTTGCATACTGGAACCACACTGTCACTCAGTGCTGGTCATGTTTCTCCAGGCAGAAAATGCCTTTGAAGCCCAGAGTCAATAGGCACAGCCTGTCTGTGTTTCCATCACTTTTGGCAAGCTGAATGCTCTCATGGTTTTATGATTCCTCCTTGCTGCTTTACTGCCCGTTTAAATTCTCTTTGCCATCTCCTTGTTTTAGGGATTGTCTTGCTGTGTTCCTTCTTTTGCTTTTCAGGTTTACTTTTATTGCCAGGAAGGCCACAGTGGTTTGGTCTCCTCTCTTGCTGCTCTGCCTGCATGACTCTATCTCCACAACGTCCCTACCCAAACCTCATCTGCTAGAAGGGAATTTTTTCCTTCCCCCAGGACAATTTGATGCTTTGCTTTCAGGTAGCACATTCGCCCCTGGAACATGACAACTTCATGGCTGTGTGCAGGCAGAAGCCAGCAGGTTTTTTGGCCTTGTTGAATATGCAGATGACTTGGTTCAGGTGCTCTGTCTCCATCCTGCTGGTGCTGACCTGCTTGGCCCTTCCTTGCCACCAGGCACTGCCCTACTGGCCCTGGCCACAATGCTGGAGCCAGACAGGAGGGATTCAAGCTCAGCCTTGTGAATGATGTGCCTGTGCCTGCACAGCTGAAAGTGCTTTGGAAAAGGGGCCAGGGAGGGATGTCAGCAGGGCACGGACAGGTCTCCTCTCGTTTCCACAAGTGGCAAAATCATCATGTGATGTCTTTGCTGCAGATTGCTCAGATGGTGAAGGTCTCCATGGAGAGCTCACCTTACTTCCAGCTGGCCTGCCCCAGTGATGTGTACCACATCGTGCCACCAGGCGCCTCTGCCCCTGTGCGCATCCGCTTCAGCCCCGACGAGAACAAGGTGAGGCTGGAGGAGCCAAAGCACACAATGATCTCCACAGCCATTGTTTTCCCTGCACTCTGCTCCAGCCCATTGCATGCTGTGAGCTGGGCTCCAGGCCCTGGGCAGGCAGCCTGCAGCAGCCAGTCACACCTTGGCACTGCTGGCAGGCACTGCAGCCAGGCCTGACAGGCTCTGCTTCCCCTCCCTGCACATCCCTGAGCATTCCCAAGGGAAGATGCACAGGAACAGGATGAAAATGACAAAGAGATGTTGACAGTTGTTCAGCCATCTCTAGGTCCAGTGGAAGGGGTTTCATTATTATGGAAAACACTCGAGGGACAAAGAGGTCAGGGAGCTTTCCTCCTTGCTGACTGCCAACAGCTTCCCTGCCTGCCCCTGGGCTGGAGCAAAGACGGTGCTTTTTCACCCCCTCTGTTCTGCAGCCTTGCAGCTGTGCTGTCCCAGAGCACAGGTGACCATGGCACAGCTGCAGGGGCAGGGCAGAGGATGTGCTGTGCCTGTGAGCCCAGCCTGGCACAGGCACACTGGGCTCTGGGTGCCCTTGGTCAGCAGGAGGTTGCTGAGCTGCAGGGGACTTGGACACCTGCCTGAAGGAGCTCGTGTAGGGCAGGTACAAGCTGCAGGCAGAGCTGTGGGCCCAGAGCCTGTGGCAGTGGCACTGCTGGGGCTCTGTCTTCATGCCTGTCACTGTGCTTGCTCTGTCAGCTGGCACCCATTCCGTGCCAAAGGTGCTTCTGCATGGAGGTTTGAACGGCAGTGCTGAGGCCCTGGCAAGTCTGATCTCACTGCTGGCATCTGGAGACTTGTTCATCCAGAAGGGTTTAGGACATGGCATGGAAGGGAGGAAGCCTTGCAGGCAAACAAAGAGAGGCCCTTTCCAACAGCATCCTGCAACCTCTTAGCACTGTTCTTCTCCTGACTTGGTTGGAGAGGCAAAGTTAGAGGGGAGTTCTGAGCCAACTGATGTTTCTGCACCAGGCCAGAGGTGCAGGATCTCTTTGGGTGCAGCTGTTTTCTCATCTTCCTCTTGCTGCTTAGAGTCAGTTGAACACTTTGTCCTATTCTCAGACAGTGGGAATATAGAAACCTAAAGAGGAATGTGCTGTGTTCCCTAGCTCCATGTTCCTTAGAAGGAGCTTAGGAATTATTTAATATCATTAAAATTTGGGAGTGAAAATGATGGTGGCCTAGGGCAGTTCTCCGTATGACCCAAGTGACACAAGAGCTTAATGCCACTGGGATAGCTTTTGCAAAGGGCACTGGTGCCTTTAAAATGTGACATATTAGAAAAACTCAGTGTTCATTTTAGGGTGGAATAGGTAAATTGATGCCCGGCAAATTGATGCCATGGATGAGTTACAGGAAATGGTTTTTCTTCTGCCACAGGGATGGCACTAAATGCCCTGTGCTGAGCCAGTTTCTTTTCCTGCAGGATTATTCCCATGAGCTCACCTGTATCATGGCAAAGGAGAAGATCGTTGTGCCAATTCGGGCCATCGGTGCCCGAGCCATCCTGGACTTCCCTGCCTAGGTGGACTTCTCCGAGTGTCCGGTCAAGCACAGCACCCAGAAGACTCTGCTGGTTCGCAATGTCGGTAACCGGACAGCTCATTACCAGCTGAGCACCCAGAGGTGAGGCAGCTCATCTGTCCCTGTGCAAAGGATATCACCTTTGGGTGAGAGCAGAGTTGGGAAAGAGCAGCAAAGGAACCAGAGCATCAGAGCTGCTGCCCTGCAGCCCTGGCTGGAAGTGAGCAGGATGGATGGCATCTGCTCTTGCTTTCAGTGTTCTTAGCAGGATGCAGCCTTTGAGCTTTCTCTGTCCCCGATTTCCTGGAGGGTGCTGGAACACGTTGGTAGCTGGCTTGCTGAGCACAAGCAGCTTCTGAAATGCTTACTCACCACTGCCAGCCAAACAGACCCATTCTCTGAGTGGCCCCAGGCACGTGGCTCTCCAGTGGTCCCTGCATCAGATGCCCAACATGAGCTGTGCTGTGGGCAGCTGGTGCAGTTCCTGTTACTAAAGCTGCTCTGATTTCCCTTGTCACCTCAGAGCATCAGCTGCCTTTTCTGTTCCATGATGAACCTTTGAAAGCCAGTTTAAGATTTCAAACAGATGATTTAAATCTCTGAATAAGGCTGTGCCCCCTTTCATTGAGATTTCTTTTGGAATACTCTGAAGTTCCTGTGTTTCTGCTGTTTTTTCTTTTTGGTTTGTGTTAAATGTTTTCCAAAAGATCATGAACTCTTCACTGGGAGCTTTCATGAAGGTCGAGCTCCTCTAATGCCTCTCAATGTACCACATGCCCATAGGTATATGCACAGGTGTATAGGAAATAGGAGATCTTTAGGGAAGATGTGAAAAGCACTTGGGCTGATTTAGAAGGTAAAAGTACAGAATAATTTCTGCTGGAAATCATCTGAGCAGACACACTACTCAAAGCAAGACCAGTGTCTGGGGATTGCAAGGTGCCATTGGGAGATCTGGACCTGTCTTTAGATGCCATACAAGAAAACAAACAAACAAATGGACCTAGTTAAAAAGCAGAAGAAAACAACCTATTAAAACCCCCTCCATAGCTTCTCTTTTCTGCCTGTTGGGTGCAATGGTGATTCATTGAAAGGGCAGCTCTAACAGGGTGAGAACTGTCTTAAGGAACAGCTCACAATTAACAGATAAAAGGCCAAAATTTAGCCTGCCAGCCCCATCTCTTGGCAGTGGTTTTCATTTGGTTCTTACAGTGTCAGGGATGTCTCCTTCACAGCTCTTCTATCTGTGGGCTCAGGGAACAGCTTAGTGATGTTGGCTGAAATGCAGATGACTGCTACAGCAGGAACAGAGGAGTCTAGTGGGTACAGCCCAGGGATGTAGGAGATGCAGGGGCTGATTTGCACTGAGTTTTTCAGTCCTGAAACTGAGTCCTGGACTTGGCTGGATCCTCTTCTCCTGATAATTTGAAAAGAGGAAGATACCTTCTTTCTCAGGCAAGAGAGAAAGAAGTCACCCCTGAAGTCACCCCGAGGAGTGTTATTCCCATCCTGCCATCTGAGGGCAGGAACATGTAACATGGGGCAGCAGTGGGAAGGGAATGGAATGGAATGGAATGGAATGGAATGGAATGGAATGGAATGGAATGGAATGGAATGGAAGGTAGTGCTGAAGTGTGGCCAGGGATTCCCTTAAATGGCAGCTTCTCTGTTCTGGTGGAATTTCTGGCAAAAGAATAAGAAGAAAATCCCGTGCCTTGCCCCCAGCAGGCACTGATCCCCCCGAGCCCCAGCAGGGACCTGCAGCAGTGCTGGCATCAGCCCCGGGGCAGATGCAGGAGCACGTGCACTGATCTGGCTCTGGGGCTGCTGAGGCCTTGTCTTTCCTCCCCTCCCTCCAAAGTCTCACGTCCAGCACATAAACATTGCTGGCCCAAGGCTTCTCCATCAGCCAGTGATGGTCTCACCAGTGGGAATGGGAACAGCTCAGCCCATCATTGCAGCAAGAGGTCCTGAATGAGCTGAACCTGAAGCAAGTGACATCAATCAAGCTCAGCTTGCCAGATGTTCTCTTTATTTCTGTGGGTGATGTAATCATCACCAAACTCCCCAGAACAGACTTTGAAATGACAGATTGACCAGCAGCAAAGCACCCAGGCCAGGAACTTTTGTTTCCTCAGTGGGGCTGGAGAAGAGCACAAAGCACATTTCCCCTGAGCTGTCCCTGAGCATCAAAGCACAGAGTCTTGTGCTTGTCAGGCAAGAGCTCTTTACCTGGTGACCAATCCTGATGGCTCCTGTTAAATCCAAAGTGCACCAACACATTTGCATTAACATTTCCAACACCTCACACAGAGTTTCTCTGCTGGGCCAAGCAACAGTTACCAGCCTGGAGAACAAGCCACAGTCCCAGACTGCATTGCTGGTAAACACACAGAAACCTCCTGTTCTGCTTCCTTGATGTGCTCCTGCTCATGGTGCTTCATTTAGCTGGCATGGGCTCCTTCAGACTGTAAATAGCATCCTCCTTTTGGGTTTCCATGTCACTCTATTGCTCTAATCTGCATTTGCACTCTTTCAGAGTTTTGACTGCTCCTTTTCTTAGAGCAGCTTTCATTGAAATGTTGATTAAATGTGCCCTTTTTAGGCTAAATCAGGATATTTTCAAGGCAAAAGAAACCAAAGAATCACACTGCAAATTCAACTGTAACTATTCCTTGGTCTTCAAGGAAAAGTTCCTTCTCCCTGTCTGATTCCTAGGCTGTAATATCCCAGGACAGGTAGTGCCCTAACATCTGCATCTCCTGAGATGAGGTTTATAGGCAGCAGGAAAAGAGAAATTCCTGAGGCAGTCAGTGTCAAGTTCTGCATGCAGATAGCTCTGAAGCCTCTCTGTGCTCTTGACAAACCATTCTCTGATGGGATTGCTGGCAGTGGGACCCTTGAGCCTCATTGCAGAGAGCTGGATGCAGAGTATGGGGGAGCTGAGGTCATTTTACCCCCAGGATCTTGTGAGGGCTGGATCTCCTCAGCAGTGGCTCAGTGGCTGTTTCTGAGCCTGTCTGTTCTGTCCTCTGCTGCCTGTGCTTGCTTTGCTCCCTGCTTGCCCAAGGGAGCTGCAGTGCAGCAGGAATCTCCTGGCCAGGTGTCCCCCCAGCCCTGATCCCTCTCTTTGTGTTGCAGTCCTTTCTCCGTGGTGCCGACCGCAGGAACTCTGGCTGCTGGGGACACCATGCAGGTGACAGTGACATTTCATGCGCTGACCAACGGGGAACATTTTGGGTCCCTGTGCTGCAACACAGGTGAGTGCTGGCCCTTGCAGGGCACAGGACAGTTCTCCACATGGCTCCCTGTTGTCCCTCCCCCTGCATTCCCTCCAGAGGTACCTCCCTGTTCAGCTTTAGCCCAAAGAAAACTGAAAACTCCTTGGTGTTCAGGGGCTTGAGAAAGTGGATCCCGTCTAAAGGGTGAAGATTTTTGATTCCTGTTTTGCTGGGAGTTGCTGAGTGGAGGAAGGAGGATCCCTGATTCTCCACTACCATGTGGCTATGCCTGGGTGAAGTTTTATTTGATTCCTGGGCCGTGCTGGATGTGAGGTCTCCATCAGACTCTCTCCAATGCAATGGATTTCTTGCACACCTCTGTCCCATATGCTGCTTCTCCACTGGCTTGTCACACATCCTTTTTCTATGTGGCCCTTACACATATATGTAGTTTCTGTCTAATAACATTTTCAGGCCCTCAAGTTCCTGTTTGGTGACAAATCAAGACCAATTTTTCCCTGTGCCCATTTCCCAGGCTGTTCATGTTGTTACAAACCTCTCACATCTATCTCCCATTTGATTTCTAGACTGAGGAATCCCATTCAGTCTTAATGTAGAAGCTGCTCTGTACTTATTAATCTTTCTATTGTCCCTTTTTTATTTAATGTGCAATGCGCCAGCTTGGTTTTTGAGATCAGTACAAAGAAAATATTTCAAGACTGATGTGGCTGTGGGTTTGGACAGGGAGATGATGATGATGATTTTCATGGTGTTCATTTGAGAGTGGTTTGTCATATTGCAGAGCCAGGCTGGTTGTGTTTCCTCACCTGTGTCCCCTCCTGCTGTGCGCTGTCCCTTCACTTGTTCCTCTGGGCCTCCTTTTGCTGCCCACCTGCCCCCAGGCATATTTGCTGGTCAGCAACAAGGGATCCAAGGGATCAGGAGAGATGGGAGTCTCGTGGGATGCCCAGGGAGACCCTGGGCCAGGCAGGGCTGAACAGGGCTCCTCACCCTGTCACCTGAAGGACTTGGATGCAGAAATCCCAGTGATCTGAGTGGGTCACCAGAGCACACTGACCAATCCCACTGTCCATCCTGTCACCTTGGGGCCAAAGCTCTACAAACACACTCAGAAACAGGGGGCTTAAGGAGCTGCCCAGGACATCCTCACCACTCTACACCCAGAGCTGTCCGGATGTGACAAATGGACTGATCCACAGAACTGCTCATTCAGATAAAAACTGTGACACCTTCTTTTGTGCCCTGGGATTTGTTCTGTTCCTTGTGCTTCCATCAGCCAGTGAGCTGAGCAAAGACTCCCCTTTGCTTTGTTCCAGGTGAAGAGAGTATCCACACAAAGCTCCATGGAGAAGCTGTAGATGTTGATGTTGTGTTGAGCACAAATTCCGTCGAGGCTGGCAAGACCTTCATCACCATGGCATACCAGACAAGCGTGTTCCTGGAAAACAGGAGTAACATCACAGCCCACTTCCAGTGGAAGGCTTTGCCTTCTGAGGAAGAAGAGAATAAAGAGAAGAGGAGGTTGGTTTGGAAGATGCATTTCAGTGAGAGATATGGCCCAAGACTGAAACTAACCTATGGCCTCAGGGGGGTGTTGGTGCTTTTGAATGGTTTAGGCCAAGTAAACCATGCCTGGCACTGGGGTGTGTGTCCCTGGGCTTCAGGAGCTCAGCACTCAGCATTCCAGTTCCATTTATACTCCAACCAGGAATGGCATTTTGGGAAGGAAAGGTTGGTTGCAATGACTGATTTCCTCAGGTTCTAATTGGGCTCCTGTCTCTCTAATCTTCTTCCTACATGACCTGGCAACATCTCCCCTTCCCAGGGAAGTGCTGCAGTGGGTGCTCTGTGACCTTTATGTGCATCCCCCAAGCAGCTCAGTGGGAGGAAAAGCCAGCTGAGGTGGTCGGTGGATTCTCCCTCAGTTTTGGCAGAGGCTTTGAGCCAGGAGGTTTCTCAGGAGGGATGTTGGCTTTGGAAACCTCTCCTGAGCTTGCAAGTGTGGGGTGAAACTCCCTGCTGTGCCAGTGAACAACAAGTTATCCTCTGATCCTTGTGGGAGTTTCGTGGCTTGGCTCAGCCTTTGCTGGGGAGCTGCTGCTGCTCCTCCCCAAGTGCTTTGCTCTCCTGCACTCCCACTTCTCTCTGCAAATCTGTGGCTTATTAAATGATCAGCTGGCCTTGTCTCTCCCTGGGGCTGCAGGCAGTGTCGTTTGCTGCACCCATCGGGTGAGGAGTGGCTGGAAAACTTCACGGAGGAGAAAGAAGTAGAGAAGGTGCAGGGCTTTTCTGAAGATCACACTGCCCTCCTGAGAAGCAGGGTCCAGGAGAAGAAGGCAAAGGTGCAAGATGACCCCCTGCTGTTCGCCAGTGACATTTTTTTCATTGAGCCATTGGTAAGTGACACCCGAGAACCTCATTTTCTTCCTCTTCCTCTTCCTCCTCCCAAACACCATTCCCCTGGCTGCAGTCACTGGGCAGATCCTCAGCTGGCCCCATGTGCTGGCAGGGAGGATGTGGAGTTTCTGGAGCGGCTGCAGAGCTCCCTGCTCAAAGCATTTGTGCCCTGCAGGCTCAAGGCAGGGCTGGGAGCCTGACACAGCCCAGCTCTGCTGCCAGGCTGGAGCTCAAGGCCCTGTGTGCGTGTCCTTGCAGTGTCACAGGGAGCAGTTCCTGTAGGCAGGGGCTCCCCCCACACGTGGGGCTCAGCAGAGGCTGTTGGAGCACTGCCAGCTCACACACTGACCTGAAGCTTGCAATGGTTCCCTGGCAAAAGGAGGCCAAATTCAGCCCAAGGTTAATGACAGAAATGCCAATCCCCTCCTGTAACCATGCCTTGCACTATTGCTGAGTGTCCCTTCCAGTGTCATCCTTGTGTGAGCCTGGACACAAGGGTGCAAGGCTGAAATGGGCCTTTGGAGTTCTCCTGCACACAGGGACACAAAACCTTTTCCTTTTCTGGTGATGCAAGCAAACTGCCACGTGCTCCCATCAGCCAGAGCCCTGATTCTGAGTACTGGCATTGGGAGAGATGATGAATGCCTGGTGTCTGCACGGAGCAAAATCCCTTCTCATCTTGCAGGAAAGCCCAGAATAATCCCAACCTCTGCTTTCTTTCAAAACAGCTTAACTAATATCTGTAGTTGTCTCTTCTTGGTTACTCCTATGGCCCATCTAAGGCCAAGAGCCACCAGTGCACAGTGGCACTTACATCCCATGGAGCTGACAGCAGCATGATGGGACCAAGAGCTTGTGTCAGAGCAGCAGGAATATTGTGGAGAGTGGCAGCTGATCAGCTGAGCATTGAGAGCTTCCAGCGCTGTGTTGAGCTGGGTTTGGAGGCTTTCCTTGGCTGCTTGTGTTGTTCACTCATCATTGATGCTCAATCAAGGCTTACAGGCCTGTGGTTGGAAACAAGAAATGTGGAGTTTGAAGAGCAATGCTTTGCTGTCTCTTTCTGTTGTAGGAGGGAGAAATTGGGCCGAATTGTTCGGCTGAAATCACGGTGACCTTCAAAGCCCTGGAAGCACTGGAGTATCAAAGTGTGGCTTACTGCCATGTCTCAGGTGCAGCTCCTTTGCCCTGCTCCTGTCCCCCTCAGTGAAGCCATGGTGCAAGCCTGAGCCCACTGGGCTCCCATGGAAGTGCTGGGAAGAGTCCCTGGTCAGCAGGGCAGTGCTGGCACATCCCCCCTGGCCCTGCAGCCTCCAGGGAGTCTCCTGTGCAAGGCCAGGGCTCAGAATGCTGGCTCTGCCTTACTGATCCCAGAACAGCCCAGGCAGTGCAGGGAGAGGTTTTCATGCCACGGCTTTGCCAGCATTTCCTCAAAGGCCAGAGAGCTCCAGAGCAGAACAGCTTTAGTGAACAAGCACTAAGCCCCTGCAGGCCCCTGGCCTCCAGGATGGCTCCATTTGCCATGGATCCATCATCAGGTGGAAGGAGCTGAGTTAGAAATGTGCTCCCTGGCCCTGGATCACCTCCCAGTGCCCAGACAGCAGCAGAGCAGAGGTGGCTGAGCCCCACTGAGCACAGGGTGTTTGTAGAAGGAGCACCCTTGGCCAGCAGCTGCTTCTCTGCCTGTGTGGGAGTTGTCCCCTTGCAGCTCTCACTCTGTGGAAACAGAACACAGTGCTGAGTGTCAGAAGGGGAGCACTTGGGCAACAAAGGCCTGTGCTCCTGGCCCGGGTAGTTTGGTAATTGCCAAACTCATCATGAGCTTTTGTGCCTGCACTGAATGGATTTCAAAGCTCCTCTAGGTGCATGGGAAGGAAACCACAGAATCACAGGATGATGAGGGTGGGGTGGACCTTAAAGATCATCTAGTGCCAAGGCCCCTGCCATGGGCTGGGACACCTCCCCCTAGACCAGGTAGCTCCAAGCATGAGTACATCCAGCTCAGAGTCAGGGACTAGCACTGAGGCAGCCTGGAAAATCCAGTGTGACAGAGGGAATGATTGTACTGCAATGGACATCTCTCCCCAGGCCGTGAGATCAGGCTGCCCCTGTGCCTCAGAGGGAAAGGCCAAGGACCCCTGGTTGAACTCAGCTCTCCTACGCTGAACCTTGGGAATGTTTTTGTCTACACCCCCTATGTCTATGAGGTGAGCAGCAGGGCTTGGGATGGATCCTGATGGCTCCTGAGGCAGCAGCAAGCCTGGTGGAGCTGTGGAATTGCTGCCAACCTGGGCAGCTGTGAGCAGGGAATATTTGATGTACTGCTCAAACCTGGGGGGTCAGAAACGTGTGTCTGTTGTTCCTGAAGCCCCAGTCGCTGCTTTTGGGCAGCCTTCCTTAGGGATCAGCTGGGAGGCTTCCTGCAAAACAACCCCTTGCCACATGAAACCAACACTGGGTCAAAAAGCTGCATGTTCAGAGGCTTTTGTGGCAGTGCCAGACACAAGGCACCTTTGGACTGGGCTCTGCAGAAGCAGCTGCAACAAACTGGCTGCCTTTGAGCTTCAGCCCACTGCAAACAGCTTCCAGTCAAGTGTCCCTGCTTATTGCTGAAGTCACAGGAAATCCATCCAGCCTCCTGGCTCAGTGCTGGCCATTGCAAAGGGCTTGGGAGTTCTCTCCCTTGCTGACCAGTCCCTCACCACACTTCAGCCTTGGTGCATCTCTGGCTCTGGAAGGAGAAAAGTGTTCCTGGGAATAAAGCAAAGGATTTTTCTACCTATTTGCCTCCCCCCCAATAGTGTCAAGTTTGCAAAAAATTCATGAGAGAGCAACTGAAAGAGGTAGAAAATGAGGCATTACATCATGCCAGACACTTTCAAAAGCGCAGCTGGGGAAGGGAAAGACACGCTGAGTTTTCTTACCAAAGGATGGTGCTGTCTGTACATTTTGATGCTGATGCCTCGTTCTCAATGAATTGTTTCCATGGTATGGGAAAGGTGAATGAGTAGATGGTGCTGTTGGAGCTGTGCTCACTGGGGCAGCAGCAGCTCTGGGGTGATTCACTCCGCAGCTGCAATCACCCCACTCAGGGCTCTCAGGGCCAGCTCCCCATGAGCTTGGTGATGCTGAGCAGAGGTGCACTGCTCTGTGTCCATGGGATAAGCCCAGGGTGACTGCAGGTCTGTGGAGTTGCCACTGCTCTGCATGAAAACCCAAAGGCAGAACTTGTCCTGTTGTATCTTTTGACTTCTGCCATTCAGCAGCACAAAGCATCTTCTGCCTTTGCTGGGTGTTCATTGCATCATTAGACAATAACTCACAAGAAGGGAAGGTTCCACCTGTATTTCCATTTTGCTTTCTTGCTTCTGCAGGTGGAACTGATTAACCAAGGAGCTCTTGATGCTCCCTTCACCTATATCCCTTCAACCACAAATGTGGACTTCTGCTTCACGGTTGAGCCTGAGCAGGGCATGATTGCACCAGGTGGGACCCAGACTGTTCAGATCTCCTTCCATACCACCGTGCTGGGGAGCTTTGAGGAAAAATTCCAGTTCAGTGTGGCTGGATCTCCTACACCTGTGATCCTGACCATCAGGTAAGGACTCTGGGAGCTTGGTGGGCACATCTGTAGCTGTCTCTGGGACATCCCCCACCTACCTCATTTTGGGGTTGAGCAGAGAAAAAAGGTGATGCCTGAGGTCTTAATCTCTGCTGTGATCCTGGCATTGCCTTAGTGTCAGGATGCCTCCTGCCCTGTGTGGTACCCAGGAGCTGCAATGACTCCTCCCTGCAGGGATCTCCCTCTGCCTTGGGCCATGGCAGGCAGTGGGATGGAGCAGCTCTGGGCAGCAGCTGCTCTGGGATGTCCCACCTGAACACCCAGCAAGGCCCCCAGGGCTTTGCAGATGGGCCAGCCTGGGGGATTCTGCCCCAGCAGCAGTGTTTTTAAAAACTTCCATTAATAATCCATCCCAAATGGGCAGCAGCAGCCTCAGCTCCCCTCTCATGGCCATGCTGTGGGGGACAAGCTGTGCTCCCAGCTCCTGTGCACAGAGTGCTCTGGTGCCTCCTTTGCACAGCCAGCAAAGGGCTGATGTGGGAGTCAGGAACTGTGCAGCAGGAACTGTGCCAAGGACAGGGGTACCATCCCATGGGCTGGTGCCATGGCAGGAGACAATCCTGGCCCAGCCAAAGGGAGAAGGGCTGATCACAGGGGAGGCAGAGCTCAGTCCTCAGCACCACAGCAGTGTGAGGCCTTGTCCCTGCCAGCCTGAGCCATGTGCTGCTGGGATAATGCAGTGGAAGCAGGAGAGCTGATGCTGGCTGCTCTGCAGCTTTGGAGCTGGGCTCCTGCTGTTGGGGGGCACTGGCTCAAGGCAGTAAACAAATGAAAGCAATCTGCACTTGATTGTACCAATAAGATAAGGGAGATGGATAAAAAGGAACAAGGAAGTTATTATTTGGCAAGAGAAAAGTGGTGAGTAGGTCTGCCCATAGTGGAGAAACAATTATGCTGGCTTTGTTTTTGGAGGAAAAGTGCTGCTTTTTTAGTTTGGAAATCAAGAGGGAACATTTCACCAGTCCTTTCCTCTAGGATTCACCTGTCCCCTGGGTAGAACTGTTGCTGCTCTTTCCAGAGGATGTTTGGGGCTCCCCTGGATTCATGTCTCAGAACTGTGTCTGTAATGATTGTGTGGGTCAAACTCTCCTGAGAAAGCTCCTCCACGGGAACAGCAGTTCCAGCTAAGAAGGAGCAAAGCAGGGAACCTGTGGCTGGAAAGGCTGGTTACAGAAGTTTGTGGGGACACCTTGATGTCCATCCCATTGCAGCTGGGGAAACTGAGGCACGGAGCCATGTCTGGGTGTGTGTTCAGGGTCCTTCATGGGACCCCCAGCATCCCAGGGGCTTCTCCTGCCTGCCCATCAGGGGCTGTTGGCTGCTGCCCCTTGGCTTGAGCTGCCTCCTGTGCACAGGGCCCTGTGCTGAGCACACGGTGCTGTGTTGGTTGGAAACCCAGGGTGCCCTGAGCCCAGGTTTTGTGCCCCGAGCCACGACAGCCGGACCTTTGCAATGCCTTTAACCGAGCCCTTTCCTGCTCTGTCCTCGGCCTCCAGGGGCAGCGTCACTGGACCGAATTTACACTTCGACCTCCCTGAGCTCGACTTCGGGGACATCTCCTTTGGTGAGTGTTGCCTGGGCTGGGACACAGCGTCAGGGATCTGTGCCTTCCAACAGAAAAGCATCCCTCACTCCTGGTCTGCCCCAGCAGCCTCTTCAGGCTGTGAACTGCTGCTGCCTCAGGGGGCATTTTGCCATTGTGAGATCCAATAGAACCAAGGAATAGAAAGGCAGTATTTTCTAGTGTCTCTGTCCTGCTTTAAAAGACAGATCCCCACCATGTGTGGCGGTATCTCTGGCTTTGCAGGATGGAAAGCAAATCTCAGAGCCAAAGTGGGGATCCCCTTGCAGGCACAATCACAGTGAGCAGCATGGCTGTGATGTCCCTGTTTGTTGGGTGAGGTGGGACATGGTTCCTAATTGCTAATCTCAAACCAAGGCTGGGGTTTGCCCCCAGTTGAGTGGACTCTGAGCTGTCATGTGCTCAGTCTGTTTGGCCCAAACCAAGAGATGCTTTAAGGGTCCTGCAGAGAGAAACTGCATTAAGGTGCATCACATTCTAGTTCCTGATTCCATCCTCATTTTCTTTTGCTGTAGCTTCTTCTCAATGACAACTCACTGTTTATGTATCGTGAAAACAGTGGGAATGTTGGCAGACTTACCAGGGAATTTTACAGCTTGAATTCTCAGAGTAAATGCTGGGTCTGGGTGCAGACTCATCACTGAGAGATAACTGGTGCTGGTTTGGGGCAGGGGAGGGAGCTCCTCCCCATCCCAAAGAGAGAAGCTTGCAGTGTTCAGCAGGGCTAGGTGTGGGCATTTTCAAGGCTGCAGTCTGGAATCAGTGTCAAAGGGAACTCAGTGATGATTAATTCCTCATGCAGCTTCTCGGTGAGCTGTAGTTCAGAAAATAAAGAGCTCAACTCCAATCTCACTTTTATCCTGGCAGGATATTCCCACCAGGATCATGCCATAATGGGTGCCTGAATGGATATTTGTGTCCTTTCCTAGGCTTTCCCTATACCCAGAGATGTCGCCTCACCAACTGCTCCATGGTGCCCGTGACATTCAAGCTCCGCATGTCGGACGATGGCACGCAGCCGGCTGTTGACAGCCTTGATCAAATACGCAAAGAAGGTGACCCATCCTGGAGGAAGGGAATTCATTTCTATGTGGAGCCAAGGGAGTTCACAATGAATCCCAGCCAAGGAACCATCCTCCCCCAGGGACACCAGGACATTGAGGTATGGGAAGAATCCAGCCGTAGATGCTTCAGCACCAGGGCTGAAGCTTCACTGGAGTGTGGGAGGGCTTTAGCTCTGGTGCCAGCTTTGAGCATCGTGGCAGTGAGAGATCTGCACTGCTGGGAGGCCTCTGCTAGCTGGCTTAGCCGGGATGTTCCTCAAGGAGCACTGGTTTGTTTCCAAAATCCTACACTGAGATCAATACCATATGGTCAAGTGCTGAAGCCATTCTTTTGCTTTTGAGAGCGATTTCTTTGATTGCAAGTGGGCAGAGCAAGGATGAAGGCAGAAGGTGGCTGTCAGAGAGATGTCATTGTATAAAGCAGTTAGCTTTTCTTCTTGGTCTCATTTTCCCTCTCCTGAGGAGCAGAAAAATTTGTGTTCACTGCAGGGATCTCCAGTGGAGACAAAAACCTCTGCAGCCATGTGTTGCGGTTCAAATTGATTTTATCGATTCCTTGTTCTGTTGTACACCCATGTTCTCCCTGAGTTGGCTCACGCCTGTGTTTTACCCTCCCTCAATGCTGTCCCTCATGCCGTTCCCTGCCCCTTGTTCCAGCTCTTTTCCCTGCCTGTCTAGGCAACCCAGCCCCTTTTGTTCCCAAACCTTCTTTGCCACTTGAACCTCGGGCCAATCCCTGATTGCAATACCCCTTTGGAATTCCCCTATTCTTGGAGACCCCATTGGCCATGTGACCCATCCTCTTTACCCTCCTACCCCCAGTGGTCCCAGACACTTGATGTAATCCCCTCACTCCTCCCCTGAGGATTCCCTATTGATTTGCTGTTTGTATCCACCCTCTGATTTGTATTTTTACAAAAGCCCTTGCACAGGAGTGTCCAGGGCTCTTGTGCCTCTGATTCCTTTATTTGGAATAAACCCTTCCTTGTGGAACTTCAAGACAGAGAGCCTCCTCCTTTCTCCTCTGCCTGGTCCCTGTGGTGGCTTGTCTCTTGCGCTGTACAGCAAGTGGCTCTGAGGGCTCTGCCTCTGGTAAATGCCCACCCTGGGGCAGTTCCCCACTCCTGGCGTGGTGCCGGAGTTCTAAGAGCCAGCCCGGGCTCTGGGTACCATGGCAGCCATGAACTGCCCAGCACCTGCTGGGCCACACTTTGCCCTCAGCCTTCTGCTGTAAAGCTGAACTCATTGTGTTCAAGTCAGATTTCCTCTGCATTTATGTCATTGTAGTCAGATGAGAAATTGGCCCCTTAATTTGAATACAGTGGTGTGTAGAGCTTTAGTCTAATGTTTTAATGAAGCTGACCGATGCTGTGATAGCAAGGTGTGTTTAACAAATCTGCTATTGCCAGAAGGCTTTTGTTACTCTGAGACTGTGCTCTACACATGGAGCAGCAGAAGAATTAAAGCCAAATCCTTCCTCAAGAACTGGAGGATGTCACATGTGGGTAATGAGCTTTTGTAAGGAAGAATTTACTGTTCTTTTTTCTACCAGGTGACCCTGTGTTCCAACACCGTGATGGAATTCTACAGGAGATTGCTGGTGGACCTGGAGGGTTTTGGTGAGGGAGTGGCATCAGTGGTCATCACAGCCAGGTACCAGCCCTTCCTGGCCTCCCCCAGGCACCGCCTTGCGCAGGCTTTGCTGGCTGCAGCTGCCAAGGAGAAGAGCTGCTTAATGGCCTCATGTTGTGCCAGCTGGACATGAGAACAGCAGTGCTTGGACAGCAGCCTGTGGTGAAAAGCCCCTGCTCACAGCCCACGATGGTCCTGGCCCTTTTCTAAAGGGACCAGGAATGGTATCATTGATTGGCCTGGGTTTTGGTGCTTGAGGGGGAACAAATTTCCCGAGGGCCTCCTCTCCTTCTTCCTGCAAGAGATGGAGTTGTGCTGGTTGTGACCACCCTGCATTGGTTTGGGACACACCAGGCAGCCTGCTGAGAGTCAGGGTCTGGTTCTGTTCATGAGGGCACATGACAGGGAAAAGTGGCTCCCAGCAAGAGTGGGGAGGGCAAGGTCTTATGAGGGGAAAGCAGCCTTGATGTGGCAGGTCAGCTCCAGTTTTTCTCCTTCCCTCTGCTTCCCATTTTGAGCTTTAATGTTCTCAGAGCTGAGACCAAAAGTCGTTCTTGCTGCAGCAGAATTCCACCCTGCTGTGCTGCTGTGGGTGTCAGTGTGATGCCAGAGGGATGCAGCTCCCTGGTGCTGTTCCCTGTCCCAGGCAGAGCCATCCAGGCAGTGCCTGGGCCTCCATTCTGTAAAGCAGGTGGAGCTGGGGCCAGGCAGGGCCTGGAGCTGTGCAGTGAAGGAGCCAGGGAGCTGCAGGGCCTGGCAGGGGCTGATCAGCCCCTCTGTGGGGCAGCTGCTGTCTCGTGCCCTCCAAGGCTGGGGCAAAGAGCTGAGTTCTCAGGCAAGGCAACAGCACCATGGCAGAGACGGGAGTCATTTTTACTGAGACACTGGGGTTGTGTGTTCCTTGTGCCTTAGGGAGCCCTGATCCTTGTTGGGAAGGCTCCCCCAGAGCTCGTGGCTCACTGGGACTGTTCCAGGAGTCCTTGCAAGCCTTCTTGGGTAAAGGAGGGGCTGAGGCAGCTGTGGGGCAAAGGGCTCTGCCTGGGGCACTTGGCAGCCTCTGGGTGCTGCCTCTCAGGGTTTGCCCCTCCTTGACAAGACGTGTTGGAGTGGGAAGAGGTAGAAGGCAATTTATCCCTGTAGGGCTGTTCAATGTGCATTTGACAGTGACCAATGTGTTCTGCTCCATTGCACAATCTTTGGGGGGAAATGTTCTCCATTCTCTCAGTATCTCTGATTCCCCTGGGGTCATCTCTCTGCCCAGATGTCTCGTTCCTGAGCTCCAAGTGTCCTCCCCAGTCGTGCTGTACGATGAGTGCCACCTGAAGGTGCCATATGAGAGGAAGATCCTCATTAGGAATCCCAGCCACCTTCCTGGCTGCTACGGGCTCATTCCCCAGGTTTGGCATCACATCCACCTCCTTCTGTCAAATATTACTGAGGAGATTATCAGGGGAAAAAAGGGTTTGGATAAGAACTGGCTTCTATTCAGTCCTAGAAACTGCTGGTTTTTATTCAGTCTTATAGATCTGCTGAGAGCAGGATCCTACCCGACTGTAAACTTTAGGAGGCAGTTGAAGCTCCTGAGGAAACAGTTGATGTTCTGGTCTTCAGGGTGTTTTCATGTGGGAGATCTTAGAGGGTTGTGAAAAGCTGCTGCATCCACAGACACCAATGCCTGTGCTGGCAGCCTCCTTGCAGGTTCCCCTGGGAGTGCTAAGCCTACAATTCTTGCATCTTGTGTGTGCCTTTTACCTTTGTGCTGGGGAGTTTGAAACGTGTGTGTAAGTTGCTGTTGCGGTGGATGTTAAGGAGTCTAAAGTTTCTCCAGAGGTGCCTCTGAAGTTGCATTTCATTCTGTCCCTTCCAGAAACGCAAGGAGGACTCTGCTGTGCTCTACTCCAGCCCCAAGCCCTGTGGGATTGTGCAGCCCCAGAGCACAGCAGAGATCCCAGTTGTGGTGGAAGTGCAGGCCCTGGGCACTCATCGCACCAACGTTGCCATCGGCGTGTTCGGGGATGAGAGAAACCCACTGGTGAGGGCAAGGGGAGATGTGAGCCTGTGTGCAGCTGCTCCTGGCAGGGTGCACAGGGACAGGGATTCTGCCGGGGAAAACAGGCCCAGGCTGCTGGGGAGAAGGACAGGAGGGATGGGGGGCACAAACAGCTCCTGCCTTAGAGGTGGCAATCTCAGGGTCTGACACAGAATGGAGCTCGGCTGAGCTGGAATCCAGGGGCATTTGAGTTCATTCTTCTTTCAAATGCTGTTAACTTTGGAAACATCTGTTTGAAAATGTCATCCCTCTGAGCACAAAAGAGGACATCAGAAGACTTCTGGGAACCTTGAGCTTTCTGTAAAAGAAAGGAAAGCTGGCATTTGAAGGGTGGTTGCAAGGATTGAAACTTATATTAAAACATATGGAAATGGCAATGCCAAATTCCCTGGATGGCACCAGACATCGGAACCTGGGCCATTGTGGCACTGCCTGTAAATCAGTGAACAGGAAGGACAGGCAATGCAGGCTGCGCCAGGGAGCCTGAAGTTTGACAAAACAGTTGCTTTCAACTATCAGGCTGCTTCCCTCAAAGAGGAGAGTTTCTCCCCACCAGATGGACCAGTTAACTGTCAGCCTGGTCTTAACAAGGGATTTCTTGCAAAGGTAAAAGCTTTGGGCCAATAATTTTTAGTTGGAAAGGTTCTCTTACCTTAATCCTTTTTGATTTGGAGGTGAACATGTAATTTTCTTTTTCCCCAAAAGCCCAGTATTTCAGCTGGAGAGTGGTAGCTGTCCCTAAAGAAATAACTTGAGCAAGGTTGAGCTGTTCAAGGTTTTTTAGGTTTCCCTGTTGTGGTTTGTTTTGTGTTTTTTTTTTTTTTTTTTTTTTTTTTAAATCCTTCTTGCTTGCTTCCTGGAACAGAGAGCACAACTACGGAGCTCAGGACAGCTGGCAGAAATCTCCCCAAGCCCAAGGCTGGCAGAGCTTGGCAGGATCCCAGCACCACAGCCTGTGTATGTATGTATGGATGGATGGATGGGGAATGCGGCCTGAGTCGCCTGGGAGTGTTGGGAAATGTCAACCAACCCCCAGCAGTGTCAGGGGAACATTCCTGATAAATCCCTGGTGGAGCTGCAGAGTTTCTGGCCTTGGGCACTGGGGGGGCTCTGCTGGCTGGGCACTGGCTGGGTCTGCCCCTCGGTGCCTCAGATCTCACCTTTTTGCTGCCTTCTCTGTCTTTCCCTGTCCCACTGTG
The DNA here is from genome assembly GCF_051311805.1 of Agelaius phoeniceus. NCBI lineage: Eukaryota > Metazoa > Chordata > Aves > Passeriformes > Icteridae > Agelaius > Agelaius phoeniceus. The sequence continues at coordinate 1,543,631 of NW_027509876.1, forward strand.
CTTTTTGCATCCCCACCAGGTGTTCATGCCTGTCCTCTGCAGTTGCTCAATGCAAGCAGTTGCAGCTGCTGCAGCAGCTCAGTGTCACCCCTGGGCTGCCTTTAGAACAGACCTGCTCCAGCCTGGATTGGGAAGGGCTGGATCAAACCATTTCTCAGGTCAACGTGCCAGCACCCACCCAGGGGCTGCATCCTGGCCAGGAGCTGCTCGTGCAGGTGTCCCTCCCTCCCACTGCAGGTCCCTGTTCATAGTTGTGTTCTTTTCCAGAGATGAGCTCTACCCACATAAATTCAAACCCCAGCCACCAAAAGAGAAGAAAACCAGTTTGGGTTCCCTGGCCTCTCAATGGAGGCACTTCAGGACTGGACAGGAGGATACAGCCAGAGCCCTGAAAGAAGTGCAGGATTTTACCCACTCTTCAGGAGCAGAGGTAGATTTTCTTCTACATCCAGTGCTTGTGTTGCCTCCCCAGCCTGCAAGCATCAAGTCCTGCTTGTGCTGAGCTCCCTTTTTGCTGCCCTGCTCTGCTGTGCACTGACAGTGGGCTGGGCAGCAGGGCCAGTGGCTGGATATGGGCTGTGTGGGAGGGAGAAATAGGAGAGTTTTCCTTGGAGAAGCTGACTCAGATCCTACAGGCCTGTGTTAAGTGTGGGATTTTTTTTTTGCCTGGTTTTCTTCCCAAAGTAAGCTGAGGCTTTTCTCTGCATCATCATGGTAAGGCCTCCAGCTTCCTTCCCAGAGCCAGCTGGGATGATCCTGATCTCCATGGAGCCTCTTCCCAAGGCAGCCAGACTCCCTGTTTGCAGGGCTCTGCTTTCACCCAGAGCTGCTGCTGCACTGCTGGCCCTGAAGCTGTCTCACAAAGGGAGACTTTGCAGAGTGGCTGTCTCTTCCTCCCAGCACAGAAAATGGCATGTTTTCCAGGTGCCAGCACCAACTCCTGCAAACCCTCACCTGCCACGAGCCTTGGAGGGATTCAGGTGCTCCCTGGACGTGGCGCACGCTCCCCTGGGAGCAGAGAAGGCAGGAGGGAATCTGTCTCACTGCCCATTGTCAGTGTGGCCAGCAGGGCTGGAGCTGCCAGTGCCGCTGGGGGCCCTCAGCATTGGCCACAGAGGGGCCTCCCATCCCTGCAGGCCCATCACAAAGGGCTGCTGGAGCAGCTGCTTGTTGGAGAGGCCGTGCAGGACACGTTGTAGGGCTGCCCAAGGACACTTTGCAGCACCTATGGAGGGCACTGCTCCCCCTGGAACTCCTCAGGTGCTCCACAGGAAGTTTTTGCAGGCGCTTTTGCTGTAGCACCTTGAGAAAGCAGCATTTAAATCAGAGAGAGAGGGGAAGAGCCTCAGGAGTCAGATGAGCTGGGCTGGGCTCCTTCCCTCAGCTCCAAGAGCTCTCACTCTGAGTCTCCTCCTTTTCTAAAAGCAGGAAGTTTTGAAACTTTTTAAAGGCAAGTTATGCATCAGAGAGAATTTCTACTGCCAGGAGACATCCCAGGTCACTTTCATGTAATATACTAATTAATGCATTGACCCGTGAGGATGGGAGAAGATTTTCCCCATGGTCCCTGCACTGGTCAGTGGCATGGATGCAGGATGAGGTGAGGGTGATTCTGGCAGTGTTTGGGGAATAGGCCCCTCTAGCTACAGCTGCACTTTGCTCCAAGATGCTCTTCTGCATCCATTTCCATGCTCAGCACCTCAATCTCTCCTGTCTTCCACCCAGGCTTTCAGTATCCTGCCAGTGCCAGGTGTGCTGCAGCCAGGAGAGAGCCAGCAGGTCTCCTCCACCTTCTCTGGCCACCTCAGCAGCACCTGCAGTGTCCCGGAGCTGTGCCACGTGGAGGGAGGCCCCAGCTACGAGGGGCTGGTGCCTGGGGAGGCCTCACGTGTCAGCTCCTCCCTGAGCCCCCGGGAGATCAACTGTGGCTCTCAGGCCCCTCTGAGGGAGAGGTGAGTCAGCCTTCCATGGGCTCCTGCTCTGCCATGGGTTATTGTCCCTGCAGGGCTTCCCTGCTCCAAGGACTCTGAGCTCAGAGGTGCTGCAGAGCAAGGGCCAGCAGCAACACAGGGAGGGCCACTCTGAGCTCCCTGGCTGCCAAGAGAGGAAGGACCTTCTCCTGTTGAGACACAACATCTTCTTCTCTATTGGAGTGCTGAGCCCTCCTGGCTTAGCTGCTGCCTGCAGGGAGCTGGGCTCTGGGCTTGCCTTGGCACTGCCTCTAGAGGTGTCTTGAAGTGCATGGTGTTGAGTGGCATCTTCTCCATCATCTCCCTTCTTCACCAAAACAGTGGGATTGTGGTATGGGCAGGCGTGGGGCACAGAGCAAACCTTGCTTTGGGTCCTGCTGCTGCCCCAGATGAAGCCCTGGCAATGCTGATCTGCCAGGGTTCTCCTTATGGTGGGACAGCAGCCAGAAAAGCTCCTGTCCTTTAGGCTCCCCTGCATCTGCAGCCGTGGGCAAGCACAGGAGAAGCTCAGCTCCAGCAAGGCAGCCCAGCTCAGGACACACAGGCCCAGGGTGGAGCTGGGAGTGGAGGCTGCTTCAAGCCAGCCTGTGCATCAGGACTTCTTCAGGCCAGGCTGAAGTTGGTTTCATGGGGAGGAGAGGGACGAGGCTGCTTCCAATGGTTTCCATGGCAGCCAGCACTGGTTTGCTTGGTCACAGCTGGGTTCCAGCAGGAAATCTGGCTGACAAGAGCCTGCCTTGCAGGAGAGGAGTTCCTGCAGCCTTTGCTTTCTGACTGATAGCATTGTTCTCATGAAGGAGCAGGCTAGGAGTCATTAAAAGCGAAGGTCACGGACACAGACTCTCTAACTAATTAAAGTTAGACAGTGGTGTGTTTATTAACACCAGCGGGAGGCACCAGAGCCGTCCCTAAAAGGCGCGACTGCGCTGTCCAAGGTTCTTTGCCCTCTCTTTATTGCCCAAGATCTTACATACAATACATCTGCACAAGCCCAGCACCTCCCGTCCCCGCTCTGTATTCAAATGAGCTCATTGGTCCTTCACACCTGTGCAATTCCTCCCTTGAACTGGGTCTCGAATTGGGTCTGTGGTCTTAAGGGATGAAGTCAGGAATGTCTTCATCAGGTCTCTGTGACCCTCTGGCACGATCCAAGGCCCCCTGCTTAGTGACTGATTGACATCAAGCCCAGGTCCTAAGCATTGTTCTCCTGGTTTCAAGATGTTCTTATGACAGTTCACTTCCTCCACTTCCTTCTAGAAAGAAGCTCCTCATGGTAAACAACAGAACATTCAGCTCCGGCTTAAGCATCTCATAATCATTAACCTATGGTCTGCCTGTCTAACTTACATCCTGATCAATGGGAATTGCTTCTAAGCCTCAGCTGAAATCTGAACTCTTTAAAATCATGCTTCAGCTATGCCCAGGAGGAAGGGGGCTGAATGAGCTGAGTAAGAATTGTAGGAGAGATAAGCAGATGTCAGCAATCTGTGCTCTGCTCTAAACTGGGAAGCCAAGAGACAAAGGGCGTTTTCAGGCACCAGCACAGAGAGCTGCTGGATCAGCCTGAGCAGGGGCTGGAGGGGTCTGGCTGTGCCTTAAGAGGGAGCTTGCACAGTCAAGAGCTTATGATGGCAAAGCTGAGGTTTGGCTGGGCCTGGAGGTCCCCTTCCACCAATGGCCTCACTTGGGATGTTCCCAGCCTCTGTGGGTTGAGGAGAATTCACGGAAATGGCCTCAGGGCCAAGGAATGAAGTGCAGGGCCAGCCAGGACTAGGGAGCCCAAGTTTCTGGTAGGGACTCTCAGCCATGGTTTCTATTTTGTCTGCAGAAGGGAGCTGAAACAGTCAGCTAAAAAGCTTGAGGAGGAGGCAAAAGCCTTAGAGGAGGAAGAGAGGCAGAAGAAGGAAAAGAAGGGTGTCTCTGTGGGAAAGCAACCTCCAAAACCAGAGAAGGGGAAAGCCAAGACCCCAGAGAAGAAGGAAACCAAAATCCCAAGAAAGGAAACCAAATCCCCAGAGAGGAAGAAAACCAAAATCCCAGAGAAGAAGGAAACCAAAATCCCAAAAAAGGAAACCAAATCCCCAGAGAGGAAGAAAACCAAAATCCCAGAGAAGAAGGAAACCAAAATCCCAGAGAAGAAGGAAACCAAAATCCCAGAGAAGAAAGAAACCAAGGGCCCAGAGAAGAAGGAAACCAAAGCATCAGAGAGGAAGGAAACCAAAATCTCAGAGAAGAAGGAAACCAAAATCCCAGAGAAGAAGGAAAGCAAAACATCAGAGAAGAAGGAAAGCAAAGCATCAGAGAGGAAGGAAACCAAAATCCCAGAGAAGAAGGAAACCAAAGCATCAGAGAAGAAGGACACCAAAGCCCCAGAGAGGAAGGAAAGCAAAATCCCACAGAAGAAGGCAGCCAAAACCTCAGAGAAGAAGGAACCCAAAGCCCCAAAGAAGAAGGAACCCAAAGCTCCAAAGAAGGAGGAACCCAAAGCCTCAAAGAAGGGGGGAACTGAAATCCCAGAGGACCCAGCTGAGCTGGAGAACTCTTTATTCTTTATTCATGTAACTCATTTTACACAGTTTGAAGGACCTGGTGTGCAACTTTAGTTAGTTCAGAGATTTCTTATCAGTTATTCTATTATTGGTTAATAAAATAGATTTTACTTGTGCATCAAATCTCTCTATTGTATTGTTTACCTGTTCTCTTCACTGATTCTCATGGGACAAATCCCTTGTTGTTGCAGGTGCATTTGTTTTTCACCCTCAGAACAGATTGCTCACAAAGTCTCATTCTCACAATAGCTTCACATGGGAACTTGTAACTGCTTAGCTGCACTCAGAAGAGATGACAGGCCAGCTATTAACATGGCAGAACAAGGCCTGATTTCATAGGGCCTTTCTTTTATCATTATTCTACCTGTCTATGACATCTCCCCCTTTTCGTTCATTTAAAAAAGGCTCCTATGTTCTGATGTTGAAACAGCTCACTCTTGTGAGGGCATTATCTCATCAAGGTTATCACTGGTTATCTGTTAGATATGGGATAAGATAGATAAAAGACCAATTACAATCAACAAAACTTACCAAATTCTATCAAGTCATTGACACAGGGTTTTGCAGCATGAGAAAACAAAAGAATAATGTCCAATGTCTCTTAGGGAAATGGAAAGAAATGACCATTGTTTCCAATGAGTTGAGAAGTATGAGAAAGTCTATGAGCTGGAAATGTTGATCTTTGACATCACTGAATGTCCTCCTGGGTGCTGGAACAGGGAATAACTGAAGAAGGTTCGTAGGAGCTCTGTACCGTGAGGATGCCAGGAGGCTTTTGTTGGCAAATTGCCTCTGTCAGTGTCCAGACACAGCCATGTCTGGGCAGTCCTCCTCCTGTTCCTGCCCTGGCCACAAGGGCTGCAAGGAAACCTTTTAAGCAAAGGCTGCAAGGTGATGAGGTTATTTCTCTTTGCACTGGGCCTCATTTTTTCAGAGCTGATCAGTATCTGATGGAATGAACAGGTGACTGCTTTGAGCTGCTGCTGATGAAACACAGGCACATCTTCTCCTGAAGTTATGAATCAATCAGGCTTCACTGTGGTGAAACACTCAATTGGGATTTAGATGTGATGATCTTTTTTCCAAATTTCTCATGTAAATATTGCATTATTCAAGATGATTAGTCATCCAAATTTCTCATGTACATATTGCATTATTTGAATGTTCTTACGGCATTCATTCCTTTTCTTTATTGTTTTTTAAGAATGAGATGCATGTATTTTGTTATGAGTATGAAGAAACATCATAGCAAAATAATACATGCAGTGGACAAGAAACTTAGAGCAATTAGGAATAATATGAATACAACAATCAGGAATATTTCAAATAGCAGACAAAGCTAACAGCATAGGTGGAATTAGGTAAATAGCAATCTCTGCAATAATGTACCATCATCCCAGAGTCTGCAAACAGCTGACAAACCTCGATTCAGGGGCACTTGGAGAATTATTTCCAGATAATAATTCCCAAGCTCCCTTTAAAAAGAGTTCAACTGTCATATCTAGAGAGTCAAATTGCCAAGTCAAACCAACTCAAATCTAGTTTTGATGCAGAAAACATCTGGGTCTGTTGGCAATTCCCATCCAGGAAGAGCAAAGGCCTGGCCACCACCCAAGCTCTAAGTGGGAGAGAATTCCCTGAACGTCATTTAAAACAAGGCTCTTGAGAATAGCACTTAGGAGTAAAGGTCTGGGGGTGACAGACTAATGAACCATGCAAGAGCTGTCTCCACCAAAATTCCCTCATCACAGAGATGCTTTAAACCCAGCAGAATGTTGGAGTGGCTCTGTAATAATAATTGGGGCTGCATCTGATTAGAGTAGATGTCACAATACCATCAGTTTAGGGGAGGCTTGCCACAAAGCTATCATTTCTTGGAACTCTGAAAAATACTTAAAAATGATGAGGCAGCACTGGGTCAAACCATAGAGCCAGAGTGCGGAGCCCAGCCAGAGGGGTAGCCTGGTCTGAGAGATACATAAGCAGCTAGAGAACAAAAGGAGGATCCTGAAATGACACGTGTCTTGTAGATAATTACACCAAAAGATGGTAAAGCATATGAAAAGCTGGCTATAAAAACAGTAATACAAAGATTGATCTATTTATGACAGAATAAATGCATCAAAGGAAAACACTGAACAGCTCACTAGTAACATTTATGATACCTCAGATTAAATAACACTCAAACCTGATAGAAATTTATTTGGACAGCGCTAGAGCTTAGCAAGAGGAACTTAAACTCAGCCCTAAAAGGATTTCAAATTAAATCCATTATCACCTTAGTAGAACAAAAAGCGCACTCAAGAGAACTCAAAGTTAATTACTATTAATACCAAACATAACTGGACCCATAAAAACTGGAATAGAACGTTTTTCAAATTTAGCAATACTGAAACTTAACAGAAATTAAATCTACAAAATTTAACAAAAAAACCCCTTTGCCTTATTTAATTTAACAGAATGTAACTGAGCATTACAACATTGGGCTTTAATTTAACAGAATTAAAATGAACATCCTTAAAAGTTACAGATAATGGCATGATGTAATTTTGTCCAAGGTTATTAACACAAAAAAACTACTTAAGGGTGAATAAGCCATAAGTGAAATAACAGCATGATGGTGCACTGGAGGGATTCAAGTTGTAACAAGCATGTTAGAATTATAAGTAAATCAGTTATGAGAAAAACCCACGGTAACTGCAAATTCCATGGAAACAGAAATTCAGTAAGACTTTTTGAAGTGCCGGGTTACTGGAAAATAAATATAAGAACGTGCAATTTAGCATATTGCTGAACAACCCAACAGCTTTTTGTGACTGTATCTGGCATCATTTTATATGGCACATTTGTTAGCATTCTTGTTAAAGAAATCAGACCATGTTAAAATTTGATAGGCAATAAGGCATTGCATTTACCGCTTTTCAATAGAGTTGATAGTTATCCATAGGGATAGTTACAGGCTTTGTTAATTGCTGATTTGTCTTTTTGGTATGTGTTTTTGGTCCGGTCAGTTTCTGGCCAATTCTTTTTCAGTCATCTAAAGTAAAATTTGACACAGTATGTGGCCTTGGAGGACCCCAACAGGTCCAATTCTTGGGGTTCCTCTAGAGCATTGGGCAGCATTTTTGTCCACCTGTCCCAAGTATCTGCCAGGTTGGGTCTCTTACCTGTGGTGCGGAGGAGCTCTGAGTTATAGACGGGCCAATCATCTGCTACAAAGGTGTCACGGTTTGACGCTGGCGCAATGCCAGTGCCCCCATGAAAATACATTCTCCCTGGTGTCTGCTGTGAGATGTGACCAGGAATAGGACAAAGCTGGCTCCAGCTGAGGAATAAAAGGGGAAAAAAAAAACTTTATTAACTTACAATATATAAAAGAAACACAAACAGAACTCAGGATGAAAACCTTCCAAACATTCCTCCTCCCCCCACCAAGTTCCCAATACATCACAGTAAGACAAAACCTTGGATTCTCAATTCAGTTACCACCCCTCAGATCACCAACTCTCAGTCCATCACCACCCTTTAGATAATCAGTTCTCAGTTCATCAAGAAGAGAGGAGTCCCTCTTGTACCATAGGCTTCCCCTGGAAACACAGTTGAGACCTTTTGTGTTTCCATGTCACACGTGGCACTGCCTGGAGATCATTTGCCATCGTGACATCTTCCTTTCATGCCCAGTGCTCTCACCACTGCACATGGACCAGAGCTGCTTCTAGGGTTCCCCTTTTAAGGATGCTTTGCCCAGTTCCAAAAAAAGCACAGTCTCTCACTTTTGGGACACCTGTCCCTCCCAAATTCAGCCCCTGGGGCCGAGGGGTCTCAAGAACAGAGATCTTCTTCTTCTTCCCTGAAGATGGAGAGCACCACCACCCTCCTCACCCGTTGTCTCTGTTCACGCACTCCTTCACATAACATCACTGCACTCTCTTGGCTCCAAGACATTGCCTCCCCCTAGATGCAGTCTCTGTGTCACAGGAAAAAAATGGTTCTGTTCATGGCTATACAAGAAAAGTCCAGCCAAAGGCCATTCCATCACCTCCTCTCAACGAAGATTCTTCTCAGCTTCTCTCGTGGCCCATTTCCTCTTCTCTCATCTCTATCTCTCTTCTCATTCAACTCCAGGAGGATCAGTAAGGTTTCCATCATCCAAGAAAAGGGTTAAAAATCTCAGGCTCTGCCTGTCCAGAACTCCCATGGCTGCCCTGCCAGGCACCTTCTCGCTGCACCCCCCTTCTCCTTTATGGCCGGCCGTGCTGCCTGCATGTGATACCGAATTTCAAGCTGGCACAAGCACAGGCACAGGCTCACTCTCTTTCTCTCTCTCTTTCTCTCTTTCTCTCTGGAGGGCTGGCTGCCCGATGACTCTCCAATGTTCCTCCACCCTTCCATCCTGCAGGGGCCTTCACCTCCCCTCACTGTCCAAGGCCCGGCCTACCTCACGTGGCCGCATGGCTTCCCCTCCCCTGCCAGCCCGCAGCCGGGCAGGGCAGCTCTGACCTCTTTCACAGACAGAACCCAAGAGAGCTCCCCCTGGGAGTTCCCTGCTTTTAACTCCCTGTGTTCTCAGAGGCGTATCCATGTCCTCAGTGGCCACACCAGGTGCCAATATTCAAATCTGAGCACCTATTGGTTTGACAACAGCATCCCAAAAAACTCGCGTCCTTTTCAAACCAGGACACTGGCGGAAAAATATTGCCATTTCTTGAAAGTACTCTAATGACCCAGATAATAAAGATTTGCTTGTGTATTATGAAACCACCAGGTATTAACACCTGTGCCAATTTCGAGGCAGACATCAGCTGTGTGCCCATCAACAGGCAGTGCCACTTGTGCCCTGAGGTGCCCTGAGCTGGGGTTGGATCTCTACGAGAGCACCTGAGGGAGAGCAGAGCACCTTGCAAGCTGCTGGTCCCTGACAGTCCCGCAGGGCTCCTGTGCCATCAACATCTGCTCTGCTCCAGTCTGAAACAGGGCCCAGCTCCTGTGCAGGCCCAGCCCGGGCCAGGAGCATTGCGGCTGGGAACGGCCCCTGTGCCGTGGTGCCCACAGCAGCCTTGGGGCTCTGTGCCCCATGGCCTCCCTGCTGGGCAGCCTCTGCCAGCTCCTGCAGAGCCCCTGGCACCTGTGGGGCTGCACAGACAGCCCTGCCCCGGGCTCTGCCGGCCTCTGGGCCAGCAGAGAGGCAGCCAGGGCTGGCCATGGCCGGGAACAGGCCCTGAGCCCCGCAGGAGGATGGAGCTGGGCCACAGCCAAACTCAGCCCAGGCCAAAGCTGGGCTCAGCAGCCAGGGCTGCCAACACATGGGCACAGAGGCTGGTGCTGACAAATGTCCTGGGCCCCCTCCCTGCTCTGTCCCTGCCACCAAGGGCACAGAGCAGCCTCCTCTCTGGGCCACTTGCCTGTTTGCAATGCCTTGCACAGGCGCTGGCCCTGCCCCACAAGGCCTGGCCTGAGTCCTGCCCCTGCACGCTCAGCCAGGCTGAGATGGACACTGATGGTTTCTGGGCCAGGCTCTCGGAGCCCAGCCCAGCTCCCTGCAAGCTCTGCCAGCTGCCCTGAGCTCTGTGCAGCACCAAGGGCCTCTCTGAGCCCAGCCCAGCCCAGCCGGCTCTGGCCCCACAGCTCTGCTCAGCCCAGGCTGCTCTGGCCACTGGCCCCACGGCCTCAGCCCCTGCCAAGGCCACAGCAGCAGCTGCAGCTGCCACAGGACTCAGCCCCAGCCATGGGGGAAGGTGCTGGGCCAAGGCCAAAGGAGGCTCCCTGGCTGCCCTGCTCCCCTTGGGCTGAGGTGCTGAGAGCTCTGCAGCCCCTGCTGCCATCCCATCTGCCCAGGGCAGCACCAGAGCCCCGGCCTTGGGGCCCTCAAGAGCTGCTCCTGCTCCAGGCCCAGGGCCCATGCCAGAGCTGGGACAGCAGCCACAAAGCTGTGCCCATTTCTGTTCATTGCTGCCCGGATAGGGATGGATCCTCAGCCACTCGGAGGATGCTGATGAATTTTATTACTCCAGAGGTCTCTTCTTTCTTGAGATCTTCAGTTCAGGAATTCACTGAAAAAGTCTCATACACATGTGTTCAAAACAGCAGAACAAGAAAAGCCCCTGGGAATCATTTAAATGTTCAATGCTTCTCTGGTTAATTAAAGGGATTTCAGTAGTTTATTTAATGTGAATATATTGTATTGAAAACAATGCAGAGAGAACAGTTTTGTCCTGTATTCTTTTCCTGTTTATAGCTTGGTATCAGCAATGTCCAACTGATATTGACCCCCAGTACCTTCTAATGCACTCTAAAGAGATATAAAGATCAAGACCCTTCATGGCTGATAACACATGAAACTTTGTCCCCAACCCCATCTCAACCATTTCCCTCATCCAACCCCTGGCACTCCTATGGATAAGGAATGGTGTGGCCAGAAGGAGCAGGGCAGTGATTCTTCCCCTGTGCTCAGCACTGGTTGGGCAGCACCTCGAGTGCTGTGTCCAGTTTTGGGCCCCCTAATTTAGGAAGGACATGGAGGGGCTGGAGCGTGTCCAGAGAAGGGCAACAAGGCTGGGGAGGGCTCTGGAGCACAAGTCCTGTGAGGAGTGGCTGAGGGAGCTGGGGTTGTTTATCCTGGAGAAGAGGAGGCTCAGGGGAGACAAGGCGATGTCAGGGCACAGGTTGGACTTGATGATTTCCAAGGTCTTTTCCAGCCTTGTTGATTCTGTGATTCCCTGAAACCACCCTAGGAGCAGTTGCAGGATGAGCCCTGGGCCTCCTCTTCAGCAGCTCCAGCAGCCCAGATCCCTCAGCTTCTCCTGGCAGCCCCAAAGCCCATTCTGTCAGTCCTGCAGAGCCTCTGCAGCTCCTCCTCATTGCCCAGAACAGGGAGCCCCAGAGCCAGAAACAGCAGCCCAGATGTGCCCCCCTGGCCTGGAGTGCCTCTGGCAAGGGAGCAGCAGCAGGCACTGCAGGAGCCTGCAGACAATTCCTGCAGCACTTGTAGGATGATCCTGCTGCCCAAGGGATGTTCCCAAGGTGCCAAGTCAGGAACTGCAATGGGGAGTGGGGCGAGAGAGGAAAGGGCAAACAGGGATGGGCTGTTTGCAGGGCAGGGAACAGGGCTGGGCAATGGGAAGAAATTTGAAGCAGAAGAGCAAAGAAGGCAAAGGTGAAGCAGAGGAAATGCTCAGGGCAGTTTGGGGGTGGCTGCCAGGCAGCCCTGGCTCTGAGCAACAGCGTCTGCAGTGGCACAGGAAACTCCCAGCTGATGGGAACAAACTTTCTGGCTGAGTGCAGAGGCCAGGACAAAGCTGAGTGGTTTCCCTGGTGTCCCGCAGGCCTTGCTGGCCCCAGGGGCTGATGGCATTTGTGCTCCCTCAGGTTCATGTCCCCACAGCAACAGCATGGGGGTGCTGCCCCTGCTGTGTGCAATGCAAACAGGGGCTGCTGAGGCAGTGCTGCCGTGTCTGTGCCTGCAAGGATGGGGCACCTGTGTGAGCTGGGGGAGAGGCCAGGGCTGCAGAGGGGGGATGTTGTTGGCAGCTGCATGAGGACGCTCTGGGACGCTGCCCTGGGCTGTGCAGCGCACTGGGCATGGATCAGCCCCTGCTCTGCTGCTCCTTCCCGTCTGCCCCAGGGCCCTTGCAGAGCCCCAGCCATGCTGTTTGCCCCCAGCCTGCCCACGGCCAGCCTGGGGCTGCTCACGGGGGTTTCTGTGCTGAGCATTGGCCTGGCCGTGTTCTTGAGAGAGCCTGGGCAAGGAGCCTGGAGCCCCCAGGGCCTGGCCTGAGGCGTCAGCGCTGCCCCAGCAGTGCCCATGGCCTGTCCCTGCTGCAGCCCCGGCACTGCCACCCCCAGGGCTGTGCCCGGCCCCGAGAGCACTCAGGCCCTGCAGCAACACCAGGGCCACCAGGGCAGCGGGGCAGGGCCACGGCAGCAGCACTGGCAACACCAAGTGCTGCTGCTGCTGCTGCTGGGCACAGCTGCCGGGCCAGCACTGATCTGCCCCAGCTCTGCACACAGACATTGCTGCTGCAGCTCCAGAGAAGGCAACAAAAGGGCATCTCTGCAGAAAACTCTGCTGGGAGATCCTTTAGTTCATTTAAAGCCACCTAGAGCACAGCCCCTCATTGACCCAGTGTGTAGTCACAGGGAAGGTGGAGAGAAACAAAATGAGAAATGGCATAAACAATGACATTTATATGTAGACAATATGGAAAAAGTAAAACAAAGAGAAAAAACCTTAAACCGAACCAACAAGAAGTATCAAAGATGACTTTTATTACAAGTGATTTGCAGAAATTCTCCAGCAGTTTAATATTTCTGAAACCATCCAGTCATCAGTCTCCTCACTTCAGCCTTGAGCTCCTGGTTCCTCAGGCTGTAGATGAGGGGGTTCAGAGTTGGAGGCACCACCGAGTACAGAACTGACAGGGCCAGATCCAGGGATGGGGAGGACATGGAGGGGGGCTTCAGGTGAGCAAGCATTGCAGTGCTTACAAACAGAGCGACCACGGCCAGGTGAGGAAGGCAGGTGGAAAAGGCTTTGTGCCGTCCCTGCTCAGAGGGGATCCTCAGCACAGCCCTGAAGATCTGCACATAGGAGAAAACAATGAACACAAAACAACCAAATGATAAGCACGTACTAACTGCAATGAGGCCAAATTCCCTGAGATAATGTTTCAAGCAGGAGAGCTTGAGGATCTGTGGGAGTTCACAGAAGAACTGGCCCAGGGCATTGCCATGGCACAGGGGCAGGGAAAATGTATTGGCCGTGTGCATGAGAGCATTGAGAAAGGCACTGGCCCAGGCAGCTGCTGCCATGTGGGCACAAGCTCTGCTGCCCAGGAGGGTCCCGTAGTGCAGGGGTTTGCAGATGGACACGTAGCGGTCGTAGCACATGATGGTCAGGAGGCAAAGCTCTGCTACAATAAAGAAGAGAAAGAAAAAGAGCTGAGCAGCACATCCAGTGTAGGAGATGTTGCTGGTGTCCCAGAGGGAATTGTGCATGGCTTTGGGGACAGTGGTGCAGATGGAGCCCAGGTCAGCGAGGGCCAGGTTGAGCAGGAAGAAGAACATGGGCGTGTGCAGGTGGTGGCCGCAGGCTACGGCGCTGATGATGAGGCCGTTGCCCAGGAGGGCAGCCAGGGAGATGCCCAGCAAGAGGCAGAAGTGCAGGAGCTGCAGCTGCCGCGTGTCTGCCAATGCCAGCAGCAGGAAGTGCCTGATGGAGCTGCTGTTGGACATTTGCTGTGTCGCCTTGGCATGGGGATCTGTAAGAAAAGTAATCATGGAATAGTTGGGTTTGGAGAGGACTTGAAATATCCCAGCACAGCCTGGGGGCACTTTCCCCCCACTGCCTGCCCAGGGCTCTGCTGCCTGGAGCTGTCCCTGCCAGCAGCTGCTTCCCTGTGCCCAGGGCTGGGCCCTGCCAGTGCTGCCAGAGCCCAGCCCAGCCCTGGGGGCTCAGCTCTGCCCTGCAGAGCCCTCCCAGCTCAGGAACTGCCCAGGGGCAGCTCTGGCTCTGCAGGCTCTGATGGCAACGTCAGAGCAACCCTGAGGAGGCTGGAAAAGCAGCTCTGAGGCTGCCTGTAAGGGCTGATTTCTGTCACTGCGGAATTTATTCAGATCTGAGAGAAATTTTCTTTTTATTTTTCTCAGTCTTAACTGAGAGATGAATATCTATGGGCAATTTCCCATCTCAGGAACCAGCAGCAGTAGATTAAAAAAGCAGGATTTTCCCTTTTATGCATCCCCGGCCTTGCTGTACTCCCTGTATAACCTACTGGGAAATGTTCTGCAGTTCAATGCCATGCTGGGAGCAGTCCTGAACAATGCAGCATCCTCCCCACACAAGGAGAACACTCCCAAGCCTCACCAGCTGTCTCCTGCCACCCAGATCATGTCCCCCAGTGCTGGCAGCAGCTGCCAGGGCTGGCTGAGAGCTGTCCCTGGCAGGCAGCAGAGTCCCTGCCCCAGCACAGCGCCCTGGGCTGCAGGACCCTGCTCTGCAGGACAGCCCTGGGCACCCCTGGCTGCTCTGCACAAGAGACAAGCAGAGAATGTACTCACAGGCTCTGCAGGCATTGGCATGTTCCAGCTGCAGGAGATGGCTCCAGGAGCTGCAGCTGCACTGTCCTGCAGCCAGAGGTTCCTGTGCCAAGGGCTGGCAGTGATTGTGCCCCAGGCACTTCTCAGCCCCGTCCCAGCCCTGACTGATTGAAGCTCTCTGTGCCTCTGTGCTGTGCCCGGGCTGGCTGCAGGCAGTGCCCCAGCCCTGCTGGGCTGGCACAAGAGCTGCTCATCAAGAGAAATGTGCTTTTGAAGCTCTTCTTGGTCACCAGGAGCTGCCTCTGTGCCAGGAGCCCAGCCCAGCTCAGCAGCACAGACACAGCACAAGGACTTTAATCAGCCTCTGGGGCTTTGTGCTCAGGCCCTGAACATCAGTCCCTGAGAGGGAGCTGAAGAAACCTCTCCAGAACTCCAAGGCAGAATCCAACTCCAAACTTTCTTGCACTTTTAATGGGTCCCAGAGAGGGACACGACTGAGCAAGTGTCCCCAGGCCCCAGGCAGAGCAGAGAACTGCAGGCAGTGATGACAGGTGGGGACAAAGAGAAGCCAAGTCTTGGTGCCCTGGGGCACAGCAGGGTCTGTGCCAGCAAGGGCTGGGAGGAGACACCTTGTGCTGAGGCCCTGGGGCCTCCTGGCCCAGCCCCAGCCAGGCTGGGCACTGTCAGCCCCTTGTGCTGCCCTCAGCATCCCCCCCTAGCCCACATCCCAGTGGCCTCAAGGATCTGCTGCAAGGAGTCCCTGGGGAGCCTTGCTCAGCAATGGCCCTGGGGGCTCCTGAATGCTCCCTGCAGGGACTGCAGCTTTTTCAAAGGACTTGGGGTTTGGCTTTTGCCTTGCAGTCTCTGAGAGGTTTGTGCAATCATGGCCTCCAATTATCTGCTGTAATTAGTCCCTGGAGAGGCTTTGTCAGTAACAACACTCAGTGGGGCTCATTAATGCTTCAGTTATTTGAAGGTACTTGGTGTTTCCCTTTTGATCCAGACCCTGTGAGAGGTTTGTGCAATCATGGCCCCAATTATCTGCTTTAACGAGTCCCTTGAGAGCTTTGTACTGACACTCAGTGGGGCTCATTAATACTTTGAGATACTCCAGGTTTTTAAGGTACTCTGGATGTTCCTTTTCACTCTGAATCTCTGAGAGGTTTTTGTGCAATCCTGACCTCCAATTCTCTCCTCCAAGGAGTCCATGAGGAGCCTGTGTTGACCTCAGTGGGACCCATTCATGCTTTGAGACACTTTGGGGTTTTCCCTCCGCCTTTCACTCCTGGAAAGGTTTTTTCAATCACCTCTCAGGCCCTGAGGTTCCAGGGCTCAGCTTCAAATGCACCACGGGGCTCATTAGGACCAAGATAGTCCTGACAAACCATGGCTCTGCATTGATTTCCCTCTGCTCTCATGCAGTTCATCAGGATGATTTCCTTTTACAGTTATGGAGAAATATTTCAAAGAGCTTCTAAGAACTATGTATTCCTATTTTAAAGGGTGTCTTTATTGCTGTTCTTATTACACAGGATGTGATTGCAGCCTTCTGTGATTGATATTGATCCAGGGACTCTCCTAAGGAGGTCTGGCCAGGTCAGAGAAGCTTTGCCTTGAGGTCTGACCCAGTGTGCACAACCTTGCTCCACATTCCCCAACCCCATCCTGTCTCTCCTCACTCACCTGGGACCTGCTTTGCTCAGAGAACTGACTGCACAAAGCCAAAGAGCAGCTTTGCTTCTTTTAGTTTTTCAAGCAATCTAAAACTCTTTGAGTTTCCCCATTGCAAACAGACACCCTCCTCAAGTGTGTGCCAAGCCCAAGGTGCCACCGAGACCACTCCAGACCTGCCTGGGCCAGCTGTGAGGGTGGATCATCATCCCAACCTGCACTGAGCCATTGCAAGGGACTGTTGCCATGGACACTGCAGGGACCCCACTGCTGGCTTTGGGTGCCATGGCAACCCCCATCAGTTCAGGTTTCCTTGGAAACCAGCCCAAGGAGCCATTTCTGCAGCCAGGTTCCATGGCCCCTTGCCGGCAGAGCTGTTGCTGCCCTGGGCTGCCATGGCAACCCTGAGGACAAAGCGGTGCCAGGGCTGTTCCAGGTACAATTGCAGTGACACTGGTTGGTGCCACCAGGTGCCATGGCAACGGCCACAGGGACCCGTTCCTTAGATTGGTGCCAAGGCAACCAATGCCCGGAGCCGGACCTTGCTCAGGGCTGGTGTCAGTGCCCAGGGCCAGAGGGGATCCCTTGCTGGGGGCTGTGCCATGGCCACCTGCCCTGTGCCGCGCTGGCCGCTCGGGCACCAGGAACCAGCAGCCAAGGGCACTGCCAGGGCCAAAGGCCAGGTCAGCCAGACAGAAAGGGGCAGCGCTGGGCACTGTTTCCATGGCAACCGGCACTGGGGGGGGCACCTGGGTCACCTGTCTTGGCAGTTGCCATGGAAAGCCCTGGCAGGCACTGAGGGCACAGCCCCTGGCACTGAGACACTGCTGGGCCGGGTGCTGAGCACAGCACTGAGCACGCAGAGATGGTTTTGTTCTTGCTGAGCTGCAGCACAGCCAAGGCCTGTCCTGCCCCTCGTCCAGCCACGCTGGGGAGGGGCTGGGGCTGCGGGGGAGCTGGGCAGGGGACACAGCCAGGACAGGTGACCCCAACTGACCCCGGGCACAGCCCAGACCAGAGCACATCATGCTCAGGGTATGAAGGGGGGGAACAAGGAGGAAGGGGGAATTTTGGAGGGAGGGTTTTTGCCTTGACAGGTAACACTTAGGCAAGAGGGGGCCCTGTTTCTCCAGTGGGCAGGGTCACTACCAAAGACACAGACACCAACTGAAGGAATTGTGGCATTTATATCATGCACAGCTGCAAAGAATTACAAAAGGATAAGCTCAGCAAAGCACATCATCATTAGCAAAGAATTACAAAAGAAGCTCAGCAATCCATCAGAACTCATCATTACATTTGGATGACTAACCCCTTGGTCAAACACTAGAGGTGTTTGTGGCAGACAAAGATTCTGGCTGACTATCAAGGTACAACTTACAGACACCTGTAGTACTTTAGTGACACCATTCTTCATCCATTTTTCTCAATCTCATTTGAGTTAGGAACAAGAATTCTGTTGTCCATGGAGCTGGCACCATGGTAATTCCAGAATAATGTCCCCAGGCCCTTTGCTGTTCAGCTTTACCATGTTGTCTGGGGCTAACAAGGCCTGGGGGGGCCCTTTCCCCTCGGGCTGGAAGGGGCCGGGTCCCAGTCCCTGAGGGGCACCCGGGCTCCTGGATGCAATTCCTGTGCAAGTCCCTCAGTGTCACAGCAGCCTTCCCATGGAGCCCCGTGGATCAGAGCATTTGCCAAAGGGGCCCTTGGGGCAAACAGGGAGATTTGGTCTGGCAGCATGTGGAAAACAATATCCTGTCAGATCTACTTGTTCTCACACAGAACACTTGGCTGCAGGGACACATTCCCATGGTTCCTGCCCAGGTTTCAGGACTCAGAGTTGTCTTTCCCAGGAGCTGCTCCTTCAGCTGCCTCGGGAGGGCCATTTGGCCTCTGGACCCACACTCTGGCTCCATTATTAGGGCTGCTGGATCCAAACCCTTTATCTCCACAAACGGTGGTGATTGGAGCTGGATCTCCTTTCTTCACAATCCTTCTTAAAATTGCAATATCAATAATTGTGCTACCCTGTCATGGGGTTGACTAATCCAATCCTGGTCACTATCTTTTAACAGAATTACTGCAATTTCTCCTGGATATTCTGCATCAATTCCTCCTGCCATGACAGGAACCCTTTGCAAGGCCAAGCTCCAAGTGAGCAGTTACCAAAGCAAAGTGCCCTGGAGGAATCTGAATTCCTGTTTCAGTATTGATAGCTCTCATTTGCTTTGAATTTATCCAAACTAATTCCAATGCATGAAGGCCCAGCCCTGCAGCCTCTGGGCTGGCCCTGCCAGGGGCCATCACAGCCAGAACAATTTCCCAGGCAGCCCAAGTCTCACTGCCCATGGTTGGATTTGCAAATGGGGGGCAGCCGTGCACAGCCAGGGGGTTTCCATTTCCCCAGTGGGCCATTGTTAAGGGCATGGAGCACATCTGGGAGATGGCTTCTCCATGGGCAAAGGTTCCCATCTCCTCATTTTTTCAACTGCTTTTTAAACAACCCCTTTGCCTGTGCAACCAATCCTGCAGCTTGTGCATAGTCTGGTACATGAAAAACCCTGCAGGCTTAATCACTGAATTTTTCACAGGAACAGACAAAGCACTCTGCATCACAGTATCAGCAAACCCTGTAAAAACAGCCAATTTCCTCCCTTCCTCCTTTTTTCACTGTATACAATCTCACAAAGTTGACCACTGACATTAGGGTCCTGGCCAGTCCTGTTCTGTAGGGTATTTACTGTTACATCCCTGAGCAGCCAAAGATACCAAATTAGTATTGTCAGCACTACTTCACATTATTATAATTTTATATGTAGATAAACATATTGATATAGATAGACAGACCTAGACATACATATAAAAATATATAACAAATATATATGAAGGTCTTATTATCCTATAAATACATATATAGTATTTTATTATATTGATATTTCACTTGCACAAATGCATCTGAGCTCAGGATTAAAACCTTCTCTTGCTCCGTGTGGGAACATTCCAACAATAATTGTTCCTTCTGAAGGCGCTGTTTCCAATGTACTCTTAACAAATTCATCTTTGTCTGCCCAAACCCACAAGTTCTTTTCCTTTTCCATGTGCAATTTTTGGATGCATTTGAAGCCATCCAGGGGTGCAGCCTCTTTTACCCGACTGCCCCACTGCTCCCACGGGGCTCCAACCTCAGCCCACGCCAGAGCCAGGGAACTCCAGGGAAGGGCTTCCCATCTGGGAATTTCTGATGGCACTGATTCCTCACATTGACACTGAACAAGTGACATTTTGTTGGGATCTGGCCAGACTGGGCCAGTTTTGTTTTACCAGTGGGCAGGGTCAGCACCAAAGACACAGACACCAACTGAAGGAATCAGTGTCATTTCCTGCAGCTCAAAGCAGCAAAGAATCACAACAGGAGCAGCTCAGCAATGCACCCAACCATCCCCACCAAAGATTGCCTGCAGTGATTGAGAAAGATCCAGCCCCAGTTACCCTCAGCCTTTACCATCGCCCAGACCCACACAGCAGCTGGGGAAGCTGTCACAGCCAAGGGCTGCAGAGCCACTCCTGGGCACTGGCAATTAATGCAGGTGCCTCCAGCCACAGGTGAGGCTCCAACCCTGCTGGGAGAGGGCCCAGCTCTGACAGTGCTGAATGGACAAACTGACAGCACTTCTAGTGTGGCAACATCTGGTTTCATCCTCTCTTGGGTACCTCCCAAAGGCTGGCCAGGGCCCCAGGAGGAACCAAGGGAGGTGACTTTGACCATTCAGCCCCAAACAAGGCCAGATGTCAGATTTCATGGCCTCGTCTGGCTACTATATACACAAAGGTCAATACATGTTTCACTAATGAGTGGCTACATCTATCACAGTGCTAATGACCATGCATATTTCATTAGGGAGCAGATACAAAGATAACCTTTGGTTGGAAGGTTCCTCCAGAGGCCACCTTGGGCTCAGGGCCTGCTGTTCAGGCCTCACTCAGGGCTGGTGTCCAGGCCTTGGCACTTCAGGGACGTGGTTTAGTGCTGGGCTTGGCACTGCTGGGTGAGCGGCTGCACTGGGTGAGCTCAGAGGGCTTTTCCAACAGAAAGGATTCTGTGATTCCATGATTCTATCCACTGCATTCAGCTGGGGCTATTTTAGCAGCATTACTTTGCTCCAAAAGTCTCCTCTTGCCCAGCTCCTGTGGCCTGAGGCTTCAGCTCCTTCAGCTCCTGGTGCTGAGCTGCTCATGCTGAACGAGACGACTCGGAGAGAAGAACACAGTCCATGCAATTCCTTCTGGGACAGGAGAGGGGAGGCTGTGCAAACAGGAGCATTGTTTGCTGTGGCCTCCTCTCTGCCCTTCACGCCTTTCAGCGCTTTGAACCAGCCCAGAGCTTTCTCCAAGAGTGCAATGGAGCAGCTGTTCCTGCTCCTGGCTCTGGCTCTCTCCAGTCTCTGCCCTTGCCTGCTTCTGTCCCTCGTGCTGTGCCCTCTGTTCCCCCAGGGCTGGCTGGCTGCTGCCCAGGACTGTGGCACTGGCACAGACCCAGTGCTCCAGAGCCTCCTTTCTGTGCCCTTGGAGCTGCCTGGGCACAGCAGCCTTTTCCATCTGCAAGCTCCCCATGGACAGGGAGTGCCCAGCTCCGTTCCTTGCACAGCCTCCAGGAGCCCAGGGCTGCCATCTCAAGTCCCTGCTGGCACTGGGGGCTCCCAGGTGCCTCAGGCTGCTGTGACACCGCTGCACACGGGAGGGAACAGGGGCAGGGGCTGTGCTGAAAGTCAGCTCCATCTGCTGCTGCTGCTGCTGCTGCTGCTGCTGCTGCTGCTGTGGGGTCATTTGTGCAGCCCTGGCCCAGAGTCAGGGATCAGATCCTGCCAGTCTCTTCCAGCCCTGGCTGCTCAGAGTTTGGGCCTTGGAGCCTCAGGTGGGCAGAGGCAGCTGCTCCTGGTCCCTCTGTGTGCCCGTGTTCAGCAGTGCTGCTCCATCAGTCTGTGCCCAGCAACAGGGAAAAGCCTCAGCCCTGCAGGGCCAGGAGCTGCTGGGCTCTGCCTGAGCAGCTCAGCCAGCAGGAAGGGAGCTGCTCCACACGGGAACCAGGAGCAGAGGACATTCCTTTGATAGGACATGTTTTCTATTTAAAGGAAAAAAAAGGAAAAGGGAAAAAAATAGGTAAATTGTAGAAGATAAGAATAAAATCCAAGTGTTAGTGAAAAAACATAACATAATGTTAGTGAAAAAAACAAAACATAAATGCAAAGTTACATTCTTTGCATTAAGAGGTACATGATCTTTTGAAAAAGAGAACTCAGTTATTTACATTGTAAATGTGCTGATGCCATGGATCCATCTTGCTGACTTCAGCACCCTTTTTTAAAAGTTTTTGAGGTTGTTTCCAACATTGTTAAATTGTGGGTGAAGCAATGGGAAATTGCTTTGTCCCCTGCCAGCTCCAAGCAGGACGGGGAATGGAAACTCTGTCAAACCCCAAATCCTTTAGAAGATGCCCTTCCTTCTCAGCATGGAAATGAGCTGCACAGTCCCTTTGAAACTGTCAGGGATTTCTTAAAGACACAATGTCCCACTGACAGCTTTTTGCTCTGGTTTGGCAGTGCAGAAGGGCAATTCTCCATCCACCAGCTCCAGACTGCACTGCCTCAGGAGCACGGCCCACTCGCCAGCTTTGGCCAACTCGTGGCACTTCTAGAGGAGGAAGAGAGTGCAACTGCACAATTCCAGCCAATCAAGAAGGAAGAGTGGGACAGACAAAACTTCCTGGGGAGATCCAGGCATTCAGCTGGGACTGTGGAGAGTTTGGGTCCTTGCCAATTGGATGTGTGTCCCCAGCTGCAATCTCTGGGCCTGCAGCAGAGTCTCACTCAGCTGCCAAAGCAGAAAGCTCAGGCGCTGTGCTCGCAACGGGCTCGTCTGATGCAGAGCTGTCAGAGCAATGTGAGGGCAGAGCCAGCCCAGCTGGGCCCAGGGCTGAGCCCAGCAGAGCCCGGGCAGAGCCCAGAGCAGCCTCAGCAGCCGCAGAGCCCGGCTGCAAGGAGAGAAAGCAGAAACCGCCCGTCAGCTGAGGGCTCCTGTGCCCTTGTGCCAAGGCCTGCGGTGCCCAGGCCGTGCTGGCTGTGCCCAGAGCTGTGCCCAGAGCTGCCCATCCCTGCTGCCTTTGGCAGCAGAGCAGGAGGGCAGCACATGTGCCCAGCCTGCAGCCAGCCACGGCACATCCAGCCCTCAGCAGCTGCCCAGAGCAGGATGCTCCTGTGCTCGCTGCCATCTCCCAAAAGCTCTGATCCCACCCTGCCAAGCACACAGGGACCCACCTCACGCCACCCACGGCTGCAAGAAAAGCTGCTCCCAAACCATGGCCTCAGCCTTCTCCAAGGGCACGGCCCATCCATGCCACAGCTGCTCCCAAGAACTTCCCCATCCACACTGGACCACCTAGAACGCTTCCTCTGGAAAAACAAACAACACATTCTTGAAAAGAGATTAGATGCAAAAAGGGAAAGCAAGAAAAATGGGAAAAACTCTGATCTCTGTCAGGGCCTTGAGGAAGGCCCAACTCCTACATGGTAGGGAAAAACCCAGCCATGGCTGAGGGAAGCCCACACTTTCTCTCTTCCCCCCTGCACTGCCCCCAAAATCACGGCGATCCCAAAGCAAACAAGGGCAGCTGAGCAGCCCAAGCCCTTCCTTGCCTGCACAGCAAAGCAGCCTCTGCACAGGTTCTGGAGTCCCACCTCTGCTCCCACCATGGGGCTTTGTTTGTGTCGGGCTGGCTGCCCCAGCCCCAGCCCCAGCCCCAGCCCGGGGCACGGTGGCTGCTGGGGGCTGTTGGCAGGGCCAGGAGCCCACTCCCATTTTGTACCCAGCCCAGCCCATCCCCACAGCCCTGCCAAAAAGCAGCTGGGCAGCGACTGAAGGATGAGTTGCATCTGCCCCAGCAAAGGGGGAACCTTTGCTTCCCTGCCAGGCTGGGCCATGCCCAAATCTGGCAGAATTTCCCCAGGTGGGGACTCATCTGCAAATTCCCTGTGGAGTTTGGCTCTGAAGAAGGTGCCAGAATGAATGTCCATCACCTTCAGCCTCCAGTGGCCAGGCTGAGGAAGAGCTTGTCATCCTTGATGTCATCCTGGCTGTCTCCAGCAGCAGCAGCAGCAGCAGCAGCAGCATCCCCACCCGGTACAGCTTCTCCAGGGGCTCCTGCTCCTTCCCTGGGAGGAGACCGGGCTCTCAGGGCTCTGCCCAGGGCCCCAGCTGTCAGGGAACCAGCACAAGCAAAACCAGCTTGGATGGCGGCCACCAGTGCTGGGCAGAGCAGCTCAGCTCCAGCACAAGGGCTGCGTGTGCCCATCCCATGGCCCCGGTGCAGTGACACAGGCAGCACAAA
This sequence comes from Agelaius phoeniceus, assembly GCF_051311805.1. NCBI lineage: Eukaryota > Metazoa > Chordata > Aves > Passeriformes > Icteridae > Agelaius > Agelaius phoeniceus. The sequence goes on from NW_027509876.1 coordinate 1,567,237, forward strand.
AAGGTCTGGCTTCCTCTGCTTCTCATTGACAAGGCATGTGTGGAGCTGGAACTTACCAGGGCCCTGGATACTCCAGGGACCTGAAGAACCATTCCCAGCAACTGGGAAAATCCTAGGTGCTCTATCCACCCATAGATGAGGTCTCCAAATTTGCCCCGAAAGTGGGTCCAGCTTTTAGAGGCCAAAATGAGCAAGTCCAAGTGACTTGATGATATTTTTAGCCCAGAAAGCCCTGCTGCTGATGGCACACTTCACAATCAGCAGGAGACACAGCTAGGCCAAAGCCCAGACCTCTGCTGGGAGCCTTTCCCCTCAAACACCCTTCAAACAAACCTCCATGCAAGTCAGTTGGGAAAGTTTCTTCAAAGGAGACCTTGCTGGCACACAACTACACAGGGTTATGGGAAAGATTCTAAAGCAGCCACTCTGGAGTCAAAGAGCCAGCCCTAAAAGTCCTTGTCATGTGTTTGTAGCTAAATCCCACTTTGGGCGAGTTGAAGGAGTTTGGAATGAGCTAGAGAGCGGACCTCTGAATTTTTTAGATGATGCCATTGATTTTTCTTCTCTTCTACATAGACAGGAAGGGTGAGTTTGGCTCCCATCTCCACCGCACGGCTCACAGGGCCGCAAGACTTGTAGTTCCAAGAGCTTTGAAGGATTTCTTGGCCAAGAAGACATGGCCAACAAGGATATTTATGTTTTGGAGCCAATCCTTCAATATTTCCTCATATGGACTCATGCTCTCGGCGTCTCTAGCTGCTCAGAGTGACCCCGAGATAAGTTAGAAAGTCTCTTTTCCCAGCCCAGTGGTCGAAGAAGGAGCAAGAGCTCTTCATTTCTCGGTCTCAAGGTTGTTTCTTGTATCTTATCTATAAAATTCTTTCTCCTGTCCTGCCAAGGTCTGCTCAGCAAGACAGTCTAAGGCACTCTGCCTCCCCCGGGGCAGTGTTATCTTTTTATACTAAAAACAACTACCTGTACAATATTTACAATTACTTTCCCATACCTATCATCTACGTTAGACAGTGAGCTTCTACTTGTAACCAATCTAAAAGTGCCAACATCACAGCAGAAGATGGAGGCCAAGAAGAAGAAGAAGGAGAAAGGCTGGACATGCCCAGATTCCTCCATCTTGCCCCCTGAAGCCCCATTCTAAAAACCCCCAAAATCTATTTTTCCACTCTGTGATAAATTCCCTTTCATTTTGTGGCTTGTCGTTCTTCATACAAGGTTGGGAATTGTTTTTTCCAAGGGCTAAATCAAAGGCACAGGGGTCTTGGGCTCTGTGCCAAGGTCTCTGAGCCCTCTGACAGGGTCTCGAGTCCTGCAGGGCAGCCCGAGGAATTTCCTGGCTTCCCACATCATGCTACAGTGGAAGCTTCCTTAGCCAATCATGCCATGACGCAACAAACCTACAGCACTGCATCCTAAACTTCTTGTTTACTGTTGTAACTACTTGGATTTTTTCTAGATCTGGAACTCTAAAACTCTAAACTTTCCTCCACTTCAACTTTCCTCCCCGTGTCTCTGCTAGAAACTAGAAATCCTCATTCTTGCTTCGAGCACCTGAGTTCGGAAGCCCTTTCCAAGGTCTCAGATCAAATGCTGTGTTTAATTCTGAGCTTTGCTGACAAGACCAAAGGTCTGACATTTCTCTGCATTTGGCTTTCCAACAACACTGAGATGCTGTTAGTTGCAGAGTGCCCGGGATCTGTCTGGCAAGTCAACTCTGGCAGGAAGAAGGCGGCTGCCAGGGGGCTGCTTGTGGCCTCTGACAGCCCCATTGCTCAGGGCTTGCCAGCGCCCCAGCCCCTCAGGCCCTGCCCCAGCCCGGCCAAGCTGCCCGGCAGCAGCGCCGCAGCCCCACAGCAGCTCCAGAGCAGCCCCAGCCAGAGGCACCTGGGAGCCCTCAGCAAGGCAGGCAGCAGCAGACGGGCAGGAGGGCACGGATGGCGCTTCCTGCCTGGCACAGGCCTTGTGGCCATCTCCAGGCACCGCTCTGGCAGGGATCCCCGCAGCTCCGGCCCCTGCCCAGCTGCTCTGTGGGCAGCACAAAGGCTTCCGCAGAACCACCACAGGCCAAGGGGCTTCTGGCCATTTTCCCTGCAGCACTGCATGCATGGGCAGCATGCTAAGTAGAAGCAGGCTTTTCTCCACTTTCCCTATGCCCTATGAACCCTGGGCAGCAAAGAAAATCTCCTGAGAGTGTGTATATTATAACATGGTATATATTTACATCGGGTGAAAAATAGAATGGAAGAAAAGAAAAATCTTAAAGAAAAGTAAAAATCCCCACTGGCTCAGGCTGCCCCAGCAAAGAGAGCCTCCCGGATCAACTGTCCTCAGAGCTCCAGCAGTGCAGCCAGCCGAGCCGTGACAGACGAGGCCGAGTGATCCATGCCCTGTGCAGCTGGTCGTGCAGCCTCTGGAAGATGGAAGATCGCCCACTGGCTGTTGCTCGGAGGACATGCAGTGTTTCAAGTGCCAGCTCTGACACGGCACTGCTCATGTCCTCCGTCAGGCGTTCCAGGGCTGCAAGAGAGAGGAACAGAGCCATGGTCAGATGCCGGCTCTGCGGGGAGCCGAGGAGAGCCCCCTGCCAGGGCCATCGCAGCCGGCTCTTGCCATGGCCAGGAGGGAGCAGGGAGCAAGGGGATCAGCCCGAAGCTGCTGGCCACCAATGGCCCACGTGGCCCTGAAATCTCAGTGTGCTCTACCCCCAGGAGCAGAGCCCTCCGCAGCCGGGGCAGGGCTTGCAGCTCTACCCCCGGCAGCCCCTGCTGCCAGCCCGCTGGCCTCACTCACCAGTGCAGATCAGCTGCAGCTCTTGCTGCTGCCCCCTCAGGTGCCGCCCGGCCATGCCTGTGAACACAGAGCCTGTCACGGCGCCAGCGGCACAGCTCCCTGCCAGCGGCGCTGCTGGCGCTGTGGCCACACGGGCTGCTGGCCCGGCAGGGCTCAGCCCGGCCCTTGGCGCACGCTGCCGCCCCAGGGCACGGCTGCCAGAGGGCGGCAGCAGCAATGCCCAGCCCAGGCGGGGCTCCACGGCGCCGGGCCCGGCTGGCGCTGCCGGGGCAGCAGGCGGGGCCGGGGCCGAGCTGCGGCGGGTCGGGCCGGGGAGGGAGCCCGGGCTCGTGGCTCACCCATGAACCTGATGGCCGCCTCTCGCAGGGGCTCCTGTGGGCTCTGCAGGTAACGCAGGGCCCGGCGCAGGTGCTCGGCCGCTCGGCTCCTGTCCTCTGCCAGCTGCAGAGAGCGGCAGGAGGGAAGGGTTGGCGCGGGCTCAGCCCCTGGGCCGGGCGCTGCCTGCGCCCAGCCCCGGCCTCCCCTGCTCGCACAGCCCTGAGGCGCGGCCAGCAGCCGCTGGCCAAGGGCTCCCGAGGGCAGGGGGCCGAGGGCCGGCTGCTGCCCGGGGAGCCGCGGGGCCGGCCCGCAGCCCCGCCGGGCCGGGGCTCCATGGGCACCCGGCTCGGGCCCACGGGAGCCTGGAGAAGAGCCCCCGCGGCCTCTGGCTGCAGCTGCGGGCAGGGGCACAGCTGCCCGGCCCCGCACACTGAGCACCGCCCTCAGGGCCCTTCTCCAGGCTGAGCCTGGGCGTTCTCGGCTTCTCTTACCAAGCACTCGCCAAACCTCCATGTCTGATCCACCTGGAGCATTTGTTTGAGATTCCCCCTCTTCAGGAATCCGGCTGCAGAATGCAGCGTTTCCCGGGAGGCCTGGAGAGCAGCAGAGATGCGGTGTTGGCCCCACAGGCCAGGGCACAGGAGCATCCCAGTGCCACAGACTGGAGGAGGCTGCAGCCCGCAAGGTGCCAGGGCAGGAGGCAGCCCAGTCCCCTGCCAGGGGGACAGCAGGTGGCCACAGGTCCTCACCTCAGCAACAATCTGATTCTCATCATGGCAGTGGACATAGAGCGGGACCAGGCTCTGGCGAACGTGGGACTTCAGGGCCTTTCTTCCATCTTCTCTTAAAAAGTCCAGCATCTCTTGAAAGACACACATGGAGCTCAGCTGCACCCGGATATCATCCTGTAGGAGAGGAAGGGCAAAAGACCTCAGCATCAGCTGCTTCAGGCCCCCCAGGGCACAGGCCTGCATCTGCACAGGGCACCAAGTGTGCGGGCAGCAGCCGGCGGCCGTGGCTGTGGGCACAGAGCCTTACGTGGTCAAAGAGTGGCAGGAGCGCCTCAGCCAGCTGCAGGGCAATGGGGGTGGCTATTGGGGCACCCCCAATATCCAGGAGCAAATATCGCAGTAGAAGAATGGTCATCCTGATCATGTGGCTATCATTTTCCTGCAGGAGCTCCACAAGACTTTGGGTCAGGCTCCCCATTTTTTCAGCCTGTGCAGAACACAAGTTTGTGAAAGGCCAGTCTGCTGCCGCAGGGCCCAGAGGCCAAAGGCCTGTCCCAAAGCACTGGGGCAGCTGAAGCGGGAGGCAAAAGAGCTGGGAGCAGCTGCCCCAGGGCCCCAAGCCCAGGCAAGGCCAAGCGACTGCCTTGCCCGGCCCCACGCTGCCTGCACGGCTTCAGCCACTGCCCCCTTCTCACCATCAAGGGATTCTTGCCCAGCACTACCAGGCCTCTGAGTGCCAAGTAACGCCTGGCCCTGTGCTGGCTCTGCAGGTTCTGTGCCATGATCTGCAGAACACTGTCACTGCATTCCCTCAAGTCCAGGCACTCGAGGACCTGAAAGGCACAGGGCAGTGACAGGGAGCCGGCCGGCAGGAGCCCGGAACCTCACAGGGCTGGGCCCAGGCAGCAGCACAGGGCACGGGCACCGTTCTGGCAGCTGTGCCTACAAGAGGGCAGAGAGCTGGGAGGCAGCGCTGGCCTTGAGGCTCACCTCCACAAGGAATGCCAGGGCAGGGAAATCCCAGTATGGCATCTCTTGGCCCAGCATGGCGAGCAGGTAGAATGCAATCCCGGAACAAAAGTGTAGGGCTGAATGGGAAATTTCCCTAAAAAGAGGAAAACAGAAACAAGACCCTGAGCCAGTGGGGCAAATCTCTCCCAGGAGTGACTCACAGAGTTCTCATCTTTCTCCACCACCCTTCCAGCAAGGGGACCTGGGCCACTCGGGAGTTGCTTTCTCATGGGCACTCTCCTCTCCCAGCCTTTTCCAGTCTGCTTGGCTGTCCCGCAGTGACAAGGCCCTCTGGCCCATGACCACGGAAACTTTGCAGGACACCCCAGGCACAGAGCACAAATGTCAGAGGCCGTGGGGAGAAGGGGCTCTCACCTGGCCAGCAGAGCCACAGCAAAGTGGTGGGTGTCAAGAGAGAGCAGCATGTCCCAGCCACACCTGCGTTCCATTGCCACCACCACATCCTCACAGCGGAGAAGGCAGAGCAGGGACTTCAGGGTGCGCACTGCAAACCTGTGTGCACAGCAAAGGCCAGGTGACGCTGGCAGCACTGGCTCCTTGGCAGGCCACGTGGCAGGGACAGGAGGAGTGGGATGGAGCACCTGTTGGGGCTGGTGGCAAGGCCGTGCTCTTGCTGGCATCCCTTCCAGAAGGCATCGACCTCCTCTGGCATCTCCAAGGTGCTGGAGAACACTTGGAAGAGCAGATGCACAAATAGGCGGGGGAAATACACCTTCAATATCCGTGGCAGACAGGGCACCTGCAGGATCTTCCACATCACCACGGTTGCCTGCAAGGGACAAAGGCCCCCGAGACAGCACTCAGTGCCCAGGCGTCCGTGTGGCAGGGCCCGAGCGTGGCAGGGAGAGGCCCGCAGAGACCTTGGCAGGGGGAGCACGGGGCCTGCTGGGCCTGAAGCTGCCCCTGGGCCAGGTTTCAGGCCAGCGCCTGAGGCAGGCAGATGCAGTGGGGGAAGGAGGATGGAGAGCTGCTGGAGAGGCGGCCTTGGGGCCAGCAAAGGCCACTTGCAGAAACTCACAGCCAGGTTAAAGACAGCCGTTTGGTCCCCATCAGAGGTGCACGTGCTGTGCTCTGGCCAGCTCCCCAGCACATCCAGGAGGATCAGCTGTGCCAGCTCGGCAGTCCTGGCTGAGCCCATGATGGTCTTCCACATGGCCATGGCAGCTCTGGGGGGTCAGAGCTCTGTCTCAGGGGGGTCTCAGCCACAGCAGCGTGGGGAGCTGAGCTGGCTGCCAGCTCTGCCTCTGCCCACTGGCCCTGGCCAGCAGCAGCCAGGCAGCCCAGGCCTGTGGGGACAGAGCCCTGAAGGGCAGGGAGGGAGCATGGCAGCAGGCTCAGGGGCTGACATGCCAGGGCTGGGAAAGGCAGCAGCCAGAGGGCCCTGGAAGTCTCTGTTGCTCAGACACCTGCGGCAGGCTGTACAGGCTGATGGGCTGGGGAGGCCTGAACCCTCTGGGCAGGTGGGCCCCATACCTGTCACAGGACGGGGCCACACGCAGCAGCGTCAGGACTGCGTCATCTGGCTGTGCTTCCGTCAGATCCAGCAGGGCCTCGTCCAGCCTGGGTTCAGCACAATCATTGGCCACGAGCCACTGGTGGATGAACCTCACCATGGCGGGCACCTGGAGAAGGCACAGGGAGACTTGGAAAGCTGCCAGGGGGAGCAATGTTCCCAGCTTGCGCAGAGAAGTGCTTCCCTTCCCAGTGCGCTGCCATGTGGCCTCAAAGGCTCACAGCAACCAGCATGCGTGGCTTGGGAGGCCAAGCAATTCCTGGGAGGATCAAACCCTGCCCACAGGCTGCTTACTTGGTTTGGATAGTAAAAACCTTCCTCTACAAGCATACACAGGAGGGCAGCGCTGGGCTTGGTTTTGAAGATGGGCGAGTATGGTCTGAGCCCAGTGCCCATGGTGATGGTCTCCTCCTGCATTCTCTTGATGAATTTGCAGATGAACTGTAGGAGAAGGGCAGGAAGCCGGGGATGTTGCATGGAGTGCTGCACACACGGTGCTGGGCTGGGCAGGGACAGCAGGCCCAGCCCAGGTGGGGGTGGCTGCAGGTACCTGCGCTGTGCTGCGGAAGCGGCCATGGCTGGATTCCTGCTCTTGTGTGCACTCCAGGGCTGCATCTGGCAAAGAGGGAGCGCAGCCAGAGCTGAGGGGCTGCGGGAGAGGCCGGAGAACACAGGCCAGCCCTGCGCTGCCCAGGCAGGTAGAGCCCCGGGATGGCCCAGGGGATGGAGCGCGGCCACTGCAGGGTGTCTGCCCAGGCCCTCTTCCGTCCTGTCCATGGGCATTTCCCCAGGGGATAGGATGGCATGGCATGGCATGGCATGGCATGGCATGGCATGGCATGGGGTCAAGCTGGCTGCAGACGCCAACCCTGTGGACCAGCTCTGCCACTCACCCTCCTGCGGTGGCTGGAACGGCACCACCTCCTCGGTCTCCTGTGCTGGGGCAGCTCCAGGGCCTTCTTCCTCCTCCTCCACCCAGGCCAGCTTGGGCACTCTCGGGGGTCTCTGCTCCATATCTCGGACTGGATTTGTGGCTATTTGCAGGTGAGATGCCTTGCAAAAGCTCAGAGTCACCAAGTGCTGCCTGGAAGGCACCTCCAAGACAGAAGCCTCAGGAAGGCTGCAGGACGGCAAGTCCTGCGCTCGGTCTCAAGGGCTCCTGCCACAAGGACAGGAGACTCCTGTCAAGGATTGGGGTCTGGCCTCAAAGGCTCCTGCAGAAGAGAAGCCTCAGGGAGACCACGGGTCAGCAAGTCCTGTGGTCTGGCCTCGAGGTCACCTGCAGGAATAAGGCCTGGGAAAGGCTCCGGGTGGGACAGGAACGAGGGCGCTGTGCGGGGGCTCCTCACGGCACCGCTCTGTCCCGTTCTGCCCCGTTGCCTGTTCCCAGCATCCGGGCAAGCTTCTATTTCCCACGTGTCACAAAAGGCCCTTGGACACCTGTTCTATGCCACAGTGACCGTGCTGCACTGTGTCACAAAGGGCCCCTGCACACACTGCCGCCTGCCCTGGGGCTGCCCCCAGCCCAGCCAAAGTGGCCCAGGCTGGAAGGAATGCCTGGCCCCAGGTGTCTAAGGCAGCCCCACAGGATCTTTAGGAAGGGCTCAGAGCATCAGCAAACGCTGCCCTGCTCTGCGGGCTCAGGGCAGCAGAAGGAGCCCCAGGGCTGCCGACGCAGCCGCGCTGGGAAGGGCACGGGGCCTTCCAGGGAAGCTGGCACGGCCTCCTTGGGACACCTCCCGGCCGGTGGCCATCCCAAACCCATGGGTGTGACACAGACAAGGAATGTGTGGGCCAGGGCACGAATGCTGCTCTGAGCCCCGGGGCCCGGGCAGCGCTGACAGCAGCAGCTGTGGCAGAGTCCCTGCCCAAGCAGAGCTGCCACCCCCGAGCCCTGGCAGCGCTGGTGCCCGTCTCCTGCCCCAGAGACCTGTGCCCCCGGGGGGCTGCTGTGCCACAGGGAGCCAAAGCCCACGTGCATTGGGGGCTGATGGCAGCAGCACCTGCAGCAACTGCTGGCAACACTTGGTCTCTGTCAGAAGCTCTTACTCTGTGCTGGAATTATTTTCTCATTGAAGTCATTTCCTGCACCACAAACACATCTTTGCCATGAAGACACAGAATAATCTGGCATTAAGGAATCCTCACTTCAGGAAAGTTGTACTTCCCATTGCTCAGCTCAAGTAGTTCCAAATTTGCAAACTTCCCAAATTTATTGGGATGGCCTGAGAATATAACTGGTCTACAAGTTTGTGTCCCATCCTGAAGCAGCACCTCATTGGCCTTATCATCCATTCAATGGCACTTTAGAAAACATAAGACTACAGAGAGCCAAAAAGAAGACCATTCTTTGATTTGCAAATGGATTCTGATGAAGGGATGATAATCTCCTAATTTTCTTAAGGAATAAAAACTCTCAAGGAATGAAAGACCACTCAGTGTTACAAGAGTAACCCAAACAAATGAGTAGATGGCAAAAGGGCTGATCCTCCCCCAGTACAGATATCCAAGTGGCCAATAAAGTACAGCTCTCCCCTCTTGTTCCCTGCACGGGAAACAGGACCATGAATAGAAATAGTCAGAGATATTCTTCTGCCCTCCATAACCAAAGCTGTGCCAAAGCATAGATGCTGCCTTCAAACTGACTCAAATTCCAGCCCAGACCTCTCACCTTCCAGACAACTCCTTCCCCAACACCCCACCAACACCTATCCCCCAAAATCCCACAGAGAAGCCCTCAACACCTCACCAGGAGCCCCAGCTGTGCCCGTCCCTCTGCAGAGCTTTCCCAGCCTCCAGCAGACGCCCTGGTTCCCTGCACGTGCCGTGGGCTGGCACTCAGGAGGATCTGCTCCAAGGCCTTCCCCGGTGGCAGCTCAGGCTGCCAGGCCTGTGGTTCCTGGATCCCCCTTCCCAGCGAGCCTTCCTGGGCACGGCTGTTCCATGGGCACCTCTGCGCTCAGCTCGGACTGCTCCACTCAGCCAGGGCTGCTGGGAAAGGATCCAGAGCAGCCTGGCCAGCTCTTTCTCCAGCTCCCTCTTCACTCTTGGGGGAGCTAGAACATCCCACAGGAAAGCAACTGGTGCCACAAGGAGTGGGCAGCATCAGGCAGCTCTGGGGAGGCGCCTCAGCACTGCTGTATCCTGAGGGAACGCTGCTGGCCATGCCCTGTGTGTATCTGCAAAAGCTTCCAATCAGCTGCCTCAGCTTCCAGGGCCTCTCTTGGCCAGCATCCTGACGTGGATGCAGGGCTGCTGCCAGGCACTGCTGGGACACAGCGGGACAGGAGCGGCTGTCTCGTGTCCACGGAGCAGCCCTGACACAGCCAGGGCCATCCCGCAAGCAGACAAACGCTCCCGGGTCAGCAGAGAGGAGCAAGGAGCACTGGGCTCCTCTCAGGGGATCTCAGCTGGGCTCACTCCACCACACGCCCCCATTTTGAGGCCTGCTGATGCCCAGCTGCCAGAAATGCCCACCTTGTTCTCTCCAAGATGTACAGGGAGAGCCAATGAGCAGGACACCCTGGGAGGCCTTTTCTGAGTGCAGGGACACACCAAGATCAGCCAAGGCTCTCCACGCTGCCTGGCCCACACAGCCCAGCTCTGTGCTGGCCCTGGGCCACAGCAGCTCCCACCAAGCAGGAGGCAAATGCATTTTGCCAAGAGTTGAAACACAGCAGACTGGAAAGATGTGAAAAGTGTGTGTGCAAAGGCCTTTTAATTCACAGCTCTCACAGAGAGCTTTGGGGCTCATGGCTGGACAGAGATGCTCCTGCTCACACTCTATCCAAAGGAGGGGAACACACCCTGCTGCAGGTGCTTGGGTTGGTTTCTGCAGGTCCAGGCGGATGCCAAACCTGCTCTTCACAGCCTTCTCCCTTGCCCTGCCTCTCTGCCAAGTGCAACGGGCCTCAAGGACTGAAAGGAGCACAGAGAGCCAAAGGGGGACACTCACACCTGCCTCACTGGGAGCTCCCTGGGAAGCACTTTCCTTGAGAAGCAAGCCCCTTTCCTCCAAATCTGTTTCTCCAAATGTGTGGCTTTCCTGGGCAACACCAACACACTCTTAAGAAAAGCTGGCAAGGCTGAATGACTCCAGGTCCTTTCAGGACAGGCACTCCAGCTCCAGCTCGTATTCCCCCAAGTGTGTGTCCAGGTGCAGGTTCAGAGGTGCAGCCCCAGGCCCTCTACAAACACAAGCTGCCCGCTGCCTCTTCCCCTGCCTCAGCTCCTGCCTGTGCTCACAGCACCAAAACCAGGCTGTTCCCAGCCAGAGCCCAGAGCCCTGTCCCCACAGGATGCTCTTGCCAGCACCTTCCAGGACTCTCTGCTGTGCACGCAGCGCTTTTCATGCCCGCTCCCAACAGGCTTTGGAACACAGAGCACAACCTGGCTGGCTCTGCCACCAGCACAGCCCCAACACAGGCGGAGGAAGAAGCAGCAGGGGTTGATTGCGGCCATGCCCAAGAGAGACTGGAAGGGTGCCCTCCCTCTGCTCTCCCTTGGTTGGCTTTCTGACTGGTTCTGAGCCTGGGGCTGCCATTCCTCACTTGTGGGGACCAGAACCACAGCCGGGATCCCGGCACTGCCTGACAGCGCTCCGGGCACCGGCACGGCCGCGTGTCCGAGTCTCGGGCACCGTGCTGCTGCTTCATCTGCCCTTAGGCACACCCAGAGCTCCCTGCTAAGCCTGGATGGTCTCTGGTTCTGCCCTGTTCCTCATCCTGTGCAGGGATGGAGCACTGCTGTGCTTTCAGGAAGCTGCTCTTGAAACCTTCCAGCATTCCAAGCTCTTTTGCCCTCCGTGGATGCTTGCCGTAGAATCCCTCTCAGCTGGGTTCAGAGCATCATCAGGTTTGCTCTTCCAACATCCAGGGGCTCCAGGGTGCTCAGAAAGATCTGGAACTGCACAGTGTTGTGGAACTGGACCTTCAGCACAGGGACCTTTCCAGCCTGACCTGCCCTCGTTCCTCTGTGTCTGTGCATAAAACACGGCATGGAAGAGAATGGCAGCAGGGGCCTGTGTGTCCCAGGGCCCCGGATTTTCATCGCTCCAGCTCCACAGAGATGCAGGTAAAGCAAAGAAGCCAAACTGTTTATTAATGGAAGGCGAAGCAGAGGGATGAGCTGGGAGGGAAGAAAGGGGATGGGCAGGGTCTGAGGGCTGGAGGGAGGGAGCTGTCAACAGGGAGGGAGAAGGCAGGAGCCATGGGAGCTTCCCACAGGCTCAGCTGTGCCAGTCATCAGCTGTGCCTGGAACTCCAGCTGATCCCCTCTGGTCTCCTGGTGGTCTCACCTTGCAAGGGATTGGAGGTCTTAAAGAGACACTGGTTCTTCTGAGCCAGCAGATGAAAGTTCTGCAGCTCTTCCCTCAAACATCACCTGAACAAATGTGCTTATGCAGGAGGGGCTGTTGTCTTCACTCAGGGCTCGAAGGGCTGGAAGAGAGAGGAACAGAGCCACGGTCAGAACCTGGATGTGCAGGAATCCAAGGAGCCCTTCCTGCCAGAGCCATCCCACCCAGCTCTTGCCATGGCCGCAAGAGAGGAGAGGCCAAGGGGATCAGCTGCAAAGTGCTGGCCATGAATCCCCCTGCCCGCATCCCTGAAATCTCTGTGTGCTCTGCCCACGCCACCCCTGGTCCACACAAGGAGCAAAGCCCACCGCAGCCGGGGCAGGGATTGCAGCTCCTGCCCAGGCATAGCAGCTGCCCCAGCCAGCCCCCGCTGACAGCCCACTGCCCTCATCACCCTCATGGAGGGCCTGGAGCTCTTCCTTCTGCCCCATCAGGAGCACCCAGACAATCCCCGGGAACACAGGCTAACCAAACTAAGGCTGCCCTGGCTGTTATCCAGTTTGCTTTATGGCCTAATGAGGTGAGGAATTCATGGATCTTTAACTTCCTCTGGAAGGCAGGCACATGGGTTCAGAGCTATCACACACTAAGTGTATGGTTTTGGGGTTACTTTAATAATGGTTCTTACTGTGAGGAAATGACACGGGGGCAAATTTTTTCCCAGCCCTTCACCCAGCTCTTTGGGTCTGCCCCACCAGTTTTCAAAGGGTTCAGATCCACTCTAAATGATAATGATATCATACAGTGGCTGGTGTTGCTGATAGGCCTGTTACATTTAGCATTCAGAGATAAGGGAAGATTAACCTGGATAACCACACTGACACCTACCCCAGAAATAAGAGATGCTGCTGCCCCAGAGGCTGACCCTGCCCCACAGCCCACCTCAGAAATGAACCACCCAGGCTGGATGAGGGTTCTAATGAAAGAGATGGGCCAGGTGCTGAAGGAGTACATTTCCACAGCTGGTGAAAAGCCATCCCCCTGCCTCAAAGAGGGAGAGTCTGATGGTGCAGCAGTGGAACCCACAGATGTTACAACTGTCCAGGTTCCAGCTGAACTGCAAAGGCAGTCACAGCCAGCAGCAGTCGCCCCTGTGGAAACAAGGAGATCTAAGATGAAATCATAGCACCCAGATGAGGATATGAAAGGAGAGCCTTCCCAACGCCCAGGAGAGGCAACAGTTGAGGTCATCACCGAGTCCCTGACGTACAAAAGTCTCCATAATCTGCACAAAGATATTGTATGGCAGGGACGTGAGGCTTACACAACCTGGCTACTTTGGGTCTGGGACCTTATGGGTACAGGTGTCCAGCTGGATGGTGGTGAGGCAAGGAATTTGAGACCCTTGACCCAGGACTCAGGTATCAATCAGACTTTTGTACAGGAGCCAAGGTCCCTTTCCCTCTGGGAGCGGCTTTTAATGAGTGTCAGAGAGAGGTTTGTCCACAGGGAGAGAATGCAGGACCAGTACCACAGAATGTGCTCTGGAAGATTCTTGAGGAAGGGATCCAAGAGCTGAGAGAAGTGGCAGTATTGGAAGTACTCTTTGGGAGGGATGGACAGCATGATAATGACCCCAACAAGGTCAGGTGCACAGGGCAAATGTTGTGGAGCCTGGCAAATCTGGGGCCAGCTCAATACACCACCTTTATTGCAATGATTAATGCCAATAACAAACGAGAGACAGTGGGTTCTGTTGCCAACAAGCTTAGAAATTATGAGAGTGTGATCAATGGCCCAATGCAGACTCATGTCTCTGCTGTGGTCCAAGAACTCAGAGAGGAGATGAGGGAGATGAGGGAGGAGGTGAGGAGGAACAGTTCCCACATTGCACCAGTGTGAGTCACAGGCCCCAGAGTCAGAGCCCAACGTTCCCCAGCTAGAGAGAGAGGGTACAGCCCACGGGCTGACCTGTGGTTCTTTCTGTGTGACCATGGGGCAGACATGGGAAGGTGGGATGGGAAACCCACTTCTGTCCTGGCAGCATGGATGCATCAGCTCAAGGAGGGAAACACTAATCAAGGGAACTCAGTAAAGTGAAGGTAGCCCCAACCTTCCATGACTGAGCTGCTGAGTATGATCCGTCAGATGCCCTGGAAGGTACCTCTACCATGTATGCCCAGGGTTAGAGGGGCCCTGCCTCTAGCCAGGAAGAGATACAGGAAAACCGGATTTTCTGGACGGTGTGGATCTGATGGCCTGGCACATCAGAACCACAAAAATACGATGCCTTAGTTGATACTGGTGCTCAATGTACCCTGATACCATCGGGACATGTGGGGACAGAACCTGTTTCCATTGCTGGGGTGACGGGGGAATCACAGCAATTGACCCTGTTGGGAGCCCAGGTGAGCCTGACTGGGAAGGAGTGGCAGAAACATCCTATTGTGACTGGCCCAGAGGCCCCGTGTATTCTGGGCATAGATTTCCTCCAGAATGGCTGTTACTAAAGGCCCAAAGGGACTCAGATGGGCTTTTGGCATAGCTGCTGTAGAGGCTGAGAATATCAAGCAGTTGAACACTTTGCCTGGACTATCAGAAAACCCATCTGCAGTAGCTCTCCTGAAGGTGGAAGAGCAACGAGTGCCGATTGCCACCTCGACAGTGCACCGCCAGCAATATTGAACAAATTGAGATGCCGTGATCCTCATCCACAAAATGATCCGTGAGCTGGAGAGCCAAGGGGTGGTCAGCAAAACCCACTCACCCTTCAACAGCCCCATCTGGCCCGTGTGCACAAGTCTGACAGAGAATGGAGATTGACTGTGGACTATCGTGGCTTGAATGAAGTGACTCCACCGCTGGGCGCTGCTGTGCCGGACATGCTGGAACTCCAGTCCGAGCTGGAGTCCAAGGCAGGAAAGTGCTTTACCACTATAGACATTGCTAACATGTTTGTTTCCATTCCTCTGGCAGCAGAATGCTGGCCTCAGTTTGCTTTCACCTGGAGGGCTGTGCAATACACCTGGAACCGACTGCCCCAGGGGTGGAAGCACAGCCCCACCATCTGCCATGGACTGATCCAGGCTGCACTGGAAAAGGGTGAGGCTCCAGAACATCTGCAATATATTGATGACATCATTATGTAGGGGAAGACAGCAGCGGAAGTGTTTGAGAAAGGGGAAAAAATCATCCAGGTTCTCATAAAAGCTGGTTTTGCCATCAAGAAGAGCAAAGTAAAGGGACCTGCTCAACAGATCCAGTTTCTGGGCGTGAAGTGGCAAGATGGAGGGTGTCAGATTCCCACCAATGTCATCAACAAGATCACTGTGATGTCTCCACCAACTAGCAAGAAGGAAACACAAGTTGTCCTGGGTGCCATAGGTTTTTGGAGGATGCACATCCCTGAGTACAGTCAGATCGTGAGTCCTCTCTACCTGGTCACCCTCAAGAAGAACAAGTTCCACTGGGGCCCTGAGCAGCAACAAGCCTTTGCCCAGATCAAGCAGGAGATCGCTCATGTGGTTGCTCTTGACCCAGTCAGGACAGGACCAGAGGTGAAGAACATGCTCTATTCTGCAGCCAGGAACCATGGCTTGTCCTGGAGCCTTTGGCAGAAGGTGCCTGGGGAGACTCGCGGTCAACCACTGGGATTTTGGAGTCAAAGCTGCAGAGGGTCTGAAGCCAACTACACTCCCACAGAGAAGGAAATCTTGGCTGCCTATGAAGGACTTCAAGCTGCCTCAGTGGTGATTGGTACAGAAGCACAACTCCTCCTGGCACCCCGACTACTGGTGCTGTGGTGGATGTTTAAAGGAAAAGTTCCCACCATGCCACCATGCCACCAGTGCCACATGGAGCAAGTGGATTGCTCACACAGCACACCTGTATAGGTAAACTGAACCGCCCTGGGATTTTGGAGGTAATTACAAATTGGCCCAAAGATGAACATTTTGGTGTCACAGATGAAGAACAAGAACCAGTGACACGGGCTGAAGAGGCTCCTCCATATAACCAACTGCCCCCAGAGGAAACACGCTACGCTCTTTTCACTGACGGTTCCTGTCGCATTGCAGGGATGAACCAGAAGTGGAAAGCAGCCGGATGGAGCCCCACACGACAGGTCGCAGAGGCCACTGAAGGAGAAGGTGGATCAAGCCAACTTGCAGAACTCAAAGCTGTTCAGCTGGCCTTGGACATTGCCGAAAGAGAGAAATGGCCAAAGCTCTACCTTTACACTGATTCATGGATGGTAGCCAATGCTCTGTGGGGATGGCTGGAGAGGTGGAAAGAGGCCAACTGGCAGCGTAGAGGAAAACCAATTTGGGCTGCTGAAGAGTGGAAAGACACTGCTACCAGGGTAGAGAAGCTTCCTGTGAAAGTCCGCCATGTAGATGCTCATGTCCCAGGGAGTCGGGCTAATGGGGAACACCAAAAAAATGAGCAGGTAGAGCTGGCAGCAAAAATAGAGGTGTCCAAGATAAACTTAGATTGGCAACAAAAGGGGGAGTTGTTCCTAGCTCGATGGGCCAGTGATGCCTCAGGCCATCAGGGCAGAGATGCCACCTATAAGTGGGTACGAGACCGAGGGGTGGATCTAACCATGGACAGTATTTCACAGGTCATCCATGACTGTGAGACGTGTGCTGCCATCAAGCAGGCCACGCGAGTGAAGCCCCTCTGGTACGGTGGGCAGTGGTCCAAGTACAAGTATGGGGAGGCCTGGCAGATTGACTCCATCCCACTGCCCCAGACACGCCAGGGCAAGCGCTGCGTGCTGACCATGGTGGAAGCCACCACTGGATGGTTGGAAACCTACCCTGTGCCTCATGCTGTGGCCTGGAACACCATCCTGGGCCTGGAAAAGCAAATCCTGTGGAGACATGGCACCTCTGAGAGGATTGAGTCAGACAATGGGACTCATTTCAAGAACAGCCTCATCAACACCTGGGCTAAGGAATATGGCATTGAGTGGGTGTACCATATCCCCTACCATGCACCAGCTGCAGAGAAAGTAGAGAGGTACAATGGACTACTCAAAAGCCAGTAGAAAGCCTTGAGTGGGAGAATCTTTCAAAAATTGGAAGCAGCATTTAGCAAAGGTCATCTGGTTAGTTAACAGCCAAGGTTCCAGCAACCGAGCAGGTCCTGCCCAGTCTGAGTCCCTGAATATAATAGATGGAGGTAAAATTCCAGTGGTACGTGTCAGAGGTTTGTCAGGGAAGACAGTTTGGATCAATTCTACCTCGAGTACAGACACACTCATTTGTGGGGTTGTCTTTGCTCAGGGACCACGTTGCACATGGTGGATAATGCAAAGAGATGGAAGAACACGATGTGTACCTCAGGGAGATCTGATTGTGGGGTGAGACCTATGTGTAAATATCACTGTTTGCTGAATGTTACTACCATTGTCTGTGTATAGCTGTATATTGGATGTATAATGTATGTGTTTGTAGAGTTAGAATATATATTAGTTTTAGTAGTAAGCAGACGATACGTGGATAAGGGGTATCCTGGGTTGACTATATGATGCTTTTATCCCCAATCATCTTGCTCTGTTTATGCTGAATAATAAGTTTTGCACCTTTAAGACTTGTTCCAGAGAGTGAAGGGGGGAGAGAAGAAGCGCGCAGTTTGTTTTCAGGCACTGCACTCACTCCTCCACATTCCCACTCCTGGACTGTGTTGTCTGCGGATGGACAGACAGCGGGACAGAGCTCTCCTTTGCTTCAGTTAGTTTTAGCTCACTGAGCCAAAGAAGTTCCCTGGACTGTGTTTTTTTCCCCTTTTCTTTGGACCTGTTTAAGCCTGCTCTGGAATAAACACCCAGAACACCACTGGCATCCCCCACCTGTGGCCACCGGGTCGGGCCTGGGCCACGGCATCTCCAGGGCCGGAGGGACTGATAAGAGACTGAGTCAGCCAAGCTGCAACCCAGGGAGGGGACTTTTCTGAGTCTGTCAGGAAAGTTTGTCTCCTCTCTTTTGGAGCAGCAAGAAGTTCTATTGTTTAATAAACAGTTTTTTCCACTTTTCTCCAAGGAGATAGTTTCTCCCGGACCGGTTGGGAGGAGGGGCTGATTGAATCTGCTTTCCTAGAGGAGCCCCTTTGGGGGTTCTCTCCCAAATTTGCCCTGAACCAGGACAAAGGGGTAGCACATGAAGTGTTAGCCCAGGACTGGGGAGGATCCAGGAAACCAGTGGCCTATTTATCAAAACTGCCAGACCCTGTCAGCCGGGGGTGGCCAACCTGCATTCAGGCTGTGGCAGCGACTGCCCTACTCATAGCAGAAAGCAAAAAATTACCCTTTGGGGGAAAATTGAAGATATATATCCCAAACTCAGTGAGGAGTATCCTGAGCCAAAAGGCTGAGAAATGGCTCACTGATTCCCAAGTGCTAAAGTATGAAGCCATCTTAAGAGATAATGGTTTAGAGCTGATCGTGAGTAACCAACTCAACCCTGCCCAGTTCTTGTATGGAGAACCAAGTGAGGAACTAATACATAATTGCCTAGAGGTTATGAACTATCAAACTAAAGTAATAGAGGACCTAACAGATCAACCTCTCCAAGGTGGAAAATGACTGAGCATCGATGGATCTTCACAGGTAATAAAGGGGCACAGGGTATCGGGGTACGCTATAGTGCATGAAGAGTTGATGGCCATAGAAAAGGGAAAGTTACCTTCCAACTGGTCAGCCCAAAATATGAGTTGTGTGCCCTAAAACGAGCTCCGGAAATATTAGCACAGAAAAGGGGAACAAAATATACAGACTAAAAATATGCTTTTGGAACAGTGCATATCTTTGGAAAAATTTGGGAAGAGAGGGGACTATTAAATTCAAAGGGAAAGTGACCGATTCATGAAAAATTTGTCTTAGAAGAGTTAGAAACCTTACAATTACCAGAAGAAGTAGTGGTGGTATATGTTGAAGAGCATCAAAAAGGGAGCAAGGGAACAATTTAGCCAATTTAGAAGCTAAAAATGCAACTGAATCAGAGACAGAAAAACTAATAATAGTATCAACCCCCATGAGAGAAATGCAAAAAGTCCCTGTATTCAGTGGGACAGAAGAGGAAGAACTTCTTAAAATAGGAGCCAAGAAAGACAACAAAGGGAAATGAGCAGATGGAGGGAAATGAGCAGATGGAAGGAAATAATAATAAACCCCTTGCCAGGAAAATGCTAGAAGGCATACATGGAACAACACACTGGGGTACACAAGCGCTGAGTGATCAATATCTAAGGGGCTGGGGATGCACAGGAATTTTCAGAATAGCTAAGCAAGTAACTGAACAGGGTGTGATATGTCAACAAGTGAATGAGAAAATGATGAGGAAAACACCCAGGGGAGGGCGAGAACTGGCCTTAAGGCCCTTCCAAAACATCCAAGTAGACTTTACTGAACTTCCCCAGGAACAATGGTGGAAGTTTTTGCCAGTGATAGCAGATTACAGGACTCATTGGGTAGAGGTGATACCCACTGTTAAAGCCAATGCCAGTGTTGTGAGTAAAACACTTCTAGAATCAATCATTCCCCAATATGGGATGGCAAACAGGATTGATTCAGACCAGGGAACTCATTTCACATCGAAGATATTGCAGAAAATTGTTCAGGCCCTTGGAGTAAAATGGGAATTACAAACTCCAAGGCATCCACAGAGTTCCGGTCAGGTTGAGAGAATGAATCAAACTCTTAAAAGAGCTCTAGTTAAGCTAATGATTGAAACCCAAATGTCATGGATAAAATGTCTCCCTTTGGCCTTATTAAGAATTAGAACCCAACCCCAGTCAGATCTGGGGCTGTCACCCTATGAAATGATGTTTGGGTTTCCCTTCCTGACCTCACCCCAGAAGTCTGCCACCCATGAGGAAGGGGAACCCAATGCCAAGAAATAAGTGATGTCTATAGCACAAACTTTAAAAGGGCTAAGACATAAAGGGGCAATTCCTCAAACTACCACCCTGGATTTCAGAGTCCATAATATTAATCCCGGGGATTGGGTGATGATTAAGCCATGGAGAGATCAGCCTCTAACTCCCCAGTGGGAAGGTCCCTTTCAGGCACTGCTCACCACCGAATCGGCCGTGCGAGCTGCAGAGCGGGGATGGACTCATGGCAACAGAGTCAAAGGCCCAGGAGAAGAACCCAAAGAGTGGACTGTAACATCCAGGCTGGGTGAAACAAGATTGACTCTCAAGCAGAGACTGAAAGACAACCAGAAAAACACCAAGATGCCCAAAAAGCAGAGTCAAGCATCCACCAGCCAGCTCGAGAACTGTCTTCCTGTTTTCATGGCTGAGAGTTACCAGCATCTGTTGAGGGGAAATACCCAAGTGACAGTAAAAGGCAATGGGACAGCTTCTTTAAGAAAATAAGACAAAGGAAGGAGGGCAAGGCTGGGTTGGCCCCTTTGTTTGCTACCAAGAAGGCTCCATAGCCCTGCTGTGGGTAGCAACCCCATGGGCATGGTAAGGTAGGGACAAAAGGCCATTCCAGACCTCTATCATTCCTCAGTTGTCTTTTAATTCAACAGGGACTGGAGGGCAGGACTGAGTTGTCCTCTGTATTCACCCCTAAGATAACACCAACTATGGGCAGCAGCCACATAGGCACGGTAGATGGGAGTCAAAGCCACACTGGACCTCTGGGATGCCATTTGGCCAATCCAAAAAAGTGTGTCTATGGAAAACCTGAGATTTGTTTGTTCTGTTCCCACTGTCCTTGCCCACATCAACAGATGCTGGTATGACTCATTCAAGAGAGAGAGAAAAATTTTTTACTTAATTTTTCAAACAAGTGACTTCTAGAAAAAGAAAAGGGGGGCTTGTAAAAGATGAGTAATCCTATGGTTGACTCTCACAATGAAAGGGTGAATATTAAATATATGTTAAGAGAAGTTTTGTAGATGTACAGTTATCCTTCCCCTCCCCCTTGCATTGCTATCACAGGATGGCCTCAGTAGTTGGGGCATTTGGGAGGGTTGGCTTGTTCCTATGGCAGCACCTGACTCTGGTGATGTTCACAGGGGTTCTTGGATGAGGGAAGAGATGAGAATGTTGACTCCATGTTTCAGAAGGTTTATTTATTATTTTATGATATATATTACATTAAAACTATACTAAAAGAATAGAAGAAAAGGTTTCATCAGAAGGCTCGCTAAGCTAAGAATAGAATGGAATGATAACAAAAGCTTCTGTCTCGGACAGAGAGTCCAAGCCAGCTGACCGTGACTGGCCATTAATTAGAAACAACTCTATGAGACCAATCACAGATCCACCTGTTGCATTCCACAGCAGCAGATAACCATTGTTTACATTTTGTTCCTGAGGCGTCTCAGCTTCTCAGGAGGAAAAATCCTAAAGAAAGGATTTTTCATGAGAAGATTTCTGCGACACCTGACCTCCAATCAAGGTGTGAGACTGATCTCCATCACTGGACAGTGAAGGAGTTGATTGACAAGACTTTGGGAGGGGCCAGAGGTATAAAAGACAGAACATCCATTTTGTAGATGAGCACACACTGACTGAAACCTTTGCTCCCGGCACTGTGTTATTTTCTTTATTCAGTCTTCTGTTGTATTTTGATACGATCTTAATATTTTAAATTTTTGAAAATGAAAATGGTTTCTCACATGAGTTTGGGGAATGTGGGCCAAGGTTGTCCACACTGGGTCAACTCTCAAGGTAAAATTTCTCTGACATTGTGAGACCTCCTTAGGAGCGGCCCTACATCAATATAAATCACAGAAAGCTGCAATCAGCTCTTCTCTAAAGAGAACAGTAATAAAATACACTCTTTAAAATAGGATTACTTATCTCTTAGAAGCTCACTGAAATATTTCTTCACAAATGTAAAAGGAAATCTGCCTAATAAACGCTCCAGAGCCGAGGGAAATCAAGGCAGAGCCATGGTTTGTCAGGACTTGCTTGACTGTAATGAGCCCTGTGGTGCATTTGGAGCTGAGCCCTGGAATCTCAGGGCCTGAGATTGCACAAACCTTGCCAGGAGTCAAAGTCAGAGGAAAAACTCAGAGTATCTCAAAGCAAGAATGGGTCCCTCTGAGGTCCATACCCAACACAGGCTCCTCATGGACTCTTGGAGGGGAGAATTGGAGGCCAGAATTGGAAAAAACACCTCTCAGAGATTCAGTGTAGAAAGGAAAATCCAAAGTACATTAAAAACCTTGAGTATCTGAAAGCATTAGTGAACACCACTGAGTGTCAGTACAAAGCTCTCAAGGAACCCATTAAAGCAGATACTTGGGGCCATGATTGCACAAACTTCTCACAGAGTCTGTATCAAAAGGGCAACACCAAATACCTTCAAATACCTGAAGTACCTTGAAGCATTAATGAGCCCACTGAGTGTCATTACTGATAAAGGCTCTCAAGGGACTTATTAAAGTAGATAATTGGGGGCTGCAACTGCACAATCCTTCTCAAGAGTCTGTATCAAAAGGGAAACACCAAGTACCTTAAAATAACTGAAGGACCCTGAAGTATTAATGAGCCCCACTGAGTGTTGTTACTGACAAAGCCTCTCCAGGGACTGATTACAGCAGATAATTGGAGGCCAGGATTGCACAAACCTCTCAGAGACTCCAAGGCAAAAGCCAAACCCAAAGTCCTTTGAAAAACCTGCAGTCCCTGCAGGGAGCATGAAGGAGCCCCCAGGGCCATTGCTGAGCAAGGCTCCCCAGGGACTCCTTGCAGCAGATCCTTGAGGCCACTGGGATGTGGGCTAGGGGGGGATGCTGAGGGCAGCACAAGGGGCTGACAGTGCCCAGCCTGGCTGGGGCTGGGCCAGGAGGCCCCAGGGCCTCAGCACAAGGTGTCTCCTCCCAGCCCTTGCTGGCACAGACCCTGCTGTGCCCTAGGGCACCAAGACTTGGCTTCTCTTTGTCCCCACCTGTCATCACTGCCTGCAGTTCTCTGCTCTGCCTGGGGCCTGGGGACACTTGCTCAGTCGTGTCCCTCTCTGGGACCCATTAAAAGTCCAAGAAAGTTTGGAGTTGGATTCTGCCTTGGAGTTCTGGAGAGGTTTCTTCAGCTCCCTCTCAGGGATTGATGTTCAGGGCCTGAGCACAAAGCCCCAGAGGCTGATTAAAGCCCTTGTGCTGTGTCTGTGCTGCTGAGCTGGGCTGGGCTCCTGGCCCAGAGGCAGCTCCTGGTCACCAAGAAGAGCTTCAAAAGCACATTTCTCTTGATGAGCAGCTCTTGTGCCAGCCCAGCAGGGCTGGGGCACTGCCTGCAGCCAGCGCGGGCACAGCACAGAGGCACAGAGAGCTTCAATCAGTCAGGGCTGGGAAGGGGCTGAGAAGTGCCTGGGGCACAATCACTGCCAGCCCTTGGCACAGGAACCTCTGGCTGCAGGACAATGCAGCTGCAGCTCCTGGAGCCATCTCCTGCAGCTGGAACATGCCAATGCCTGCAGAGCCTGTGAGTACATTCTCTGCTTGTCTCTTGTGCAGAGCAGCCAGGGGTGCCCAGGGCTGTCCTGCAGAGCAGGGTCCTGCAGCCCAGGGCGCTGTGCTGGGGCAGGGACTCTGCTGCCTGCCAGGGACAGCTCTCAGCCAGCCCTGGCAGCTGCTGCCAGCACTGGGGGACAAGATCTGGGTGGCAGGAGACAGCTGGTGAGGCTTGGGAGTGTTCTCCTTGTGTGGGGAGGATGCTGCATTGTTCAGGACTGCTCCCAGCATGGCCTTTAAGTGCAGAACATTTCCAATTAGATTATACAGGGAGTATAGCAAGGCAGAGGCTGCATAAAAGGGGATATCCTGCTTTTTAAATCTACTGCGCTGAGTTGGAAATTGCACATTGATATTCATCTCTCAGTTAAGGTTGAGAAAAAAAAAATATTCTCTGTTCATAATAAACCAGGCAGCAACAGAAATCACCACAGGACCCCTTAGAGGCTGCATCACTTCTGCTTTTCCAGCCTCCTCAGGGTTGCTCTGACGTTGCCATCAGAGCCTGCAGAGCCAGAGCTGCCCCTGGGCAGGGCCTGAGCTGGGAGGGCTCTGCAGGGCAGAGCTGAGCCCCCAGGGCTGGGCTGGGCTCTGGCAGCACTGGCAGGGCCCAGCCCTGGGCACAGGGAAGCAGCTGCTGGCAGGGACAGCTCCAGGCAGCAGAGCCCTGGGCAGGCAGTGGGGGGAAAGTGCCCCCAGGCTGTGCTGGGATATTTCAAGTCCTCTCCAAACCCAACTATTCCATGATTACTTTTCTTACAGGTCCCCATGCCAAGACAGAAGAAATGTCCAACAGCAGCTGCATCAGGCACTTCCTGCTGCTGGCATTGGCAGACACGCGGCAGCTGCAGCTCCTGCACTTCTGCCTCTTGCTGGGCATCTCCCTGGCTGCCCTCCTGGGCAACGGCCTCATCATCAGCGCCGTAGCCTGCGGCCACCACCTGCACACGCCCATGTTCTTCTTCCTGCTCAACCTGGCCCTCGCTGACCTGGGCTCCATCTGCACCACTGTGCCCAAAGCCATGCACAATTCCCTCTGGGACACCAGCAACATCTCCTACACTGGATGTGCTGCTCAGCTCTTTTTCTTTGTGTTCTTTCTGTCAGCAGAGCTTTATCTCCTGACCATCATGTGCTACGACCGCTACGTGTCCATCTGCAAACCCCTGCACTACGGGACCCTCCTGGGCAGCAGAGCTTGTGCCCACATGGCAGCAGCTGCCTGGGCCAGTGCCTTTCTCAATGCTCTCATGCACACGGCCAATACATTTTCCCTGCCCCTGTGCCATGGCAATGTCCTGGGCCAGTTCTTCTGTGAAATCCCACAGATCCTCAAACTCTCCTGCTCCAAATCCTATCTCAGGGAATCTGGGCTTCTTGCTATTAGTGTGTGTTTGGTATTCGGTTGTTTTGTGTTCATTGTTTTCTCCTATGTGCAGATCTTCAGGGCTGTGCTGAGGATCCCCTCTGAGCGGGGGCGGCACAAAGCCTTTTCCACCTGCCTCCCTCACCTGGCTGTGGTCTCTCTCTTTGTCAGCACTGGCACATTTGCTCACCTGCAGCCCCCCTTCCTGTCCTCCCCATCCCTGGATCTGGCCCTGTCAGTTCTGTACTCGGTGGTGCCTCCAGCCCTGAACCCCCTCATCTACAGCCTGAGGAACCAGGAGCTAAAGGCTGCAGTGTGGAGACTGATGAGTGGATGCTTTCAGAAACATTAAACTGCTGGCCAATTTCTGCAAATCACTTGTAATAAAAGTCACCTTTGATAGTACATGTTGGCTTCATTTTGGAGGTTCTTTATCTTTTATTTTAGGTTTTTAATCTTGTCTACAAATAAATGTCATTTATTGTGCCATTTCTCATTTTGTTTCCCTCCACCTTCCCTGTGGCCACAGACTGTGTCAATGAGGGTCTGCTTTCTCGGTGGCTTTAAGGGAACTAAAGGATCTCCCAGCAGAATTTTCTGCAGAGATGCCCTTGTGTTGCCTTCTCTGGAGCTGCAGCAGCAATGTCTGTGTGCAGAGCTGGGGCAGATCAGTGCTGGCCCAGCAGCTGTGCCCCGCAGCAGCAGCAGCAGCACTTGGTGTTGCCAGTGCTGCTGCCGTGGCCCTGCCCCGCTGCCCTGGTGGCCCTGGTGTTGCTGCAGGGCCTGAGTGCTCTCGGGGCCGGGCACAGCCCTGGGGGTGGCAGTGCCGGGGCTGCAGCAGGGACAGGCCATGGGCACTGCTGGGGCAGCGCTGACGCCTCAGGCCAGGCCCTGGGGGCTCCAGGCTCCTTGCCCAGGCTCTCTCAAGAACACGGCCAGGCCAATGCTCAGCACGGAAACCCCCGGGAGCAGCCCCAGGCTGGCCATGGGCAGGCTGGGGGCAAACAGCATGGCTGGGGCTCTGCAAGGGCCCTGGGGCAGATGGGAAGGAGCAGCAGAGCAGGGGCTGATCCATGCCCAGTGCGCTGCACAGCCCAGGGCAGCGTCCCAGAGCGTCCTCATGCAGCTACCAACAACATCCCCCCTCTGCAGCCCTGGCCTCTCCCCCAGCTCACACAGGTGCCCCATCCTTGCAGGCACAGACACGGCAGCACTGCCTCAGCAGCCCCTGTTTGCATTGCACACAGCAGGGCCAGCACCCCCATGCTGTTGCTGTGGGGACATGAACCTGAGGGAGCACAAATGCCATCAGCCCCTGGGGCCAGCAAGGCCTGCGGGACACCAGGGAAACCACTCAGCTTTGTCCTGGCCTCTGCACTCAGCCAGAAAGTTTGTTCCCATCAGCTGGGAGTTTCCTGTGCCACTGCAGACGCTGTTGCTCAGAGCCAGGGCTGCCTGGCAGCCACCCCCAAACTGCCCTGACCATTTCCTTTGCCTTATCTTTGTTTTCTTTACTCTTCCTTGGTCCAGATTTCTTCCTGCTGCCCACCCCTGTTCCCTCCCCTGCAAACAGCCCATCCCTGTTTGCCCTTTCCTCTCTGGCCCCACTCCCCATTGCAGTTCCTGACTTGGCCCCATGGGAACGTCCCTTGGGCAGCAGGATCATCCTACAAGTGCTGCAGGAATTGTCTGCAGGCTCCTGCAGTGCCTGCTGCTGCTCCCTTGCCAGAGGCACCCCAGGCCAGGAGGGCACATCTGGGCTGCTGTGTCTGGCTCTGGGGCTCCCTGTTCTGGGCAATGAGGAGGAGCTGCAGAGGCTCTGCAGGACTGACAGGATGGGCTTTGGGGCTGCCAGGAGAAGCTGAGGGACCTGGGCTGCTGGAGCTTCTGAAGAGGAGGCCCAGGGCTCATCCTGTAACTGCTCCAAGGGTGGTTTCAGAGAATCACAGAATCAGCAAGGCTGGGAAAGACCTTGCAGATCATCAAGTCCAAACTGTGCCCTGACACTGCCCTATGTCCCTGGAGCCTCCTCTTTTCCAGGATAAACAACCCCAGCTCCCTCAGCCGCTCCTCACAGGACTTGTGTTCCAGACCCCTTCCCAGCCTTGTTGCCCTTCTCTGGACATGCTCCAGCCCCTCCATGTCTTTCCTAATTTGGGGGGCCCAGAACCGGACACAGCACTGGAGGTGCTGCCCAACCAGTGCTGAGCACAGGGGAAGAATCCCTGCCCTGCTCCTGCTGGCCACACCATTCCTGATCCAGGCCAGGAGCCATTGGCCTTCTTGCCCACCTGGACACACTGCTGCCTCATGTCCAGCCTGCTGTCCATCAGTCCCTGCAGGTCCCTTTCTGCCTGGCTGCTCTCCAGCCACTCTGTCCCCAGCCTGTAGTGCTGCAGGGGTTGTTGTGGCCAAAGTGCAGGACCCGGCACTTGGACTTGTTAAACCTCACCTTGTTGGATTTGGGCCCTGGATCCAGCCTATCCAGGGCCCTGTGCAGAGCTCTCCTGCCCTCCAGCAGATCAACACTCCCAGACAAATTGGTGTCACCACGGTTCTATGAGGCCCCAGAGTGTCCCAATGGTCTCCATGACTCCATGAGGCCTCCAAGTGTCAAAATGTCCCTTTGGTTCCATGACACCCCTTAGTGTCACAAAGTCCCTTGGATCCTTGGGCCCTGCAGTGTCACAATGGCACTGTGGTCCCCCAAGGCCCTGCAGTGTCACAATGGATCCTTGCTTCCATGAGGTCTGGCAGTGCAGCAATGCTCCCCTTGGTTCCACAGTGTCACAATGGCCTCTTGCTCCCAAGGGCCACCATGGGGTCAAACATCTTTCCTTCATTCCATGAGTCCCTGAGGAGCAGCCCTGGCCCCTTGGTTCCATGGGGCCCTGCAGTGTCACAATGGCCCCATCGTGACACCAGGTCCTGCTCTGTCACAATGCTCTGCATGGTTCCACAGGGCCCTGCAGCGTCACAGTGGCCTCTGTGGTTCCAGCAGGACCCAGACTGTCACCATGGACTCCTTGCTTCCATTCAGCCCCACAGTGTCACCATGGCCCCTTGGCTCTGTGCTGCCATGTCGTACACAGTGTCACCATGGTCCTCTTGGTGCCACCAGGCCCCGCAGTGTCACAATGGCCCCTTGCTTCCCCAGGGCCCTGCAGTGTCACAATCATCAGAGAATCAACCAGGCTGGAAATGACCTTAAAGAGCATCAAGTCCAACCTGGTACCCAACACCACCTTGTCCCCCAGACCATGGCACTGAGTGCCACATCCAGTCTTTCCTTAAACACCTCCAGTGATGGTGACTCACCCACCTCCCTGGGCAGCCCATTCCAATGCCCAATCACAGAATCACCTCCCTGGTGCTGCTGGCCACACCATTCCTGATCCATTGGAGTGCCAGGGGTTGGATGAGGGAAATGGTGGGGAGGGGATAGGGAAAAAGAGTTCTAGATTGTCATCCATGAAGTGTCTTGATTTTCGTATCTGTTCAGACTGGATTAGAAGGTGCTAGAAGTCAATATCAATTGGAGAGTGCTGATACCAGTATACAAACAGGAAAAGAAACTTAACATGACAAAACACTTCTTTCTGCATTGTTGTCAATACAATGTATTCACTTAGAATACACTTCTGAAATCTGTCTAATCATTCACAGAATAAATAAAAACATAGAATATTCCCTGTGGCTTTTGTTGTTCTGGAATTTTTGCATAAATGTTTATGAGCTTTCCTGACTGAACTCCTGAACTGAAGAGCTCAAGAAAGAAGAGGTGTCTGGAGTAGTAAAACTGATTAGGAAACGCCAAGTGGCTGAGGATCCATCCCCATTGGAGCAGCATTGAACAGAAATGGGCACAGCTTTGTGGCTGCTGTCCCAGCTTTGGCATGGGCCCTGGGCCTGGAGCAGGAGCAGCTCTTGAGGGCCCCAAGGCCGGGGCTCTTGTGCTGCCCTGGGCAGATGGGATGGCAGCAGGGGCTGCAGAGCTCTCAGCACCTCAGCCCAAGGGGAGCAGGGCAGCCAGGGAGCCTCCTTTGGCCTTGGCCCAGCACCTTCCCCCATGGCTGGGGCTGAGTCCTGTGGCAGCTGCAGCTGCTGCTGTGCCCTTGGCAGGGGCTGAGGCCGTGGGGCCAGTGCCCAGAGCAGCCTGGCCTGAGCAGAGCTGTGGGGCCAGAGCCGGCTGGGCTGGGCTGGGCTCAGAGAGGCCCTTGGTGCTGCCCAGAGCTCAGGGCAGCTGGCAGAGCTTGCAGGGAGCTGGGCTGGGCTCCGAGAGCCTGGCCCAGAAACCATCAGTGTCCATCTCAGCCTGGCTGAGCGTGCAGGGGCAGGACTCAGGCCAGGCCTTGTGGGGCAGGGCCAGCGCCTGTGCAAGGCATTGCAAACAGGCAAGTGGCCCAGAGAGGAGGCTGCTCTGTGCCCTTGGTGGCAGGGACAGAGCAGGGAGGGGGCCCAGGACATTTGTCAGCACCAGCCTCTGTGCCCATGTATTGGCAGCCCTGGCTGCTGAGCCCAGCTTTGGCCTGGGCTGAGTTTGGCTGTGGCCCAGCTCCATCCTCCTGCGGGTCTCAGGGCCTATTCCCGGCCATGGCCAGCCCTGGCTGCCTCTCTGCTGGCCCAGAGGCCGGCAGAGCCCGGGGCAGGGCTGTCTGTGCAGCCCCACAGGTGCCAGGGGCTCTGCAGGAGCTGGCAGAGGCTGCCCAGCAGGGAGGTCATGGGGCACAGAGCCCCAAGGCTGCTGTGGGCACCACGGCACAGGGGCCGTTCCCAGCCGCAATGCTCCTGGCCTGGGCTGGGCCTGCACAGGGGCTGGGCCACCATGGCTGGGCCAGCACAGGGCCACAAAGGGGCCACGCAGCCGCTGCCGGGGCTGACAGCAAGGCCAGGCACACACAAGCAATTGCTGAGCATGGCCTGCGCTGGCCAGGCCTGACTGTGCCAAAGGCAGAGCTCAGCTGCCCTTGGGGGCTGCAGCAACACTCCAGAGCCCAAAGAGCCTCCATGGCTGTGCTGGAGACCAAGGCTGCAGGAGGGAAATGCAGGGCTGCTGTGGGATGGGGAGGCCATTGAATTCCAGCACACACCTCAGCTCTCTGATGATCCCAGCACCATGCTGGGCCCTGTTTCAGCCAGGAGCAGAGCAGATGTTGATGGGACAGGAGCCCTGTGGGGCTGTCAGGGCCCTGCAGCTTGCAAGGTGCTCTGCTCTCCCTCAGGTGCTCTTGGAGAGATCCAACCCCAGCTCAGGGCACCTCAGGGCACAAGTGGCACTGCCTCGATGTCTGCTTGGAAAGGGGCACAGGTGTTACTACCTGTTGGTTTCATAATACACAAGCAAATCTTTATTATCTGGGTCATTAGAGTACTTTCAAGTAATGGCAATATTTTTCCACCAGTGTCCTGGTTTGAAAAGGATGCGAGTTTTTTGGGATGCTGTTGTCAAACCAATAGGTGCTCAGATTTGAATATTGGCACCTGGTGTGGCCACTGAGGACATGGATACGCCTCTGAGAACACAGGGGGTTAAAAGCAGGGAACTCCCAGGGGGAGCTCTCTTGGGTTCTGTCTGTGAAAGAGGTCAGAGCTGCCCTGCCCGGCTGCGGGCTGGCAGGGGAGGGGAAGCCATGCGGCCGCGTGAGGTAGGCCGGGCCTTGGACAGAGAGGGGAGGTGAAGGCCCCTGCAGGAT
The DNA here is from genome assembly GCF_051311805.1 of Agelaius phoeniceus. Classification (NCBI taxonomy): domain Eukaryota; kingdom Metazoa; phylum Chordata; class Aves; order Passeriformes; family Icteridae; genus Agelaius; species Agelaius phoeniceus. Next base: position 1,597,465 of record NW_027509876.1, read on the forward strand.
GGAAGGGTGGAGGAACATTGGAGAGTCATCGGGCAGCCAGCCCTCCAGAGAGAAAGAGAGAAAGAGAGAGAGAAAGAGAGTGAGCCTGTGCCTGTGCTTGTGCCAGCTTGAAATTCGGTATCACATGCAGGCAGCATGGCCGGCCATAAAGGAGAAGGGGGGTGCAGCGAGAAGGTGCCTGGCAGGGCAGCCATGGGAGTTCTGGACAGGCAGAGCCTGAGATTTTTAACCCTTTTCTTGGATGATGGAAACCTTACTGATCCTCCTGGAGTTGAATGAGAACAGAGATAGAGATGAGATAAGAGGAAATGGGCCACGAGAGAAGTTGAGAAGAATCTTGGTTGAGAGGAGATGATGGAGTGGCCTTTGGCTGGACTTTTCTTGTATAGCCATGAACAGAACCATTTTTTTCCTGTGACACAGAGACTGCATCTAGGAGGAGGCAATGGCTTGGAGCCAAGAGAGTGCAGTGATGTTATGTGAAGGAGTGCGTAAACAGAGACAACGGGTGAGGAGGGTGGTGGTGCTCTCCATCTTCAGGGAAGAAGAAGAAGATCTCTGTTCTTGAGACCCCTCGGCCCCGGGGGTGAATCTGGGAGGGACAGGTGTCCCAAAAGTGACAGACTGTGCTTTTTTTGGAACTGGGCAAAACATCCTTAAAAGGGGAACCCTAGAAGCAGCTCTGGTCCATGTGCAGTGGTGAGAGCACTGGGCATGAAAGGAAGATGTCACGATGGCAAATGATCTCCAGGCAGTGCCACGTGTGACATGGAAACACAAAAGGTCTCAACTGTGTTTCCAGGGGAAGCCTATGGCACAAGAGGGACTCCTCACTCCTTGATGAACTGAGAACTGATTATCTAAAGGGTGGTGATGGACTGAGAGTTGGTGATCTGAGGGGTGGTAACTGAATTGAGAATCCAAGGTTTTGTCGTACTGTGATGTATTGGGAATTTGGTGGGGGGAGGAGGAATGTTTGGAAGATTTTCATCCTGAGTTCTGTGTGTGTTTCTTTTATATATTGTAAGTTAATAAAGTTTTTTTTTTTCCCCTTTTATTCCTCAACTGGAGCCAGCTTTGCCCTATTCCTGGTCACATCTCACAGCAGACACCAGGGAGAATGTATTTTCATGGGGGCACTGGCATTGCGCCAGCGTCAAACCGTGACACCTTTGTAGCAGATGATTGGCCCGTCTATAACTCAGAGCTCCTCTGCACCACAGGTAAGAGACCCAACCTGGCAGATACTTGGGACAGGTGGACAAAAATGCTGCCCAATGCTGGAGAGGAACCCCAAGAATTGGACCTGTTGGGGTCCTCCAAGGCCACATACTGTGCCAAATTTTACTTTAGATGCCTGAAAAACAATTGGCCAGAAATTGACCGGACCAAAAACACATACCAAAAAGACAAATCAGCAATTAACAAAGCCTGTAACTATCCCTATGGATAACTATCAACTCTATTGAAAAGCGGTAAATGCAACGCCTTATTGCCTATCAAATTTTAACATGGTCTGATTTCTTTAACAAGAATGCTAACAAATGTGCCATATAAAATGATGCCAGATACAGTCACAAAAAGCTGTTGGGTTGTTCAGCAATATGCTAAATTGCACGTTCTTATATTTATTTTCCAGTAACCCGGCACTTCAAAAAGTCTTACTGAATTTCTGTTTCCATGGAATTTGCAGTTACCGTGGGTTTTTCTCATAACTGATTTACTCATAATTCTAACATGCTTGTTACAAGTGCACCATCATGCTGTTATTTCACTTATGGCTTATTCACCTTTAAGTAGTTTTTTTGTGTTAATAACCTTGGACAAAATTACATCATGCCATTATCTGTAACTTTTAAGGATGTTCATTTTAATTCTGTTAAATTAAAGCCCAATATTGTAATGCTCAGTTACATTCTGTTAAATTAAATAAGGCAAAGGTTTTTTTTGTTAAATTTTGTAGATTTAATTTCTGTTAGGTTTCAGTATTACTAAATTTGAACAATGTTCTATTCCAGTTTTTATGGGTCCAGTTATGTTTGGTATTAAAAGTAATTAACTTTGAGTTCTCTCGAGTGCGCTTTTTGTTCTACTAAGGTGATAATGAATTTAATTTGAAATCCTTTTAGGGCTGAGTTTAAGTTCCTCTTGCTAAGCTCTAGCGCTGTCCAAATAAATTTCTATCAGGTTTGAGTGTTATTTAATCTGAGGTATCATAAATTTTACTAGTGAGCTGTTCAGTGTTTTCCTTTGATGCATTTATTCTGTCATAAATACATCAATCTTTGTATTACTGTTTTTATAGCCAGCTTTTCATATGCTTTACCATCTTTTGGTGTAATTATCTACAAGACACGTGTCATTTCAGGATCCTCCTTTTGTTCTCTAGCTGCTTATGTATCTCCCAGACCAGACTACCCCTCTGGCTGGGCTCCGCACTCTGGCTCTATGGTTTGACCCAGTGCTGCCTCATCATTTTTAAGTATTTTTCAGAGTTCCAAGAAATGATATCTCAGCTTTGTGGGAAGCCTCCTCTAAACTGATGGCATTGTGACATCTACTCTAATCAGATGCAGCCCCAATTATTATTACAGAACCACTCCAACATTCTGCTGGGTTTAAAGCATCTCTGTGATGAGGGAATGTTGGAGGAGACAGCTCTTGCATGGTTCATTAGTCTGTCACCCCTAGACCTTTACTCCTAAGTGCTATTCTCAAGAGCCTTGTTTTAAATGACGTTCAGGGAATTCTCTCCCACTTAGAGCTTGGGTGGTGGCCAGGCCTTTGCTCTTCCTGGATGGGAATTGCCAACAGACCCAGATGTTTTCTGCATCAAAACTAGATTTGAGTTGTTTTGACTTGGCAATTTGACTCTCTAGATATGACAGTTGAACTCTTTTTAAAGGCAGCTTGGGAATTATTATCTGGAAATAATTCTCCAAGTCCCCCCTGAATCGAGGTTTGTCAGCTGTTTGCAGACTCTGGGATGATGGTACATTATTGCGCAGATTGCTATTTACCTAATTCCACCTATGCTGTTAGCTTTGTCTGCTATTTGAAATATTCCTGATTGTTGTATTCATATTATTCCTAATTGCTCTAAATTTCTTGTCCACTGCATGTATTATTTTGCTATGATGTTTCTTCATACTCATAACAAAAGACATGCATCTCATTATTAAAAAACAATAAAGAAAAGGAATGAATGCCGTAAGAACGTTCAAACAATGCAATATGTACATGAGAAATTTGGACGACTAATCATCTTGAATAATGCAATATTTACATGAGAAATTTGGAAAAAAGATCATCACATCTAAATCCCAATTGAGTGTTTCACCACAGTGAAGCCTGATTGATTCATAACTTCAGGAGAAGATGTGCCTGTGTTTCATCAGCAGCAGCTCAAAGCAGTCACCTGTTCATTCCATCAGATACTGATCAGCTCTGAAAAAATGAGGCCCAGTGCAAAGAGAAATAACCTCATCACCTTGCAGCCTTTGCTTAAAAGGTTTCCTTGCAGCCTTTGTGGCCAGGGCAGGAACAGGAGGAGGACTGCCCAGACATGGCTGTGTCTGGACACTGACAGAGGCAATTTGCCAACAAAAGCCTCCTGGCATCCTCACGGTACAGAGCTCCTACGAACCTTCTCCAGTTATTCCCTGTTCCAGCACCCAGGAGGACATTCAGTGATGTCAAAGATCAACATTTCCAGCTCACAGACTTTCTCATACTTCTCAACTCATTGGAAACAATGGTCATTTCTTTCCATTTCCCTAAGAGACATTGGACATTATTCTTTTGTTTTCTCATGCTGCAAAACCCTGTGTCAATGACTTGATAGAATTTGGTAAGTTTTGTTGATTGTAATTGGTCTTTTATCTATCTTATCCCATATCTAACAGATAACCAGTGATAACCTTGATGAGATAATACCCTCACAAGAGTGAGCTGTTTCAACATCAGAACATAGGAGCCTTTTTTAAATGAACGAAAAGGGGGAGATGTCATAGACAGGTAGAATAATGATAAAAGAAAGGCCCTATGAAATCAGGCCTTGTTCTGCCATGTTAATAGCTGGCCTGTCATCACTTCTGAGTGCAGCTAAGCAGTTACAAGTTCCCATGCGAAGCCATTGTGAGAATGAGACTTTGTGAGCAATCTGTTCTGAGGGTGAAAAACAAATGCACCTGCAACAACAAGGGATTTGTCCCATGAGAATCAGTGAAGAGAACAGGTAAACAATACAATAGAGAGATTTGATGCACAAGTAAAATCTATTTTATTAACCAATAATAGAATAACTGATAAGAAATCTCTGAACTAACTAAAGTTGCACACAAGGTTTTTCAAACTGTGTAAAATGAGTTGCATGAATAAAGAAGAAAGAGTTCTCCAGCTCAGCTGGGTCCTCTGGGATTTCAGTTCCCCCCTTCTTTGAGGCTTTGGGTTCCTCCTTCTTTGGGGCTTTGGGTTCCTTCTTCTCTGAGGTTTTGGCTGCCTTCTTCTGTGGGATTTTGCTTTCCTTCCTCTCTGGGGCTTTGGTGTCCTTCTTCTCTGATGCTTTGGTTTCCTTCCTCTCTGATGCTTTGCCTTTCTTCCTTTCTGATGCTTTGCTTTCCTTCTTCTCTGAGATTTTGGTTTCCTTCTCTGAGATTTTGGTTTCCTTCTTCTCTGATGCTTTGGTTTCCTTCTTCTCTGGGGCCTTGGTTTCTTTCTTCTCTGGGATTTTGGTTTCTTTCTTCTCTGAGATTTTGGTTTCCTTCCTCTCTGATGCTTTGGTTTCCTTCCTCTCTGATGCTTTGCCTTTCTTCCTTTCTGATGCTTTGCTTTCCTTCTTCTCTGAGATTTTGGTTTCCTTCTCTGAGATTTTGGTTTCTTTCTTCTCTGGGATTTTGGTTTCCTTCTTCTCTGGGGCCTTGGTTTCTTTCTTCTCTGGGATTTTGGTTTCCTTCTTCTCTGGGATTTTGGTTTTCTTCCTCTCTGTGGATTTGGTTTCCTTTTTTGGGATTTTGGTTTCCTTCTTCTCTGGGGTCTTGGCTTTCCCCTTCTCTGGTTTTGGAGGTTGCTTTCCCACAGAGACACCCTTCTTTTCCTTCTTCTGCCTCTCTTCATCCTTCTGCCTCTCTTCCTCCTCTAAGGCTTTTGCCTCCTCCTCAAGCTTTTTAGCTGACTGCTTCAGCTCCCTTCTGCAGGCAAAATAGAAAACATGGCTGAGAGTCCCTACCAGAAACTTGGGCTCCCTAGTCCTGGCTGGCCCTGCACTTCATTCCTTGGCCCTGAGGCCATTTCTGTGAATTCTCCTCAACCCACAGAGGCTGGGAACATCCCAAGTGAGGCCATTGGTGGAAGGGGACCTCCAGGCCCAGCCAAACCTCAGCTTTGCCATCATAAGCTCTTGACTGTGCAAGCTCCCTCTGAAGGCACAGCCAGACCCCTCCAGCCCCTGCCCAAGGCTGATCCAGCAGCTCTCTGTGCTGCTGCCTGAAAACGCCCTTTGTCTCTTGGCTTCCCAGTTTAGAGCAGAGCACAGATTGCTGACATCTGCTTATCTCTCCTACAATTCTTACTCAGCTCATTCAGCACCCTTCCTCCTGGGCATAGCTGAAGCATGATTTTAAAGAGTTCAGATTTCAGCTGAGGCTTAGAAGCAATTCCCATTGATCAGGATGTAAGTTAGACAGGCAGACCATAGGTTAATGATTATGAGATGCTTAAGCCAGAGCTGAATGTTCTATTGTTTACCATGAGGAGCTTCTTTCTAGAAGGAAGTGGAGGAAGTGAACTGTTATAAGAACATCTTGAAACCAGGAGAACAATGCTTAGGACCTGGGCTTGATGTCAATCAGTCACTAAGCAGGGGACCTTGGATCGTGCCAGAGGGTCACAGAGACCTGATGAAGACATTCCTGACTTCATCCCTTAAGACCACAGACCCAATTGGAGACCCAATTCAAGGGAGGAATTGCACAGGTGTGAAGGACCAATGAGCTCATTTGAATACAGAGCGGGGATGGGAGGTGCTGGGGTTGTGCAGATGTATTGTATGTAAGATCTTGGGCAATAAAGAGAGGGCAAAGAACCTTGGGCAGCGCGGTCGCGCCTTTTAGGGACGGCTCTGGTGCCTCCCGCCGGTGTTAATAAACACACCACTGTCTAACTTTAATTAGTTAGAGAGTCTGTGTCCGTGACCTTCGGTTTTAATGACTCCTAGCCTGCTCCTTCATGAGAACAATGCTATCAGTCAGAAAGCAAAGGCTGCAGGAACTCCTCTCCTGCAAGGCAGGCTCTTGTCAGCCAGATTTCCTGCTGGAACCCAGCTGTGACCAAGCAAACCAGTGCTGGCTGCCATGGAAACCATTGGAAGCAGCCTCGTCCCTCTCCTCCCCATGAAACCAACTTCAGCCTGGCCTGAAGAACTCCTGATGCACAGGCTGGCTTGAAGCAGCCTCCACTCTCAGCTCCACCCTGGGCCTGTGTGTCCTGAGCTGGGCTGCCTTGCTGGAGCTGAGCTTCTCCTGTGCTTGCCCACGGCTGCAGATGCAGGGGAGCCTAAAGGACAGGAGCTTTTCTGGCTGCTGTCCCACCATAAGGAGAACCCTGGCAGATCAGCATTGCAAGGGCTTCATCTGGGGCAGCAGCAGGACCCAAAGCAAGGTTTGCTCTGTGCCCCACGCCTGCCCATACCACAATGCCACTGTTTTGGTGAAGAAGGGAGATGATGAAGAAGATGCCACTCAACACCATGGACTTCAAGCCACCTCTAGAGGCAGTGCCAAGGCAAGCCCAGAGCCCAGCTCCCTGCAGGCAGCAGCTAAGCCAGGAGGGCTCAGCACTCCAATGGAGAAGAAGATGTTGTGTCTCAACAGGAGAAGGTCCTTCCTCTCTTGGCAGCCAGGGAGCTCAGAGTGGCCCTCCCTGTGTTGCTGCTGGCCCTTGCTGTGCAGCACCTCTGAGCTCAGAGTCCTTGGAGCAGGGAAGCCCTGCAGGGACAATAACCCATGGCAGAGCAGGAGCCCATGGAAGGCTGACTCACCTCTCCCTCAGAGGGGCCTGAGAGCCACAGTTGATCTCCCGGGGGCTCAGGGAGGAGCTGACACGTGAGGCCTCCCCGGGCACCAGCCCCTCGTAGCTGGGGCCTCCCTCCACGTGGCACAGCTCCGGGACACTGCAGGTGCTGCTGAGGTGGCCAGAGAAGGTGGAGGAGACCTGCTGGCTCTGTCCTGGCTGCAGCACACCTGGCACTGGCAGGATACTGAAAGCCTGGGTGGAAGACAGGAGAGATTGAGGTGCTGAGCATGGAAATGGATGCAGAAGAGCATCTTGGAGCAAAGTGCAGCTGTAGCCAGAGGGGCCTATTCCCCAAACACTGCCAGAATCACCCTCACCTCATCCTGCATCCATGCCACTGACCAGTGCAGGGACCATGGGGAAAATCTTCTCCCATCCTCACGGGTCAATGCATTAATTAGTACATGACATGAAAGTGACCTGGGATGTCTCCTGGCAGTAGAAATTCTCTCTGATGCACAACTTGCCTTTAAAAAGTTTCAAAACTTCCTGCTTTTAGAAAAGGAGGAGACTCAGAGTGAGAGCTCTTGGAGCTGAGGGAAGGAGCTCAGCCCAGCTCATCTGACTCCTGAGGCTCTTCCCCTCTCTCTCTGATTTAAATGCTGCTTTCTCAAGGTGCTACAGCAAAAGCGCCTGCAAAAACTTCCTGTGCAGCACCTGAGGAGTTCCAGGGGGAGCAGTGCCCTCCACAGGTGCTGCACAGCGTCCTTGGGCAGCCCTACAACGTGTCCTGCACGGCCTCTCCAACAAGCAGCTGCTCCAGCAGCCCTTTGTGATGGGCCTGCAGGGATGGGAGGCCCCTCTGTGGCCAATGCTGAGGGCCCCCAGCGGCACTGGCAGCTCCAGCCCTGCTGGCCACACTGACAATGGGCAGTGAGACAGATTCCCTCCTGCCTTCTCCGCTCCCAGGGGAGCGTGCGCCACGTCCAGGGAGCACCTGAATCCCTCCAAGCCTCGTGGCAGGTGAGGGTTTGCAGGAGTTGGTGCTGGCACCTGGAAAACATGCCATTTTCTGTGCTGGGAGGAAGAGACAGCCACTTTGCAAAGTCTCCCTTTGTGAGACAGCTTCAGGGCCAGCAGTGCAGCAGCAGCTCTGGGTGAAAGCAGAGCCCTGCAAACAGGGAGTCTGGCTGCCTTGGGAAGAGGCTCCATGGAGATCAGGATCATCCCAGCTGGCTCTGGGAAGGAAGCTGGAGGTGTTACCATGATGATGCAGAGAAAAGCCTCATCTTACTTTGGGAAGGAAACAAGGCAAAAAAAAAATCCCACACTCAGCACAGGTCTGTAGGATCTGAGTCAGCTTCTCCAAGGAAAACTCTCCTATTTCTCCCTCCCACTCAGCCCATACCCAGCCACTGGCCCTGCTGCCCAGCCCACTGTCAGCACAGCACGGCAGGGCAGCAAAAAGGGAGCTCAGCATGAGCAGGACTTGGTGCTGGCAGGCTGTGGAGGCAGCACAAGCAGTAGCGGTACAAGAAAATCTACCTCTGCTCCTGGAGATTGGGCAAAACCCCACGATTCTTTCAGGGCTGTGGCTGCCTCCTCCACATTTCTAATCCTGAAGTGTCTCCTTAGAGATGCCGAGGATACCAAACTGGGTCTCTTCCCCTTTGGTGGTTGGGGTTGGAATTTAGATGGGTAAGGCTCACATCTGGAAAAGAACACAACTATGAACAGGGACCTGCAGTGGGAGGGAGGGACACCTGCACGAGCAGCTCCTGGCCAGGATGCAGCCCCTGGGTGGGTGCTGGCACGTTGAGCTGAGAAATGGTTTGATCCAGCCCTTCCCAATCCAGGCTGGAGCAGGTCTGTTCTAAAGGCAGCCCAGGGATGACACTGAGCTGCTGCAGCAGCTGCAACTGCTTGCATTGAGCAACTGCAGAGGACAGGCATGAACACCTGGTGGGGATGCAGAAAGCACAGTGGGAGAGGGAAAGACAGAGAAGGCAGCAAAAAGGTGAGATCTGAGGCACCAAGGGGCAGACCCAGCCAGTGCCCAGCCAGCAGAGCCCCCCCAGTGCCCAAGGCCAGAAACTCTGCAGCTCCACCAGGGATTTATCAGGAATGTTCCCCTGACACTGCTGGGGGCTTGGTTGACATTTCCCAACACCCCCAGGCGACTCAGGTCGCATTCCCCATCCATCCATCCATCCATCCATACATACACAGGCTGTGGTGCTGGGATCCTGCCAAGCTCTGCCAGCCTTGGGCTTGGGGAGATTTCTGCCAGCTGTCCTGAGCTCCGTAGTTGTGCTCTCTGTTCCAGGAAGCAAGAAAGATTTAAAAAAAAAAAAAAACCACAAAACAAACCACAACAGGGAAACCTAAAAAACCTTCAACAGCTCAACCTTGCTCAAGTTATTTCTTTAGGGACAGCTACCACTCTCCAGCTGAAATGCTGGGCTTTTGGGGAAAAAGAAAATTACATGTTCACCTCCAAATCAAAAAGGATTAAGGTAAGAGAACCTTTCCAACTAAAAATTATTGGCCCAAAGCTTTTACCTTTTCAAGAAATCTCTAGTTAAGACCAGGCTGACAGTTAAACAACTGGTCCTTCTGGTGGGGAGAAACTCTCCTCTTTGAGGGAAGCAGCCTGATAGTTGAAAGCAACTGTTTGGTCAAACTTCAGGCTCCCTGGCACAGCCTGCATTGCCTGTTCTTCCTGTTCACTGATTTACAGGCAGTGCCACAATGGCCCAGGTTCCGATGTCTGGTGCCATCCAGGGAATTTGGCATTGCCATTTCCATATGTTTTAATAGAAGTTTCAGTCCTTGCAACCACCCTTCAAATGCCAGCTTTCCTTTCTTTTACAGAAAGCTCAAGGTTCCCAGAAGTCTTCTGACGTCCTCTTTTGTGCTCAGAGGGATGACATTTTCAAACAGATGTTTCCAAAGTTAACAGCATTTGAAAGAAGAATGAACTCAAATGCCCCTGGATTCCAGCTCAGCCGAGCTCCATTCTGTGTCAGACCCTGAGATTGCCACCTCTAAGGCAGGAGCTGTTTGTGCCCCCCATCCCTCCTGTCCTTCTCCCCAGCAGCCTGGGCCTGTTTTCCCCGGCAGAATCCCTGTCCCTGTGCACCCTGCCAGGAGCAGCTGCACACAGGCTCACATCTCCCCTTGCCCTCACCAGTGGGTTTCTCTCATCCCCGAACACGCCGATGGCAACGTTGGTGCGATGAGTGCCCAGGGCCTGCACTTCCACCACAACTGGGATCTCTGCTGTGCTCTGGGGCTGCACAATCCCACAGGGCTTGGGGCTGGAGTAGAGCACAGCAGAGTCCTCCTTGCGTTTCTGGAAGGGACAGAATGAAATGCAACTTCAGAGGCACCTCTGGAGAAACTTTAGACTCCTTAACATCCACCGCAACAGCAACTTAAACACACGTTTCAAACTCCCCAGCACCAAGGTAAAGGCACAAACAAGCTGCAAGAATTGTAGGCTTAGCACTCCCAGGGGAACCTGCAAGGAGGCTGCCAGCACAGGCATTGGTGTCTGTGGATGCAGCAGCTTTTCACAACCCTCTCAGATCTCCCACATGAAAACACCCTGAAGACCAGAACATCAACTGTTTCCTCAGGAGCTTCAACTGCCTCCTAAAGTTTACAGTCGGGTAGGATCCTGCTCTCAGCAGATCTATAAGACTGAAGAGAAACCAGCAAGGTCTTATCCAAACCCTTTTTTCCCCTAATAATCTCCTCAGTAATATTTGACAGAAGGAGGTGGATGTGATGCCAAACCTGGGGAATGAGCCCGTAGCAGCCAGGAAGGTGGCTGGGATTCCTAATGAGGATCTTCCTCTCATACGGCACCTTCAGGTGGCACTCATCGTACAGCACGACTGGGGAGGACACTTGGAGCTCAGGAACGAGACATCTGGGCAGAGAGATGACCCCAGGGCAATCAGAGATACTGAGAGAATGGAGAATGTTTCCCCCCAAAGATTGTGCAATGGAGCAGAACACATTGGTCACTGTTAAATGCACATTGAACAGCCCTACAGGGATAAATTGCCTTCTACCTCTGCCCACTCCAACATGGCTTGTCAAGGAGGGGCAAACCCTGAGAGGCAGCACCCAGAGGCTGCCAAGTGCCCCAGGCAGAGCACTTTGAGCCACAGCTGCCTCAGCCCCTCCTTTACCCAAGAAGGCTTGACAGGACTCCTGGAACAGTCCCAGTGACCCACGAGCTCTGGGGGAGCCATCCCAACAAGGATCAGGGCTCACTAAGGCTCAAGGAACACACAACTCCAGTGTCTCAGTAAAAATGACTCCCTTCTCTCCCATGGTGCTGTTGCCCTGCCTGAGAACTCAGCTCTTTGCCCCAGCCCTGGAGGGCACGAGACAGCAGCTGCCCCACAGAGGGGCTGATCAGCCCCTGCCAGGCCCTGCAGCTCCCTGGCTCCTTCACTGCACAGCTCCAGGCCCTGCCTGGCCCCAGCTCCACCTGCTTTACAGAATGGCAACCCAGGCACTGCCTGGATGGCTCTGCCTGGGAGAGGGAACAGCACCAGGGAGCTGCATCCCTCTGGCATCACACTGACACCCACAGCAGCACAGCAGCATGGAATTCTGCTGCAGCAACAATGACTTTTGGTCTCAACTCTGACAACATTAAAGCTCAAAATGGGAAGCAGAGGGAAGGAGAATAACTGGAGCTGACCTGCCACATCAAGGCTGCTTTCCCCTCATAAGACCTTGCCCTCCCCACTCTTGCTGGGAGCCACTTTCCCCTGTCATGTGCCCTCATGAACAGAACCAGACCCTGACTCTCAGCAGGCTGCCTGGTGTGTCCCAAACCAATGCAGGGTGGTAACAACCAGCACAACTCCACCTCTTGCAGAAGAAGGAGAGGAGGCCCTCGGGAAATTTGTTCCACCTCAAGCACCAAAACCCAGGCCAATCAATGATACCATTCCTGGTCCCTTTAGAAAAGGGCCAGGACTGTGCTGGGCTGTGAGCAGGGGTGCTTTTCACCACAGGCTGCTGTCCAAGCACTGCTGTTCTCATGTCCAGCTGGCACAACATGAGGCCATTCAGCAGCTCTTCTCCTTGGCAGCTGCAGCCAGCAAAGCCTGTGCAAGGCGGTGCCTGGGGGAGGCCAGGAAGGGCTGGTACCTGGCTGTGATGACCACTGATGCCACTCCCTGACCAAAACCCTCCAGGTCCACCAGCAATCTCCTGTAGAATTCCATCACGGTGTTGGAACACAGGGTCACCTGGTAGAAAAAAGAACAGTAAATTCTTCCTTACAAAAGCTCATTACCCACATGTGACATCCTCCAGTTCTTGAGGAAGGATTTGGCTTTAATTCTTCTGCTGGTCCATGTGTAGAGCACAGTCTCAGAGTAACAAAAGCCTTCTGGCAATAGCAGATTTGTTAAACACACCTTGCTATCACAGCATCGGTCAGCTTCATTAAAACATTAGACTAAAGCTCTACACACCACTGTATTCAAATTAAGGGGCCAATTTCTCATCTGACTACAATGACATAAATGCAGAGGAAATCTGACTTGAACACAATGAGTTCAGCTTTACAGCAGAAGGCTGAGGGCAAAGTGTGGCCCAGCAGGTGCTGGGCAGTTCATGGCTGCCATGGTACCCAGAGCCCGGGCTGGCTCTTAGAACTCCGGCACCACGCCAGGAGTGGGGAACTGCCCCAGGGTGGGCATTTACCAGAGGCAGAGCCCTCAGAGCCACTTGCTGTACAGCGCAAGAGACAAGCCACCACAGGGACCAGGCAGAGGAGAAAGGAGGAGGCTCTCTGTCTTGAAGTTCCACAAGGAAGGGTTTATTCCAAATAAAGGAATCAGAGGCACAAGAGCCCTGGACACTCCTGTGCAAGGGCTTTTGTAAAAATACAAATCAGGGGGTGGATACAAACAGCAAATCAATAGGGAATCCTCAGGGGAGGAGTGAGGGGATTACATCAAGTGTCTGGGACCACTGGGGGTAGGAGGGTAAAGAGGATGGGTCACATGGCCAATGGGGTCTCCAAGAATAGGGGCATTCCAAAGGGGTATTGCAATCAGGGATTGGCCCGAGGTTAAAGTGGCAAAGAAGGTTTGGGAACAAAAGGGGCTGGGTTGCCTAGACAGGCAGGGAAAAGAGCTGGAACAAGGGGCAGGGAACGGCATGAGGGACAGCATTGAGGGAGGGTAAAACACAGGCGTGAGCCAACTCAGGGAGAACATGGGTGTACAACAGAACAAGGAATCGATAAAATCAATTTGAACCGCAACACATGGCTGCAGAGGTTTTTGTCTCCACTGGAGATCCCTGCAGTGAACACAAATTTTTCTGCTCCTCAGGAGAGGGAAAATGAGACCAAGAAGAAAAGCTAACTGCTTTATACAATGACATCTCTCTGACAGCCACCTTCTGCCTTCATCCTTGCTCTGCCCACTTGCAATCAAAGAAATCGCTCTCAAAAGCAAAAGAATGGCTTCAGCACTTGACCATATGGTATTGATCTCAGTGTAGGATTTTGGAAACAAACCAGTGCTCCTTGAGGAACATCCCGGGTAAGCCAGCTAGCAGAGGCCTCCCAGAAGTGCAGATCTCTCACTCCCACGATGCTCAAAGCTGGCACCAGAGCTAAAGCCCTCCCACACTCCAGTGAAGCTTCAGCCCTGGTGCTGAAGCATCTACGGCTGGATTCTTCCCATACCTCAATGTCCTGGTGTCCCTGGGGGAGGATGGTTCCTTGGCTGGGATTCATTGTGAACTCCCTTGGCTCCACATAGAAATGAATTCCCTTCCTCCAGGATGGGTCACCTTCTTTGCGGATTTGATCAAGGCTGTCAACAGCCGGCTGCGTGCCATCGTCCGACATGCGGAGCTTGAATGTCACGGGCACCATGGAGCAGTTGGTGAGGCGACATCTCTGGGTATAGGGAAAGCCTAGGAAAGGACACAAATATCCATTCAGGCACCCACTAGGGCATGATCCTGGTGGGAATATCCTGCCAGGATAAAAGTGAGATTGGAGTTGAGCTCTTTATTTTCTGAACTACAGCTCACCGAGAAGCTGCATGAGGAATTAATCATCACTGAGTTCCCTTTGACACTGATTCCAGACTGCAGCCTTGAAAATGCCCACTCCTAGCCCTGCTGAACACTGCAAGCTTCTCTCTTTGGGAGGGGAAGGAGCTCCCTCCCCTGCCCCAAACCAGCACCAGTTATCTCTCAGTGATGAGTGTGCACCCAGACCCAGCATTTACTCTGAGAATTCAAGCTGTAAAATTCCCTGGTAAGTCTGCCAACATTCCCACTGTTTTCACGATACATAAACAGTGAGTTGTCATTGAGAAGAAGCTACAGCAAAAGAAAATGAGGATGGAATCAGGAACTAGAATGTGATGCACCTTAATGCAGTTTCTCTCTGCAGGACCCTTAAAGCATCTCTTGCTTTGGGCCAAACAGACTGAGCACATGACAGCTCAGAGTCCACTCAACTGGGAGCAAACCCCAGCCTTGGTTTGAGATTAGCAATTAGGAACCATGTCCCACCTCACCCAACAAACAGGGACATCACAGCCATGCTGCTCACTGTGATTGTGCCTGCAAGGGGATCCCCACTTTGGCTCTGAGATTTGCTTTCCATCCTGCAAAGCCAGAGATACCGCCACACATGGTGGGGATCTGTCTTTTAAAGCAGGACAGAGACACTAGAAAATACTGCCTTTCTATTCCTTGGTTCTATTGGATCTCACAATGGCAAAATGCCCCCTGAGGCAGCAGCAGTTGACAGCCTGAAGAGGCTGCTGGGGCAGACCAGGAGTGAGGGATGCTTTTCTGTTGGAAGGCACAGATCCCTGACACTGTGTCCCAGCCCAGGCAACACTCACCAAAGGAGATGTCCCCGAAGTCGAGCTCAGGGAGGTCGAAGTGTAAATTCGGTCCAGTGACGCTGCCCCTGGAGGCCGAGGACAGAGCAGGAAAGGGCTCGGTTAAAGGCATTGCAAAGGTCCGGCTGTCGTGGCTCGGGGCACAAAACCTGGGCTCAGGGCACCCTGGGTTTCCAACCAACACAGCACCGTGTGCTCAGCACAGGGCCCTGTGCACAGGGGGCAGCTCAAGCCAAGGGGCAGCAGCCAACAGCCACTGATGGGCAGGCAGGAGAAGCCCCTGGCTTGCTGGGAGTCCCATGAAGGACCCTGAACACACACCCAGACATGGCTCCGTGCCTCAGTTTCCCCAGCTGCAATGGGATGGACATCAAGGTGTGCCCACAAACTTCTGTAAGCAGCCCTGCCAGCCACAGGTTCCCTGCTTTGCTCCTTCTTAGCTGCAACTGCTGTTCCCATGGAGGAGCTTTCCCAGGAGAGTTTGACCCACCCAATCATTACAGACACAGTTCTGAGACACAAATCCAGGGCATTCCCAAACATCCTCTGGAAAGAGCAGCAACAGTTCTACCCAGGGGACAGATGAATCCTAGAGGAAAGGACCAGCTTGTCAGCAGTGCCCCAGCTGGCACAGCCAAGAGCAAGAGCTTCAACAAGCAAACAAGGCTGTCCTGAATCTAGCACAGCACCTCACCTGGCCTTGAACTCAGCAGACACACTCCAAAAGCCACCAACATCCCCTGAAATCAGCACCTGAAGCTGCACAACACTCACCAGTTGATTTCATGGTTGATGCCAATCAGTGCCCACTCTGCCTTTTGGTTCCAAATCAAGGAGCAGTGGCCTGGGCCTTGTGTTGTATTCACAGGACTGGCCCTGGCTCTGCTCTGCACATCTCAGCAAGAGACACCTGCCCTTGCTCCAGGAGAAAGCTGCTTATGCACAAACACCCCATGACCACTTTGGGGGAGGGACAGAGGAGAATCAATTCTTTGATGGTGAAAGGTTCCCTCTTGATTTCCAAAAGAAAAAAGCAGCACTTTTCCTCCAAAAACAAAGCCAGCATAATTGTTTCTCCACTATGGGCACACCTACTCACCACTTTTCTCTTGCTAAGGAATAACTTCCTTGTTCTTCTTTATCCATCTCCCTTATCTTATTGCTATCATCCAGTGCAGATTGCTTTCATTTCTTGACTGCCTTGAGCCAGTGCCTGCCAAGAGCAGCAGCCCAGCTCCAAAGCTGCAGAGCAGCCAGCATCAGCTCTCCTGCTCACACTGCATTATCCTCCCAGCACATGGCTCAGGCTGGCAGGGACAAGGCCTCACGCTGCTGTGGTGCTGAGGACTGAGCTCTGCCTCCCCTATGACCACCCCTTCTCCCTTTGGCTGGGCCAGGATTGTCTCTTGCCATGTGTTCCAGATTGCAATGCAAGATCTTTTCCATTACCATCTGTATGGCAGACTACCTTTGTCAAGTGGGCAGTTTGCTTTATCTCTCTCTTTGAGTGACCACAATCACTCCTTCCTGGGGAGGGGACATCTGCTGATAACAGCTATTGAATGTCACTGCACGACTGATAAGAACTATAACATCCCATTGGGAGATGCTCCGCCCAGGGGGAGGAGCCAAGCATTGCTACCCAGATAGAATCCAGAGGTTTTTGAGACACCAGCATGGCTTTCTCCACTGGATTCCCCAGAGAAACAGCAGCTGCCTCTTCTTCCTCCACTGGATCTTCAGAGGAAGAATACATCCTTCTCTACAGGCCCCCCTTGCTCCAACAGAACCACCCCTGACACTGCAGGAGGGCTGAAGCCACATTTCCAATTGGACTGCCACCAACACCCCACAGGCTGTCACGTTGGGTTCTGACTCTGTCAGTGTTGTTCTAGTGTACTGCACTGTTGATTTTATCCTTTTTTTTCTTTTCCCTATTAAGGGACTGCTATTTCCTGCTCCCGTATTTTTGCCTGAGAGCCCCCTTAATTTAAAATTTATAGCAATTCGGAGGGGTGGGGAGGGTTTACATTCTCCATTTCAGGAGAGGCTCCTGCCTTCCTTAGCAGACTCCTGTCTTTCCAAACCAAGATATGCACAAGGACAGATCCTCAGCTCTGGGTGCTCAGCTGGTACCGAGCTGCCTGGTTACCAACATTGCGCACCAGCGGAGTCTCCTGGGTTCTGTACCTGACCGGACACTTGGAGAAGTCCAGCTGGGCAGGGAAGTCCAGGGTAGCTCGGGCACCAATGGCCCGAATTGGCACAACTATCCTTTCATTGTCAGTGACACAGACCAGCTCGTGGGAATAATCCTGCAGGAAAAGAAACTGGCTCAGCACAGGGCATTTAGTGCCATCCCCATGGCAGAAGAAAAACCATTTCCTAGAACCCTTCAAGGGCATCAATTTACCTTTTCCACCCTAAAATGAACACTAAGTTCTACTAATGTGTCACATTTTAAAGGCACCAGTGCACTTTGCAAAACCTATCTCAGTGGCATTAAGCCCTTTTGTCACTTGGCTCATCCAGAGAAATGCCCTAGGCCTCCACAATTTTTACTCTAAATTTCAATGATGTTAAATAATTCCTAAGTCCCTTCTAAGGAACATGGAGCTGTCACAGACATCTTTTATGAAAATCCTTTCCTTGGGATTTTTCCTCCTGAGAAGCTGAGAGACCTCAGGAACTAAATGTAAACACTGATTATCTGCTGCCGTGGAATGCAACAGGTGGATCTGTGATTGGTCTCATGTGGTTGTTTCTAATTAATGGCCAATCACAGTCACCTGCCTCAGACTCTCTGTCCAAGCCACAAGCCTTTGTTATTCATTCTTTCTTTTTCTATTCTTAGCTAGCCTTCTGATGAGATCCCTTCTTCTATTCTTTTAGTATAGTTTTAATATAATATATATGATAAAATAATAAATCAAGCCTTCTGAAACATGGAGTCAGACCCTTGTCTCTTCCCTCATCCTAAGACCCCTGGGAACACAGTCACATGGAGCTGGGGAACACAGGACATTCCTCTTTAGGTTTCTATATTCCCACTGTCTGAGAATAGGACAAAGTGTTCAACTGACTCTAAGCAGCAAGAGGAAGATGAGAAAACAGCTGCACCCAAAGAGATCCTGCACCTCTGGCCTGGTGCAGAAACATCAGTTGGCTCAGAACTCCCCTCTAACTTTGCCTCTCCAACCAAGTCAGGAGAAGAACAGTGCTAAGAGGTTGCAGGATGCTGTTGGAAAGGGCCTCTCTTTGTTTGCCTGCAAGGCTTCCTCCCTTCCATGCCATGTCCTAAACCCTTCTGTATGAACAAGTCTCCAGATGCCAGCTGTGAGATCAGACTTGCCAGGGCCTCAGCACTGCCGTTCAAACCTCCATGCAGAAGCACCTTTGGCACGGAATGGGTGCCAGCTGACAGAGCAAGCACAGTGACAGGCATGAAGACAGAGCCCCAGCAGTGCCACTGCCACAGGCTCTGGGCCCACAGCTCTGCCTGCAGCTTGTACCTGCCCTACACGAGCTCCTTCAGGCAGGTGTCCAAGTCCCCTGCAGCTCAGCAACCTCCTGCTGACCAAGGGCACCCAGAGCCCAGTGTGCCTGTGCCAGGCTGGGCTCACGGGCACAGCACATCCTCTGCCCTGCCCCTGCAGCTGTGCCCTGGTCACCTGTGCTCTGCGACAGCACAGCTGCAAGGCTGCAGAACAGAGGGGGTGAAAAAGCACCGTCTTTGCTCCAGCCCAGGGGCAGGCAGGGAAGCTGTTGGCAGTCAGCAAGGAGGAAAGCTCCCTGACCTCTTTGTCCCTCGAGTGTTTTCCATAATAATGAAACCCCTTCCACTGGACCTAGAGATGGCTGAACAACTGTCAACATCTCTTTGTCATTTTCATCCTGTTCCTGTGCATCTTCCCCTGGCAATGCTCAGGGATGTGCAGGGAGGGGAAGCAGAGCCTGTCAGGCCTGGCTGCAGTGCCTGCCAGCAGTGCCAAGGTGTGACTGGCTGCTGCAGGCTGCCTGCCCAGGGCCTGGAGCCCAGCTCACAGCATGCAATGGGCTGGAGCAGAGTGCAGGGAAAACAATGGCTGTGGAGATCATTGTGTGCTTTGGCTCCTCCAGCCTCACCTTGTTCTCGTCGGGGCTGAAGCGGATGCGCACAGGGGCGGAGGCGCCTGGTGGCACGATGTGGTACACATCACTGGGGCAGGCCAGCTGGAAGTAAGGTGAGCTCTCCATGCAGACCTTCACCATCTGAGCAATCTGCAGCAAAGACATCACATGATGATTTTGCCACTTGTGGAAACGAGAGGAGACCTGTCCGTGCCCTGCTGACATCCCTCCCTGGCCCCTTTTCCAAAGCACTTTCAGCTGTGCAGGCACAGGCACATCATTCACAAGGCTGAGCTTGAATCCCTC
Source organism: Agelaius phoeniceus (assembly GCF_051311805.1). NCBI lineage: Eukaryota > Metazoa > Chordata > Aves > Passeriformes > Icteridae > Agelaius > Agelaius phoeniceus. The sequence goes on from NW_027509876.1 coordinate 1,616,805, forward strand.
CTGTCTGGCTCCAGCATTGTGGCCAGGGCCAGTAGGGCAGTGCCTGGTGGGAAGGAAGGGCCAAGCAGGTCAGCACCAGCAGGATGGAGACAGAGCACCTGAACCAAGTCATCTGCATATTCAACAAGGCCAAAAAACCTGCTGGCTTCTGCCTGCACACAGCCATGAAGTTGTCATGTTCCAGGGGCGAATGTGCTACCTGAAAGCAAAGCATCAAATTGTCCTGGGGGAAGGAAAAAATTCCCTTCTAGCAGATGAGGTTTGGGTAGGGACGTTGTGGAGATAGAGTCATGCAGGCAGAGCAGCAAGAGAGGAGACCAAACCACTGTGGCCTTCCTGGGAATAAAAGTAAACCTGAAAAGCAAAAGAAGGAACACAGCAAGACAATCCCTAAAACAAGGAGATGGCAAAGAGAATTTAAATGGGCAGTAAAGCAGCAAGGAGGAATCATAAAACCATGAGAGCATTCAGCTTGCCAAAAGTGATGGAAACACAGACAGGCTGTGCCTATTGACTCTGGGCTTCAAAGGCATTTTCTGCCTGGAGAAACATGACCAGCACTGAGTGACAGTGTGGTTGCAGTATGCAAAGCCAATCTTGGCTCTGCAGGGCTTCTTGCTGCCTGTGCAGGCAAGCTGGGCTGCTGGGCATTCCTGCCTGCAGCCAGCAGGCCAGGTGCTGCCCTCTGGGATTCACAGACACAGCACACATGCATTTTCTAGCACACAGATATCATCAACCCCTGAGCACCAAAATGCTCTCAGAAAGTCTAAACCAGATGATTTGGACTCCCTCCTGTCTCTTCCCACCAGCCCACTCTTGGCACAAGGCTCATTTGAGAAATGTTTCCCTGACGGAAATTCCAATGGTCTCTGTTTTCCTCTTTACACTGGAACACAACTGGTGACATTTTTCAACTTTTTCCCTCTCAACTCTCTTGGGAAACTGCAAAACAATCACAAGTGAAGGTGAAAACCTCCAGGAGCGTTGGATGTGCTGTGGTTCTTCAAAGGGAAAGCAGAGCACCGTGTTGCTTTTGGAAAAGCTGAGCAGAGCTGAATGAAACTTAGCAGGAGCCTGAAGTGGCACCTAAAGGCCTCCCACTGCTTCTGCTCCATCACTCTGATTGCAGGGCTCTTTCAGAACACATTTCCTGCAGTGCCAATGCCATGAATGAGAAGTGATTCCAGCATAAAGTGGAGAAGACTCAGCCCCTGAGCTGACTGTGAGCTGCACAAAGGGAGCCAAACTGGCTGAGAGAGGCAGAGATTCCTACCAGGAGCCAAGATTAACCAAGGAAACCCAGGATGTGGTCTAGCTCAAGGCAAAGCATGAGAGCAGGTAAGAACTGTACAGGCTCAACATTCCTACCAATCCAGAGCTTTCAAGAGCAGGAAACTCCTTTGGCATAGATACCATCAATGCATGGCCAAAATCAGGGGACAGTTCCCAGCACAGGAAGATTTCCACAACTTGCAGAACAAAGGTGCTGAGACATTTTCTTCTGGATGTGCTGCAGCAGATAACTTGCTTTGCTGTACACTGGGGGAATGACAGCACTCTCCTCTTCCAGCACAGTGTTAAAGCTCCAGGTGCCAGCACTTACCTTGTCCTTATTCATGATAGACAGCACCATTTCAGAGACCTCATGAGCAACGACGTTCTGAAATACCAGCTCTCGTGGGGAAACCCCAAACACGCTCCGTTTCGGGGGAGCTGGTGACAGCTGGAGAGGCGAGAGAGCAGGGAGAGGTTCAGCTGCTGGGAGGAAAGTTCATGAAGGATCCCTTACACTGATCCCCAGTGAAGCACAGACTCTGGGTGAGCATGTGTGCCCAGGACACACTGGGCAAACTCTGGCTCACCCACCTCTGCTCTGAGCTGATCAAGAACTGCTTGATCAGCTTAGAGCAGGCTCAAGCCAAGTTGCTCTTTTGATTTCTCCAGCTTTCCTTCTCCAGAATGCCAGGCAGCACGTTCCTTAAGCACAGCCCTGTGCCCACTGGAGCACTGACTGAGCACTCATGGAGTAAGTAAGACCCACAAATTGACATCAGATTCAATTTTGGGATGTCCTTTACTCTGAGACAGGGAAACTGAGGCCCACCCAACTGCAAATACCTGTTTTGAACTAGAACTTAAGCATCAGTAAGAAGAGAACAGTACTAGAGGAGGTGTGAGAGATGAGGTGGTATTTGGCTGAAGCCAAAAGGTTTTTAAGTGAAAGAATGGAATTTGTTGGTACTATGTGTTGTTTGTAGTTTGGATTTGTTCAGGTTGGTGTGTTGGGTGTTGCTGTGAGTTGGCAGCACCAACTGGCTGAAGACCTGACCAAAAGGAAGGAGGATGAGAGGAGAGGGGACAGAAAAGTTGGTGGTCAGAGAGAATGGAAGTTCTTGAGTACCCCTCCGGGGAAAAGGGGCCAGGGACTGTCCCAGCTGGGTACAAAGGGGATACAAAGATTGCTTTTTTCTTGGAGGGTGTGTTTGCTCCTTTTCGGGGGCAGGGAGACACACGCCTCTCTGTGTGCTTGCTAATAAACAGTTTTCTTTTGCTTGGATGATTTTGTCCCCTTTCATTGCATTTAAAAGTTGCTGCCTTTCTAACAGAGGGAAAGGCAAAAATAAAGTCAGGAAGTCAGGTAAAGGCAAAAATGAAGTCAGGAAAAAGACAAGTGAATGAGGATAGAAGACAAGTGAATGACAATGCTGAATGAGGATAAGGTTCAATTATTTTCTCAGCGACTTGGGTAAGAGTAGAGTTGGTATCTCCTTTTTCCATTAGCTTTAAATGGGTGCTTTCTTGTAATTATTGCCATCTTATTGAATACCATTGCAGAGGCATGTCTGGAAAGACACAACAACAGCAAATGCTTCTGGAGCAGAGACATTGCTTTAAGAAGGCTCTGCCCTGCTTTGTCTGCCTTCTCCAGTCACACTGTTGTTACACCAGAGACACAAGCAGGTCTTGTGTGTGACTCCATGAGGAGACACAGTCTGCTGAAGGGAGTGGCTGCAGCACACTGTGCCTTAGTTGTGCCTTTCCCTGAGGTGTTCCCAAGGCCCCTCTCCAGGGCAATCCTTAACCTGGATTGTGTTCCGTGTCGCTTGCTGCCAATTTCCTGCTCAACAGCCCACCTCGGTCACCTACCCCTTTGGACTGTGCTTTCTACTGAGCCAGTCCTGCCAGAAAAGCAGCTTTAAACACAACTCTAAGTAGGCACTGATCCAGATAAAGCACATCCATTCCCTTCTGCCCAGGGCCAGTCCCCTGTACATCTGGCAGCCTGCAAAATCTAACACCCTGTCAGGGTCCCAACACATTGTTCCAGTCCAAAGCAGTAATGCAATTTGTTTTGCTCAATCTGAAGTAATTCCTGCAGGTCCTCGGCCTCAAAGGCCAACGCTGCCACTGTGGAGGGAATGCTGTGACCCCAAGCATTTGATGGTGACCACACCAAAGCAAGAGGTGGCTCCTTCAGCAGGAGAATGGCAAATGGCAATTTTGTGCCTTTGCGTCCTCAGCCTTCCCCCCCTGGTTTTAGCAATGGCAGCTACACTCCAGCACAGCCCAGCAGCTTCAGCAGAGGTCATTTGTGTTGGCTTAGTGCAGATCAGGACTCCCAGTCCACCACTCCCAGCAGTTTGCAATGACAACAGGACCTGGACACTGAGGTCTTTTGCTGGAGGCGAGCCTGTCACAAGCACTCACCCTCTTCAAACTTCATGTTAAACAGAAAGGAAAAGAGCGGGAAAAGGCTACCTTTGGACGAGTCTCACTCATGTCGACACATGGGCCAATTCTGGGCAGAAAACTCCCCCCAGTGCTGGCCTCCTGCTTTGAGTTGACAAACTTCTCCCTCTGGAACTTAGAGGGAAGCAGCTGAAATGCAAAAACAAAAAAACAACAAAAAACCAACCAAAAACAAAAAAAAAAAAAAAAACACACAGCAAGAATGTCAGAGATGTGCTTGCTCAGAAAGGCTTTCCTTGAACAAGTGGCACTGATGAATAATTTGTGATCACAACCACTAGGACAGTTCTGGAAACCCTGGAAGTTGCCTGCTGAAATACTTAGCACCAATAAATTAATAATACAGAGTGCAATAGACATACTCCAGCCACATGGCTCTGTCCCATGAGTCTCTCTGTGATTTGATGGGACATGTTTGGGGATTTCTGCTCTTTGGGCATTTGTTTCCTCTTACATTTCACTGGATTGAGGCAGTGACCTTTCCAGAGAGTGGGGAGGAGCTCTCAGAACTGCCTGAACTCCACCCCTGCACAACACTCAAAACTCCCAGGCAGGAGATAGCACTGCTGGCTGAGTCCAAGGGAAGCAAGCAAGACAAGCTGTAGCAAGAGTGAGGTGCACAGGAATGTGTCCAAGTTTTAGCTCTCTCTGTTACTTAGCATTGGTTTTCTCTGTCTGGGCTGACAGAGCCCTCGAGAGAAGAAAACAGAGGGATGTCCTTGGCAGAGCCTCAGCAGTGGGGCATCTTCAGTCAAGTGAGCTGCAGACAGCAAGGGACCTTTGTGGCCCTGGCTCCAGTGCTGCCTGCAGGGCTGCATCTGTGCCCAGCCAGGAGCTGGGAGAGAACAGCTGCTTTGGAAGCTCTTCCAGCTGGGACCAGCCGTGGCTCTCAAGGCTTGGGGCAGAGTTTGAGCTTTCCCCCTCACATGCCCAGGTGCCCAAGGGCAGCTTGGTCAGAGCAGCACAGGTGAGTGCCCAGCCTGACAGAAGGAATTGCTGTGGCAAAGGGGAAGGAAAGAAGCCCATGCTGAGGGCTTCAGCTGTACATTGGTTTCACTTGGCTCTGCTGGCACAGCCAGGCAAGGCGCTGGGCTGTCCCTGACACATCCCACAGTGTTCCCTACTGCACCAGGACAGCCCCAGCAACAGGAGCATGGCACAGAGGGCTGGGGAGGGGCTCTGCAGCTTCAGAGCACTGCTGGACAACAGGGGCAGGGAGAGCAGGGACACCAGGGCAGTTTCCAGCCTTAACACAGCCCCAGGGGCTACTCACATTATTAGGCTTAAGTCCTTCCCTAAGCAAAAGTCGAGGTGTTGGTGTCCTTCCTGGGAATCCAGATGCCATTGTGAAGTGATGATGTCACAGATGAGTGACAGTGCCTCAACAGAACTGGAAGGAACAACAATGGAACTCTGAAAATCCAGAACCCAGTTCATGGCAGACTCAAGGGATATACTGGTGCTAAAGATTTTCTATGATTTGAAAGTAGCTATGTGCTTGTTTGGCATAAGCAGCTAGTATTGTTAGGCCTCTAGTTGGACTTTATTTGAACTACATGGTTACCTTGTGCAATTCAAAGATGGATCATACTGAAACCTGGAGCTAAAATGCTCAACATTAAAAATACTTAGAACAATCAAAGCTGTAGCTTAAATATTATTTAAAAACAGCTTGAGTGGACCTCCTCTTCTTTAGGCTAAATGACCCCTGCTCTCTCAGCTGCTCCTCACAGGACTTGAGAGAGACTGGAGTGTTATGGTTAATGGCTTAAATATTGCTATAAAGGACTTTTTGCCCATTGTGACAAAACTGTATAGAGAAGCTGAGACCCCCAAGCCCACCCTTCCCTGAAAATGCCTCCTGACTGGAACTTGGCACTGTGAGTTAAGCTGCCTAAGGGAACTTGAGACAAGATAAAGCTGACACTAGCATCCCATTAGCTCAGGTCTGGGGAGAAGTGAACAAGGCTGAGGGAGAAAAATACATCCCCACTAAAGCCAGACCCAGCAGCTGTGCTGAAAACCAGCTCTGTCTGCCTTCAGGCTGGGGAAGTCATAGCCACAGACTCGTCTGCTGAGGCCAGGTTTGCACTCAAACCTCCCATCAACAGAGGGGGGAGGAGGAAATTCTGGGCGTGTGGCACAACCTCTGCTAAGGGGCAGTGGACACCCATCCTCCCTCAGGCAAACTGGCTCAGCTCTAGAAGCCCCCAGCCCCAGAAGGCCACATCCAGGGGACCTTCCCATGAGGGGCAGCTGAGGGGGTGTCATAACCCATCAAAGACCTCCAAAGTGCCCCCAGAGCCATTCCTGAGGCCTTGCACCAGACGACTGCAGGGCATGCAAAGTAACACAACAGATCTGAAAAGCCACAACCCAATTCAGGGCAGACTCAAAGGATATCCTAGTGCTAAAGATTTTCTATTATTTGAGAGTAGCAAGAGACAGAGCCAAACTTGCCCCACCCCAGGGAGCTACCTGGGCAGTGCCACCTTGCCCAAATCTGCATTAATCCTTTGGAGTCTTCCATTTTGTGAGGCCTCACCACAGAGAAGACCAGAAGAGGATTGAATGGGATGGGATCCATGGAATGGTGATATTTTCTACTAAATCTCTCTCTGTCGCTCTCTTTCTTCCCCCCTTCCCAGCTCCCTCCCTCCCCCCCTCCTTTTGCTATTTCTTTCTCCCTCTCTCTTCCTCACATTTACTGTTCCATAAAATCCAAACTATTGACTTTGGCACATGGTCATGTTTTGCACCTTAATCCAGGGGCATCTCCTTAATAATTTTAATAACCAGATCATAACAACCCCCTGAAACTTGAACAGAACTCATTCACCTATAAGTAGTTTAAATAAATACTATAGGAAAAAAAGGATAGACTAGTATATTTAGGAAATGCTGCATTTCTTCGGTGAGACAAAAAGCACCATCAGCAGACCATATATTGTTCATCCCCTCAGCTGTACATGCCACCAAACTGAAGACTGGCATTATCCCATGCTGTATTTCCCTCTGGCATTCTCTTTCAGAGCAGAGATGTGTCAAAACCAGAAAGTACAACTTGAGTCAATCTTTACCTTCAAACGAAATTCAGGACTCCCTCACAATGACCAATGCTTTGCCAGTTCAGGACTCCCTCACAGAAACCAATGTTCTGTGAATTTAGGAGTCCCTCACAAAGACCAATGCTTTGTAAGTTCAGGACTCCCTCACAGAAACCAATGTTCTGTGAATTTAGGAGTCCCTAGCAGAAACCAATGTTGTGCGAGTTTCTGAGTTGCTCACAGAGACCAATTCTCCGCGAAATCGCAGGACTCGTAGAGACCAATCTCTGCGAACCATTCGCTTGGCTAATGCCGAGTGCGAATGAGCAGCAGCGCCGGCTGCGGGCGCTGAGGCCACGGCGCCGTCACAGACGCTGAGGGCCCAGGCGCGGTTACCGGGCAACCGCGGCACCGAGCCTGGGGCCGGCCCGGGCTGGGGCCCGGGGCGGTGGCGCTGGGAGGGCTTTGGTCCCGCATCGGTCCTACTTCGTTGCTCCCTCGCTTCCCTCTCATTCCGCCCTCGATCTGCCCGTTTCCCCGCCCGTTTCTCCGCTCGGTCCCCGCCTGTTCCAGCCCCGGTGCTCCCTCGGTCCCGGACACAGCGGGCTGGGGTCGCTCCCGGGCCCGGAGGCAGCGCTCGATGTGGCCAGAGCCTCGGCCCCACCTCTGGGCTGCTCCTCCACAAAGGGAAAAACCCAGGGTCTCAACAGTTTGTGTTCAGCGATAGTACAAGTGGGAATCAGCCAGCTGCAGGTCCTGGGCACTGACATTAAGCATCTCGTTCTTCTTAGGGACACTCAAGTAGCAGGAGTAATTTTCTGGTGTAATGTTTGGCACCAAATCTGCAGCCAGGAATCAGTGCTCCAGATGACTGAAGTTCTCCCTGTATTTCCCTTTGTCATTCTCTTTCAGTGCAGAGATGTGACAAAACCAGAAAGTACAACTTGAGTCAATATTTACCTTCAAACGAAATTCAGGACTTCCTCACAAAGACCAATGCTTTGTAAGTTCAGGACTCCCTCACAGAAACCAATGTTCTGTGAATTTAGGAGTCCCTCACAAAGACCAATGCTTTGTAAGTTCAGGACTCCCTCACAGAAACCAATGTTCTGTGAATTTAGGAGTCCCTAGCAGAAACCAATGTTGTGCGAGTTTCCGAGTTGCTCACAGAGACCAATTCTCCGCGAAATCGCAGGACTCGTAGAGACCAATCTCTGCGAACCATTCGCTTGGCTAATGCCGAGTGCGAATGAGCAGCAGCGCCGGCTGCGGGCGCTGAGGCCACGGCGCCGTCACAGACGCTGAGGGCCCGGGCGCGGTTACCGGGCAACCGCGGCTCCGAGCCTGGGGCCGGCCCGGGCCGGGCCGCGCTGCTTTGCAGAGGACATTGGCACTTTTGCTGCTGACTTGGCTTTAGTGCTTTCTGAAGGGTCTTTCTGTATTTATGAAAGATTAAAATGTGGTGATAAAGGCACCTACGGCACTGCTCTTTGTATAGCACTAGGATGCTATCCTGGCTGGAGCCCCAGCAGGGGCTGAGGGAGCTGGGCAGGGGCTGAGCCTGGAGCAAAGGAGGCTCAGGGGGGCCCTTGTGGCTCTGCACAACTCCCTGCCAGGAGGGGACAGCCGGGGGGTCGGGCTGTGCTCCCAGGGACAGGGACAGGAGCAGAGGGAACGGCCTCAGGCTGCGCTCAGGCTGGGCACCAGCAGGAATTTCCCCATGGAAAGGCTGCTCAGGCCTTGGCAGGGGCTGCCCAGGGAGCTTGGCAGTGCCCATCCCTGCAGGTGTCCCAGGAAGGGCTGGAGGTGGCACTCAGGGCTCTGGGCTGGGGACAAGGTGGGCATCGGGCACAGCTGGGACTCCGTGGTCTCAGGGAGCTTTCCCAACCTTGATGATTTCATGAGTCTGTGATTCTATGAAGGGATGATTCAAACCAGATTTTATCTCCAAATATATCATACACAAATATTACAAAGGTCAAAATTCACGGGAAAGAAATTTAAGATTATTCTTTAAGATTGAAATAATCATATGTCAATGTTGCATACAACATTGTTACATACAATATTGTAAAGCCGTATAAAAGAAGAGCTTTGTTACCCTTGTAAAATTATGGCTCAGGCCTGCTGCTTCAGCTAAGTACAGCTAACAGCTAGCCTGACAAGTTCCTGTGAGAAAGGAGAAGAAAGAAGAAGAAAGACTTCTACCCACAGCTTCTATCCAGGAGACAAGAATGTAAACCTCGTTAGGGAGGAAAGGTTTTGACTAACATGTACTTTAGCAACTACCAACCAATGAACCGAATTGCAGTAAATTACTAACCAATTAAAATGAAAGACAATGCCTTTAGAAAACCATATAAATGTGAGCTGTGAAGAATAAAGATGGGCTGTTGTGCATGAAGATAGCGACATGTAAGGACAGCATTACATGAACTACCCTTGGGTTTAACATCTTCAGTGAAAAGTTAAACTGGACCTGTCTATTAGGAAAGGATTATTGGTTCAAATTTTCTTGTCCTTGAAGAGAATTCAAAAGTCTTTATAGATATATTACTGCTAATGTAAATACAAACACCTTCATGTTAACATGTAGAGATACATTCTGATTAACATTATTGACAGACCAATGGAAGAGGAAAACTAATCAGATTTTATAGGCTGACTTCTTCCCTCTAATACCTGGCCTTTCTGGCTGAGATGCCAGACTCATGACCATACTGCTTAATTCTTTTTCAGTTAAAGATGATGCAGAGTTGTGAGAAAAGCTGTGCCTCCAATGAGGCCTGGCCTTGTACACATCTCGTAAAAAAGATATTTGTGTGTTTGAAGTTTCTCAAAAGGCAGATCTTTGCCGTGGAAATGCAACTCTCAGTCAGTGACTGTGTCGGCAGAAGATGAAATAAAATGCAGCTTGTGCCTTTTCTGTGTTTATCTTTTTGTGCGCGGGTTTTAGAGTTTGTTTTGTGTTGCTGCCTTTGCCCTGCTCTTTTCCCCGCGGGTGTTTTGGGGGAGCAGAGGTGCAGCGGCCCCGGGGGCGCTGTGGCGGCCGAGCCAGGCGAGCCCAGAGCGGGCCGCATTCACGGCCGCAGGGCCCTGCTGGGATCCATGGATAATGAGAGGATTGGCCCGCGCAATGAAGGGATGACTATTGTGTGAATATTAAGAGAAGCTTTATTGATGTGTAGTTATGTCATTGCACTTTAAATGTCCTCTCTTCTCCCCATAGTTTCCCTTTATTGTAGGGCTTTCCCTCTGCCCTGTGGGCGGCACAGGCCCCTGCTCTGGCGCAGAGCTGCTTGATTACTTCTGTCTGATAGGAGGCAGGAGCCTTACCTACTGTGTTTGTGCGCCTTGAAAACGTGTTGCTATAGGGTTTTTTTAAGTTTATTTCGTTTTCTGACTAAATTCTGATTGTTTTATATAGTTTTACAGTTACTGGAGAGATTGAAAAGCGGTAAATGCAACGCCTTATTACCTATCAAATTTTAACATGGTCTGATATTTTTAACAAGAATGCTAACAAATTTGCCATATAAAATGATGCCAGATACAGTCACAAAAAGCTGTTGGGTTGTTCAGCAATATGCTAAATTGCACGTTATTATATATATTTTTCAGTAACCCTGCACTTTAAAAAGTCGTACTGAATTTCTGTTTCCATGGAATTTGCAGTTCCCATGAGTTTTTCTCATAACTGATTTACTTAGAATTCCAATATGCTTTTTACAACTTTAATCCCTCCAGTACACCATCATGCTGTTATTTCATTTATGGCTTATTCACCTTTCAGTTGTCTAACAGATAATAACCAGTGAAAACCTTCATGAGATAATACCCTCACAAGAGTGAGCTGTTTCAACATCAGAACATAGGAGCCTTTTTTAAATGAATGAAAAGGGGGAGATGTCATAGACAGGTAGAATAATAATAAAAGAAAGGCCTTATGAAATCAGGCCTTGTTCTGCAATATTAACAGCTGGCCTGTCATCTCTTCTAAGTGCAGAGAAGCAGTTACAAGTTCCCATGTGAAGCTATTTTGAGAATGAGACTTTGTGAGCAATCTGTTCTGAGGGTGAAAAACAAATGTACCTGCAACAACAAGGATTTGTCCCATGAGAATCAGTGCAGAGAACAGGTAAACAATACAATAGAGAGATCTGATGCACAAGTAAAATCTATTTTATTAACCAATAATAGAATAACTGATAAGAAATCTTTGAACTAACTAAAGTTGCACCACACAAGGTCCTTCAAACTGTGTAAAATGAGTTGTATGAATAAAGAATAAAGAGTTCTCCAGCTCAGCTGGGTCCTCTGGGATTTCAGTTCCCCCCTTCTTTGAGGCTTTGGGTTCCTCCTTCTTTGGGGCTTTGGGTTCCCTCTTCTTTGGGGCTTTGGGTTCCTTCTTCTCTGAGATTTTGGCTGCCTTCTTCTGTGGGATTTTGCTTTCCTTCCTCTCTGGGGCTTTGGTGTCCTTCTTCTCTGATGCTTTGCTTTCCTTCTTCTCTGGGATTTTGGTTTCCTTCCTCTCTGATGCTTTGCTTTCCTTCTTCTCTGGGGCCTTGATTTCTTTCTTCTCTGGGATTTTGGTTTCCTTCCTCTCTGATGCTTTGCTTTCCTTCTTCTCTGGGGCCTTGGTTTCTTTCTTCTCTGGGATTTTGCTTTCCTTCTTCTCTGGGGCCTTGGTTTCTTTCTTCTCTGGGATTTTGCTTTCCTTCTTCTCTGGGATTTTGGTTTTCTTCCTCTCTGGGGATTTGGTTTCCTTTTTTGGGATTTTGGTTTCCTTCTTCTCTGAGGTCTTGGCTTTCCCCTTCTCTGGTTTTGGAGGTTGCTGTCCCACAGAGACACCCTTCTTCTCCTTCTTCTGCCTCTCTTCCTCCTCTAAGGCTTTTGCCTCCTCCTCAAGCTTTTTAGCTGACTGCTTCAGCTCCCTTCTGCAGACAAAATAGAAACCATGGCTGAGAGTCCCTACCAAAAACTTGGGCTCCCTAGTCCTGGCTGGCCCTGCACTTCACTCCTTGACCCTGAGGCCATTTCCGTGAATTCTCCTCAACCCACAGAGGCTGGGAACATCCCAAGTGAGGCCATTGGTGGAAGGGGACCTCCAGGCCCAGCCAAACCTCAGCTTTGCCATCATAAGCTCTTGACTGTGCAAGCTCCCTCTGAAGGCACAGCCAGACCCCTCCAGCCCCTGCCCAAGGCTGATCCAGCAGCTCTCTGTGCTGGTGCCTGAAAACGCCCTTTGTCTCTTGGCTTCCCAGTTTAGAGCAGAGCACAGATTGCTGACATCTGCTTATCTCTCCTACAATTCTTACTCAGCTCATTCAGCCCCCTTCCTCCTGGGCATGGCTGAAGCATGATTTTAAAGAGTTCAGATTTCAGCTGAGGCTTAGAAGCAATTCCCATTGATCAGGATGTAAGTTAGACAGGCAGACCATAGGTTAATGATTATGAGATGCTTAAGCCGGAGCTGAATGTTCTATTGTTTACCATGAGGAGCTTCTTTCTAGAAGGAAGTGGAGGAAGTGAACTGTTATAAGAACATCTTGAAACCAGGAGAACAAAGCTTAGGACCTGGGCTTGATGTCAATCAGTCACTAAGCAGGGGACCTTGGATTGTGCAGAGGGTCACAGAGACCTGATGAAGACATTCCTGACTTCATCCCTTAAGACCACAGACCCAATTCGAGACCCAATTCAAGGGAGGAATTGCACAGGTGTGAAGGACCAATGAGCTCATTTGAATACAGAGCGGGGATGGGAGGTGCTGGGCTTGTGCAGATGTATTGTATGTAAGATCTTGGGCAATAAAGAGAGGGCAAAGAACCTTGGGCAGCGCGGTCGCGCCTTTTAGGGACGGCTCTGGTGCCTCCCGCCGGTGTTAATAAACACACCACTGTCTAACTTTAATTAGTTAGAGAGTCTGTGTCCGTGACTTTCGGTTTTAATGACTCCTAGCCTGCTCCTTCATGAGAACAATGCTATCAGTCAGAAAGCAAAGGCTGCAGGAACTCCTCTCCTGCAAGGCAGGCTCTTGTCAGCCAGATTTCCTGCTGGAACCCAGCTGTGACCAAGCAAACCAGTGCTGGCTGCCATGGAAACCATTGGAAGCAGCCTCGTCCCTCTCCTCCCCATGAAACCAACTTCAGCCTGGCCTGAAGAAGTCCTGATGCACAGGCTGGCTTGAAGCAGCCTCCACTCCCAGCTCCACCCTGGGCCTGTGTGTCCTGAGCTGGGCTGCTTGCTGGAGCTGAGCTTCTCCTGTGCTTGCCCACGGCTGCAGCTGAAGGGGAGCCTAAAGGACAGGAGCTTTTCTGGCTGCTGTCCCACCATAAGGAGAACCCTGGCAGATCAGCATTGCAAGGGCTTCATCTGGGGCAGCAGCAGGACCCAAAGCAAGCTTTGCTCTGTGCCCCACGCCTGCCCATACCACAATGCCACTGTTTTGGTGAAGAAGGGAGATGATGAAGAAGATGCCACTCAACACCATGCACTTCAAGCCACCTCTAGAGGCAGTGCCAAGGCAAGCCCAGAGCCCAGCTCCCTGCAGGCAGCAGCTAAGCCAGGAGGGCTCAGCACTCCAATAGAGAAGAAGATGTTGTGTCTCAACAGGAGAAGGTCCTTCCTCTCTTGGCAGCCAGGGAGGTCAGAGTGGCCCTCCCTGTGTTGCTGCTGGCCCTTGCTATGCAGCACCTCTGAGCTCAGAGTCCTTGGAGCAGGGAAGCCCTGCAGGGACAATAACCCATGGCAGAGCAGGAGCCCATGGAAGGCTGACTCACCTCTCCCTCAGAGGGGCCTGAGAGCCACAGTTGATCTCCCGGGGGCTCAGGGAGGTGCTGACACGTGAGGCCTCCCCGGGCACCAGCCCCTCGTAGCTGGGGCCTCCCTCCACGTGGCACAGCTCCGGGACACTGCAGGTGCTGCTGAGGTGGCCAGAGAAGGTGGAGGAGACCTGCTGGCTCTCTCCTGGCTGCAGCACACCTGGCACTGGCAGGATACTGAAAGCCTGGGTGGAAGACAGGAGAGATTGAGGTGCTGAGCATGGAAATGGATGCAGAAGAGCATCTTGGAGCAAAGTGCAGCTGTAGCCAGAGGGGCCTATTCCCCAAACACTGCCAGAATCACCCTCACCTCATCCTGCATCCATGCCACTGACCAGTGCAGGGACCATGGGGAAAATCTTCTCCCATCCTCACGGGTCAATGCATTAATTAGTACATTACATGAAAGTGACCTGGGATGTCTCCTGGCAGTAGAAATTCTCTCTGATGCACAACTTGCCTTTAAAAAGTTTCAAAACTTCCTGCTTTTAGAAAAGGAGGAGACTCAGAGTGAGAGCTCTTGGAGCTGAGGGAAGGAGCCCAGCCCAGCTCATCTGACTCCTGAGGCTCTTCCCCTCTCTCTCTGATTTAAATGCTGCTTTCTCAAGGTGCTACAGCAAAAGCGCCTGCAAAAACTTCCTGTGCAGCACCTGAGGAGTTCCAGGGGGAGCAGTGCCCTCCATAGGTGCTGCACAGCGTCCTTGGGCAGCCCTGCAACGTGTCCTGCACGGCCTCTCCAACAAGCAGCTGCTCCAGCAGCCCTTTGTGATGGGCCTGCAGGGATGGGAGGCCCCTCTGTGGCCAATGCTGAGGGCCCCCAGCGGCACTGGCAGCTCCAGCCCTGCTGGCCACACTGACAATGGGCAGTGAGACAGATTCCCTCCTGCCTTCTCCGCTCCCAGGGGAGCGTGTGCCACGTCCAGGGAGCACCTGAATCCCTCCAAGCCTCGTGGCAGGTGAGGGTTTGCAGGAGTTGGTGCTGGCACCTGGAAAACATGCCATTTTCTGTGCTGGGAGGAAGAGACAGCCACTTTGCAAAGTCTCCCTTTGTGAGAGCTTCAGGGCCAGCAGTGCAGCAGCAGCTCTGGGTGAAAGCAGAGCCCTGCAAACAGGGAGTCTGGCTGCCGTGGGAAGAGGCTCCATGGAGATCAGGATCATCCCAGCTGGCTCTGGGAAGGAAGCTGGAGGTGTTACCATGATGATGCAGATAAAAGCCTCATCTTACTTTGGGAAGAAAACCAGGCAAAAAAAATCCCCCACTCAGCACAGGCCTGTAGGTTCTGAGTCAGCTTCTCCAAGGAAAACTCTCCTATTTCTCCCTCCCACTCAGCCCATGTCCAGCCACTGGCCCGGCTGCCCAGCCCACTGTCAGCACAGCACAGCAGGGCAGCAAAAAGGGAGCTCAGCATGAGCAGGACTTGGTGCTGGCAAGCTGGGGAGGCAGCACAAGCAGTAGGGGTACAAGAAAATCTACCTCTGCTCCTGGAGATTGGGCAAAACCCCACGATTCTTTCAGGGCTGTGGCTGCCTCCTCCACATTTCTAATCCTCAAGCGTCTCCTTAGAGATGCCGAGGAATCCAAACTGGGTCTCTTCCCCTTTGGTGGTTGGGGTTGGAATTTAGATGGGTAAGGCTCACATCTGGAAAAGAACACAACTATGAACAGGGACCTGCAGTGGGAGGCAGGGACACCTGCACGAGCAGCTCCTGCCCAGGATGCAGCTCCTGGGTGGGTGCTGGCACGTTGACCTGAGAAATGGTTTGATCCAGCCCTTCCCAATCCAGGCTGGAGCAGGTCTGTTCTAAAGGCAGCCCAGGGATGACCCTGAGCTGCTGCAGCAGCTGCAACTGCTTGCATTGAGCAACTACAGAGGACAGGCATGAACACCTGGTGGGGATGCAGAAAGCACAGTGGGACAGGGAAAGACAGAGAAGGCAGCAAAAAGGTGAGATCTGAGGCACCGAGGGGCAGACCCAGCCAGTGCCCAGCCAGCAGAGCCCCCCCAGTGCCCAAGGCCAGAAACTCTGCAGCTCCACCAGGGATTTATCAGGAATGTTCCCCTGACACTGCTGGGGGGTTGGTTGACATTTCCCAACACTCCCAGGCGACTCAGGTCACATTCCCCATCCATCCATCCATCCATACATACACAGGCTGTGGTGCTGGGATCCTGCCAAGCTCTGCCAGCCTTGGGCTTGGGGAGATTTCTGCCAGCTGTCCTGAGCTCCGTAGTTGTGCTCTCTGTTCCAGGAAGCAAGCAAGAAAGATTTAAAAAAAAAAAACAAACCACAAAACAAACCACAACAGGGAAACCTAAAAAACCTTCAACAGCTCAACCTTGCTCAAGTTATTTCTTTAGGGACAGCTACCACACTCCAGCTGAAATGCTGGCCTTTTGGGGAAAAAGAAAATTACATGTTCACCTCCAAATCAAAAAGGATTAAGGTAAGAGGACCTTTCAAACTAAAAATTATTGGCCCAAAGCTTTTACCTTTACAAGAAATCTCTAGTTAAGACAAGGCTGACAGCTAAACAACTGGTCCTTCTGGTGGGGAGAAACCCTCCTCTCTAAGGGAAGCAGCCTGATAGTTGAAAGCAACTGTTTTGTCAAACTTCAGGCTCCCTGGCACACCTGCATTGCCTGTCCTTCCTATTCACTGATTTACAGGCAGTGCCACAATGGCCCAGGTTCCGATGTCTGGTGCCATCCAGGGAATTTGGCATTGCCATTTCCATATGTTTTAATATAAGTTTCAATCCTTGAAACCACCCTTCAAATGCCAGCTTTCCTTTCTTTTACAGAAAGCTCAAGGTTCCCAGAAGTCTTCTGACGTCCTCTTTTGTGCTCAGAGGGATGACATTTTCAAACAGATGTTTCCAAAGTTAACAGCATTTGAAAGAAGA
The DNA here is from genome assembly GCF_051311805.1 of Agelaius phoeniceus. Lineage (NCBI taxonomy): Eukaryota > Metazoa > Chordata > Aves > Passeriformes > Icteridae > Agelaius > Agelaius phoeniceus. Next base: position 1,633,334 of record NW_027509876.1, read on the forward strand.
ATGAACTCAAATGCCCCTGGATTCCAGCTTAGCCGAGCTCCATTCTGTGTCAGACCCTGAGATTGCCACCTCTAAGGCAGGAGCTGTTTGTGCCCCCCATCCCTCCTGTCCTTCTCCCCAGCAGCCTGGGCCTGTTTTCCCCGGCAGAATCCCTGTCCCTGTGCACCCTGCCAGGAGCAGCTGCACACAGGCTCACATCTCCCCTTGCCCTCACCAGTGGGTTTCTCTCATCCCCGAACACGCCGATGGCAACGTTGGTGCGATGAGTGCCCAGGGCCTGCACTTCCACCACAACTGGGATCTCTGCTGTGCTCTGGGGCTGCACAATCCCACAGGGCTTGGGGCTGGAGTAGAGCACAGCAGAGTCCTCCTTGCGTTTCTGGAAGGGACAGAATGAAATGCAACTTCAGAGGCACCTCTGGAGAAACTTTAGACTCCTTAACATCCACCGCAACAGCAACTTACACACACGTTTCAAACTCCCCAGCACAAAGGTAAAAGGCACACACAAGATGCAAGAATTGTAGGCTTAGCACTCCCAGGGGAGCCTGCAAGGAGGCTGCCAGCACAGGCATTGGTGTCTGTGGATGCAGCAGCTTTTCACAACCCTCTCAGATCTCCCACATGAAAACACCCTGAAGACCAGAACATCAACTGTTTCCTCAGGAGCTTCAACTGCCTCCTAAAGTTTACAGTCAGGTAGGATCCTGCTCTCAGCAGATCTTTAAGGCTGAATAGAAACCAGCAAGGTCTTATCCAAACCCTTTTTTCCCCTAACAATCTCCTCAGTAATATTTGACAGAAGGAGGTGGATGTGATGCCAAACCTGGGGAATGAGCCCGTAGCAGCCAGGAAGGTGGCTGGGATTCCTAATGATGATCTTCCTCTCATATGGCACCTTCAGGTGGCACTCATCATACATCAGGACTGGGGAGGACACTTGGAGCTCAGGAACGAGACATCTGGGCAGAGAGATGACCCCAGGGGAATCAGAGATACTGAGAGAATGGAGAACATTTCCCCCCAAAGATTGTGCAATGGAGCAGAACACACTGGTCACTGTCAAATGCACACATTGAACAGCCCTACAGGGATAAATTGCCTTCTACCTCTTCCCACTCCAACACGTCTTGTCAAGGAGGGGCAAACCCTGAGAGGCAGCACCCAGAGGCTGCCCAGTGCCCCAGGCAGAGCACTTTGAGCCACAGCTGCCTCAGCCCCTCCTTTACCCAAGAAGGCTTGACAGGACTCCTGGAACAGTCCCAGTGACCCACGAGCTCTGGGGGAGCCATCCCAACAAGGATCAGTGCTCCCTAAGGCTCAAGGAACACACAACCCTAGTGTCTCATAAAAATGACTCCCTTCTCTCCCATGGTGCTGTTGCCCTGCCTGACAACTCAGCTGCTGGCCCCAGCCTTGGAGGGCACGAGACAGCAGCTGCCCCACAGAGGGGCTGATCAGCCCCTGCCAGGCCCTGCAGCTCCCTGGCTCCTTCACTGCACAGCTCCAGGCCCTGCCTGGCCCCAGCTCCACCTGCTTTACAGAATGGCAGCCCAGGCACTGCCTGGATGGCTCTGCCTGGGAGAGGGAACAGCGCCAGGGAGCTGCATCCCTCTGGCATCACACTGACACCCACAGCAGCACAGCAGGGTGGAATTCTGCTGCAGCAAGAACGACTTTTGGTTTAAGTCTGAGAACATTAAAGCTCAAAATGGGAAGCACAGCGAAGGAGAAAAACTGGAGCTGACCTGCCACATCAAGGCTGCTTTCCCCTCATAAGACCTTGCCCTCCCCACTCTTGCTGGGAGCCACTTTCCCCTGTCATGTGCCCTCATGAACAGAACCAGACCCTGACTCTCAGCAGGCTGCCTGGTGTGTCCCAAACCAATGCAGGGTGGTCACAACCAGCACAACTCCATCTCTTGCAGGAAGAAGGAGAGGAGGCCCTCGGGAAATTTGTTCCACCTCAAGCACCAAAACCCAGGCCAATCAATGATACCATTCCTGGTCCCTTTAGAAAAGGGCCAGGACTGTGCTGGGCTGTGAGCAGGGGTGCTTTTCACCACAGGCTGCTGTCCAAGCACTGCTGTTCTCATGTCCAGCTGGCACAACATGAGGCCATTAAGCAGCTCTTCTCCTTGGCAGCTGCAGCCAGCAAAGCCTGTGCAAGGCGGTGCCTGGGGGAGGCCAGGAAGGGCTGGTACCTGGCTGTGATGACCACTGATGCCACTCCCTCACCAAAACCCTCCAGGTCCACCAGCAATCTCCTGTAGAATTCCATCACGGTGTTGGAGCACAGGGTCACCTGGTAGAAAAAAGAACAGTCAATTCTTCCTTACAAAAGCTCATTACCCACATGTGACATCCTCCAGTTCTTGAGGAAGGATTTGGCTTTAATTCTTCTGCTGGTCCATGTGTAGAGCACAGTCTCAGAGTAACAAAAGCCTTCTGGCAATAGCAGATTTGTTAAACACACCTTGCTATCACAGCATCGGTCAGCTTCATTAAAACATTAGACTAAAGCTCTACACACCACTGTATTCAAATTAAGGGGCCAATTTCTCATCTGACTACAATGACATAAATGCAGAGGAAATCTGACTTGAACACAATGAGTTCAGCTTTACAGCAGAAGGCTGAGGGCAAAGTGTGGCCCAGCAGGTGCTGGGCAGTTCATGGCTGCCATGGTACCCAGAGCCCGGGCTGGCTCTTAGAACTCCGGCACCACGCCAGGAGTGGGGAGCTGCCCCAGGGTGGGCATTTACCAGAGGCAGAGCCCTCAGAGCCACTTGCTGTACAGCGCAAGAGACAAGCCACCACAGGGACCAGGCAGAGGAGAAAGGAGGAGGCTCTCTGTCTTGAAGTTCCACAAGGAAGGGTTTATTCCAAATAAAGGAATCAGAGGCACAAGAGCCCTGGACACTCCTGTGCAAGGGCTTTTGTAAAAATACAAATCAGGGGGTGGATACAAACAGCAAATCAATAGGGAATCCTCAGGGGAGGAGTGAGGGGATTACATCAAGTGTCTGGGACCACTGGGGGTAGGAGGGTAAAGAGGATGGGTCACATGGCCAATGGGGTCTCCAAGAATAGGGGAATTCCAAAGGGGTATTGCAATCAGGGATTGGCCCGAGGTTAAAGTGGCAAAGAAGGTTTGGGAACAAAAGGGGCTGGGTTGCCTAGACAGGCAGGGAAAGGAGCTGGAACAAGGGGCAGGGAACGGCATGAGGGACAGCATTGAGGGAGGGTAAAACACAGGCGTGAGCCAACTCAGGGAGAACATGGGTGTACAACAGAACAAGGAATCGATAAAATCAATTTGAACCGCAACACATGGCTGCAGAGGTTTTTGTCTCCACTGGAGATCCCTGCAGTGAACACAAATTTTTCTGCTCCTCAGGAGAGGGAAAATGAGACCAAGAAGAAAAGCTAACTGCTTTATACAATGACATCTCTCTAACAGCCACCTTCTGCCTTCATCCTTGCTCTGCCCACTTGCAATCAAAGAAATCGCTCTCAAAAGCAAAAGAATGGCTTCAGGACTTGACCATATGGTATTGATCTCAGTGTAGGATTTTGGAAACAAACCAGTGCTCCTTGAGGAACATCCCGGCTAAGCCAGCTAGCAGAGGCCTCCCAGCAGTGCAGATCTCTCACTGCCACGATGCTCAAAGCTGGCACCAGAGCTAAAGCCCTCCCACACTCCAGTGAAGCTTCAGCCCTGGTGCTGAAGCATCTACGGCTGGATTCTTCCCATACCTCAATGTCCTGGTGTCCCTGGGGGAGGATGGTTCCTTGGCTGGGATTCATTGTGAACTCCCTTGGCTCCACATAGAAATGAATTCCCTTCCTCCAGGATGGGTCACCTTCTTTGCGGATTTGATCAAGGCTGTCAACAGCCGGCTGCGTGCCATCGTCCGACATGCGGAGCTTGAATGTCACGGGCACCATGGAGCAGTTGGTGAGGCGACATCTCTGGGTATAGGGAAAGCCTAGGAAAGGACACAAATATCCATTTAAGCACCCATTATGGCATGATCCTGGTGGGAATATCCTGCCAGGATAAAAGTGAGATTGGAGTTTAGCTCTTTATTTTCTGAACTACAGCTCACCGAGAAGCTGCATGAGGAATTAATCATCACTGAGTTCCCTTTGACACTGATTCCAGACTGCAGCCTTGAAAATGCCCACTCCTAGCCCTGCTGAACACTGCAAGCTTCTCTCTTTGGGATGGGGAGGAGCTCCCTCCCTTGCCCCAAACCAGCACCAGTTATCTCTCAGTGATGAGTGTGCACCCAGACCCAGCATTTACTCTGAGAATTCAAGCTGTAAAATTCCCTGGTAAGTCTGCCAACATTCCCACTGTTTTCACGATACATAAACAGTGAGTTGTCATTGAGAAGAAGCTACAGCAAAAGAAAATGAGGATGGAATCAGGAACTAGAATGTGATGCACCTTAATGCAGTTTCTCTCTGCAGGACCCTTAAAGCATCTCTTGGTTTGGGCCAAACAGACTGAGCACATGACAGCTCAGAGTCCACTCAACTGGGAGCAAACCCCAGCCTTGGTTTGAGATTAGCAATTAGGAACCATGTCCCACCTCACCCAACAAACAGGGGCATCACAGCCATGCTGCTCACTGTGATTGTGCCTGCAAGGGGATCCCCACTTTGGCTCTGAGATTTGCTTTCCATCCTGCAAAGCCAGAGATACCGCCACACATGGTGGGGATCTGTCTTTTAAAGCAGGACAGAGACACTAGAAAATACTGCCTTTCTATTCCTTGGTTCTATTTGATCTCACAATGGCAAAATGCCCCCTGAGGCAGCAGCAGTTCACAGCCTGAAGAGGCTGCTGGGGCAGACCAGGAGTGAGGGATGCTTTTCTGTTGGAAGGCACAGATCCCTGACGCTGTGTCCCAGCCCAGGCAACACTCACCAAAGGAGATGTCCCCGAAGTCAAGCTCAGGGAGGTCGAAGTGTAAATTCGGTCCAGTGACGCTGCCCCTGGAGGCCGAGGACAGAGCAGGAAAGGGCTCGGTTAAAGGCATTGCAAAGGTCCGGCTGTCGTGGCTCGGGGCACAAAACCTGGGCTCAGGGCACCCTGGGTTTCCAACCAACACAGCACCGTGTGCTCAGCACAGGGCCCTGTGCACAGGGGGCAGCTCAAGCCAAGGGGCAGCAGCCAACAGCCCCTGATGGGCTCTGGGCACAGGGCAGGCAGGAGAAGCCCCTGGCTTGCTGGGGGTCCCATGAAGGACCCTGAACACACACCCAGACATGGCTCCGTGCCTCAGTTTCCCCAGCTGCAATGGGATGGACATCAAGGTGTCCCCACAAACTTCTGTAACCAGCCCTGCCAGCCACAGGTGCCCTGCTTTGCTCCTTCTTAGCTGCAACTGCTGTTCCCATGGAGGAGCTTTCCCAGGAGAGTTTGACCCACCCAATCATTACAGACACAGTTCTGAGACACAAATCCAGGGCATTCCCAAACATCCTCTGGAAAGAGCAGCAACAGTTCTACCCAGGGGACAGATGAATCCTAGAGGAAAGGACCAGCTTGTCAGCAGTGCCCCAGCTGGCACAGCCAAGAGCAAGAGCTTCAACAAGCAAACAAGGCTGTCCTGAATCTAGCACAGCACCTCACCTGGCCTTGAACTCAGCAGACACACTCCAAAAGCCACCAACATCCCCTGAAATCAGCACCTGAAGCTGCACAACACTCACCAGTTGATTTCATGGTTGATGCCAATCAGTGCCCACTCTGCCTTTTGGTTCCAAATCAAGGAGCAGTGACCTGGGCCTTGTGTTGTATTCACAGGACTGGCCCTGGCTCTGCTCTGCACATCTCAACAAGAGACCCCTGCCCTTGCTCCAGGAGAAAGCTGCTTATGCACAAACACCCCATGCCCACTTTGGGGGAGGGACAGAGGAGAATCAATTCTTTGATGGTGAAAGGTTCCCTCTTGATTTCCAAAAGAAAAACGCAGCACTTTTCCTCCAAAAACAAAGCCAGCATCATTGTTTCTCCACTATGGGCACACCTACTCACCACTTTTCTCTTGCTAAGGAATAACTTCCCTGTTCTTCTTTATCCATCTCCCTTCTCTTATTGCTATCATCCAGTGCAGATTGCTTTCATTTCTTGACTGCCTTGAGCCAGTGCCTGCCAAGAGCAGCAGCCCAGCTCCAAAGCTGCAGAGCAGCCAGCATCAGCTCTCCTGCTCACACTGCATTATCCCAGCAGCACATGGCTCAGGCTGGCAGGGACAAGGCCTCACGCTGCTGTGGTGCTGAGGACTGAGCTCTGCCTCCCCTATGACCACCCCTTCTCCCTTTTGCTGGGCCAGGATTGTCTCTTGCCATGTGTTCCAGATTGCAATGCAAGATCTTTTCCATTACCATCTGTATGGCAGACTACCTTTGTCAAGTGGGCAGTTTGCTTTATCTCTCTCTTTGAGTGACCACAATCACTCCTCCCTGGGGAGGGGACATCTGCTGATAACAGGCTATTGAATGTCACTGCACGACTGATAAGAACTGTAACATCCCATTGGGAGATGCTCCGCCCAGGGGGAGGAGCCAAGAATTGCTACCCAGATAGAATCCAGATGTTTTTGAGACACCAGCACGGCTTTCTCCACTGATTCCCCAGAGGAACAGCAGCTGCCTCTTCTTCCTCCACTGGATCTTCAGAGGAAGAATACATCCTTCTCTACAGGTGCCCCTTGCTCCAACAGAACCACCCCTGACACTGCAGGAGGGCTGCAGCCACATTTCCAATTGGACTGCCACCAACACCCCACAGGGTGTCAGGTTGGGTTCTGACTCTGTCAGTGTTGTTCTAGTGTACTGCATTGTTGATTTTATCCTTTTTTTTTTCTTTTCCCTATTAAGGGACTGCTATTTCCTGCTCCCGTATTTTTGCCTGAGAGCCCCCTTAATTTAAAATTTACAGCAATTCGGAGGGGTGGGGAGGGTTTACATTCTCCATTTCAGGAGAGGCTCCTGCCTTCCTTAGCAGACTCCTGTCTTTCCAAACCAAGATATGCACAAGGACAGATCCTCAGCTCTGGGTGCTCAGCTGGTACCGAGCTGCCTGGTTACCAACATTGCGCACCAGCGGAGTCTCCTGGGTTCTGTACCTGACCGGACACTTGGAGAAGTCCAGCTGGGCAGGGAAGTCCAGGGTAGCTCGGGCACCAATGGCCCGAATTGGCACAACTATCCTTTCATTGTCAGTGACACAGACCAGCTCGTGGGAATAATCCTGCAGGAAAAGAAACTGGCTCAGCACAGGGCATTTAGTGCCATCCCCATGGCAGAAGAAAAACCATTTCCTAGAACCCTTCAAGGGCATCAATTTACCTTTGCCACCCTAAAATGAACACTAAGTTCTACTAACGTGTCACATTTTAAAGGCACCAGTGCACTTTGCAAAACCTATCTCAGTGGCATTAAGCCCTTTTGTCACTTGGCTCATCCAGAGAAATGATCTAGGCCACCACAATTTTTACTCTAAATTTCAATGATGTTAAATAATTCCTAAGTCCCTTCTAAGGAACATGGAGCTGTCACAGACATCTTTTATGAAAATCCTTTCCTTGGGATTTTTCCTCCTGAGAAGCTGAGAGACCTCAGGAACTAAATGTAAACACTGATTATCTGCTGGTGTGGAATGCAACAGGTGGATCTGTGATTAGTCTCATGTGGTTGTTTCTAATTAATGGCCAATCACAGTCACCTGCCTCAGACTCTCTGTCCAAGCCACAAGCCTTTGTTATTCATTCTTTCTTTTTCTATTCTTAGCTAGCCTTCTGATGAAATCCCTTCTTCTATTCTTTTAGTACAGTTTTAATATAATATATATCATAAAATAATAAATCAAGCCTTCTGAAACATCGAGTCAGACCCTTGTCTCTTCCCTCATCCTAAGACCCCTGGGAACACGGTCACATGGAGCTGGGGAACACAGGACATTCCTCTTTAGGTTTCTATATTCCCACTGTCTGAGAATAGGATAAAGTGTTGAACTGACTCTAAGCAGCAAAAAGAAGATGAGAAAGCAGCTGTACCCAAAGAGATCCTGCACCTCTGGCCTGGTGCAGAAACATCAGTTGGCTCAGAACTCCCCTCTAACTTTGCCTCTCCAACCAAGTCAGGAGAAGAACAGTGCCAAGAGGCAGCAGGATGCTGTTGGCAGTCAGCAAGGAGGAAAGCTCTCTGACCTCTTTGTTCCTCTGCTGTTTTCCACCATAATGAAACCCCTTCCACTGGACCTAGATGTCGCAGGCATCTTTTATGAAAAATCCTTTCCTTAGGATTTTTCCTCCTGAGAAGCTGAGAGGCCTCAGGAACAAAATGTAAACAATGATTATCTGCTGCTGTGGAATGCAACAGGTGGATCTTTGATTGGTCCATGTTGGTTGTTTCTAATTAATGGCCAATCACAGCCCAGCTGCTCCCTGAGAGAGAGCCGATCCACAAACCTTTGTTATCATTCCTTCCTATTCTATTCTGAGCTAGCCTTCTGATGAAACCTTTTCTTCTATTCTTTTAGTATAGTTTTAATGTAATATCTATCATAAAATAATAAATCAAGCCTTCTGAAACATGGAGTCAGATCCTCATCTCTTCCCTCATCCAAGAAACCCTGTGAACACTGTCACACCTAGAGATGGCCAAAGATCTATCAACAGCCCTCTGTCATTTTCACTGTTCCCTGTGCATCTTCCCCTGGCAATGCTCAGGGATGTGCAGGGAGGGCAAGCAGAGCCTGTCAGGCCTGGCTGCAGTGCCTGCCAGCAGTGCCAAGGTGTGACTGGCTGCAGGCTGCCTGCCCAGGGCCTGGAGCCCAGCTCACAGCATGCAATGGGCTCTATCCCCAGAGTGCAGGGAAAACAGTGGCTGTGGAGATCATTGTGTGCTTTGGCTCCTCCAGCCTCACCTTGTTCCCGCCGGGGGTGAAGCGGATGCGCACAGGGGCAGACGCGCCCGGCGGCACCAGACGGAAAACATCGCTGGAGCACGAGAGCTGGAAGTAAGGGGAGCTCTCCATGGAGACCTTCACCACCTGAGGAACCTGCAGCAAAGACATGAAATGATGATTTTGCCACTTGTGGAAACAGGATGAGAGGAGACCTGTCCGTGCCCTGCTCACATCCCTCCCTGGCCCCTTTCCCAAAGCACTTTCAGCTGTGCAGGCACAGGCACATCATTCACAAGGCTGAACTTGAATCCCTTCTGTCTGGCTTAAGCATTTTGGCCAGGGCCAGCAGGGCAGTGCCTGCTGGGAAGGAAGGGCTGAGCAGCTCAGCACCAGCAGGATGGAGACAGAGCACCTGAACCAAGTCATCTGCATATTCAACAAGGCCAAAAAACCTGCTGGCTTCTGCCTGCACACAGCCATGAAGTTGTCATGTTCCAGAGGGGGAATGTGCTACCTGAAAGCAAACCAGCACATTATTGTGGGGGAAAGAAGAAATTCCCTTCTAGCAGATCAGGTTTGGGCAGGGCAGTTCTGGGGATAGAGTCATGCAGGCAGAGCAGCAAGAGAGGAGACCAAACCCTGTGGCCTTACTGGGAATAAAAGCAAACCTGAAAAACCAAAGAAGGAACACAGCAAGACAATCCCTAAAACAAGGAGATGGCAAAGAGAATTTAAATGGGCATGAAAGCAGCAAGGAAGAATCATAAAATCATGAGAGCAATCAGCTGGCCAAAAGTGACAGAAACACTGACAGGCTGTGCCTATCACTATGGGCTTCAAAGGCATTTTCTGCCTGGAGAAACATGACCAGCACTGAGTGACAGTGTGGTTCCAGTATTAAAGCCAATCTTGGCTCTGCAGGGCTTCCTGCTGCCTGTGCAGGCAAGCTGGGCTGCTGGGCATTCCTGCCTGCAGCCAGCAGGCCAGGTGCTGCCCTCTGGGATTCACAGACACAGCACACATGCATTTTCTAGCACACAGATATCATCAACCCCTGAGCACCAAAATGCTCTCCAAAAGTCTAAACCAGATGATTTGGACTCCCTCCCGTCTCCTCCCATAAGCCCACTCTTGGCACAAGCCTCACTTGAGAAAATGTTTCCCTGACTGAAATTCCAATGGTCTCCGTTTTCCTCTTTACAGTGGAACCTAACTGCTAACATTTTTCAACTTTTTCCCTTTCAACTCTTTTGGGAAACTGCAAAACACTCACAATTTCTTCAAGTGAAGGTAAAAACCTCCAGGAGCACATGGCTTTGGATGTGCTGTGGTTCTCCAAAGGGAAAGCAGAGCACCGTGTTGCTTTTGGAAAAGCTGAGCAGAGCTGGATGAAGCTGAGCAGGAGCCTCAAGCGGCACCTAAAGGCCTCTCACTGCTTCTGCTCCATCACTCTGATTGCAGGGCTCTTTCAGAACACGGTTCCTGCAGTGCCAATGCCATGAATGAGAAGTGATTCCAGCACAAAGTGGAGAAGGCTCAGCCCCTGAGCTTTGGCTGTGAGCTGCACAAAGGGAGCCAAACTGGCTGAGAGAGGCAGAGGAGCCAAGATGAACCAAGGAGACACAGAGTGAGGTACAGACTCAAGGCAAAGCATGAGAGCAGGTAAGAACTGCACAGCCCTCAACATTCCTACCAATCCAGAGCTTTCAAGAGAAGCCAACTCCTCTGGGATTGATACCATCAACACATGGCCAGAATCAGGGGACAATTCCCAGCACAGGAAGATTTCCACCATCTTGCAGAACAAAGGTGCTGAGACATTTTCTTCTGGACGTGCTGCAGCAGATAACTTGCTTTGCTGTACACTCTGGGAATTACACCTCTCTCCTCTTCCAGCACAGCGTTAAAGCTCTGTGGAAACCCAGGACAATGGGAGCATTTCTCTGTCTGCTCTGGGCTGTCCTGACCCGCAGGGGAGCACTGACTTTGACCCTCATGCATAGAGAAAGTTTCCTAGACTTCAAGATAGACTAGAATCCACACAAGTGTGCAATAGATTATAGGGAGCAGTGTAGGTGTATCACTTGGTGAGAAATTTAGGTTTTGGGATTTTTAGTATGTCATGGATGGAAGCAGGATAGAGGGCACAGGGTGTCATCCTGAGTTTCTTCTTCGTGCTTCTTCTTCCTTCTTCCTCATGGGTTTGGGTGGCATTTTGTAATTGGACAGAAAAGTCTGCATTGCAGGCTCTTGGGGATCAGTTCTTGGGTTAAAAGGGAAAATAATCTAAGTGTTAGTTCTTAACTGGATAGTTTAGTCTTAAAAGACCTTGTAATGAGAGATTGTTATTCATTTTGTGCCTTGCTAGTGAAAAGCTGCTGAACTCATGGTTGTGAGACTGCTTTACTGATAAGAAATAATAAACACCTGATTCCAAACATGAACTACCATCTCAAGTGCCTTCAGTCCAGACCCAGAGAAACCAAGAAAGCTCCACGTCCCAGCACTTACCTTGCCCACATTGGTGAGAGACAGAGCCATTTCAGAGACACCACGCGTGTCGAAGTTCTGAAATACCACCTCTGGTGGGGAAATCTGAAACAAGTTCTGCTTGGGGGGATCTGACGGCAGCTGGAGAGGCGAGAGAGAGCAGGGAGAGGTTCAGCTGCTGGGAGGAAGGTTCATGAAGGATCCCATGCACTGATCCCCAGTGAAGTACAGGCTCTGGGTGAGCACACCTGGGCAAACAGTGGCTCACCCACCTCTGCTCTGAGCTGATCCACAGCTGCTGGGCCACACAGAGCTGGTGCAAGCCAAGCTGCTCTTCTGGCATGGATTTCTCCAGGTTTCCTTCTCCAGAGTGCCAGGCAGCACTTTCCTTAAGCACAGCCCTGTGCCCATGTGGTCACAGAGCTCTGGGGCACTGCCTGAGCACTCGTGGAGTAAGAAAAACCCACAAATTTACATCAAACTCCACGGGAAACGGCTTTGGGATGTCCTTTACTCTGAGACAGGGAAACTGAGGCCCACACAACTGCAAATATCTGTTTTGATCTAGAACTTAGGCATCAGTAAGAAGAGAACAGGACCAGAGGAGGAGTGAGAGATGAGGTGATATTTTGCTGAAGCCAAAAGGTTATTAAGTTAAAGAATGAAAGTTGTTGGTTCTGTGTGTTGTGTTTGGATCGTTTGGGTTTGTTGGGTGTTGCTGTGAGCTGGGAGAGGGACAGGGTTGAAGACCTGACCAAAAGGAAGCAGGGGGAGAGAGGAGGGGACAGAAAAGCTGGAGATCTGAGAGAATGGAAGTTCCCAAGTACCCATCCAAGGGGAAAGGGGACGGGGCAGCCCTGGCTGGGTATAAAGGGGATAGAAAGATTGCCATTTTCTCAGAGGCTGTGTTTGTTCATCTCCAGAGAGAGGAAGAAACACCCGGCTCAGCTGAATCGTTACAAAAGTTTCCTTTTGCTTCCATGATTTTGTCCCCTTTAATTGTATTTAAAAGTTAGTGTGTTTCTAACAGAGGTAAAGGCAAAAATCAAGGAACACAGAAGTTAGGAAAAAGACAAATGAGGTCAATGCTGAATGAGGAAAAGGTTCAGTTATTTTCTCAGCAACTTGGCTAAAAATAGAGTTGCTATCTCTGTTTTCCATGTGCTTTAAATGGGTGCTTTCTTGTAATTATTGCTATCTTATAATTATTGCTATATTATTGATACCAGTGTAGAGGCACTTCTGGAATGACACAACAACAGCAAATGATTCTGGAGCAGAGGCATTGCTTGGAGAAAACTCTCCCCTTTGCTTTGTCTGGGCAATCCTTAACCAGTGTGTTACATGGCTCTTGCTGCCAATTTCTTGCTCAACAGTGTGATAGATGAATGTGATTCGTGCTAACAATTGTAACTATATTTTAAATATTTTAGAAAATATTTGTTAAAAAGTAATAGAGGAAAAGGATATGGAATTAGTGTCACAAAACAGATGTTTTCAGATGTTCATGAGAAAACAGGATGCAGGATGTAGTTTGAGATAAGTAACATCCCAAAAGGCAATAGGCCTCAGGATAATTAAAGAATCGGCCTTGAAATAGATAAAATTGGGATGATTCCAGGTATCTATGAAATAATAAGGCTTCTTTTTGGAATATAATGCTGGCTTCTATAACACAAGACTTGGGGTGCATGTGCAGCTTCTGGGGTTGTTCAAAGGACAGTGATGATGAGGAGAAGCCTTCGTGGGAAGCGACCACCAAAACCAAAAGACCCCTTAGAAACAAGCAGAGCATGCACTGTGCAGTACAGTGACATAGATTTCAAGAATCAAAAATAGGAGGAGATTGACAGAAAATTATTGAGGAATATGTATTAGCATCCAGTCTAGAAGTTGTGTTTGGATTCTTTATCTTTTGTATGGGAGGCAGGGTGAGAAAACCCCCCTGTATCCTGACCGGTTTTGCTTATGCTTTATCCAAACCACTGCCAAATTATTTTGGATCTGCTTGATTATATTTGATTGCATGATTTTATATAAAATTGCTGCTCAATTAAAATTGCTGCTAAATTCTAATGTTGGTTTATTAAATTAGACATACAGGGACCTCATTCATAACAACAGCCCACCTCAGTCACCTACCCGTTGGGACTGTGCTTTCTACTGAGCCAGTCCTGCCAGAAAAGCAGCTTTAAACACACCTCTAAGAAGGCACTGATCCAGATAAAGCCCATCCATTCCCCTCTGCCCAGGGCCAGTCCCCTGTACATCTGGCAGCCTGCAAAATCTAACACCCCCTCAGGGTCCAACACATTGTTCCAGCCCAAAGCATAAAGGCAATTTGTTTTGTTAAAGCTGAAGTAATTCCTGCAGGTCCTCGGCCTTCCAAGGCCAACGCTGCCACTCCGGAGGGAATCCTGTGACCCCGAGCATTTGATGGTGACCACACCAAAGCAAGAGGTGGCTCCTTCAGCAGGAGAATGGCACATGGCAATGCTGTGCCTTTGTGTCCCCAGCCTTCCCCCCATTGTTTCAGCAATGGCAGCTACACTTAGGCAGCTTCAGCAGAGCTTATTTGTGTTGGCTTAGTGCAGATCAGGACTCCCAGCCCACCTCTAACAGCAGCTTGCAATGACAACAGGACCTGCACACTGAGGTCTTTTGCTGGAGGCAAGCCTGTCACAAGCACACACCCTCTTCAAACTTCCCATCAAACAGAAAGGAGAAGAGCAGGAAAAGGCTACCTTTGGACCAGTCTTCCCCAGGTCTACACATGGGCCAAGTCTGGGTAGAAAACTCCCACCAGTGCTGGCCTTCTTCTTCATGTTGAGAAACTTCTGCCACAGGAACTTAGAGGGAAGCAGCTGAAAGGCAAAAATAAACCAGCTAGAGCCTCAGAGTTGGGCTTGTTCAGAAAGGCTTTTCTTGAACAAGTGGCACTGCTGAACAATTTGTGGTCACATTGCCCAGGACAGTCCTGGAAGCCCTGGAAGTGGCTTGCTGAAATACTCAGCACCAAGAAATTAACAATACAGAGTGCAATACACATACTCCAACCACATGGCTCTGTGCCATGAGCTTCTCTGTGATTGGATGTGACATGGTTGGGGATTTCTGCTCTTGGGGCATTTGTTTCCCCTTTAGGTCCATTGGATTGAGGCAGTGACCTTTTCAAAGAATGGGGAGGAGCTCTCAGAACTGCCCTGACTCCATCCCTGTACAGCACTGAGAACTCACAGCAAGGAGATAGCACTGCTGGGTGAGTCCAAGAGAGGCAAGAAAGGAACGTTGTACCAAGAGTGAGGAGCACAGGAATGTGTCCAAGTTGTAGTTCTCTCTGTTAATTAGCATTTGTTTTCTCTCTCTGGGCTCACAGACCCCTCCAGAGAAGAAAACAGAGGGATCTCCTGGACAGAGCCTCAGCAGTGGGGCCTCTTCAGTCAAGTGAGCTCCAGACACCAAGGGACATTTGTGACCCTGGCTCCAGGGAGCAGCTGAGAACTGTGCAGCCCTCAAGATTCCTACCAATCCAGAGCTCCCAAGAGAAGCCAACTCCTTTGGGAGAGATACCATCAACACATGGTAAACCAAAATCAGGGGACAATTCCCAGCACAGGAAGATTTCCACCATCCTGCAGAACAAAAGTGTGATGGTGTTTGCAGGGGTCTTAGGATGAGGGAAGAGATGAGGATCTGACTCCATGGTTCAGCAGCCTTGATTTATTATTTTGTGATATATAATATATTAAAACTACACTAAAAGAATAGAAGAAAGGATTTCATCAGAAGGCTAGCTCAGAATAGAATAGGAAAGAATGATAACAAAGGCTTCTGGCCTGGACTCTCTGTCTGAGCCAGCTGGGCTGTGATTGGCCATTAATTACAAACATCCAACATGGGCCAATCAAAGATCCACCTGTTGCATTCCACAGCAGCAGATAATCATTGTTTACATTTTGTTCCTCAGGCTTCTCAGCTTCTCAGGAGGAAAAATCCCAAGGAAAGGATTTTTCATAAAAGATATCTGGGACACAAAGCTGCTGAGACATTTTCTTCTGGACGTGCTGCAGCAGATAACTTGCTTTGCTGTACACTGTGTCTGCGGGGCTGGATCTGTGCCCACACAGGAGCTGGGAGAGAACAGCTGCTTTGGAAGCTCTTCCAGCTGGGACCAGCCCTGTCTCACAGGGCTTGGGGCAGAGTTTGAGCTTCCGCCCCAACATGCTCAGGTGCCCAAGGGCAGCTTGGTCTTGACACCAGCAGGGGCTATTTACAAATCACAAACGGGACAGGGCTGCTGTGGAACTGCCTTGAGCTGTTTTATTTTCCAGCATCACTCTCATTACATGGTTATGACAATGGGAAGATGCCAGCAGCTCACATCCCAGGCAGCAGACCAAGAACTTAATGTTACAACTTCCTTTATAAGTTTCTTGACCAATCACATAAAGCAAAAGCACATTGACAGTACTTCCATCCAAACACTATAAGCACACATACCTTTGGTTAAAACAATGCTTGCTTATTTTGAATACAATACCTGCTTGTAAGCCTTAAAGCACAATGCACAGAGCTCCATTATTAAGCCTTAACCCCCCTAATATCTTGCTAGATAAACTTTTCTGTAGCTTAAGGAGTTATTCTAGACAAACATTAATACACAGACCATTGTTCTATTTGTCCTTGCTTTTCTACTTTTTAAATAATTTTTCTGCTGACCTATCTCATGGCTGCTGCTTAGCTCTAATCACAGTTCTACTGTCTCTGAGGCTTGCCTTTTGCAGCTTTCCCAAAACCCTCTAATTTAGTGGATTCCCACAATTCCCCCTCTCTTTTCAGCTAAAAAGAAACCTTCATAATTGTGTCATTTATTACTTGCATTTCGTAGCCTTACTGTAATATTTCTGCCTATTACCTACTTAAAGCATTTTCTTGCTTGCACTAAAGCAGGGGCAGGGAGAGCAGGGACACCAGGGCAGTTTGCAGCCTGAACACAGCCCAGTGGGTACTTACAGTGAAAGATGTCAGTCTTTCTCTGGACAAAAGACGAGGAGTCGAGGTCTTCTTTGGGAATCCAGAAGCCATTTTGAAGGCAGGACCTCCCAGATGAGTGACAATGCCTCAACAAAACTGGAAGAAGCAACAATGGAACTCTGAAAATCCAGAACCCAATTCATGGCAGATTCAAGGCATATACTGGTGCTAAACATTTTCTATGATTTGAAAGTAGCTAAGTGCTTGTTTGGTGTAAGTAGCTAGTATGTTAGGCCTCTAGTTGGACTTGATTTGAACTACATGGTTACCTTGTGCAATTCAAAGATGGATCATACTGAAACCTGGAGCTAAAAATCTGAACATTAATAATAGTTAGAACAGACAAAGCTGCAGCCTAAATATTACTTTAAAATAGCTAGAGTGGACATCCTTTTCTTTAGGCCAAAGCACCCCTGCTCTCTCAGCTGCTCCTCACAGGACTTGGGAGAGACTGGAATGTTATGGCTAATGGCTTAAAAATTGTTATAAAGGACTTTCTGCCCATTGGGACAAAACTGTATAAAGAGGCTGCGACCACCCAAGCCCACCCCTCCCTGAAAATGCCTCTGGACTGGAACTTGGCACTGTGAGTTAAGCTGCCTAAGGGAACTTGAGACAACACAAAGGTGACACTATTGTCCCATTAGCTCAGGTCTGGGGAGAAGTAAACAAGGCTGAGGAGAAAAACCTATCCACAACAAAGCCAAACCCAGCAGCTGTGCTGAAAATCAGCTCTGTCTGGCTTCAAGGTGGGCAAGTCACAGCCACAGACTCGTCTGCTGGGGCCAGGTTTGCACACAAACCTCCCATCAAAGACCTCCACAGTGCCCCCAGACCCATTCCTGAGGCCTTGCACCAGACGACTGCAGGGCACGCAAAGTAACACAACAGAGCTGAAAATCCAGAAGCCAATTGATGGCAGACTCAAAGGACAGACAGATGCTAAAGATTTTATATTATTTGAAAGTAGCAATAGACAGAGTCCAACTTGCCCCACCCCAGGGAGGCACCTGGGAGGTCCCACCTTGCCCAAATCTGCATGAATCCATTGGAGTCTTATGTTTTGCCAGACCTCTGCACAGAGAAGACCAGAAGAGGATTTGATGGTATGCCAATGGGATCCATGGAATGGTGATGTTTTTCACTTCATCTGTCTCTGTCACTCTCCTTCTTCCCCTTCTTCCCAACCCCCCATCCTCCCCCTGCCACCCCCCTGCTTCTTTTTCTTTTCCTTTCTCTCTCTCTTCCTCACATTTACTGTTACATAAAATCCAGACTATTGATTTTGGCATATGGTCTCGTTTGCACCTCAATTCACAGGCCTCTCCATAATAATTTTAATAACCAGATGATAACAACCCACTGAAACTTGAACAGACCTTGGTCACCTTTAAGCAGTTTAAGCAACCACTATACGGGAAAAAAAAGTATAGACCAGTACATTTAGAAAATGTTGCATTCCTTCAGTGCAAAAAAAAAAAGCACAATCAGGAGAGCATATATTGTTCATCCACTCAGCTGTGCATTGTGGTGGTGTTCACAGGGGTCTTAGGATGAGGGAAGAGATGAGGATCTGACTCTTGATTTATTATTTTATGATATATATTCTATTAAAATTATACTAAAAGAATAGAAGAAAGGATTTCATCAGAAGGCTAGCTAAGAATAGAAAAAGAAAGAATGAATAACAAAAGCTTGTGTCTCAGACAGAGAGTCTGAGCCAGCTGACTGTGAGTGGCCATTAATTGGAAACAACTCTAGGAGATCAATCACAGATGCACCTGTTGCATTCCACAGCAGCAGATAACCATTGTTTACATTTTGTTCCTGAGGCCTCTCAGCTTCTCAGGAGAAAAAACCCAAAGGAAAGGATTTTTCATAAAACATGTCTGTGACATACCACCGAACTGCTGCACCAGAAGACGGGCATTATCCCATCCTGTATTTCCCTTTGGCATTCTCTCTCAGAGTGCAGATGAGACAAAACCACAAAGTTCAACTTGAGTCAATCTTTACCTTCAAAGGAAATTCAGGAACTTTCTGCAGAGGCCAATGCTCTGCACGCTGATGAACTCCTTGCAGAGGCCAATGCTCTGCACGCTCAGGAACTTTGCAGAGGCCAATGCTCCGCGAACAATTCCCCTGGCGAATCGCCCAGTGAAGCCGCCTGCAGGAGCCCAGGCTGCGCACAACCAGCCAGGGCCGCGTTCTCAGGCAGCTGAGGCCGCGCCGCTGTCACAGACGCTGCCGCCGCGTTCGTGGTTTCCAGGCAGCCGCGGAACCCGGCAGCCGCCGCCCTTTCCCGGATCCTGCCCCTCCCGGCCCCGCACGCCCCCCAAGATGCTGCCGGGGCTCGGGGGCTTCGTCTGCCTGGGCTGGGGCTCGGCCTCCCCTGCGGGACAAGGTGAGGGGGGGTCCCCGGGGGTCGTGTCCCCCCGGGAGCGTGTGTGAGTCCCCCATGTCCCCCCCAAGCCGGGGTCACCCCCTTTTCTCTGCCCAGAGCTCCTGAGCCAGCTCCTGCTGCCGCCTGGGAGGGGCTTTGGGGAGCCCCCCGGGGACCCCCTTGAATGCCCATTCCTGGGCAGTGGGACCCTTCGCATCTCCTTCCCCAGCTGCAGGACCCCCTGCACCCCCTTATCCTGCCCCGACACCCCCTGCACCCCCTTTCCCGGGTATCCTCCTCTCCCAGCCCCTGGATCCCCCGTTTCCATGAGCCCGGGGACTCCCGGACCCCATTCCCGGCCAGCCCGGGGCACCTCAGCCCCAGACCTTCCTTTGCCCGGCGACCGGTGACGTCACTGCAGACTCGGGCCGCCATTGGCGAGCAGCAAAGAGCGGCGCCAATGGCGGAGCCGGAGGCGGCTCAGGGGCCGTGAAGAGCCTTGAGCTGTGAGGGGCCATGGGGGGCCATGAAGGGCCGTGAGGTGTCACTCTTGCGCCGAGAATGACACAGGAACAGGCAGGAGGCAGTATTGCAGAAAGACTAAAAGAAGGTTTTATTCAAGAGAACCGTGCGGTTTTTATAGAGTGATACCATATATTCTATTTGATTGGCTAGTTAACAAAAACACATTCTTTATACACCGTCCTTGAGAAGAAGAGAAAGACGAAGTAGAAGAACACCACCTGCAGATTGTTTATACTGAAGTTCTCACATTCTTACAACTTGCTAATAATTCTCCCAAGCTGCTGTGAGAAACACTTGCTGTTTCTCTCTGTGCCATGGCATCCACAGTGAGGGGCTGTGAGGGGTCTTGGGCAACTGTGAGGGAGCCATGAGGGGCCTGTGAGGGACCATTGGGAACTGTGTGGTGTTATCTTTTTATACTAAAAACTACGTGTACACTATTTACAATAACTTCTCAATACTTATCACCTATGTTAGACAGTGAGTTTTTACTCTAAACTAATCTAAAAATGGAACATCACTTGAAAGATGGAGGAAGGAAGGAAGGAAGGAAGGAAGGAAGGAAGGAAGGAAGGAAGGAAGGAAGGAAGGAAGGAAGGAAGGAAGGAAGGAAGGAAGGAAGGAAGGACGGACAAGGCACACTTAAATTCTTCTATCTTGGGACTTCGAGCCCCCATTCTAAAAATCTCAAAAATCTATTTTTCACCCTGTGACAAGCTAACTATTCTTCTACTTAAACTTTCTTGACTTGTAATTCTTCCTATAAAGGTTGGTAATTGTTTTTTCCAAGGGCTAAATCAAAGGCACAGGGGTCTTGGGCTCTGTGCCAAGGTCTCTGAGCCCCCTGGGCAGGGGCTGGAGCCCTCCAGGGCAGCCAGAGGAATGTCCTGGGTTCCCTCATTATTATATTAAAACAAATGATATACTAAAAGTACACTAAAGAAAGAGAAAGGATACATCAGAAGGCTGGAAAAGAATGAATAATAAAAACCCATGACTGACCAGAGTTCTGACACAGCTGGACTGGGATTGGTGATTCAATTAAAACAATTCCCATGCTGGGTAAGCAATCCTCCAAATCACATTCCAAAGCAGCAAAACAGGGAGAAGCTGAAGCTTCCCAGCTTCCCAGGACAAGAAATCCTCGTGAAGGGATTTTCCATAAAATATCATGGTGACACTGTTTGGCTTGGTTTGGTTGAGATGGGGGTTGAGGTTGGGGTTTGCTGCATTTTGTTGATTGGAAAGGAAATAGGGAGTTTTTGGGGTTTTTGGTTTTTAACGTGTGTGTTTCACAGAGTTGTGCCCAGCTTCTCAGGGGTTCAGCAGCCCGTCAGTTCCACAAAAAGCTTTGCATCACTTCCCTGAATTTTCCTCCCATTCCAAACCAGGACAGGGTGGTGTCGCAGACATATTTTATGAAAAATCTTTTTGTTAAGATTTTTTCTCTTGAGAAGTTGAGAGACTTCAAAAACAAAATGTAAACAATGATTATTTGCAGCTGTAGAATGCAACAAGTGCATCTTTGATTGGTCTCATGTAGTTGTTTTTAATTAATAGCTAATCACAGTCCAGCTGTCTCAGACTCTAGTCAGTCACAAGATTTTATTATCATTCTATTCTTTTCTATTCTTTCTGAGCTTTCTGATGAAATCTTTCCTTCTATTCTTTTAGTAAGTTTTAATATATCATTTTCTTTTTACATAATATATATCATAAAATAATAAATCAACCTTCTGAAACATAAAGTCAAGATTCTCATCTCTTCCCTCATCCTGAGACCCCTGTGAACACCACCACAGGGTGGAGTCATCAACCCACGATGGGAGCATCTCCTAGGGCTTGGTCAATCTCCTACTTGTCTCCCAGTGCTGCCAGCACCTCCCAGTGGTGCTGAGACTGTCTCCTGCTGGTTCTACCACCTACCACTTGCTCCACGACCATCTCCCGGTGGTCTCACCATCCTCCCCTGATGGCACAGCCCCGTTTCTCCTCCCCAGGACCTACTTCTACAGCGGGCACAGCTCCGTCCCCCCAGCCCCTGCGTGCCCCCAGGCTCCTCTGACACCTGCCAGTTCTCCAGCCCCCTGTTCCGCGGCTCTTGTGGAGTCCTGGTCTATGAGGCCCCCACCTTCACCGTGGCCATCTTCTTCTCCAACCCCCTGGACTACAACCGCTTTGCCGTGGAGCTGGGCCTGGAGCTGTCCCTGCTCAGAGCTCACCTGGGCAGGTTGGAGGACACCTCCCACCGCATGTCCCAGATGAGGACGTCCTTCACCACCAACGGGACCCCTGCGTGCTGCCACGTCACCCTGGACACCTGCCAGGAGCCCGTCCAGGTGAGTGTTGGCCACGTCAAGGTGGCAGCCACCATGTCCAGCACACGGAGATCCATTATCAGGGTGGTTCTGCAGGAGCAGGAGGGCTCAGGGAAGGAAGCTGGAGAGAGGCTTCCATGCTATGTGATAGCAAAGGGATTAATTTAGTTTTTACTGGGCCTGTGAACAGAGAAACAAGGCACACAAAAACTTCTTTCCCAGCAAGAACAGTTGGAAGAGAAGAAGAAGACATCTGGCTCAAGAATGTAGGAATAGACAAAACAAGGCCTGAATCTGGGCTTGATGGTAATGGGTAAATTGTAATATGTAAATTGCTTACTTGTCAAATCATGTGTGCACGAATGGTTAGGAGTATCCTTTGTGTGACCTCAGGCCTGAATAAATTATGCCTTTTTAAACCAAATTAGTGTTAAGGGGTCTTGTTCCAGTATTTTGGAGATTTTGTGGCAGTAAATTGGAGAGCCAGCCAGAAGATCAGCCTAGAACTTCAATGAATCCACAGATCTCCAGCTAGCACTGAGAAATTTTCAGGGAGAACCTCAACTTTAGACCTTCAGGGACTCGAGGCAAGATCCCTGGCCTAAGTGAAGTCATCATTTTAATTTTTTTCCTTTGGGTTATTGACAAGGGATGCAAATCCCCACACAGAGTTACTGGTAAGTGTCAGAAATTCCTCTGGCTGCCCTGGAGGGCTCAGAGACCCTGGCACAGAGCCCAAGTCCCCTGTGACTTTGATTTTGACCCATGGAAAAAAAAATTACCAACCTTATATGAGGATCTGCAAGCCACAAAATTCTAAGTAGAATAATAGTTAGTCATGGGGTGAAAAATAGATTTTTGGGAGTTTTTAGAATGGGGGTTCAGGGGGCAAGATGGAGGAATCTGGGTGTTGTCCAGTCTTTCTCCTTCTTCTTCTTGGTCTCCAACTTCTGCTGTGATGTTGGCACTTTTAGATTGGTTTAGAGTAGAAGCTCACTGTCTAACATAGGTGATAGGTATTGGGAAGTTATGATAAATAATGTACATGTAGTTTTTAGTATAAAAGATAACACCACCCTGAGGGTGTCAGTGTGCCTCTGTCTGTCCTGCTGAGCAGACATGGGCAGGCCAGAAGAAAGAATTTTATAGATAAGAAACAATGAACAACCTTGAGAACAAGGACTGAAGAGTTCTGACTCCTTTTTTGACCACCAGGCTGGGAAAAGAGACTTTCTAACCTATCTCGGGGTCACTCTGACCAGCAGAGACTCCGAGAGCTAAGGGGGGTTTGAGGCCCTGGGTGAGCTTATCAGGGAGAAGTTTGAGTTCCTGACCTCAGGGAGTCAGAGTTTCCCCTGTCTGGAGTTCAAGTCCCCAAGAACTATCAGGGGTTCGAGTTCCCTAGGAAATATTAGAGGTTGTCTTCGGCAGGTATTGACAGTAAAAGATTTTAAAATCACAAAATCCGGGGAGCAAGAAATAAAGTTAGGCTTAGTAGGCCCTGGGAAAATGTGAAAGGTAGGCCCTGGGAAATGTTAGACCTTGTATTTGCTAGATCATGTGAAACTGCAGCCGTGTAGTCAGTATATGATAAATGATACAATTGTTAGATGTGATTAGATATAATTATTGTTGAAAGAATCATGAGAAACTATGTTAGAGGTTTGAGGGAATCACGAGGAATCCACGCTTGGATGATATCAATGTATACAATAGAACAATGTATGTTTAATAATTAATATGTAAGTTATATAACAATAGAATATAAAACATGTTCGGTCCCAAAGCATGTCAGAGTCAGATTTGGGTTTGTGTCCCCTGACACCCAGAGCTCTTAATAAAAGCACCTGCATAGAATCATTCTGTGATTATGTGTTCCTGAACACTAACAGTATCAGGAATTGTTGTATCAGACCAAGATCATATTTAAAGAACAATCATTGTTCTGCTGTCTTGTAGCATAGGCTGCAATCATCTTAACTTGGATGGGGGAAAGAAGAAAAAAGAAAACCACATTCTTCATTTACAACTGAAGCCTGGCCACAGCTTCATCTGGAGCCACTTTTGTGGTAAAGATTGGTTAATTCCTTTGCATTCCTCACATTCTCTGCATTCTTCTTGAACTCTGAGAGCATGTTCATGTGAGAGTGGTACCTTGATGTGAGTTTGCCAGCATATCAACATGGGGATGTCCTTGATACAAAAATTCATTTGCAGAGAGAGTGTTGAGAGTGTTGGAGCGTGACTGAGTGTTTGCTGGTGGTTTGGAGTTGCTTTGTTTTTGTGTGCCTGGCTGAGATGGCATTTGTGGGCTTGAAGCCCCCTCTTTTGTCAGTTTGAGTGACTGCAGGTTTGGCAGTCCCCTTCCTCTTCCCCTCTCCCCCCTCCATGACAAAGCTGGAAATACCATTATGACTTTCAGAGGTAATAGCTTGTATATCTGTTATTATTGAATATGGGGCCAGTTTCTTCTCAAGCTAAAGTGGGAGATGATATTCCAAATTCTCCATTGCAATGTTTGTTGAGCTACTGGAAACAGACCCACTAATTAAACCTAATCCAATCTTGTAATCAGTGCTGGTCAGCATACAAGCTAAACTCCCAGGCTAAGTGGCCAGAGAATGGTACCTTAGTTTATAACAACTTTTTACAGCTGACGTTGTTTTGTAGAAGAGAAGGGAAATGGAATGAATTGCTGTTATGGATGGGTAATGCCACAGCTGGCTCTTGCAATTAAAGGATGGATATTATGTGAATGTTAAGAGAAGTTTTATTGATTTCTGGTTATGTTCTTGTGATTTGTTGTTTAGATGTCTTCTCTTCTCTCCGCAGTCCCCCTTCCCTCCCAAATTGTTGCCCAGGGAGGGTCTTGGTAGCCAGGACAGGTGGAGGGAGGGTGAGTACCTGTACCCCTGGCATGGGGCATTTGGGAGGAGGCAAAGCTGTTACCAGGAGGGGTGGCATGACAACACCTGGCTGTTGGAATCCTGCATGCTGAGAATTTTAAACTTTCTGTGCTGAAAGGCACAGACTCACAAGAGAACACTGCATTTGACCTGGAGCTGTGGAGAAAGCTTCCAGAATTGATTAATAGCACTGGGATTATGGGTGCATAGTTGGATTTACAATTAAATATAAAAAAGAAATATTGTTCCTCCTTGATGCTATTCAACTGCCCAGAGAAGTGGCTGCACTACACCACAAAGCACAACACCAACAAGGGGATTCCCAAATTCCTACAGGGAACAGATGTGCAGATAAAGCTGCACAAGAGGTTGCACAACCTGGTGTTAATACCTGAGGAAGCCATTTCTCTTCCAGAAGTTAGCCCTGGATATTGTCAAGCAGATTTAAAATTAGCTACTTCTCTAGAAGCCCAGAATAAAGAGCAGAATGGCTGGTAACTCCCAACAATCCTGTCAGAGTCCCACCACAACTGGTGTTGCAAATTCTCAAGAGAAACACCAGCAAACCCACTGGGATTTCAATACTATGGTGAGTAGTCTGCGGGCTCAGACACCCAGTGCTCTTATGACAAAAATTGTCAAGTCTATTACAGAAAAATGCCTGATATGTCTTTAAAATAATCCTTTGAACTTATAAAGGCCACCTTCAGATATCACTAAAAGAGGAAACACTCCCAGAGGTCACTGGTAAATTGATTTTTGAGCTACCATGCTGTGGTGGTTTGACAGGAAATGTGTTTTCTGGGATGCTGTGTTTTGGGCCAATGGATGTTCAGGCTTTAATATTGGCATTTAACCTGGCCATTGGCACATTAGACACGCCTCTGAGAACACGGGGTTAAAAGCAGAGCTCTCCCTTGGGAGGGTCCTTTTGGGTTTCCAGCGGGAAAGAGTTCGGGGAAAAGCCATGAGGCTGGGAGAGGTGGGCCTGAGCCCGGGGGTGGAAGGGTGGAAGAGAGAAAGAGAGAAAAAGAGAGAGATGGTGCCTGGGACTGTAACCTTGAGACTGGATAAACATGGGCCTGTGCCGGCAGCACGGCTGGGAAGGGGAAAAGGGGGGGGGGGGGGTGCAGCCAGCCGCTTGTAGGAGCTTTTAACCCCTTTTTGGAGAATGAGAACTTTACAGATCATTGACCTCTCCTGGAAGATAGAGTGGAAGATGAGGAAGGAAATGTGCAAGTGTGAGAGAGGTCTGGGTGAGTGAGAGATAGTGGAAGAGTAGAGAAGAATCCTAGTGGGAAGAGATGATGGAGTAGCTTTTGCTGGACTCTTTTTGTATAGCCATGGACAGAACCATGTTCCTTGTGACACAGAGACTGCATTCCAGGGGGAGGCAGTGCCTCAGAACCAAGAGGGTTCAGTGTTGGTGCCCCTTGGCCCCAGGGGGTGAAAAAATATGGGGGGGACAGGTGTCCCAAAGGAGAGACTGTGCCTTTTTTGGATCGGGACAGAGCATCCTTAAAAAAGACAACCCTAGAAGCAGCTCTGGTCCGTGTTCAGTGGTGAGAGCACTGGACATGAAAGGAAGAGGTCACGACGGCAGATGGACTCCGGGTGGTGCCACGAGTGACACAGAAACACACAAAGCTTCAGCTGTGTTTCCAAGAGAAGCCCATGGTACAAGAAGGACTCCTCTCCTCTTGATGAACTGAGGATTGATTGTCTAAAAAGTGCTGCTGGACCGAGAGTTGGTGATTTGAGGAACAAATGTATTGTGTTGAAATTTGGTGGGGGGAGGAGGAAATGCATTTGTGAGGTTTTCATTTTCCCTGTGTGTGTGTTTCATTTTATCTGTAGTTGTAGAGTAGTTAATAAAGTTCTGGTTCTTTTTTTTCCCTAAGTAGGAGCCTGCTTTGCTTATTCCTGGTCACATCTCACAGCAGAAACCAGGGAGAAGGTATCTTCATGGGGGCACTGGCATTGTGCCAGTGTTAAACCATGACACCGAGTCTCCTATCCTGGGATCCGAGGGCATGGGGAATTTACTGCCCGGCCATAGCTTGGGGGATTGTCTGAATTCTGGGGAGGGATACAAGCTCCCCAATATCTCCTGGGATGATAGGCTGGGTCAGGAAAAGCTGTGAATCCTTGCAGCTGACCCAGAGCACCCAGGTCAGCTTGCAGTCACTCATGGTTTCTCCTCTTTGTGCTAAAGAACTGCAGCAAGAGAAAGCTCTGCAGAGGAAAGCAGAAGTGGATAAAATAGCACTGGAAAGGAAGCTCATAGGGAGGAAAAAGTGAGTAAGGCTTCCATGGGTTCCTGCTGTTCCATGGGTTATTGTCCCTGGAGGGCTTCCCTGCTCCAAGGACTCTGAGCTCAGAGGTGCTGGATAGCAAAGGCCAGAAGCAGCACAGGGATGGCCATTCTGAGCTCCCTGGCTCCCAAGAGAGGAAGGACCTTCTTCTGTTGAGACAGAAGATCTTCTTCTCTATTGGAGTGCTGAGCCCTCCTGGCTTAGCTGCTGCCTGCAGGGAGCTGGGCTCTGGGCTTGCCTTGGCACTGCCTCTAGAGGTGTCTTTAGGTCCATGGTGTTGAGTTGCACCTTCTTGATCATCTCCCTTCACCAAAACAGTGGGATTGTGGTATGGGCAGGTGTGGGGCACAGAGCAAAGCTTGGTTTGGGTCCTGCTCCTGCCACAGCATTGCAAGTCCTTGCAATGCTGATCTGCCAGGCTTCTCCTTATGGTGGGACACCACCCACAGAAGCTCACGTCCTTTAGGCTCCCCTTCAGCTGCAGCAGTAGGCCAGCCCAGGAGAAGCTCAGCTCCAGCAAGGCAGCCCAGCTCAGGACACACAGGCAAAGTGTGGAGCTGAGAGTGGAGGCTGGTTAAAGCAAGTCTGTGTATCAGCACTTCCTTCAGCCCAGGCTGAAGTTGGTTTCATGGGGAGGAGACAGATGAGGCTGTTTCAGATGGCTTTCATGGCAGAGAGCACCGGTTTGCTTGCTCACAGCTGGGTTCCTG
Source organism: Agelaius phoeniceus (assembly GCF_051311805.1). Lineage (NCBI taxonomy): Eukaryota > Metazoa > Chordata > Aves > Passeriformes > Icteridae > Agelaius > Agelaius phoeniceus. Next base: position 1,660,944 of record NW_027509876.1, read on the forward strand.
CAGGAAATCTGGCTGACAAGAGCCTGTCTTGCAGGAGAGGAGTTCCTGCAGCCTTTGCTTTCTGACTGATAGGATTATTCTCATTAAGGAGCAGGCTGTGCCCTGAGGAGTGCTGAATGAGCTGAGTGAGAATTGTAGGAGAGATAAGCAGATGTCAGCAATCTGTGATCTGCTTTAAACTGGGAAATCAAGAGACAAAGAGCATTTTCAGGCATCAGCACAGAGAGCTGCTGGATCAGCCTTTGGCAGTGGGCTGAAAGTGTCTGGCTGTGCCTTAAGAGGGAGCTTGCACAGCCAAGACCTTATGATGGCAAGGTTCAGGTTTGGCTGGTCCTGGAGGTCCCCTTGCACCAATGGCATCACTTGGGATGTTCCCAACCTCTGTGGGTTGAGAAAAATTCACGGAAATGGTCTCGTGGTTCTGCCTGGCCTCAGGGTCAAGGAATGAAGTGCAGGGCCGGCCAGGACTGCTGAGCCCAAGTTTCTGGTGGGGACTCTCAGCGATTTTTTCTGTTTTGTTTGCTGAAGGGAGCTGAAGCAGCTGGCTCAAAAGCGTGAGGAAGAGGCAAAAGCCTTAGAGGAGGAAGAGAGGCGGAAGGAGGAAGAAAGGCGGAAGGAGGAAGAGAAGCGGAAGAAGGACAAGAAGGGTGTCTCTGTGGGGAAGCAACCTCCAAAACCAGAGAAGGGGAAAACCAAACCCCCAGAGAAGAAGGAAACCAAGGCTCCAGAGGGGAAGGAAACCAAGGCTCCAGAGAGGAAGGAAACCATGATCCCAGAGAAGAAAAACAAACCTCCAGAAAAGAAGGAAACCAAACCCCCAGAGAAGAAGGAGACGAAAATCCTAAAGAAGGCAACCGAACCCCCAGAGAAGAAAAACAAACCTCCAGAAAAGGAAACTAAATCCCCAGAGAGAAAGGCAACCAAAATCCCAGAGAAGGAAACCAAAGCTCCAAAGAAGGGGGAAGCAAAAGCCCCAGAGAAGGGGGAACCCAAAACCTCAAAGAAGGATGAAACCAAAGCCCCAGAGAAGGGGGGAACCAAAGCCCCAAAGAAGGGAGAAACTGAAATCCCAGAGGACGCAGCTGAGATGGAGAACTTGATCCAGAGGTTTCAGATCTATGAGTCATTGCAGCAGAATTTCTCCTACTGGAACAGAGTTCAGGGTACTGTGCAGATACCTGTGATCCAGAAGGGAAACAAGTTCCAGCATGCAGCTGGAAACCAAGGTCAGAAGACCAATAAGCCTCAGGAGAAGGTGAAGAAGAAACCTGAACAAAAATGTAGAGACCAAAGCAATCTTTAGTCATCTCAGCTGAAGATGCAAAGCAAAGTTACAGAGGGGACAGTCAGATGATGATGTTCCACAATGACTGGGTATCATCTGTGCTGATGGGGAGGTTACCCCTTCTTGGGACTCAGTTTTTTCAGGCAGGGAAAGATTATTCTTTATTCACTCAACTCAGTTTATACAGTTTCAGACCTCGTGTGCAACTTTAATTAGTTAATAGATTTCTTTCTAATTACGCTATTGGTTAATAAAATATATTTTACTTGTGCATCAAATCTCTCTATTGTATTGTGTACTTGTTCTCTGCACTGATTCTCATGGGACAAATCCCTTGTTGTTGCAGGTACATTTGTTTTTCACCCTCAGAACAGATTGTTAACAAACTCTCATTCTCAAAATAGCTTCACATGGGAACTTGTAACTGCTTCTCTGCACTTAGAAGAGATGACAGGCCAGCTGTTAATATTGCAGAACAAGGCCTGATTTCATAAGGCCTTTCTTTTATCATTATTCTACCTGTCTATGACATCTCCCCCTTTTCATTCATTTAAAAAAGGCTCCTATGTTCTGATGTTGAAACAGCTCACTCTTGTGAGGGTATTATCTCATGAAGGTTTTCACTGGTTATTATCTGTTAGACAACTGAAAGGTGAATAAGCCATAAATGAAATAACAGCATGATGGTGTACTGGAGGGATTAAAGTTGTAAAAAGCATATTAGAATTCTAAGTAAATCAGTTATGAGAAAAACTCATGGGAACTGCAAATTCCATGGAAACAGAAATTCAGTACGACTTTTTAAAGTGCAGGGTTACTGAAAAATAAATATAATAACGTGCAATTTAGCATATTGCTGAACAACCCAACAGCTTTTTGTGACTGTATCTGGCATCATTTTATATGGCAAATTTGTTAGCATTCTTGTTAAAAATATCAGACCATGTTAAAATTTGATAGGTAATAAGGCGTTGCATTTACCGCTTTTCAATCTCTCCAGTAACTGTAAAACTATATAAAACAATCAGAATTTAGTCAGAAAACGAAATAAACTTAAAAAAACCCTATAGCAACACGTTTTCAAGGCGCACAAACACAGTAGGTAAGGCTCCTGCCTCCTATCAGACAGAAGTAATCAAGCAGCTCTGCGCCAGAGCAGGGGCCTGTGCCGCCCACAGGGCAGAGGGAAAGCCCTACAAAAAGGGAAACTATGGGGAGAAGAGAGGACATTTAAAGTGCAATGACATAACTACACATCAATAAAGCTTCTCTTAATATTCACACAATAGTCATCCCTTCATTGCGCGGGCCAATCCTCTCATTATCCATGGATCCCAGCAGGGCCCTGCGGCCGTGAATGCGGCCCGCTCTGGGCTCGCCTGGCTCGGCCGCCACAGCGCCCCCGGGGCCGCTGCACCTCTGCTCCCCCAAAACACCCGCGGGGAAAAGAGCAGGGCAAAGGCAGCAACACAAAACAAACTCTAAAACCCGCGCACAAAAAGATAAACACAGAAAAGGCACAAGCTGCATTTTATTTCATCTTCTGCCAACACAGTCTCTGACTGAGAGTTGCATTTCCACGGCAAAGATCTGCCTTTTGAGAAACTTCAAACACAGAAATATCTTTTTTACTAGATGTGTACAAGGCCAGGCCTCATTGGAGGCACACCTTTTTTCACAACTCTGTATCATCTTTAACTGAAAAAGAATTAAGCAGTATGGTCATGAGTCTGGCATCTCAGCCAGAAAGGCCAGGTATTAGAGGGAAGAAGTCAGCCTATAAAATCTGATTAGTTTTCCTCTTCCATTGGTCTGTCAATAATGTTAATCAGAATGTATCTCTACATGTTAACATGAAGGTGTTTGTATTTACAGAAGCAGTAATATATCTATAAAGACTTTTGAATTCTCTTCAAGGACAAGAAAATTTGAACCAATAATCCTTTCCTAATAGACAGGTCCAGTTTAACTTTTCACTGAAGATGTTAAACCCAAGGGTAGTTCATGTAATGCTGTCCTTACATGTCGCTATCTTCATGCACAACAGCCCATCTTTATTCTTCACAGCTCACATTTAGATGGTTTTCTAAAGGCATTGTCTTTCATTTTAATTGGTTAGTATTTTACTGCAATTCAGTTCATTGGTTGGTAGTTGCTAAAGTACATGTTAGTCAAAACCTTTCCTCCCTAACGAGGTTTACATTCTTGTCTCCTGGATAGAAGCTGTGGGTAGAAGTCTTTCTTCTTCTTTCTTCTCCTTTCTCACAGGAACTTGTCAGGCTAGCTGTTAGCTGTACTTAGCTGAAGCAGCAGGCCTGAGCCATAATTTTACAAGGGTAACAAAGCTCTTCTTTTATACGGCTTTACAATATTGTATGTAACAATGTTGTATGCAACATTGACATATGATTATTTCAATCTTAAAGAATAATCTTAAATTTCTTTCACGTGAATTTTGACCTTTGTAATATTTGTGTATGATATATTTGGAGATAAAATCTGGTTTGAATCATCCCTTCATAGAATCACAGACTCATGAAATCATCAAGGTTGGGAAAGCTCCCTGAGACCACGGAGTCCCAGCTGTGCCCGATGCCCACCTTGTCCCCAGCCCAGAGCCCTGAGTGCCACCTCCAGCCCTTCCTGGGACACCTGCAGGGATGGGCACTGCCAAGCTCCCTGGGCAGCCCCTGCCAAGGCCTGAGCAGCCTTTCCATGGGGAAATTCCTGCTGGTGCCCAGCCTGAGCGCAGCCTGAGGCCGTTCCCTCTGCTCCTGTCCCTGTCCCTGGGAGCACAGCCCGACCCCCCGGCTGTCCCCTCCTGGCAGGGAGTTGTGCAGAGCCACAAGGGCCCCCCTGAGCCTCCTTTGCTCCAGGCTCAGCCCCTGCCCAGCTCCCTCAGCCCCTGCTGGGGCTCCAGCCAGGATAGCATCCTAGTGCTATACAAAGAGCAGTGCCGTAGGTGCCTTTATCACCACATTTTAATCTTTCATAAATACAGAAAGACTCGTCAGAAAGCACTAAAGCCAAGTCAGCAGCAAAAGTGCCAATGTCCTCTGCAAAGCAGCGCGGCCCGGCCCGGGCCGGCCCCAGGCTCGGTGCCGCGGTTGCCCGGTAACCGCGCCCGGGCCCTCAGCGTCTGTGACGGCGCCGTGGCCTCAGCGCCCGCAGCCGGCGCTGCTGCTCATTCGCACTCGGCATTAGCCAAGCGAATGGTTCGCAGAGATTGGTCTCTACGAGTCCTGTGATTTCGCGGAGAATTGGTCTCTGTGAGCAACTCGGAAACTCGCACAACATTGGTTTTTGCTAGGGACTCCTAAATTCACAGAACATTGGTTTCTGTGAGGGAGTCCTGAACTGGCAAAGCATTGGTCTTTGTGAGGGACTCCTAAATTCACAGAACATTGGTTTCTGTGAGGGAGTCCTGAACTTACAAAGCATTGGTCTTTGTGAGGGAGTCCTGAATTTCGTTTGAAGGTAAAGATTGACTCAAGTTGTACTTTCTGGTTTTGTCACATCTCTGCACTGAAAGAGAATGACAAAGGGAAATACAGGATGGGAGAACTTCAGTCATCTGGAGCACTGATTCCTGGCTGCAGATTAGGTGCCAAACATTACACCAGAAAATTACTCCTGCTACTTGAGTGTCCCTAAGAAGAACGAGATGCTTAATGTCAGTGCCCAGGACCTGCAGCTGGCTGATTCCCACTTGTACTATCGCTGAACACAAACTGTTGAGACCCTGGGTTTTTCCCTTTGTGGAGGAGCAGCCCAGAGGTGGGGCCGAGGCTCTGGCGACATCGAGCGCTGCCTTCGGGGCCTGGGAGCGACCCCAGCCCGCTGTGTCCGGGGACCGAGGGAGCACCGGGGCTGGAACAGGCGGGGACCGAGCGGAGAAACGGGCGGGGAAACGGGCAGATCGAGGGTGGAACGAGAGGGAAGCGAGGGAGCAACGAAGTAGGACCGATGCGGGACCAAAGCCCTCCCAGCGCCACCGCCCCGGGCCCCGGGCCGGGCCGGCCCCAGGCTCGGTGCCGCGGTTGCCCGGTAACCGCGCCCGGGCCCTCAGCGTCTGTGACGGCGCCGTGGCCTCAGCGCCCGCAGCCGGCGCTGCTGCTCATTCGCACTCGGCATTAGCCAAGCGAATGGTTCGCAGAGATTGGTCTCTACGAGTCCTGCGATTTCGCGGAGAATTGGTCTCTGTGAGCAACTCGGAAACTCGCACAACATTGGTTTTTGCTAGGGACTCCTAAATTCACAGAACATTGGTTTCTGTGAGGGAGTCCTGAACTTACAAAGCATTGGTCTTTGTGAGGGACTCCTAAATTCACAGAACATTGGTTTCTGTGAGGGAGTCCTGAACTTACAAAGCATTGGTCATTGTGAGGGAGTCCTGAATTTCGTTTGAAGGTAAAGATTGACTCAAGTTGTACTTTCTGGTTTTGTCACATCTCTGCTCTGAAAGAGAATGCCAGAGGGAAATACAGGATGGGATAATGCCAGTCTTCAGTTTGGTGGCATGTACAGCTGAGGGGATGAACCATATATGGTCTGCTGATGGTGCTTTTTGTCTCACCGAAGAAATGCAACATTTCCTAAATATACTAGTCTATCCATTTTTTCCTATAGTATTTATTTAAACTACTTATAGGTGAATGAGTTCTGTTCAAGTTTCAGGGGGTTGTTATGATCTGGTTATTAAAATTATTAAGGAGATGCCCCTGGATTAAGGTGCAAAACATGACCATGTGCCAAAGTCAATAGTTTGGATTTTATGGAACAGTAAATGTGAGGAAGAGAGAGGGATAAAGAAATAGCAAAAGGAGGGGGGGAGGGAGGGAGCTGGGAAGGGGGGAAGAAAGAGAGCGACAGAGAGAGATTTAGTAGAAAATATCACCATTCCATGGATCCCATCCCATTCAATCCTCTTCTGGTCTTCTCTGTGGTGAGGCCTCACAAAATGGAAGACTCCAAAGGATTAATGCAGATTTGGGCAAGGTGGCACTGCCCAGGTAGCTCCCTGCGGTGGGGCAAGTTTGGCTCTGTCTCTTGCTACTCTCAAATAATATAAAATCTTTAGCACTAGGATATCCTTTGAGTCTGCCCTGAATTGGGTTGTGGCTTTTCAGATCTGTTGTGTTACTTTGCATGCCCTGCAGTCGTCTGGTGCAAGGCCTCAGGAATGGCTCTGGGGGCACTTTGGAGGTCTTTGATGGGTTATGACACCCCCTCAGCTGCCCCTCATGGGAAGGTCCCCTGGATGTGGCCTTCTGGGGCTGGGGGCTTCTAGAGCTGAGCCAGTTTGCCTGAGGGAGGATGGGTGTCCACTGCCCCTTAGCAGAGGTTGTGCCACACGCCCAGAATTTCCTCCTCCCCCCTCTGTTGATGGGAGGTTTGAGTGCAAACCTGGCCTCAGCAGACGAGTCTGTGGCTATGACTTCCCCAGCCTGAAGGCAGACAGAGCTGGTTTTCAGCACAGCTGCTGGGTCTGGTTTTAGTGGGGATGTATTTTTCTCCCTCAGCCTTGTTCACTTCTCCCCAGACCTGAGCTAATGGGATGCTAGTGTCAGCTTTATCTTGTCTCAAGTTCCCTTAGGCAGCTTAACTCACAGTGCCAAGTTCCAGTCAGGAGGCATTTTCAGGGAAGGGTGGGCTTGGGGGTCTCAGCTTCTCTATACAGTTTTGTCACAATGGGCAAAAAGTCCTTTATAGCAATATTTAAGCCATTAACCATAACACTCCAGTCTCTCTCAAGTCCTGTGAGGAGCAGCTGAGAGAGCAGGGGTTGTTTAGCCTTAAGAAGAGGAGGTCCACTCAAGCTGTTTTTAAATAATATTTAAGCTACAGCTTTGATTGTTCTAAGTATTTTTAATGTTGAGCATTTTAGCTCCAGGTTTCAGTATGATCCATCTTTGAATTGCACAAGGTAACCATGTAGTTCAAATAAAGTCCAACTAGAGGCCTAACAATACTAGCTGCTTATGCCAAAGAAGCACATAGCTACTTTCAAATCATAGAAAATCTTTAGCACCAGTATATCCCTTGAGTCTGCCATGAACTGGGTTCTGGATTTTCAGAGTTCCATTGTTATTCCTTCCAGTTCTGTTGAGGGACTGTCACTCATCTGTGACATCATCACTTCACGATGGCATCTGGATTCCCAGGAAGGACACCAACACCTCGACTTTTGCTTAGGGAAGGACTTAAGCCTAATACTGTGAGTAGCCCCTGGGGCTGTGTTCAGGCTGGAAACTGCCCTGGTGTCCCTGCTCTCCCTGCCCCTGTGGTCCAGCAGTGCTCTGAAGCTGCAGAGCCCCTCCCCAGCCCTCTGTGCCATGCTCCTGTTGCTGGGGCTGTCCTGGTGCAGTAGGGAACACTGTGGGATGTGTCAGGGACAGCCCAGCGCCTTGCCTGGCTGTGCCAGCAGAGCCAAGTGAAACCAATGTACAGCTGAAGCCCTCAGCATGGGCTTCTTTCCTTCCCCTTTGCCACAGCAATTCCTTCTGTCAGGCTGGGCACTCACCTGTGCTGCTCTGACCAAGCTGCCCTTGGGCACCTGGGCATGTGAGGGGGAAAGCTCAAACTCTGCCCCAAGCCTTGAGAGCCACGGCTGGTCCCAGCTGGAAGAGCTTCCAAAGCAGCTGTTCTCTCCCAGCTCCTGGGTGGGCACAGATGCAGCCCTGCAGGCAGCACTGGAGCCAGGGCCACAAAGGTCCCTTGCTGTCTGCAGCTCACTTGACTGAAGATGCCCCACTGCTGAGGCTCTGCCAAGGACATCCCTCGGTTTTCTTCTCTCGAGGGCTCTGTCAGCCCAGACAGAGAAAACCAATGCTAAGTAACAGAGAGAGCTAAAACTTGGACACATTCCTGTGCACCTCACTCTTGGTACAGCTTCTCTTGCTTGCTTCCCTTGGACTCAGCCAGCAGTGCTATCTCCTGCCTGGGAGTTTTGAGTGTTGTGCAGGGGTGGAGTTCAGGCAGTTCCGAGAGCTCCTCCCCACTCTCTGGAAAGGTCACTGCCTCAATCCAGTGAAATGGAAGAGGAAACAAATGCCCAAAGAGCAGAAATCCCCAAACATGTCCCATCAAATCACAGAGAGACTCATGGGACAGAGCCATGTGGCTGGAGTATGTCTATTGCACTCTGTATTATTAATTTATTGGTGCTAAGTATTTCAGCAGGCAACTTCCAGGGTTTCCAGAACTGTCCTAGTGGCTGTGATCACAAATTATTCATCAGTGCCACTTGTTCAAGGAAAGCCTTTCTGAGCAAGCACATCTCTGACATTCTTGCTGTTTGGTGTTTTTTTTTTTTTTTGTTTTTGGTTGGTTTTTTGTTGTTTTTTTGTTTTTGCATTTCAGCTGCTTCCCTCTAAGTTCCAGAGGGAGAAGTTTGTCAACTCAAAGCAGGAGGCCAGCACTGGGGGGAGTTTTCTGCCCAGAATTGGCCCATGTGTCGACATGAGTGAGACTCGTCCAAAGGTAGCCTTTTCCCGCTCTTTTCCTTTCTGTTTAACATGAAGTTTGAAGAGGGTGAGTGCTTGTGACAGGCTTGCCTCCAGCAAAAGACCTCAGTGTCCAGGTCCTGTTGTCATTGCAAACTGCTGGGAGTGGTGGACTGGGAGTCCTGATCTGCACTAAGCCAACACAAATGACCTCTGCTGAAGCTGCTGGGCTGTGCTGGAGTGTAGCTGCCATTGCTAAAACCAGGGGGGGAAGGCTGAGGACGCAAAGGCACAAAATTGCCATTTGCCATTCTCCTGCTGAAGGAGCCACCTCTTGCTTTGGTGTGGTCACCATCAAATGCTTGGGGTCACAGCATTCCCTCCACAGTGGCAGCGTTGGCCTTTGAGGCCGAGGACCTGCAGGAATGACTTCAGATTTAGCAAAACAAATTGCATTACTGCTTTGGGCTGGAACAATGTGTTGGGACCCTGACGGGGTGTTAGATTTTGCAGGCTGCCAGATGTACAGGGGACTGGCCCTGGGCAGAAGGGAATGGATGGGCTTTATCTGGATCAGTGCCTACTTAGAGTTGTGTTTAAAGCTGCTTTTCTGGCAGGACTGGCTCAGTAGAAAGCACAGTCCAAAGGGGTAGGTGACCGAGGTGGGCTGTTGAGCAGGAAATTGGCAGCAAGCGACACGGAACACAATCCAGGTTAAGGATTGCCCTGGAGAGGGGCCTTGGGAACACCTCAGGGAAAGGCACAACTAAGGCCCAGTGTGCTGCAGCCACTCCCTTCAGCAGACTGTGTCTCCTCATGGAGTCACACACAAGACCTGCTTGTGTCTCTGGTGTAACAACAGTGTGACTGGAGAAGGCAGACAAAGCAGGGCAGAGCCTTCTTAAAGCAATGTCTCTGCTCCAGAAGCATTTGCTGTTGTTGTGTCTTTTCAGACATGCCTCTGCAATGGTATTAAATAAGATGGCAATAATTACAAGAAAGCACCCATTTAAAGCTAATGGAAAAAGGAGATACCAACTCTACTCTTACCCAAGTGGCTGAGAAAATAATTGAACCTTATCCTCATTCAGCATTGTCATTCACTTGTCTTCTATCCTCATTCACTTGTCTTTTTCCTGACTTCATTTTTGCCTTTACCTGACTTCCTGACTTTATTTTTGCCTTTCCCTCTGTTAGAAAGGCAGTAACTTTGAAATGCAATGAAAGGGGACAAAATCATCAAAGCAAAAGAAAACTGTTTCTTAGCAACCACACAGAGAGGCGTGTGTCTGCCTGCCCCCGAAAAGGAGCAAACACACCCTCCAAGAAAAAAGCAATCTTTGTATCCCCTTTGTACCCAGCTGGGACAGTCCCTGGCCCCTTTTCCCCGGAGGGGTACTCAAGAACTTCCATTCTCTCTGACCACCAACTTTTCTGTCCCCTCTCCTCTCATCCTCCTTCCTTTTGGTCAGGTCTTCAGCCAGTTGGTGCTGCCAACTCACAGCAACACCCAACACACCAAGCTGAACAAATCCAAACTACAAACAACACATAGTACCAACAAATTCCATTCCTTCACTTAAAAACCTTTTGGCTTCAGCCAAATACCACCTCATCTCTCACACCTCCTCTAGTACTGTTCTCTTCTTACTGATGCTTAAGTTCTAGTTCAAAACAGGTATTTGCAGTTGTGTGGGCCGCAGTTTCCCTGTCTCAGAGTAAAGGACATCCCAAAATTGAATCTGATGTAAATTTGTGGGTCTTACTTACTCCATGAGTGCTCAGTCAGTGCTCCAGTGGGCACAGGGCTGTGCTTAAGGAACGTGCTGCCTGGCATTCTGGAGAAGGAAAGCTGGAGAAATCAAAAGAGCAACTTGGCTTGAGCCTGCTCTAAGCTGATCAAGCAGTTCTTGATCAGCTCAGAGCAGAGGTGGGTGAGCCAGAGTTTGCCCAGTGTGTCCTGGGCACACATGCTCACCCAGAGTCTGTGCTTCACTGGGGATCAGTGTAAGGGATCCTTCATGAACTTTCCTCCCAGCAGCTGAACCTCTCCCTGCTCTCTCGCCTCTCCAGCTGTCACCAGCTCCCCCGAAACGGAGCGTGATTGGGGTTTCCCCACGAGAGCTGGTATTTCAGAACGTCGTTGCTCATGAGGTCTCTGAAATGGTGCTGTCTATCATGAATAAGGACAAGGTAAGTGCTGGCACCTGGAGCTTTAACACTGTGCTGGAAGAGGAGAGTGCAGTCATTCCCCCAGTGTACAGCAAAGCAAGTTATCTGCTGCAGCACATCCAGAAGAAAATGTCTCAGCACCTTTGTTCTGCAATTGTGGAAATCTTCCTGTGCTGGGAACTGTCCCCTGATTTTGGCCATGCATTGATGGTATCTATGCCAAAGGAGTTTCCTGCTCTTGAAAGCTCTGGATTGGTAGGAATGTTGAGCCTGTACAGTTCTTACCTGCTCTCATGCTTTGCCTTGAGCTATACCACATCCTGGGTTTCCTTGGTTAATCTTGGCTCCTGGTAGGAATCTCTGCCTCTCTCAGACTGTTTGGCTCCCTTTGTGCAGCTCACAGTCAGCTCAGGGGCTGAGTCTTCTCCACTTTATGCTGGACTCACTTCTCATTCATGGCATTGGCACTGCAGGAAATGTGTTCTGAAAGAGCCCTGCAATCAGAGTGATGGAGCAGAAGCAGTGGGAGGCCTTTAGGTGCCACTTCAGGCTCCTGCTAAGTTTCATTCAGCTCTGCTCAGCTTTTCCAAAAGCAACACGGTGCTCTGCTTTCCCTTTGAAGAACCACAGCACATCCAACGCTCCTGGAGGTTTTCACCTTCACTTGTGATTGTTTTGCAGTTTCCCAAGAGAGTTGAGAGGGAAAAAGTTGAAAAATGTCACCAGTTGTGTTCCAGTGTAAAGAGGAAAACAGAGACCATTGGAATTTCCGTCAGGGAAACATTTCTCAAATGAGCCTTGTGCCAAGAGTGGGCTGGTGGGAAGAGACAGGAGGGAGTCCAAATCATCTGGTTTAGACTTTCTGAGAGCATTTTGGTGCTCAGGGGTTGATGATATCTGTGTGCTAGAAAATGCATGTGTGCTGTGTCTGTGAATCCCAGAGGGCAGCACCTAGCCTGCTGGCTGCAGGCAGGAATGCCCAGCAGCCCAGCTTGCCTGCACAGGCAGCAAGAAGCCCTGGAGAGCCAAGATTGGCTTTGCATACTGGAACCACACTGTCACTCAGTGCTGGTCATGTTTCTCCAGGCAGAAAATGCCTTTGAAGCCCAGAGTCAATAGGCACAGCCTGTCTGTGTTTCCATCACTTTTGGCAAGCTGAATGCTCTCATGGTTTTAAGATTCCTCCTTGCTGCTTTACTGCCCGTTTAAATTCTCTTTGCCATCTCCTTGTTTTAGGGATTGTCTTGCTGTGTTCCTTCTTTTGCTTTTCAGGTTTACTTTTATTCCCAGGAAGGCCACAGTGGTTTGGTCTCCTCTCTTGCTGCTCTGCCTGCATGACTCTATCTCCACAACGTCCCTACCCAAACCTCATCTGCTAGAAGGGAATTTTTTCCTTCCCCCAGGACAATTTGATGCTTTGCTTTCAGGTAGCACATTCGCCCCTGGAACATGACAACTTCATGGCTGTGTGCAGGCAGAAGCCAGCAGGTTTTTTGGCCTTGTTGAATATGCAGATGACTTGGTTCAGGTGCTCTGTCTCCATCCTGCTGGTGCTGACCTGCTTGGCCCTTCCTTCCCACCAGGCACTGCCCTACTGGCCCTGGCCACAATGCTGGAGCCAGACAGGAGGGATTCAAGCTCAGCCTTGTGAATGATGTGCCTGTGCCTGCACAGCTGAAAGTGCTTTGGAAAAGGGGCCAGGGAGGGATGTCAGCAGGGCACGGACAGGTCTCCTCTCGTTTCCACAAGTGGCAAAATCATCATGTGATGTCTTTGCTGCAGATTGCTCAGATGGTGAAGGTCTGCATGGAGAGCTCACCTTACTTCCAGCTGGCCTGCCCCAGTGATGTGTACCACATCGTGCCACCAGGCGCCTCTGCCCCTGTGCGCATCCGCTTCAGCCCCGACGAGAACAAGGTGAGGCTGGAGGAGCCAAAGCACACAATGATCTCCACAGCCATTGTTTTCCCTGCACTCTGCTCCAGCCCATTGCATGCTGTGAGCTGGGCTCCAGGCCGTGGGCAGGCAGCCTGCAGCAGCCAGTCACACCTTGGCACTGCTGGCAGGCACTGCAGCCAGGCCTGACAGGCTCTGCTTCCCCTCCCTGCACATCCCTGAGCATTCCCAAGGGAAGATGCACAGGGAACAGGATGAAAATGACAAAGAGATGTTGACAGTTGTTCAGCCATCTCTAGGTGCAGTGGAAGGGGTTTCATTATTATGGAAAACACTCGAGGGACAAAGAGGTCAGGGAGCTTTCCTCCTTCCAGACTGCCAACAGCTTCCCTGCCTGCCCCTGGGCTGGAGCAAAGACGGTGCTTTTTCACCCCCTCTGTTCTGCAGCCTTGCAGCTGTGCTGTCCCAGAGCACAGGTGACCAGGGCACAGCTGCAGGGGCAGGGCAGAGGATGTGCTGTGCCCGTGAGCCCAGCCTGGCACAGGCACACTGGGCTCTGGGTGCCCTTGGTCAGCAGGAGGTTGCTGAGCTGCAGGGGACTTGGACACCTGCCTGAAGGAGCTCGTGTAGGGCAGGTACAAGCTGCAGGCAGAGCTGTGGGCCCAGAGCCTGTGGCAGTGGCACTGCTGGGGCTCTGCCTTCATGCCTGTCACTGTGCTTGCTCTGTCAGCTGGCACCCATTCCGTGCCAAAGGTGCTTCTGCATGGAGGTTTGAACAGCAGTGCTGAGGCCCTGGCAAGTCTGATCTCACTGCTGGCATCTGGAGACTTGTTCATCCAGAAGGGTTTAGGACATGGCATGGAAGGGAGGAAGCCTTGCAGGCAAACAAAGAGAGGCCCTTTCCAACAGCATCCTGCAACCTCTTAGCACTGTTCTTCTCCTGACTTGGTTGGAGAGGCAAAGTTAGAGGGGAGTTCTGAGCCAACTGATGTTTCTGCACCAGGCCAGAGGTGCAGGATCTCTTTGGGTGCAGCTGTTTTCTCATCTTCCTCTTGCTGCTTAGAGTCAGTTGAACACTTTGTCCTATTCTCAGACAGTGGGAATATAGAAACCTAAAGAGGAATGTGCTGTGTTCCCTAGCTCCATGTTCCTTAGAAGGAGCTTAGGAATTATTTAATATCATTAAAATTTGTGAGTGAAAATGATGGTGGCCTAGGGCAGTTCTCTGTATGACCCAAGTGACACAAGAGCTTAATGCCACTGGGATAGCTTTTGCAAAGGGCACTGGTGCCTTTAAAATGTGACATATTAGAAAAACTCAGTGTTCATTTTAGGGTGGAATAGGTAAATTGATGCCCAGTAAATTGATGCCATGGATGAGTTACAGGAAATGGATGAGTTACAGGTTTTTCTTCTGCCACAGGGATGGCACTAAATGCCCTGTGCTGAGCCAGTTTCTTTTCCTGCAGGATTATTCCCATGAGCTCACCTGTATCATGGCAAAGGAGAAGATCGTTGTGCCAATTCGGGCCATCGGTGCCCGAGCCATCCTGGACTTCCCTGCCCAGGTGGACTTCTCCGAGTGTCCGGTCAAGCACAGCACCCAGAAGACTCTGCTGGTTCGCAATGTCGGTAACCGGACAGCTCATTACCAGCTGAGCACCCAGAGGTGAGGCAGCTCATCTGTCCCTGTGCAAAGGATATCACCTTTGGGTGAGAGCAGAGTTGGGAAAGAGCAGCAAAAGGAACCAGAGCATCAGAGTTGCTGCCCTGCAGCCCTGGCTGGAAGTGAGCAGGCAAGCCCTGAAGTCACCCCGAGGAGTGTTATTCCCATCCTGCCATCTGAGGGCAGGAACATGTAACATGGGGCAGCAGTGGGAAGGGAATGGAATGGAATGGAATGGAATGGAATGGAATGGAATGGAATGGAATGGAATGGAATGGAATGGAATGGAATGGAATGGAAGGTATTGCTGAAGTGTGGCCAGGGATTCCCTTAAATGGCAGCTTCTCTGTTCTGGTGGAATTTCTGGCAAAAGAATAAGAAGAAAATCCCGTGCCTTGCCCCCAGCAGGCACTGATCCCCCCGAGCCCCAGCAGGGACCTGCAGCAGTGCTGGCATCAGCCCCGGGGCAGATGCAGGAGCACGTGCACTGATCTGGCTCTGGGGCTGCTGAGGCCTTGTCTTTCCTCCCCTCCCTCCAAAGTCTCACGTCCAGCACATAAACATTGCTGGCCCAAGGCTTCTCCATCAGCCAGTGATGGTCTCACCAGTGGGAATGGGAACAGCTCAGCCCATCATTGCAGCAAGAGGTCCTGAATGAGCTGAACCTGAAGCAAGTGACATCAATCAAGCTCAGCTTGCCAGATGTTCTCTTTATTTCTGTGTGTGATGTAATCATCACCAAACTCCCCAGAACAGACTTTGAAATGACAGATTGACCAGCAGCAAAGCACCCAGGCCAGGAACTTTTGTTTCCTCAGTGGGGCTGGAGAAGAGCACAAAGCACATTTCCCCTGAGCTGTCCCTGAGCATCAAAGCACAGAGTCTTGTGCTTGTCAGGCAAGAGCTCTTTACCTGGTGACCAATCCTGATGGCTCCTGTTAAATCCAAAGTGCACCAACACATTTGCATTAACATTTCCAACACCTCACACAGAGTTTCTCTGCTGGGCCAAGCAACAGTTACCAGCCTGGATAACAAGCCACAGTCCCAGACTGCATTGCTGGTAAACACACAGAAACCTCCTGTTCTGCTTCCTTGATGTGCTCCTGCTCATGGTGCTTCATTTAGCTGGCATGGGCTCCTTCAGACTGTAAATAGCATCCTCCTTTTGGGTTTCCATGTCACTCTATTGCTCTAATCTGCATTTGCACTCTTTCAGAGTTTTGACTGCTCCTTTTCTTAGAGCAGCTTTCATTGAAATGTTGATTAAATGTGCCCTTTTTAGGCTAAATCAGGATATTTTCAAGGCAAAATAAACCAAAGAATCACACTGCAAATTCAACTGGAACTATTCCTTGGTCTTCAAGGAAAAGTTCCTTCTCCCTGTCTGATTCCTAGGCTGTAATATCCCAGGACAGGTAGTGCCCTAACATCTGCATCTCCTGAGATGAGGTTTATAGGCAGCAGGAAAAGAGAAATTCCTGAGGCAGTCAGTGTCAAGTTCTGCATGCAGATAGCTCTGAAGCCTCTCTGTGCTCTTCACAAACCATTCTCTGATGGGATTGCTGGCAGTGGGACCCTTGAGCCTCATTGCAGAGAGCTGGATGCAGAGTATGGGGGAGCTGAGGTCATTTTACCCCCAGGATCTTGTGAGGGCTGGATCTCCTCAGCAGTGGCTCAGTGGCTGTTTCTGAGCCTGTCTGTTCTGTCCTCTGCTGCCTGTGCTTGGTTTGCTCCCTGCTTGCCCAAGGGAGCTGCAGTGCAGCAGGAATCTCCTGGCCAGGTGTCCCCCCAGCCCTGATCCCTCTCTTTGTGTTGCAGTCCTTTCTCCGTGGTGCCGACCGCAGGAACTCTGGCTGCTGGGGACACCATGCAGGTGACAGTGACATTTCATGCGCTGACCAACGGGGAACATTTTGGGTCCCTGTGCTGCAACACAGGTGAGTGCTGGCCCTTGCAGGGCACAGGGCAGTTCTCCACATGGCTCCCTGTTGTCCCTCCCCCTGCATTCCCTCCAGAGGTACCTCCCTGTTCAGCTTTAGCCCAAAGAAAACTGAAAACTCCTTGGTGTTCAGGGGCTTGAGAAAGTGGATCCCGTCTAAAGGGTGAAGATTTTTGATTCCTGTTTTGCTGGGAGTTGCTGAGTGGAGGAAGGAGGATCCCTGATTCTCCACTACCATGTGGCTATGCCTGGGTGAAGTTTTATTTGATTCCTGGGCCGTGCTGGATGTGAGGTCTCCATCAGACTCTCTCCAATGCAATGGATTTCTTGCACACCTCTGTCCCATATGCTGCTTCTCCACTGGCTTGTCACACATCCTTTTTCTATGTGGCCCTTACACATAGATGTAGTTTCTGTCTAATAACATTTTCAGGCCCTCAAGTTCCTGTTTGGGGACAAATCAAGACCAATTTTTCCCTGTGCCCATTTCCCAGGCTGTTCATGTTGTTACAAAGCTCTCACATCTATCTCCCATTTGATTTCTAGACTGAGGAATCCCATTCAGTCTTAATGTAGAAGCTGCTCTGTACTTATTAATCTTTCTATTGTCCCTTTTTTATTTAATGTGCAATGCGCCAGCTTGGTTTTTGAGATCAGAACAATAGAAAATATTTCAAGACTGATGTGGCTGTGGGTTTGGACAGGGAGATGATGCTGATGATTTTCATGGTGTTCATTTGAGAGTGGTTTGTCATATTGCAGAGCCAGGCTGGTTGTGTTTCCTCACCTGTGTCCCCTCCTGCTGTGCGCTGTCACTTCACTTGTTCCTCTGGGCCTCCTTTTGCTGCCCACCTGCCCCCAGGCATATTTGCTGGTCAGCAACAAGGGATCCAAGGGATCAGGAGAGATGGGAGTCTCGTGGGATGCCCAGGGAGACCCTGGGCAAGGCAGGGCTGAACAGGGCTCCTCACCCTGTCACCTGAAGGACTTGGATGCAGAAATCCCAGTGATCTGAGTGGGTCACCAGAGCACACTGACCAATCCCACTGTCCATCCTGTCACCTTGGGGCCAAAGCTCTACAAACACACTCAGAAACAAGGGGTTTAAGGAGCTGCCCAGGACATCCTCACCACTCTACACACAGAGCTGTCAGGATGTGACAAATGGACTGATCCACAGAACTGCTCATTCAGATAAAAACTGTGACACCTTCTTTTGTGCCCTGGGATTTGTTCTGTTCCTTGTGCTTCCATCAGCCAGTGAGCTGAGCAAAGACTCCCCTTTGCTTTGTTCCAGATGAGCAAAGTATCCACACAAAGCTCCATGGAGAAGCTGTAGATGTTGATGTTGCGTTGAGCACAAATTCCGTGGAGGCTGGCAAGACCTTCATCACCATGGCATACCAGACAACCGTGTTCCTGGAAAACAGGAGTAACATCACAGCCCACTTCCAGTGGAAGGCTTTGCCTTCTGAGGAAGATGACTATGAAGAGAAGAGGAGGTTGGTTTGGAAGATGCATTTCAGTGAGATATATGGCCCAAGACTGAAACTAACCTATGGCCTCAGGGGGGTGTTGGTGCTTTTGAATGGTTTAGGCCAAGTAAACCATGCCTGGCACTGGGGTGTGTGTCCCTGGGCTTCAGGAGCTCAGCACTCAGCATTCCAGTTCCATTTATACTCCAACCAGGAATGGCATTTTGGGAAGGAAAGGTTGGTTGCAATGACTGATTTCCTCAGGTTCTAATTGGGCTCCTGTCTCTCTAATCTTCTTCCTACATGACCTGGCAACATCTCCCCTTCCCAGGGAAGTGCTGCAGTGGGTGCTCTGTGACCTTTATGTGCATCCCCCAAGCAGCTCAGTGGGAGGAAAAGCCAGCTGAGGTGGTCGGTGGATTCTCCCTCAGTTTTGGCAGAGGCTTTGAGCCAGGAGGTTTCTCTGGAGGGATGTTGGCTTTGGAAACCTCTCCTGAGCTTGCAAATGTGGGGTGAAACTCCCTGCTGTGCCAGTGAACAACAAGTTATCCTCTGATCCTTGTGGGACCCTCCTGGCTTGGCTCAGCCTTTGCTGGGGAGCTGCTGCTGCTCCTCCCCAAGTGCTTTGCTCTCCTGCACTCCCACTTCTCTCTGCAAATCTGTGGCTTATTAAATGATCAGCTGGCCTTGTCTCTCCCTGGGGCTGCAGGCAGTGTCGTTTGCTGCACCCATCGGGTGAGGAGTGGCTGGAAAACTTCACGGAGGAGAAAGAAGTAGAGAAGGTGCAGGGCTTTTCTGAAGATCACACTGCCCTCCTGAGAAGCAGGGTCCAGGAGAAGAAGGCAAAGGTGCAAGATGACCCCCTGCTGTTCGCCAGTGACATTTTTTTCATTGAGCCATTGGTAAGTGACACCCGAGAACCTCATTTTCTTCCTCTTCCTCTTCCTCCTCCCAAGCACCCTTCCCCTGGCTGCAGTCACTGGGCAGATCCTCAGCTGGCCCCATGTGCTGGCAGGGAGGACGTGGAGTTTCTGGAGCGGCTGCAGAGCTCCCTGCTCAAAGCATTTGTGCCCTGCAGGTTCAAGGCAGGGCTGGGAGCCTGACACAGCCCAGCTCTGCTGCCAGGCTGGAGCTCAAGGCCCTGTGTGCGTGTCCTTGCAGTGTCACAGGGAGCAGTTCCTGTAGGCAGGGGCTCCCCCCACACGTGGGGCTCAGCAGAGGCTGTTGGAGCACTGCCAGCTCACACACTGACCTGAAGCTTGCAATGGTTCCCTGGCAAAAGGAGGCCAAATTCAGCCCAAGGTTAATGACAGAAATGCCAATCCCCTCCTGTAACCATGCCTTGCACTATTGCTGAGTGTCCCTTCCAGTGTCATCCTTGTGTGAGCCTGGACACAAGGGTGCAAGGCTGAAATGGGCCTTTGGAGTTCTCCTGCACACAGGGACACAAAACCTTTTCCTTTTCTGGTGATGCAAGCAAACTGCCACGTGCTCCCATCAGCCAGAGCCCTGATTCTGAGTACTGGCATTGAGAGAGATGATGAATGCCTGGTGTCTGCACGGAGCAAAATCCCTTCTCATCTTGCAGTAAAGCCCAGAATAATCCCAACCTCTGCTTTCTTTCAAAATAGCTTAACTAATATCTGTAGTTGTCTCTTCTTGGTTACTCCTATGGCCCATCTAAGGCCAAGAGCCACCAGTGCACAGTGGCACTTACATCCCATGGAGCTGACAGCAGCATGATGGGACCAAGAGCTTGTGTCAGAGCAGCAGGAATATTGTGGAGAGTGGCAGCTGATCAGCTGAGCATTGAGAGCTTCCAGCGCTGTGTTGAGCTGGGTTTGGAGGCTTTCCTTGGCTGCTTGTGTTGTTCACTCATCATTGATGCTCAATCAAGGCTTACAGGCCTGTGGTTGGAAACAAGAAATGTGGAGTTTGAAGAGCAATGCTTTGCTGTCTCTTTCTGTTGTAGGAGGGAGAAATTGGGCCGAATTGTTCGGCTGAAATCACGGTGACCTTCAAAGCCCTGGAAGCACTGGAGTATCAAAGTGTGGCTTACTGCCATGTCTCAGGTGCAGCTCCTTTGCCCTGCTCCTGTCCCCCTCAGTGAAGCCATGGTGCAAGCCTGAGCCCACTGGGCTCCCATGGAAGTGCTGGCAAGAGTCCCTGGTCAGCAGGGCAGTGCTGGCACATCCCCCCTGGCCCTGCAGCCTCCAGGGAGTCTCCTGTGCAAGGCCAGGGCTCAGAATGCTGGCTCTGCCTTACTGATCCCAGAACAGCCCAGGCAGTGCAGGGAGAGGTTTTCATGCCACGGCTTTGCCAGCATTTCCTCAAAGGCCAGAGAGCTCCAGAGCAGAACAGCTTTAGTGAACAAGCACTAAGCCCCTGCAGGCCCCTGGCCTCCAGGATGGCTCCATTTGCCATGGATCCATCATCAGGTGGAAGGAGCTGAGTTAGAAATGTGCTCCCTGGCCCTGGATCACCTCCCAGTGCCCAGACAGCAGCAGAGCAGAGGTGGCTGAGCCCCACTGAGCACAGGGTGTTTGTAGAAGGAGCACCCTTGGCCAGCAGCTGCTTCTCTGCCTGTGTGGGAGTTGTCCCCTTGCAGCTCTCACTCTGTGGAAACAGAACACAGTGCTGAGTGTCAGAAGGGGAGCACTTGGGCAACAAAGGCCTGTGCTCCTGGCCCGGGTAGTTTGGTAATTGCCAAACTCATCATGAGCTTTTGTGCCTGCACTGAATGGATTTCAAAGCTCCTCTAGGTGCATGGGAAGGAAACCACAGAATCACAGTATGATGAGGGTGGGGTGGACCTTAAAGATCATCTAGTGCCAAGGCCCCTGCCATGGGCTGGGACACCTCCCCCTAGACCAGGTAGCTCCAAGCATGAGTACATCCAGCTCAGAGTCAGGGACTAGCACTGAGGCAGCCTGGAAAATCCAGTGTGACAGAGGGAATGATTGTACTGCAATGGACATCTCTCCCCAGGCCGTGAGATCAGGCTGCCCCTGTGCCTCAGAGGGAAAGGCCAAGGACCCCTGGTTGAACTCAGCTCTCCTACGCTGAACCTTGGGAATGTTTTTGTCTCCACCCCCTATGTCTATGAGGTGAGCAGCAGGGCTTGGGATGGATCCTGATGGCTCCTGAGGCAGCAGCAAGCCTGGTGGAGCTGTGGAATTGCTGCCAACCTGGGCAGCTGTGAGCAGGGAATATTTGATGTACTGTTCAAACCTGGGGGGTCAGAAACGTGTGTCTGTTGTTCCTGAAGCCCCAGTCCCTGCTTTTGGGCAGCCTTCCTTAGGGATCAGCTGGGAGGCTTCCTGCAAAACAACCCCTTGCCACATGAAACCAACACTGGGTCAAAAAGCTGCATGTTCAGAGCTTTTGTGGCAGTGCCAGACACAAGGCACCTTTGGACTGGGCTCTGCAGAAGCAGCTGCAACAAACTGGCTGCCTTTGAGCTTCAGCCCACTGCAAACAGCTTCCAGTCAAGTGTCCCTGCTTATTGCTGAAGTCACAGGAAATCCATCCAGCCTTCTGGCTCAGTGCTGGCCATTGCAAAGGGCTTGGGAGTTCTCTCCCTTGCTGACCAGTCCCTCACCACACTTCAGCCTTGGTGCATCTCTGGCTCTGGAAGGAGAAAAGTGTTCCTGGGAATAAAGCAAAGGATTTTTCTACCTATTTGCCTCCCCCCCAATAGTGTCAAGTTTGCAAAAAATTCATGAGGGAGCAACTGAAAGAGGTAGAAAATGAGGCACTACATCATGCCAGACACTTTCAAAAGCGCGGCTGGGGAAGGGAAAGACACGCTGAGTTTTCTTACCAAAGGATGGTGCTGTCTGTACATTTTGATGCTGATGCCTCATTCTCAATGAATTGTTTCCATGGTATGGGAAAGGTGAATGAGTAGATGGTGCTGTTGGAGCTGTGCTCACTGGGGCAGCAGCAGCTCTGGGGTGATTCACTCCGCAGCTGCAATCACCCCACTCAGGGCTCTCAGGGCCAGCTCCCCATGAGCTTGGTGATGCTGAGCAGAGGTGCACTGCTCTGTGTCCATGGGATAAGCCCAGGGTGACTGCAGGTCTGTGGAGTTGCCACTGCTCTGCATGAAAACCCAAAGGCAGAACTTGTCCTGTTGTATCTTTTGACTTCTGCCATTCAGCAGCACAAAGCATCTTCTGCCTTTGCTGGGTGTTCATTGCATCATTAGACAAGAACTCACAAGAAGGGAAGGTTCCACCTGTATTTCCATTTTGCTTTCTTGCTTCTGCAGGTGGAACTGATTAACCAAGGAGCTCTTGATGCTCCCTTCACCTATATCCCTTCAACCACAAATGTGGACTTCTGCTTCACGGTTGAGCCCGAGCAGGGCATGATTGCACCAGGTGGGACCCAGACTGTTCAGATCTCCTTCCATACCACCGTGCTGGGGAGCTTTGAGGAAAAATTCCAGTTCAGTGTGGCTGGATCTCCTACACCTGTGATCCTGACCATCAGGTAAGGACTCTGGGAGCTTGGTGGGCACATCTGTAGCTGTCTCTGGGACATCCCCCACCTACCTCATTTTGGGGTTGAGCAGAGAAAAAAGGTGATGCCTGAGGTCTTAATCTCTGCTGTGATCCTGGCATTGCCTTAGTGTCAGGATGCCTCCTGCCCTGTGTGGTACCCAGGAGCTGCAATGACTCCTCCCTGCAGGGATCTCCCTCTGCCTTGGGCCATGGCCGGCAGTGGGATGGAGCAGCTCTGGGCAGCAGCTGCTCTGGGATGTCCCACCTGAACACCCAGCAAGGCCCCCAGGGCTTTGCAGATGGGCCAGCCTGGGGGATTCTGCCCCAGCAGCAGTGTTTTTAAAAACTTCCATTAATAATCCATCCCAAATGGGCAGCAGCAGCCTCAGCTCCCCTCTCATGGCCATGCTGTGGGGGACAAGCTGTGCTCCCAGCTCCTGTGCACAGAGTGCTCTGGTGCCTCCTTTGCACAGCCAGCAAAGGGCTGATGTGGGAGTCAGGAGCTGTGCAGCAGGAACTGTGCCAAGGACAGGGGTACCATCCCATGGGCTGGTGCCATGGCAGGAGACAATCCTGGCCCAGCCAAAGGGAGAAGGGCTGATCACAGGGGAGGCAGAGCTCAGTCCTCAGCACCACAGCAGTGTGAGGCCTTGTCCCTGCCAGCCTGAGCCATGTGCTGCTGGGATAATGGAGTGGAAGCAGGAGAGCTGATGCTGGCTGCTCTGCAGCTTTGGAGCTGGGCTCCTGCTGTTGGGGGGCACTGGCTCAAGGCAGTAAAGAAATGAAAGCAATCTGCACTTGATTGTACCAATAAGATAAGGGAGATGGATAAAAAGGAACAAGGAAGTTATTATTTGGCAAGAGAAAAGTGGTGAGTAGGTCTGCCCATAGTTGAGAAACAATGATGCTGGCTTTGTTTTTGGAGGAAAAGTGCTGCTTTTTTAGTTTGGAAATCAAGAGGGAACATTTCACCAGTCCTTTCCTCTAGGATTCACCTGTCCCCTGGGTAGAACTGTTGCTGCTCTTTTCAGAGGATGTTTGGGGCTCCCCTGGATTCATGTCTCAGAACTGTGTCTGTAATGATTGTGTGGGTCAAACTCTCCTGAGAAAGCTCCTCCACGGGAACAGCAGTTGCAGCTAAGAAGGAGCAAAGCAGGGAACCTGTGGCTGGAAAGGCTGCTTACAGAAGTTTGTGGGGACACCTTGATGTCCATCCCATTGCAGCTGGGGAAACTGAGGCACGGAGCCATGTCTGGGTGTGTGTTCAGGGTCCTTCATGGGACCCCCAGCATCCCAGGGGCTTCTCCTGCCTGCCCATCAGTGGCTGTTGGCTGCTGGCCACTTGGCTTGAGCTGCCCCCTGTGCACAGGGCCCTGTGCTGAGCACACGGTGCTGTGTTGGTTGGAAACCCAGGGTGCCCTGAGCCCAGGTTTTGTGCCCCGAGCCACGACAGCCGGACCTTTGCCATGCCTTTAACCGAGCCCTTTCCTGCTCTGTCCTCGGCCTCCAGGGGCAGCGTCACTGCACCGAATTTACACTTCGACCTCCCTGAGCTCGACTTCGGGGACATCTCCTTTGGTGAGTGTTGCCTGGGCTGGGACACAGTGTCAGGGATCTGTGCCTTCCAACAGAAAAGCATCCCTCACTCCTGGTCTGCCCCAGCAGCCTCTTCAGGCTGTGAACTGCTGCTGCCTCAGGGGGCATTTTGCCATTGTGAGATCCAATAGAACCAAGGAATAGAAAGGCAGTATTTTCTAGTGTCTCTGTCCTGCTTTAAAAGACAGATCCCCACCATGTGTGGCGGTATCTCTGGCTTTGCAGGATGGAAAGCAAATCTCAGAGCCAAAGTGGGGATCCCCTTGCAGGCACAATCACAGTGAGCAGCATGGCTGTGGTGTCCCTGTTTGTTGGGTGAGGTGGGACATGGTTCCTAATTGCTAATCTCAAACCAAGGCTGGGGTTTGCCCCCAGTTGAGTGGACTCTGAGCTGTCATGTGCTCAATCTGTTTGGCCCAAACCAAGAGATGCTTTAAGGGTCCTGCAGAGAGAAACTGCATTAAGGTGCATCACATTCTAGTTCCTGATTCCATCCTCATTTCCTTTTGCTGTAGCTTCTTCTCAATGACAACTCACTGTTTATGTATCGTGAAAACAGTGGGAATGTTGGCAGACTTACCAGGGAATTTGACAGCTTGAATTCTCAGAGTAAATGCTGGGTCTGGGTGCACACTCATCACTGAGAGATAACTGGTGCTGGTTTGGGGCAGGGGAGGGAGCTCCTCTCCATCCCAAAGAGAGAAGCTTGCAGTGTTCAGCAGGGCTGGGAGTGGGCATTTTCAAGGCTGCAGTCTGGAATCAGTGTCAAAGGGAACTCAGTGATGATTAATTCCTCATGCAGCTTCTCGGTGAGCTGTAGTTCAGAAAATAAAGAGCTAAACTCCAATCTCACTTTTATCCTGGCAGGATATTCCCACCAGGATCATGCCATAATGGGTGCCTAAATGGATATTTGTGTCCTTTCCTAGGCTTTCCCTATACCCAGAGATGTCGCCTCAACAACTGCTCCATGGTGCCCGTGACATTCAAGCTCCGCATGTCGGACGATGGCACGCAGCCGGCTGTTGACAGCCTTGATCAAATACGCAAAGAAGGTGACCCATCCTGGAGGAAGGGAATTCATTTCTATGTGGAGCCAAGGGAGTTCACAATGAATCCCAGCCAAGGAACCATCCTCCCCCAGGGACACCAGGACATTGAGGTATGGGAAGAATCCAGCCGTAGATGCTTCAGCACCAGGGCTGAAGCTTCACTGGAGTGTGGGAGGGCTTTAGCTCTGGTGCCAGCTTTGAGCATCGTGGCAGTGAGAGATCTGCACTGCTGGGAGGCCTCTGCTAGCTGGCTTACCCGGGATGTTCCTCAAGGAGCACTGGTTTGTTTCCAAAATCCTACACTGAGATCAATAGCATATGGTCAAGTCCTGAAGCCATTCTTTTGCTTTTGAGAGCGATTTCTTGGATTGCAAGTGGGCAGAGCAAGGATGAAGGCAGAAGGTGGCTGTCAGAGAGATGTCATTGTATAAAGCAGTTAGCTTTTCTTCTTGGTCTCATTTTCCCTCTCCTGAGGAGCAGAAAAATTTGTGTTCACTGCAGGGATCTCCAGTGGAGACAAAAACCTCTGCAGCCATGTGTTGCGGTTCAAATTGATTTTATCGATTCCTTGTTCTGTTGTACACCCATGTTCTCCCTGAGTTGGCTCACGCCTGTGTTTTACCCTCCCTCAATGCTGTCCCTCATGCCGTTCCCTGCCCCTTGTTCCAGCTCTTTTCCCTGCCTGTCTAGGCAACCCAGCCCCTTTTGTTCCCAAACCTTCTTTGCCACTTTAACCTCGGGCCAATCCCTGATTGCAATACCCCTTTGGAATTCCCCTATTCTTGGAGACCCCATTGGCCATGTGACCCATCCTCTTTACCCTCCTACCCCCAGTGGTCCCAGACACTTGATGTAATCCCCTCACTCCTCCCCTGAGGATTCCCTATTGATTTGCTGTTTGTATCCACCCCCTGATTTGTATTTTTACAAAAGCCCTGGCACAGGAGTGTCCAGGGCTCTTGTGCCTCTGATTCCTTTATTTGGAATAAACCCTTCCTTGTGGAACTTCAAGACAGAGAGCCTCCTCCTTTCTCCTCTGCCTGGTCCCTGTGGTGGCTTGTCTCTTGCGCTGTACAGCAAGTGGCTCTGAGGGCTCTGCCTCTGGTAAATGCCCACCCTGGGGCAGCTCCCCACTCCTGGCGTGGTGCCGGAGTTCTAAGAGCCAGCCCGGGCTCTGGGTACCATGGCAGCCATGAACTGCCCAGCACCTGCTGGGCCACACTTTGCCCTCAGCCTTCTGCTGTAAAGCTGAACTCATTGTGTTCAAGTCAGATTTCCTCTGCATTTATGTCATTGTAGTCAGATGAGAAATTGGCCCCTTAATTTGAATACAGTGGTGTGTAGAGCTTTAGTCTAATGTTTTAATGAAGCTGACCGATGCTGTGATAGCAAGGTGTGTTTAACAAATCTGCTATTGCCAGAAGGCTTTTGTTACTCTGAGACTGTGCTCTACACATGGACCAGCAGAAGAATTAAAGCCAAATCCTTCCTCAAGAACTGGAGGATGTCACATGTGGGTAATGAGCTTTTGTAAGGAAGAATTTACTGTTCTTTTTTCTACCAGGTGACCCTGTGTTCCAACACCGTGATGGAATTCTACAGGAGATTGCTGGTGGACCTGGAGGGTTTTGGTGAGGGAGTGGCATCAGTGGTCATCACAGCCAGGTACCAGCCCTTCCTGGCCTCCCCCAGGCACCGCCTTGCGCAGGCTTTGCTGGCTGCAGCTGCCAAGGAGAAGAGCTGCTTAATGGCCTCATGTTGTGCCAGCTGGACATGAGAACAGCAGTGCTTGGACAGCAGCCTGTGGTGAAAAGCACCCCTGCTCACAGCCCAGCACAGTCCTGGCCCTTTTCTAAAGGGACCAGGAATGGTATCATTGATTGGCCTGGGTTTTGGTGCTTGAGGTGGAACAAATTTCCCGAGGGCCTCCTCTCCTTCTTCCTGCAAGAGATGGAGTTGTGCTGGTTGTGACCACCCTGCATTGGTTAGGGCTGTTCAATGCCCATTTGACAGTGACCAACGTGTTCTGCTCCATTTCACAATCTTTGGGGGTAAATGTTCTCCATTCTCTCAGTATCTCTGATTCCCTTGGGGTCATCTCTTTGCCCAGATGTCTTGTTCCAGAGCTGCATGTGTACCCCCAAATCCTTCTGTACCACGAGTGCCACCTGAAAGTGCCGTACGAGAGGAAGCTCGTCATCAGGAACCTCAGCAACCTTCCTGGCTGCTATGGGCTTATTCCCCAGGTTTGGCATCACGTCCACCTCCTCCTGTCAAATATTATTGGGGAGACTATTAGTGGAAAAAAGGGTTTGGATAAGACCTTGCTGGTTTCTATTCAGTCTTAAAGATCTGCTGAGAAAAGGATCCTACCTGAATGTAAACCTTAGGATGCAGTTTAACCTCCTGAGGAAACAGTTGATGTTCTAGTCTAGTCTTCAGGGTGTTTTCTTGTGGGAGGTCTTAGAGGGTTGTGAAAAGCTGCTGCATCCACAGACACCAGTGCCTGTGCTGGCAGCCTCCTTGCAGGATCCCCTGGGAGTGCTAAGCCTACAATTCTTGCAGCTTGTTTGTGCCTTTACCTTTGTCCTGGGGAGTTTTAAACGTGTGTGTAAGTTGCTGTTGCGGTGGATGTTAAGGAGTCTAAAGTTTCTTCAGAGGTGCCTCTGAAGTTGCATTTCATTCTGTCCCTTCCAGAAACGCAAGGACGACTCTCCCGTGCTCTACTCCAGCCCCAAGCCCTGTGGGATTGTGCAGCCTTACGGCACTGCAGAGATCCCAGTTATCATCGAAGTGCAGACGCTGGGCGAGCATCGCACCAAGGCTCTCGTCGGCGTGTTCGGGGATGAGAGAAACCCACGGGTGAGTGCAAGGGGAGATGTGAGCCTGTGTGCAGCTGCTCCTGGCAGGGTGCACAGGGACAGGGATTCTTCCAGGGAAAACAGGCACAGGCTGCTGGGGAGAAGGACAGCAGGGATGGGTGGCACAAGCAGCCCATGCCTCATAGGTGGTGATCTCAGTGTCTGACGCAGAAGGGAGTTCATCTAAGCTGGAATTGAGGGGAGTTTTAGTTAATTAAGCTTTCAAATGCTGTTAACTTTGGAAACATCTGTTTTCAAATGTCATCCCTCTGAGCACAAAAGAAGATGTCAGAAGACTTCTGGGAACCTTGAGCTTTGTGGAAAAGAAAGGAAAGCTGGCATTTGAAGACTGGTTGCAAGGATTGAAACTTAGATTAAAACATAATGAAATGATGATGCCAAATTCCCTGGATGGCACCAAACATCTGAACCTGGGCCATTGTGGCACTGCATGTAAATCAGTGAACAGCAAGGACAGGCAATGCAGGCTGTGCCAGGGAGCTTGAAGTTTGACAAAACAGTTGCTTTCAACTATCAGGCTGCTTCCCTTAAAAAGGAGGGTTTCTCCCTGCCAGAATAACCAGTTGTTTAACTGTCAGCCTGGTCTTAACTAGAGATTTCTTGCAAAGCTTTTACCTTTGGGCCAATAATTTGTAGTTGGAAAGGTTCTCTTACCTTAATCCTTTTAAATTTGGAGGTGAACATGTAATTTTCTTTTCCTTTTTTCCCAAAAGCCCAGCATTTCAGCTGGAGTGTGGTAGCTGTCCCTAAAGCAATAACTTGAGCAGGGTTGAGCTGTTGAAGCTTTTTTAGGTTTCCCTGTTGTGGTTTGTTTTGAGTGGTTTTTAATCTTTCTTGCCTGCTTCCTGGAACAGGGAGTAGAATTACGGAGCTCTGGACGGCTGGCAGAAATCTACCCAAGTCCAAGTGTGTTAGAGTTTGGCAGCATCCCAGCTCTACAGCCTGCTTCACAAAGCTTTACCCTCTTCAACAAAGGTCTTGTCCCTGTAGACTTCAGCATGGAAATGGTAAGTATCTGTGGGGCTGTTTTCCAGGGAAATGGACTGGTCAGTAGCAGCCATGACTTGGCTTTTAAAAGCAAGATTTCCATCTTGCCCTGTGTGAGAGGAGGCAAGATACTCCAATATTCCCTCTGAGCGAGGCAAGAGGAACCTGGCTCTGGAGTGGTTTTAGCTGGGGCACCCCTCAGTGAGGTCAGGTGCAGAGATGTTGGAGCAGCAATTAATCTGGGTTGCGTTGACAAGTTCTCCCTTAATTTTATCTTTGTCTTTAGCTGTGTGTGTCCCATTTTGGAGCTCCGAGATCAAGAGAAACCTGTGGTCCTTTGCTCCCCAGAGCATGGATTTCACTGTGGTTTCCCTGTCCCATCTACATTTGCTTTGTGCCAAACTGCTGTTAATAGTAGAGAGCAGGGTGTGAGGTGTGTCCTCAGACTGCTGGTGGGGAGGCAATTTTCACACCTCCTGGGGGTCAAGCCAGCTGGGCAGTGCACACAAAGACAAGGGTGGGGGTTGTGCACCCCCCAGCCTGTGATCTCTGTGCTATTGAAGAGCATCTTTGGGCAGCAGCTGCAGAGAAAGGCTGTTTAATATGTGGGGGCTGCATAGGGCAGAAGGAGCTGGGGCTGCTCCCCTGGCAGGGGGAGCAGGGCTGGTGCAGCCAGGAAGGGCTTGTAGGCTGGGCCTGGGGCTGGCTGGGATGGCTGCTGGAGGGGGAGATCTGTGAGGGGCTTGAGGTTTCTTCTACTTCACGCTGGCTGTGTTGAACTTGTGGAGCTGGTTAAAACCTGATACCATGGACTTGGCTGTGTCTGTGGATAAAGCATCAGGCCATGTGGGAGAGTCCAGCCACAGCCTCCTGGGCCAAGGAGGAGGGGTGTGACTTTTCCTCTTGCTGCTTTTCCAGCTGTTTGGGAGATAAATGTTATTCTAAAGCGAGGGGTTTTTTCCAGGGCAGCTTTCCCTGACTCCACAATGGAGTTCTGCTTTCAGCCTCTGCAGGGAGCAATGCCCCTTGGCTGGGTGCTCATGGTGTGTAAAGGTTGGGTTTCATGTGCTCCTGCCAGGGCCAGACCTGCAGAGCAGTGTCTGCACAGCTGTGCTGGTGCAAGGCCTTTCCTCCCTCCTTTGGGCAGCCTCCAGTTCTCTTGGCCAGTCTGTGAAGTCCATGAGAAAGCAGATGACAAGAGTTCTTGGGAAGAGTGGGCCATGCCCACAGAGCACATGTTGTCCAGTTTTCTTTCTGCTTCCTGCTTTCCTGCTCTGCTATAAGCATTTGGAGGTGACTTTTCTTTAGGCAGAGGGCACTGGGGCACCTCTCTACAGCTGATGATTGGTGGGGAGTGAGGGCTTCAGTCCTTTAGGGGATGTTGAGAAGCACTGATAGCCCCTTGGGAAAGATTAGTTTGGTATTGGGGTTTTGCTTACCTGGTTTTGCAGAGATATTCTTCAGGCTCTCAGCAGTGTCCTCCAGCCATGTGATTTCTGCAGTGGGATTTGAGCAGTCCTGCCTTCCTCTGGCCTTGAGCCTTCGTGAGAGGCCAGGAGAGAGAAAGCAGCTTTCCTTGGCCCACAGTGCAGAGAAAGACTGGGGAAGGAACACTCTCCTGAGGATAAGCATCCCTTGGGTTGGGCAAAACGGGGTTAATTGGGTGAGTCCCTTAAAGGAGGGGAAAATACAGGTTGTATGAGCTCTGCTGTTGCCCAGTACTGTAGCTTAACTTTAGGGAGATTAGGCCTTCAGGATTTTTATCCTCCCCTCTTTAGTCTTTCCTTTTCTTATATCCCACAAGACACCAGGGTGTGTGGTTTCCATCCTAAATGCATATTATGCTTGTCTTACAGGCTTCCAAATCCAACTGCTTTGTTATTGAACCCAGTGAAGGAGCGATCCCTGCTAGGGGTGAGGTTCCTGTGACTGTCACAGCAACCCTGGATGACACTGTGGGTTTTGATGACACTGTCCAGCTGTTCATTGGGAACAGCCTTTGGAGCAGTGTCTTTCTCCAGGCTTTTGGCATTGGCACCACAATTGTCACAGACAAACCATTTGCCCCAGAGCTCCACTTGGGATACCAATTCAGGTAGGAGATCTCTCCACTCCCACCTCTCCTCCTGTCTCAACAAGGAGCAGTTTTTCTGTAGTCCTTCAGGCAAGATCTTCTTCAGAGTTCAAAGCCCTGACTCCTTCCCTAAAGGCAGAGATTCCTTTACAAACATGTGATGGGCACTTGAGAGTTGTTAGACACCTTCAAAAGCCACTGAAAGGGAAACCAGTTGCTAAATTGCCACAAACTGTCTCTAATTCTAATACATTGATGTCCTCACTTGATGGAGTAATGATCTCACAGGCTGCCCCAGAACTAAAGGTTCCTGAAATGGTGCCCAGATGAGGCAGTCCCTCCATGTGGCTGAGGCACCAAGGGAAGATCCTTTCTCTTGCCCTTGCCCTTTCCCAATGGCACCTGCCAGGCAAGCAGGGGCCCTGGGAACAAAGAGACAGGAGGGTGACAACCCCCACCAGGAAGGCAGGAGCCCACAGAGCAGTTCCAGAGGCAGAGTTGCCAGCAGAGTTTGCAAAGTTCACTTCCAAACAGTTTCTAATTGCAAAATGAAATTTCTACAAATGGCTACCAGTGCAGAGCCAAGGCTGATACGAACGAGAGAGGCTCTGCTCCCCTGGTTTCCTCTCCTGGAGCAGGCAGATGATTTTTACCAGCTTGCTGGGATCATCCAGAAACTGCCTCTGAGCCGGCTTTTAGGAATGCCTGCAATCCTACCCCCACACACAAGGTCCCCAAGGGCAGCATCTCAAAGATTCAGTTTCAGCTTTGGGCACAGATTAATACAAAATACAGCAACAGTATGAATCACCCCAGAACAAACCTTTTGGGGGAAAACACCACGTCCTGTTAGCCTCACCTGGAAAATGTTACATTACCATTAGAAACATATTTCTCTTTGCAATAATGACATCAAAAGGGCACCTTATCAGACACCACTTCTGGTCCACATTAAGAGCTGGAAATGAAGACAGTCTCTAAGCAATTAACACCTCAGGTTGCTCACTGGGAGCAATCTGATGACCAGGGAAATAGCTACTCTCATACTCTTTTCCATGCTGCCTTCTATTCCAGCCTCGTGCCCTGTATCCATCAGTTCAAAGTAACAAACAAGGGCCGCCGTTACCATCAGCTCTTCTGGAGTGCGGAATGCTACAGCCCACCTGAGGAGGGGGGCCAGAGTGTCTCAACCCTCAGTAGCC
This sequence comes from Agelaius phoeniceus, assembly GCF_051311805.1. Classification (NCBI taxonomy): domain Eukaryota; kingdom Metazoa; phylum Chordata; class Aves; order Passeriformes; family Icteridae; genus Agelaius; species Agelaius phoeniceus. Next base: position 1,693,126 of record NW_027509876.1, read on the forward strand.
CCAGGGCCAAGGATGATTCCCAGCGCCCCAAACGTGCCAGCCCCGTCTTTGGGCTGGAGCCACTGTCAATGGACCTGCAGCCAGGCCAGTCTGAGGACATGGTGCTGCGAGGCTTCTCCCGCATCCCACAGGTGAGATCCCCTCCTCTGGGCTTGTTGCACAGGCCCTTGACATTTGCCTGGGGAAATGAGCAGGGGCCTTCACAAAACTGATTTAAGGCTACTCGTTTCTGTGGCAGCACCAGTTGCTTTCCTTGCTGGCCACCATCAGAGCAGCTGAGACTTTATTGTGATTCCACAGCTAGCAAAACCCAGTGCTGATCCCAAAGCAGGGGTGGATGGAAATATTGCTCTTTTGGGGCAAGCAGTGTTGCATGCTGAGTCAGCAAAGAAGGGCAGAGAAATAAGTTACACTTAGACTAGGAGTCCAGAAAGAAAGTGAACTAAACAAGTGCCGAGTGGTTTATCTGGGGTGAGCACGGAGTAAAACAAAAGCCATGTCAAGGGAGGGGGTTTCTCACAAGTGCCTTTTGTGCTTTTGGGGTGCAGTGTTACAGACAATTGAGCACAGGAAGAAAAGGGGGCAGGGACTGTAACTGTGGCAGGAATAGGGCCCGTGGTGGGTGCAGAGCCAGTGCAGGGCATTTGCAGGGTGCCCTGCCACTACGCACTGGTGACAAGTGACTCTTGCTTGCAGGAGGTGCAGGATTATGTGTTCTGTGAAGCCATCATTGGGACATCCCCCAAGATGGAGAGGATAATAGAAACAATCATTACCTGTCAGTTCATTCACCCCTCTATAGAAGTATCAGCCAGACAATTCTCTTTCTATGTGGAGAAGGTAAGTCTGAATTGCATGCTGGCATTTTAACAGCATGGCTGAGGGGGGTGTGTGCTTGTGTTAAAGCCCCTCTTTACCCTTCCTGAGGCACTTTGTAAAGTGAGTGAAGATGCTTTTAGAGATGAGACTGGTATTTGACTTCCCCAAAGTAAAAGTGCAGTTCCAGCTGCAGTGCCAAGGAGATGGTGGCCACCCCAGAGAAATGCCAGTTTCTGTGCTCACTGTAAAGGGAGGCTTTTGAGGACCCTCCAAGGCACGGTGATGTCTCTACACTGATGCTGTAGGGAAGCTGGGAAAACTGGAGATTCCTGTGAATTCCTCAGGCTGACAAGGAAAAACCCAACATCTCCTGTGTCTCTTTGCCTTCTTGCTGTTGGCATGGATGCTTGATGGTACAGCTATATGGATCAGCTCTGTGCATTTCCCTAAGCCTCCTCTGCTTCAAAGGACCCCCAGGCATCCTGCAACTGCAGTGATGATAACACTGAGGCAGAGCAGGTGCCCTTTAGTCTCTGGATCCCAACTCCAGCATCATCTTTCTGCCTCCTGCAAGTTGTCTGAAAAAGAGAAGATGGTTAATGATTTGGTTTCTGTAGTTTCAGGCCTCTCCTCTGGTTCCCAGGCTTCCAGTGAAGTACAGAATTTCTGGAACAGGCAGTTCAGATGTAATTGAGAAGCTTTTCAGCTCTCCCTGATTCTGCCTGGGTTCTGCTCAATGCCACACACCCAAACTGATTTATTGCATACTATGGCACAGCACCTGTTTGGTATCAGTACATGCAGAAGTCGTTTCCCAAAGTCTCTGGTTTCTCTAAACCATGCAGGAAGCCCAGCACAATGCTCAGACAGGAAGGAAGAGCCCAGGCTGATCAGAGCTTTGAGACCACAGACACCTTGTCCCTGTAGCAGGGGCTGCAGGACCCGTGGTGCAGACAAAGTGCTTTTTGAGGCTGCTAGAGCCAGGAAGGTTGTGAGAAATGACTGTATGTGAGTGAAGATCCCCTAGTGCTGTTCTGCCCAATAGAGAGACAAAAGTGGAGACAAATGGCCTGGATTCACTTTCTGCTTTAGATCTTGGGTCAAGCAGCCACCTCCTCTCAGGGGCCTATTCCCTCATCTGTACTTGGGAGTTTTCCCTGTCCTCCAGAGGATGCTGTGGTTTCTAAACATGAAAAGCATCTGCTGTCAAGAAATACCTCCTGGAAGGGTAGAAACAAATAGAAAGAGTAAATAGAAATGTATGCACTCGTGAGGCTGAAAAATGTGAGCTGCAGCAGAAGCAGAAGGAGGTCTGTTTCTAGTTGAGGCTGTTTTTCCTTGTCTCCTGTTTCCATAGAAACCCAGCGATGTCCTGACACTGCAGTACCAGCCTTTGTCTTTAAAAAACACCTGCCTGCTGCCACTGGACCTCATGCTGCACTTGGAGCAGCCATTCCTGGTCTGTGATAAGGAGCAGCAGCCCCTGCCAGGTGGCCAGGTGAGCAGCCCTGGCCTCCTCCAGTGGGGTCTGAAGAGGAGGGATGTGGTGGTGCCTTTCTGTTGGGAGCTCCTTGAGTCAAGAAGTTTATTCTGTAGCATCAGCAGTGGGCTGGCCTGAGCTGCATCAGCAGAGCTGCTGAAGGAATCAAAATCTTATCTGAATTGAGAAGATCCATCCTGGCTTTAAGGCACAGGGAGAGGGGAGCAGGCAGCTGGGTCTGGGCAAGCCATGCAGGGAAGGTGTCTCCTGGAAAGCCATGCCAGCTCTCCAGCAGCCACCCCCTTGTACTGGGGCTGAGCACAGAAACGGGAGCCTGAGGGATCCTGGACTGGACTGTGGTGCCTGCAGCCAGAGCCCTGCTGGAGAGAGATGAACCATGAACTGAGAAGCCCGTGCTGGGGTCACTTGGAGCATTTACTGTTTCATGCTGTCAGACCTTGGGACATCATCCCACAGGTGATTAATTACTGCTCATCTCCTTGCAGCCTGTGAGAGTGGATGTAGGGGAGACCTGTCATCTCTACATGGTGTTTGACCCAGCTTATGAACTGGATTTGAAGAGCTGGAAAAAAGAGAAGGTTCTGAAGATAGACATGGTCAGGGGCCATCCTTTTGTGGAGCATATCACCCTTCAGGGAGAAGTTCACTTCCCAAATCTCCATATGCAGCCCAGCTCCGTGGAGTTTGGCTGCATCATGGCTGGCACTAAAAAAGTGCGTTCCCTGGAGATGACCAACTGCAGCCCACTGCCCGTCCAGTACCGCTGGTCATTCCCTTCCGACAGCGAGGTGACCAGGTTTAGGTATGTGCACCTTTGCCCTCCCCTTGAAGCTCTTCTTGCTGTGTCCTGTTTGTACTTGGCCAAGAGCAAAGCTGTTTGCCTGGCATCTGACAAATGGCACTGAGCAGCTGTGCTCAGGCTGGATGCTCAGGGAATAGGTTTTCCACCACTTTGGTGCTGCACAGCCCCCACAGTGGTTTCCCCTGGGAAGGAAAGCTGGGGTGAAAGCTGCTTTCTCAGACCTCTGTGGCCTGAGACCATGTCCACCTTGATGAAGGGCTCCTAGTCCTTGTAGTCTTGTAATTAAAAGGTAACTTTTGTAGTTACAAGAAGAACTATGTCAGTGGGGTTTTTTTTTAGAAAGGAATGAGGCACTCGAACCAGATAGCAGCCACAGGACAGCTAAATCTTTCAGAGAAAAGAATTTATTGCTCTCTTATCAGAAGAAATGAACTTCTTCCCGCCTCGAAGGCACTGTTAGGATTAGAAGGAAGAAGTAGATGAAGACCAGACAGAATCCTGTGTTTGAATGGAATTGATGCATCCTGTATGAAGTGTATGAATATGCAACGGGCTATTGTTCTTAAGGGTTAATCCTTTGTTAGTGGGGGTCCTTTTTCGGGCTCGTGCTGCCCAGAAAAAGGTACCCGGACGTCCGTAACTCTTTGTATTTGTTGTCCCATGTGTTGTCCTAATTCAAATTGTCCAAATTATTTTTACTCTAATTGTATTACTATTTTTATAACCATTTTATTACTATTAAACTTTTAAAATTTTGAAAACAAGTGATTGGCATTTTTCACAATAGTTCTCTTATTTTCCAGAGATGAGCTTTGCCCACCTAAATTCAAACCCCAACCACCAAAAGGGAAGAATACCAGTTTGGAGTCCCCAGCATCTCGATGGAGACACTTCAAGATGAGACAGGAGCAGGCAGCCAGAATGCTGAAAGAAGTGGATGATTTTACCCAGTCTTTAAGAGACAAGGTAGATTTTCTTGGTACATCTGCTGCTTGTGTTGCCTCCCCAGCCTGCCACCACCAAGTCATGCTCGTGCTGACCTCCCTTTTTGCTGCCCTGCTGTCCTGTGCCCTGACAGTGGGCTGGGCAGCAGGGCCAGTGGCTGGACATGGGCTGTATGGGAGGGAGAAATAGGAGAGTTTTCCTTGGAGAAGCTCACTCAGGTCCTACAGACCTGTGCTGAGTGTGGGATTTTTTGCCTTCACAATGAAAGATGAGGCTTTTATCTGCATCATCATGGTAAGGCCTCCAGCTTCCCTCCCAGAGCCAGCTGGGATGATCCTGATCTCCATGGAGCCTCTTCCCAAGGCAGCCAGACTCCCTGTTTGCAGGGCTCTGCTTTCACCCAGAGCTGCTATTGCACTGCTGGCCCTGGAGCTGTCTTACAAAGGGAGACTTTGCAAAGTGGCTGTCTCTTCCTCCCAGCATAGAAAATGGCTTCTTTTTCAGGTGCAATCAGATCAACTTCCTGAATTCCCCCGCCTCCAAGTAGGGTTTGAGGGAATCAGCAGCTCCGTGGACGAACCGCAGCCTTCCCTCGAAGCAGAGAAGGTAGGAGGGAATCTGTCTCACTTGCACATTGTCAGTGTGGCAAGCAGGGCTGGAGCTCCCAGTGCCACTGGTGGGCCTCAGCATTGGCCACAGAGGGGCCTCCCATCCCTGCAGGCCCATCACAAAGTGCTGCTGAAGGAACTGGTAGTTGGAGAGGCCATGCAGGACACGTTGTAGGGCTGCCCAAGGACACTTTGCAGCACCTATGGAGGGCACTGCTCCCCCTGGAACTCCTCAGGTGGTCCATAGGAAACTTTTGCAGGAGCTTTTGCTGTAGCACCTTGAGAAAGCAGCATTTAAATCAGAGAGAGGGGAAGAGCCTCAGGAGTCAGATGAGCTGGGCTGGAGTCCTTCGCTCAGCTCCGAGAGCTCTCACTCTGAGCCTCCTCCTTTTCTAAAAGCAGTAAGAAATGCTTTTTCAAGGCAAGTTGTGCATCAGAGAGAATTTCTACTGCCAGGAGACATCCCAGTTCACTTTCACGTAATGTACTAATTAATGCATTGATCTGTGAGTGTGGGAGAAGATTTTCCCCATGGTCCCTGCACTGGTCAGTGGCATGGATGCAGGATGAGATGAGGGTGATTCTGGCAGTGTTTGGGGAATAGGCCCCTCCAGGTACAGCTGCACTTTGCTCCAAGATGCTCTTCTGCATCCATTGCCATGCTCAACAGCTCAATCTCTCCTGTCTTCCATCCAGGCTTTCAGTATCCTGCCAATGTCAGGTGTGCTGCAGCCAGGTGAGAGCCAGCAGGTCTCCTTCACCTACTCTGGCCACCTCAACACCATCTCCGATGTCACGGCGCTGTGCCACGTGGAGGGAGGCCCCACCTACGAGGTGCTGGTGACCGGGGAGATCTCACGTGTCCGCTACTCCGTGAGGCCCCAGGAGATCAACTGTGGCTTACAGGTACCACACACATCCCTGGCACAGCTCCTTGCCTTGGCACCACGGCCAGCAGGTTCCTGCCCACCTCGCTCCAGGGCTCCCTTCCCAGCCCCTTTGTTGGCTCTGGGGCTTGGAAGCCCAACCTTTGAGGGACACATCTGGCATCCAAGCTGCTCTAAAATGGCCATCTCCAACCCTCTCCACAATGCTGGGAATGCCTCTTTTTCAGGGTACCTAACACTGCCTCTGGGGTGTGTGTCCCTGAGACATCTCTCTGCTGATCCACACCTAAAGCCTGACCTCCAAGGAGATGCTCTTGTCTAAAGCTCTTGCTTAATCCACACAATAATCAAGGGAAGAAGTTGGGCTTCCAGTCACTACCGTTGGAGAGACTGTCCCAGAATAATCCCCACTTCACTCTTTTCCAGTCAAAAGCCCACAGATATTTCCAGCTGCTGGCCCTGTCTGTGTTGCCCTGGGTGACTCCCTTGTTGCATCTATGTTGCTTGCCAATACTTGCATGCAGGTGCCTTTTCTCCTGGAATGCCTCAGTGCTGTCTCTGTTTCTCCTGGCTGTGGGTGACCCCTCAGAGGGCAGAGGGCCTGTGTGCCCTGGTTCATTTATTGCTGGCCCTCACATGGTTGTTACCACAGCTCTGTGTGCTGCCAGAGCTGCCTGGTGCTGTGCAGGTGCCCTGTGAGTCTCACTCACTGGATTTTGATGAGCAGTACCTTGAGGAGGAGAAGGTGAGAAGGCAGGTCTAGTCCCCATGTACACGCTGCCCAAGCTTCACAGCACTCCAGCATTCCCAGGCTTGTGCCAGGGAGATGGAGGCAATCCCCAGGGCAAAGCCAGCTCTGCTGACATGCTGTGGGAGGACCTAAACTAAATAGTTGGTGTTATTGGGAGGAAGGGAGGAGACAGAAAATGGGTTGATTGAGTCTGTGTGATGAAAGGCAAGAAAAGGAATCTTGCGTATGGTTTCTCTTCCCTCCACATACAGATCCTGCGGATGGCAGTGGGGTCTGAGTACCAAAAGAGCTTTGTTATGCCTCCACGTGCCATGGGTGAGACACTGCCTCAGGAGGTGCTGCAGGACCACGAAGCACACAGGAGGCCAAAGGCTCAACAGGCAGAGCTCAAGCCCATGGCAGAAGCCAAGGCCAGGGCTGAGTCTGAGTCCAAGGCCAAGGCCATGGGCAAGGCAGCAGCAGGTCAGAAAAACAGTGAGGGTTTGGTGGTGTCTGTTTTGCCTGTGGTCCAGCCCATACACCCTGAACTCTCTCTGTCACCTTGCTCTCCAGGGAAAGCCTATTCTTTTAGCAGCTGCCTGTTCCCCAGCTTGGTGGAGGAGCTCTTGGCTGAAGGGCTGTGGCATCCTCTACCAACCCTGAGTGTAGCCAAAGCAAGCTCCTATCTGCCTGCCATAGACTGGGGAAATAATCAGGATATTTCCTTGTGTCCCTTAGCCACAAAGACTAGGGCTGGATGAGTTCCTCAGCCAGTAGGACCAGATCTAATATCACTGGCTCTTTTATATTTGCACCTTCCTAGCAACAAAAGAACAATCTCATCTTGCTTTCACCGAGTCTCCTTTCCTGGGATCCGAGGGCATGGGGACTTTACTGCCCGGCCATAGCTTGGGGGATTGTCTGAATTCTGGGGGGGGATACAAGCTCCCCAATATCTCCTGGGATGATAGGCTGGGTCAGGAAAAGCTGTGAATCCTTGCAGCTGACCCAGAGCACCCAGGTCAGCTTGCAGTCACTCATGGTTTCTCCTCTTTGTGCTAAAAACTGCAGCGAGAGAAAGCTCTGCAGAGGAAAGCAGAAGTGGATAAAATAGCACTGGAAAGGAAGCTCATAGGGAGGAAAAAGTGAGTAAGGCTTCCATGGGTTACTGCTGTTCCATGGGTTATTGTCCCTGGAGGGCTTCCCTGCTCCAAGGACTCTGAGCTCAGAGGTGCTGGATAGCAAAGGCCAGAAGCAGCACAGGGATGGCCATTCTGAGCTCCCTGGCTCCCAAGAGAGGAAGGACCTTCTTCTGTTGAGACAGAAGATCTTCTTCTCTATTGGAGTGCTGAGCCCTCCTGGCTTAGCTGCTGCCTGCAGGGAGCTGGGCTCTGGGCTTGCCTTGGCACTGCCTCTAGAGGTGTCTTTAGGTCCATGGTGTTGAGTTGCACCTTCTTGATCATCTCCCTTCACCAAAACAGTGGGATTGTGGTATGGGCAGGTGTGGGGCACAGAGCAAAGCTTGGTTTGGGTCCCGCTCCTGCCACAGCATTGCAAGTCCTTGCAATGCTGATCTGCCAGGCTTCTCCTTATGGTGGGACACCACCCACAGAAGCTCACGTCCTTTAGGCTCCCCTTCAGCTGCAGCAGTAGGCCAGCCCAGGAGAAGCTCAGCTCCAGCAAGGCAGCCCAGCTCAGGACACACAGGCAAAGTGTGGAGCTGAGAGTGGAGGCTGGTTAAAGCAAGTCTGTGTATCAGCACTTCCTTCAGCCCAGGCTGAAGTTGGTTTCATGGGGAGGAGACAGATGAGGCTGTTTCAGATGGCTTTCATGGCAGAGAGCACCGGTTTGCTTGCTCACAGCTGGGTTCCTGCAGGAAATCTGGCTGACAAGAGCCTGTCTTGCAGGAGAGGAGTTCCTGCAGCCTTTGCTTTCTGACTGATAGGATTATTCTCATGAAGGAGCAGGCTGTGCCCTGAGGGGTGCTGAATGAGCTGAGTGAGAATTGTAGGAGAGATAAGCAGATGTCAGCAATCTGTGATCTGCTTTAAACTGGGAAATCAAGAGACAAAGAGCATTTTCAGGCATCAGCACAGAGAGCTGCTGGATCAGCCTTTGGCAGTGGGCTGGAGGTGTCTGGCTGTGCCTTAAGAGGGAGCTTGCACAGCCAAGACCTTATGATGGCAAGGTTCAGGTTTGGCTGGTCCTGGAGGTCCCCTTGCACCAATGGCATCACTTGGGATGTTCCCAACCTCTGTGGGTTGAGAAAAATTCACGGAAATGGTCTCGTGGTTCTCCCTGGCCTCAGGGTCAAGGAATGAAGTGCAGGGCCGGCCAGGACTGCTGAGCCCAAGTTTCTGGTGGGGACTCTCAGCGATTTTTTCTGTTTTGTTTGCTGAAGGGAGCTGAAGCAGCTGGCTCAAAAGCGTGAGGAAGAGGCAAAAGCCTTAGAGGAGGAAGAGAGGCGGAAGGAGGAAGAAAGGCGGAAGGAGGAAGAGAAGCGGAAGAAGGACAAGAAGGGTGTCTCTGTGGGGAAGCAACCTCCAAAACCAGAGAAGGGGAAAACCAAACCCCCAGAGAAGAAGGAAACCAAGGCTCCAGAGGGGAAGGAAACCAAGGCTCCAGAGAGGAAGGAAACCATGATCCCAGAGAAGAAAAACAAACCTCCAGAAAAGAAGGAAACCAAACCCCCAGGGAAGAAGGAGACGAAAATCCTAAAGAAGGCAACCGAACCCCCAGAGAAGAAAAACAAACCTCCAGAAAAGGAAACTAAATCCCCAGAGAGAAAGGCAACCAAAATCCCAGAGAAGGAAACCAAAGCTCCAAAGAAGGGGGAAGCAAAAGCCCCAGAGAAGGGGGAACCCAAAACCTCAAAGAAGGATGAAACCAAAGCCACAGAGAAGGGGGGAACCAAAGCTCAAAAGAAGGGGAGAACCAAAGCCCCAAAGAAGGTAGAAACTGAAATCCCAGAGGACACAGCTGAGATGGAGAACTTGATCCAGAGGTTTCAGATCTATGAGTCATTGCAGCAGAATTTCTCCTACTGGAACAGAGTTCAGGGTACTGTGCAGATACCTGTGATCCAGAAGGGAAACAAGTTCCAGCATGCAGCTGGAAACCAAGGTCAGAAGACCAATAAGCCTCAGGAGAAGGAGAAGAAGAAACCTGAACAAAAATGTAGAGACCAAAGCAATCTTTAGTCATCTCAGCTGGAGATGCAAAGCAAAGTTACAGAGGGGACAGTCAGATGATGATGTTCCACAATGACTGGGTATCATCTGTGCTGATGGGGAGGTTACCCCTTCTTGGGACTCAGTTTTTTCAGGCAGGGAAAGATTATTCTTTATTCACTCAACTCAGTTTATACAGTTTCAGACCTCGTGTCCAACTTTATTTAATAGATTTCTTTCTAAGTAAGCTATTGGTTAATAAAATATATTTTACTTGTGCATCAAATCTCTCTATTGTATTGTTTACTTGTTCTCTGCACTGATTCTCATGGGACAAATCCCTTGTTGTTGCAGGTACATTTGTTTTTCACCCTCAGAATAGATTGTTAACGAACTCTCATTCTCAAAATAGCTTCACATGGGAACTTGTAACTGCTTCTCTGCACTTAGAAGAGATGACAGGCCAGCTGTTAATATTGCAGAACAAGGCCTGATTTCATAAGGCCTTTCTTTTAGCATTATTCTACCTGTCTATGACATCTCCCCCTTTTCATTCATTTAAAAAAGGCTCCTATGTTCTGATGTTGAAACAGCTCACTCTTGTGAGGGTATTATCTCATGAAGGTTTTCACTGGTTATTATCTGTTAGACAACTGAAAGGTGAATAAGCCATAAATGAAATAACAGCATGATGGTGTACTGGAGGGATTAAAGTTGTAAAAAGCATATTAGAATTCTAAGTAAATCAGTTATGAGAAAAACTCATGGGAACTGCAAATTCCATGGAAACAGAAATTCAGTACGACTTTTTAAAGTGCAGGGTTACTGAAAAATAAATATAATAACGTGCAATTTAGCATATTGCTGAACAACCCAACAGCTTTTTGTGACTGTATCTGGCATCATTTTATATGGCAAATTTGTTAGCATTCTTGTTAAAAATATCAGACCATGTTAAAATTTGATAGGTAATAAGGCGTTGCATTTACCGCTTTTCAATCTCTCCAGTAACTGTAAAACTATATAAAACAATCAGAATTTAGTCAGAAAACGAAATAAACTTAAAAAAACCCTATAGCAACACGTTTTCAAGGCGCACAAACACAGTAGGTAAGGCTCCTGCCTCCTATCAGACAGAAGTAATCAAGCAGCTCTGCGCCAGAGCAGGGGCCTGTGCCGCCCACAGGGCAGAGGGAAAGCCCTACAATAAAGGGAAACTATGGGGAGAAGAGAGGACATTTAAAGTGCAATGACATAACTACACATCAATAAAGCTTCTCTTAATATTCACACAATAGTCATCCCTTCATTGCGCGGGCCAATCCTCTCATTATCCATGGATCCCAGCAGGGCCCTGCGGCCGTGAATGCGGCCCGCTCTGGGCTCGCCTGGCTCGGCCGCCACAGCGCCCCCGGGGCCGCTGCACCTCTGCTCCCCCAAAACACCCGCGGGGAAAAGAGCAGGGCAAAGGCAGCAACACAAAACAAACTCTAAAACCCGAACACAAAAAGATAAACACAGAAAAGGCACAAGCTGCATTTTATTTCATCTTCTGCCAACACAGTCACTGACTGAGAGTTGCATTTCCACAGCAAAGATCTGCCTTTTGAGAAACTTCAAACACAGAAATATCTTTTTTACTAGATGGCCAGGCCTCATTGGAGGCACAGCTTTTCTCACAACTCTGCATCATCTTTAACTGAAAAAGAATTAAGCAGGATGGTCATGAGTCTGGCATCTCAGCCAGAAAGGCCAGGTATTAGAGGGAAGAAGTCAGCCTATAAAATCTGATTAGTTTTCCTCTTCCATTGGTCTGTCAATAATGTTAATCAGAATGTATCTCTACATGTTAACATGAAGGTGTTTGTATTTACATAAGCAGTAATATATCTATAAAGACTTTTGAATTCTCTTCAAGGACAAGAAAATTTGAACCAATAATCCTTTCCTAATAGACAGGTCCAGTTTAACTTTTCACTGAAGATGTTAAACCCAAGGGTAGTTCATGTAATGCTGTCCTTACATGTCGCTATCTTCATGCACAACAGCCCATCTTTATTCTTCACAGCTCACATTTAGATGGTTTTCTAAAGGCATTGTCTTTCATTTTAATTGGTTAGTAATTTACTGCAATTCGGTTCATTGGTTGGTAGTTGCTAAAGTACATGTTAGTCAAAAGCTTTCCTCCCTAACGAGGTTTACATTCTTGTCTCCTGGATAGAAGCTGTGGGTAGAAGTCTTTCTTCTTCTTTCTTCTCCTTTCTCACAGGAACTTGTCAGGCTAGCTGTCAGCTGTACTTAGCTGAAGCAGCAGGCCTGAGCCATAATTTTACAAGGGTAACAAAGCTCTTCTTTTATACGGCTTTACAATATTGTATGTAACAATGTTGTATGCAACATTGACATATGATTATTTCAATCTTAAAGAATAATCTTAAATTTCTTTCACGTGAATTTTGACCTTTGTAATATTTGTGTATGATATATTTGGAGATAAAATCTGGTTTGAATCATCCCTTCATAGAATCACAGACTCATGAAATCATCAAGGTTGGGAAAGCTCCCTGAGACCACGGAGTCCCAGCTGTGCCCGATGCCCACCTTGTCCCCAGCCCAGAGCCCTGAGTGCCACCTCCAGCCCTTCCTGGGACACCTGCAGGGATGGGCACTGCCAAGCTCCCTGGGCAGCCCCTGCCAAGGCCTGAGCAGCCTTTCCATGGGGAAATTCCTGCTGGTGCCCAGCCTGAGCGCAGCCTGAGGCCGTTCCCTCTGCTCCTGTCCCTGTCCCTGGGAGCACAGCCCGACCCCTCGGCTGTCCCCTCCTGGCAGGGAGTTGTGCAGAGCCACAAGGGCCCCCCTGAGCCTCCTTTGCTCCAGGCTCAGCCCCTGCCCAGCTCCCTCAGCCCCTGCTGGGGCTCCAGCCAGGATAGCATCCTAGTGCTATACAAAGAGCAGTGCCGTAGGTGCCTTTATCACCACATTTTAATCTTTCATAAATACAGAAAGACCCTTCAGAAAGCACTAAAGCCAAGTCAGCAGCAAAAGTGCCAATGTCCTCTGCAAAGCAGCGCGGCCCGGGCCGGGCCGGCCCCAGGCTCGGTGCCGCGGTTGCCCGGTAACCGCGCCCGGGCCCTCAGTGTCTGTGACGGCGCCGTGGCCTCAGCGCCCGCAGCCGGCGCTGCTGCTCATTCGCACTCGGCATTAGCCAAGCGAATGGTTCGCAGAGATTGGTCTCTACGAGTCCTGTGATTTCGTGGAGAATTGGTCTCTGTGAGCAACTCGGAAACTCGCACAACATTGGTTTTTGCTAGGGACTCCTAAATTCACAGAACATTGGTTTCTGTGAGGGAGTCCTGAACTTACAAAGCATTGGTCTTTGTGAGGGACTCCTAAATTCACAGAACATTGGTTTCTGTGAGGGAGTCCTGAACTTACAAAGCATTGGTCTTTGTGAGGGAGTCCTGAATTTCGTTTGAAGGTAAATATTGACTCAGGTTGTACTTTCTGGTTTTGTCACATCTCTGCTCTGAAAGAGAATGACAAAGGGAAATACAGGATGGGAGAACTTCAGTCATCTGGAGCACTGATTCCTGGCTGCAGATTAGGTGCCAAACATTACACCAGAAAATTACTCCTGCTACTTGAGTGTCCCTAAGAAGAACGAGATGCTTAATGTCAGTGCCCAGGACCTGCAGCTGGCTGATTCCCACTTGTACTATCGCTGAACACAAACTGTTGAGACCCTGGGTTTTTCCCTTTGTGGAGGAGCAGCCCAGAGGTGGGGCCGAGGCTCTGGCGACATCGAGCGCTGCCTCGGGGCCCGGGAGCGAACCCAGCCCGCTGTGTCCGGGGACCGAGGGAGCACCGGGGCTGGAACAGGCGGGGACCGAGCGGAGAAACGGGCGGGGAAACGGGCGGATCGAGGGTGGAACGAGAGGGAAGCGAGGGAGCAACGAAGTAGGTCCGATGCGGGACCAAAGCCCTCCCAGCGCCACCGCCCCGGGCCCCGGCCCGGGCCGGCCCCAGGCTCGGTGCCGCGGTTGCCCGGTAACCGCGCCCGGGCCCTCAGCGTCTGTGACGGCGCCGTGGCCTCAGCGCCCGCAGCCGGCGCTGCTGCTCATTCGCACTCGGCATTAGCCAAGCGAATGGTTCGCAGAGATTGGTCTCTACGAGTCCTGCGATTTCACGGAGAATTGGTCTCTGTGAGCAACTCGGAAACTCGCAAAACATTGGTTTCTGCTAGGGACTCCTAAATTCACAGAACATTGGTTTCTGTGAGGGAGTCCTGAACTTACAAAGCATTGGTCTTTGTGAGGGACTCCTAAATTCACAGAACATTGGTTTCTGTGAGGGAGTCCTGAACTTACAAAGCATTGGTCTTTGTGAGGGAGTCCTGAATTTCGTTTGAAGGTAAAGATTGACTCAGGTTGTACTTTCTGGTTTTGTCATATCTCTGCTCTGAAAGAGAATGCCAGAGGGAAATACAGGATGGGATAATGCCAGTCTTCAGTTTGGTGGCATGTACAGCTGAGGGGATGAACCATATATGGTCTGCTGATGGTGCTTTTTGTCTCACCGAAGAAATGCAACATTACTAAATATACTAGTCTATCCTTTTTTTCCTATAGTATTTATTTAAACTACTTATAGGTGAATGAGTTCTGTTCAAGTTTCAGGGGGTTGTTATGATCTGGTTATTAAAATTATTAAGGAGATGCCTTAATAAAACATGAGCATGTGCCAAAGTCAATAGTTTGGATTTTATGGAACAGTAAATGTAAGGAAGAGAGAGGGATAAAGAAATAGCAAAAGGAGGGGGGAGGGTGGGAGCTGGGAAGGGGGGAAGAAAGAGAGTGACAGAGAGAGATTTAGTAGAAAATATCACCATTCCATGGATCCCATCCCATTCAATCCTCTTCTGGTCTTCTCTGTGGTGAGGCCTCACAAAATGGAAGACTCCAAAGGATTAATGCAGATTTGGGCAAGGTGGCACTGCCCAGGTAGCTCCCTGGGGTGGGGCAAGTTTGGCTCTGTCTCTTGCTACTCTCAAATAATAGAAAATCTTTAGCACTAGGATATCCTTTGAGTCTGCCCTGAATTGGGTTGTGGCTTTTCAGATCTGTTGTGTTACTTTGCATGCCCTGCAGTCGTCTGGTGCAAGGCCTCAGGAATGGCTCTGGGGGCACTTTGGAGGTCTTTGATGGGTTATGACACCCCCTCAGCTGCCCCTCATGGGAAGGTCCCCTGGATGTGGCCTTCTGGGGCTGGGGGCTTCTAGAGCTGAGCCAGTTTGCCTGAGGGAGGATGGGTGTCCACTGCCCCTTAGCAGAGGTTGTGCCACACGCCCAGAATTTCCTCCTCCCCCCTCTGTTGATGGGAGGTTTGAGTGCAAACCTGGCCTCAGCAGACGAGTCTGTGGCTATGACTTCCCCAGCCTGAAGGCAGACAGAGCTGGTTTTCAGCACAGCTGCTGGGTCTGGCTTTAGTGGGGATGTATTTTTCTCCCTCAGCCTTGTTCACTTCTCCCCAGACCTGAGCTAATGGGATGCTAGTGTCAGCTTTATCTTGTCTCAAGTTCCCTTAGGCAGCTTAACTCACAGTGCCAAGTTCCAGTCAGGAGGCATTTTCAGGGAAGGGTGGGCTTGGGGGTCTCAGCTTCTCTATACAGTTTTGTCACAATGGGCAAAAAGTCCTTTATAGCAATATTTAAGCCATTAACCATAACACTCCAGTCTCTCTCAAGTCCTGTGAGGAGCAGCTGAGAGAGCAGGGGTTGTTTAGCCTTAAGAAGAGGAGGTCCACTCAAGCTGTTTTTAAATAATATTTAAGCTACAGCTTTGATTGTTCTAAGTATTTTTAATGTTGAGCATTTTAGCTCCAGGTTTCAGTATGATCCATCTTTGAATTGCACAAGGTAACCATGTAGTTCAAATAAAGTCCAACTAGAGGCCTAACAATACTAGCTGCTTATGCCAAACAAGCACATAGCTACTTTCAAATCATAGAAAATCTTTAGCACCAGTATATCCCTTGAGTCTGCCATGAACTGGGTTCTGGATTTTCAGAGTTCCATTGTTGTTCCTTCCAGTTCTGTTGAGGGACTGTCACTCATCTGTGACATCATCACTTCACAATGGCATCTGGATTCCCAGGAAGGACACCAACACCTCGACTTTTGCTTAGGGAAGGACTTAAGCCTAATACTGTGAGTAGCCCCTGGGGCTGTGTTCAGGCTGGAAACTGCCCTGGTGTCCCTGCTCTCCCTGCCCCTGTTGTCCAGCAGTGCTCTGAAGCTGCAGAGCCCCTCCCCAGCCCTCTGTGCCATGCTCCTGTTGCTGGGGCTGTCCTGGTGCAGTAGGGAACACTGTGGGATGTGTCAGGGACAGCCCAGCGCCTTGCCTGGCTGTGCCAGCAGAGCCAAGTGAAACCAATGTACAGCTGAAGCCCTCAGCATGGGCTTCTTTCCTTCCCCTTTGCCACAGCAATTCCTTCTGTCAGGCTGGGCACTCACCTGTGCTGCTCTGACCAAGCTGCCCTTGGGCACCTGGGCATGTGAGGGGGAAAGCTCAAACTCTGCCCCAAGCCTTGAGAGCCACGGCTGGTCCCAGCTGGAAGAGCTTCCAAAGCAGCTGTTCTCTCCCAGCTCCTGGGTGGGCACAGATGCAGCCCTGCAGGCAGCACTGGAGCCAGGGCCACAAAGGTCCCTTGCTGTCTGCAGCTCACTTGACTGAAGATGCCCCAGTGCTGAGGCTCTGCCAAGGACATCCCTCTGTTTTCTTCTCTCGAGGGCTCTGTCAGCCCAGACAGAGAAAACCAATGCTAAGTAACAGAGAGAGCTAAAACTTGGACACATTCCTGTGCACCTCACTCTTGCTACAGCTTGTCTTGCTTGCTTCCCTTGGACTCAGCCAGCAGTGCTATCTCCTGCCTGGGAGTTTTGAGTGTTGTGCAGGGGTGGAGTTCAGGCAGTTCTGAGAGCTCCTCCCCACTCTCTGCAAAGGTCACTGCCTCAATCCAGTGAAATGGAAGAGGAAACAAATGCCCAAAGAGCAGAAATCCCCAAACATGTCCCATCAAATCACAGAGAGACTCATGGGACAGAGCCATGTGGCTGGAGTATGTCTATTGCACTCTGTATTATTAATTTATTGGTGCTAAGTATTTCAGCAGGCAACTTCCAGGGTTTCCAGAACTGTCCTAGTGGCTGTGATCACAAATTATTCATCAGTGCCACTTGTTCAAGGAAAGCCTTTCTGAGCAAGCACATCTCTGACATTCTTGCTGTTTGGTTTTTTTTTTTGTTTTTGGTTGGTTTTTTTGTTGTTTTTTTTGTTTTTGCATTTCAGCTGCTTCCCTCTAAGTTCCAGAGGGAGAAGTTTGTCAACTCAAAGCAGGAGGCCAGCACTGGGGGGAGTTTTCTGCCCAGAATTGGCCCATGTGTCGACATGAGTGAGACTCGTCCAAAGGTAGCCTTTTCCCGCTCTTTTCCTTTCTGTTTAACATGAAGTTTGAAGAGGGTGAGTGCTTGTGACAGGCTCGCCTCCAGCAAAAGACCTCAATGTCCAGGTCCTGATGTCATTGCAAACTGCTGGGAGTGGTGGACTGGGAGTCCTGATCTGCACTAAGCCAACACAAATGACCTCTGCTGAAGCTGCTGGGCTGTGCTGGAGTGTAGCTGCCATTGCTAAAACCAGGGGGGGAAGGCTGAGGACGCAAAGGCACCAAATTGCCATTTGCCATTCTCCTGCTGAAGGAGCCACCTCTTGCTTTGGTGTGGTCACCATCAAATGCTTGGGGTCACAGCATTCCCTCCACAGTGGCAGCGTTGGCCTTTGAGGCCGAGGACCTGCAGGAATGACTTCAGATTGAGCAAAACAAATTGCATTACTGCTTTGGGCTGGAACAATGTGTTGGGACCCTGACGGGGTGTTAGATTTTGCAGGCTGCCAGATGTACAGGGGACTGGCCCTGGGCAGAAGGGAATGGATGTGCTTTCTCTGGATCAGTGCCTATTTAGAGTTGTGTTTAAAGCTGCTTTTCTGGCAGGACTGGCTCAGTAGAAAGCACAGTGCAAAGGGGTAGGTGACCGAGGTGGGCTGTTGAGCAGGAAATTGGCAGCAAGCGACACGGAACACAATCCAGGTTAAGGATTGCCCTGGAGAGGGGCCTTGGGAACACCTCAGGGAAAGGCACAACTAAGGCACAGTGTGCTGCAGCCACTCCCTTCAGCAGACTGTGTCTCCTCATGGAGTCACACACAAGACCTGCTTGTGTCTCTGGTGTAACAACAGTGTGACTGGAGAAGGCAGACAAAGCAGGGCAGAGCCTTCTTAAAGCAATGTCTCTGCTCCAGAAGCATTTGCTGTTGTTGTGTCTTTCCAGACATGCCTCTGCAATGGTATTAAATAAGATGGCAATAATTACAAGAAAGCACCCATTTAAAGCTAATGGAAAAAGGAGATACCAACTCTACTCTTACCCAAGTCGCTGAGAAAATAATTGAAGCTTATCCTCATTCAGCATTGTCATTCACTTGTCTTCTATCCTCATTCACTTGTCTTTTTCCTGACTTCATTTTTGCCTTTACCTGACTTCCTGACTTTATTTTTGCCTTTCCCTCTGTTAGATAGGCAGTAACTTTTAAATGCAATGAAAGGGGACAAAATCATCAAAGCAAAAGAAAACTGTTTATTAGCAAGCACACACAGAGGCGTGTGTCTGCCTGCCCCCGAAAAGGAGCAAACACACCCTCCAAGAAAAAAGCAATCTTTGTATCCCCTTTGTACCCAGCTGGGACAGTCCCTGGCCCCTTTTCCCCGGAGGGGTACTCAAGAACTTGCATTCTCTCTGACCACCAACTTTTCTGTCCCCTCTCCTCTCATCCTCCTTCCTTTTGGTCAGGTCTTCAGCCAGTTGGTGCTGCCAACTCACAGCAACACCCAACACACCAACCTGAACAAATCCAAACTACAAACAACACATAGTACCAACAAATTCCATTCTTTCACTTAAAAACCTTTTGGCTTCAGCCAAATACCACCTCATCTCTCACACCTCCTCTAGTACTGTTTTCTTCTTACTGATGCTTAAGTTCTAGTTCAAAACAGGTATTTGCAGTTGGGTGGGCCTCAGTTTCCCTGTCTCAGAGTAAAGGACATCCCAAAATTGAATCTGATGTCAATTTGTGGGTCTTACTTACTCCATGAGTGCTCAGTCAGTGCTCCAGTGGGCACAGGGCTGTGCTTAAGGAACGTGCTGCCTGGCATTCTGGAGAAGGAAAGCTGGAGAAATCAAAAGAGCAACTTGGCTTGAGCCTGCTCTAAGCTGATCAAGCAGTTCTTGATCAGCTCAGAGCAGAGGTGGGTGAGCCAGAGTTTGCCCAGTGTGTCCTGGGCACACATGCTCACCCAGAGGCTGTGCTTCACTGGGGATCAGTGTAAGGGATCCTTCATGAACTTTCCTCCCAGCAGCTGAACCTCTCCCTGCTCTCTCGCCTCTCCAGCTGTCACCAGCTCCCCCGAAACGGAGCGTGTTTGGGGTTTCCCCACGAGAGCTGGTATTTCAGAACGTCGTTGCTCATGAGGTCTCTGAAATGGTGCTGTCTATCATGAATAAGGACAAGGTAAGTGCTGGCACCTGGAGCTTTAACACTGTGCTGGAAGAGGAGAGTGCTGTCATTCCCCCAGTGTACAGCAAAGCAAGTTATCTGCTGCAGCACATCCAGAAGAAAATGTCTCAGCACCTTTGTTCTGCAAGTTGTGGAAATCTTCCTGTGCTGGGAACTGTCCCCTGATTTTGGCCATGCATTGATGGTATCTATGCCAAAGGAGTTTCCTGCTCTTGAAAGCTCTGGATTGGTAGGAATGTTGAGCCTGTACAGTTCTTACCTGCTCTCATGCTTTGCCTTGAGCTATACCACATCCTGGGTTTCCTTGGTTAATCTTGGCTCCTGGTAGGAATCTCTGCCTCTCTCAGCCTGTTTGGCTCCCTTTGTGCAGCTCACAGTCAGCTCAGGGGCTGAGTCTTCTCCACTTTATGCTGGAATCACTTCTCATTCATGGCATTGGCACTGCAGGAAATGTGTTCTGAAAGAGCCCTGCAATCAGAGTGATGGAGCAGAAGCAGTGGGAGGCCTTTAGGTGCCACTTCAGGCTCCTGCTAAGTTTCATTCAGCTCTGCTCAGCTTTTCCAAAAGCAACACGGTGCTCTGCTTTCCCTTTGAAGAACCACAGCACATCCAACGCTCCTGGAGGTTTTCACCTTCACTTGTGATTGTTTTGCAGTTTCCCAAGAGAGTTGAGAGGGAAAAAGTTGAAAAATGTCACCAGTTGTGTTCCAGTGTAAAGAGGAAAACAGAGACCATTGGAATTTCCGTCAGGGAAACATTTCTCAAATGAGCCTTGTGCCAAGAGTGGGCTGGTGGGAAGAGACAGGAGGGAGTCCAAATCATCTGGTTTAGACTTTCTGAGAGCATTTTGGTGCTCAGGGGTTGATGATATCTATGTGCTGGAAAATGCATGTGTGCTGTGTCTGTGAATCCCAGAGGGCAGCACCTGGCCTGCTGGCTGCAGGCAGGAATGCCCAGCAGCCCAGCTTGCCTGCACAGGCAGCAAGAAGCCCTGGAGAGCCAAGATTGGCTTTGCATACTGGAACCACACTGTCACTCAGTGCTGGTCATGTTTCTCCAGGCAGAAAATGCCTTTGAAGCCCAGAATCAATA
Source organism: Agelaius phoeniceus (assembly GCF_051311805.1). Classification (NCBI taxonomy): domain Eukaryota; kingdom Metazoa; phylum Chordata; class Aves; order Passeriformes; family Icteridae; genus Agelaius; species Agelaius phoeniceus. The sequence goes on from NW_027509876.1 coordinate 1,713,308, forward strand.
GGCACAGCCTGTCTGTGTTTCTGTCACTTTTGGCCAGCTGATTGCTCTCATGGTTTTATGATTCCTCCTTGCTGCTTTACTGCCCGTTTAAATTCTCTTTGCCATCTCCTTGTTTTAGGGATTGTCTTGCTGTGTTCCTTCTTTTGCTTTTCAGGTTTACTTTTATTCCCAGGAAGGCCACAGTGGTTTGGTCTCCTCTCTTGCTGCTCTGCCTGCATGACTCTATCTCCACAACGTCCCTACCCAAACCTCATCTGCTAGAAGGGAATTTTTTCCTTCCCCCAGGACAATGTGCTGGTTTGCTTTCAGGTAGCACATTCGCCCCTGGAACATGACAACTTCATGGCTGTGTGCAGGCAGAAGCCAGCAGGTTTTTTGGCCTTGTTGAATATGCAGATGCCTTGGTTCAGGTGCTCTGTCTCCATCCTGCTGGTGCTGACCTGCTTGGCCCTTCCTTCCCACCAGGCACTGCCCTACTGGCCCTGGCCACAATGCTGGAGCCAGACAGGAGGGATTCAAGCTCAGCCTTGTGAATGATGTGCCTGTGCCTGCACAGCTGAAAGTGCTTTGGAAAAGGGGCCAGGGAGGGATGTCAGCAGGGCACGGACAGGTCTCCTCTCGTTTCCACAAGTGGCATAATCATCATGTGATGTCTTTGCTGCAGATTGCTCAGATGGTGAAGGTCTGCATGGAGAGCTCACCTTACTTCCAGCTGGCCTGCCCCAGGGATGTGTACCACATCGTGCCACCAGGCGCCTCCGCCCCTGTGCGCATCCGCTTCAGCCCCGACGAGAACAAGGTGAGGCTGGAGGAGCCAAAGCACACAATGATCTCCACAGCCATTGTTTTCCTGCACTCTGCTCCAGCCCATTGCATGCTGTGAGCTGGGCTCCAGGCCCTGGGCAGGCAGCCTGCAGCAGCCAGTCACACCTTGGCACTGCTGGCAGGCGCTGCAGCCAGGCCTGACAGGCTCTGCTTCCCCTCCCTGCACATCCCTGAGCATTCCCAAGGGAAGATGCACAGGGAACAGGATGAAAATGACAAAGAGATGTTGACAGATGTTCAGCCATCTCTAGGTCCAGTGGAAGGGGTTTCATTATTATGGAAAACACTCGAGGGACAAAGAGGTCAGGGAGCTTTCCTCCTTCCTGACTGCCAACAGCTTCCCTGCCTGCCCCTGGGCTGGAGCAAAGACGGTGCTTTTTCACCCCCTCTGTTCTGCAGCCTTGCAGCTGTGCTGTCCCAGAGCACAGGTGACCAGGGCACAGCTGCAGGGGCAGGGCAGAGGATGTGCTGTGCCCGTGAGCCCAGCCTGGCACAGGCACACTGGGCTCTGGGTGCCCTTGGTCAGCAGGAGGTTGCTGAGCTGCAGGGGACTTGGACACCTGCCTGAAGGAGCTCGTGTAGGGCAGGTACAAGCTGCAGGCAGAGCTGTGGGCCCAGAGCCTGTGGCAGTGGCACTGCTGGGGCTCTGTCTTCATGCCTGTCACTGTGCTTGCTCTGTCAGCTGGCACCCATTCCGTGCCAAAGGTGCTTCTGCATGGAGGTTTGAACGGCAGTGCTGAGGCCCTGGCAAGTCTGATCTCACTGCTGGCATCTGGAGACTTGTTCATACAGAAGGGTTTAGGACATGGCATGGAAGGGAGGAAGCCTTGCAGGCAAACAAAGAGAGGCCCTTTCCAACAGCATCCTGCAACCTCTTAGCACTGTTCTTCTCCTGCCTTGGTTGGAGAGGCAAAGTTAGAGGGGAGTTCTGAGCCAACTGATGTTTCTGCACCAGGCCAGAGGTGCAGGATCTCTTTGGGTGCAGCTGTTTTCTCATCTTCCTCTTGCTGCTTAGAGTCAGTTGAACACTTTGTCCTATTCTCAGACAGTGGGAATATAGAAACCTAAAGAGGAATGTGCTGTGTTCCCTAGCTCCATGTTCCTTAGAAGGAGCTTAGGAATTATTTAATATCATTAAAATTTGTGAGTGAAAATGATGGTGGCCTAGGGCAGTTCTCCGTATGACCCAAGTGACACAAGAGCTTAATGCCACTGGGATAGCTTTTGCAAAGGGCACTGGTGCCTTTAAAATGTGACATATTAGAAAAACTCAGTGTTCATTTTAGGGTGGAATAGGTAAATTGATGCCCGGCAAATTGATGCCATGGATGAGTTACAGGAAATGGTTTTTCTTCTGCCACAGGGATGGCACTAAATGGCCTGTGCTGAGCCAGTTTCTTTTCCTGCAGGATTATTCCCATGAGCTCACCTGTATCATGGCAAAGGAGAAGATCGTTGTGCCAATTCGGGCCATCGGTGCCCGAGCCATCCTGGACTTCCCTGCCCAGGTGGACTTCTCCGAGTGTCCGGTCAAGCACAGCACCCAGAAGACTCTGCTGGTTCGCAATGTCGGTAACCGGACAGCTCATTACCAGCTGAGCACCCAGAGGTGAGGCAGCTCATCTGTCCCTGTGCAAAGGATATCACCTTTGGGTGAGAGCAGAGTTGGGAAAGAGCAGCAAAGGAACCAGAGCATCAGAGCTGCTGCCCTGCAGCCCTGGCTGGAAGTGAGCAGGATGGATGGCATCTGCTCTTGCTTTCAGTGTTCTTAGCAGGATGCAGCCTTTGAGCTTTCTCTGTCCCAGATTTCCTGGAGGGTGCTGGAACACGTTGGTAGCTGGCTTGCTGAGCACAAGCAGCTTCTGAAATGCTTCCTCACCACTGCCAGCCAAACAGACCCATTCTCTGGGAGGCCCCAGGCACGTGGCTCTCCAGTGGTCCCTGCATCAGATGCCCAACATGAGCTGTGCTGTGGGCAGCTGGTGCAGTTCCTGTTACTAAAGCTGCTCTGATTTCCCTTGTCACCTCAGAGCATCAGCTGCCTTTTCTGTTCCATGATGAACCTTTGAAAGCCAGTTTAAGATTTCAAACAGATGATTTAAATCTCTGAATAAGGCTGTGCCCCCTTTCATTGAGATTTCTTTTGGAATACTCTGAAGTTCCTGTGTTTCTGCTCTTTTTTCTTTTTGGTTTGTGTTAAATATTTTCCAAAAGATCATGAACTCTTCACTGGGAGCTTTCATGAAGGTCGAGCTCCTCTAATGCCTCTCAATGTACCACATGCCCATAGGTATATGCACAGGTGTATAGGAAATAGGAGATATTTAGGGAAGATGTGAAAAGCACTTGGGCTGATTTAGAAGGTAAAAGTACAGAATAATTTCTGCTGGAAATCATCTGAGCAGACACACTGCTCAAAGCAAGACCAGTGTCTGGGGATTGCAAGGTGCCATTGGGAGATCTGGACCTGTCTTTAGATGCCATACAAGAAAACAAACAAACAAATGGACCTAGTTAAAAAGCAGAAGAAAACAACCTATTAAAACCCCCTCCATAGCTTCTCTTTTCTGCCTGTTGGGTGCAATGGTGATTCATTGGAAGGGCAGCTCTAACAGGGTGAGAACTGTCTTAAGGAACAGCTCACAATTAACAGATAAAAGGCCAAAATTTAGCCTGCCAGCCCCATCTCTTGGCAGTGGTTTTCATTTGGTTCTTACAGTGTCAGGGATGTCTCCTTCACAGCTCTTCTATCTGTGGGCTCAGGGAACAGCTTAGTGATGTTGGCTGAAATGCAGATGACTGCTACAGCAGGAACAGAGGAGTCTAGTGGGTACAGCCCAGGGATGTAGGAGATGCAGGGGCTGATTTGCACTGAGTTTTTCAGTCCTGAAACTGAGTCCTGGACTTGGCTGGATCCTCTTCTCCTGATAATTTGAAAAGAGGAAGATACCTTCTTTCTCAGGCAAGAGAGAAAGAAGTCACCCCTGAAGTCACCCCGAGGAGTGTTATTCCCATCCTGCCATCTGAGGGCAGGAACATGTAACATGGGGCAGCAGTGGGAAGGGGATGGAATGGAATGGAATGGAATGGAATGGAATGGAATGGAATGGAATGGAATGGAATGGAATGGAAGGTAGTGCTGAAGTGTGGCCAGGGATTCCCTTAAATAGCAGCTTCTCTGTTCTGGTGGAATTTCTGGCAAAAGAATAAGAAGAAAATCCCGTGCCTTGCCCCCAGCAGGCACTGATCCCCCCGAGCCCCAGCAGGGACCTGCAGCAGTGCTGGCATCAGCCCCGGGGCAGATGCAGGAGCACGTGCACTGATCTGGCTCTGGGGCTGCTGAGGCCTTGTCTTTCCTCCCCTCCCTCCAAAGTCTCACGTCCAGCACATAAACATTGCTGGCCCAAGGCTTCTCCATCAGGCAGTGATGGTCTCACCAGTGGGAATGGGAACAGCTCAGCCCATCATTGCAGCAAGAGGTCCTGAATGAGCTGAACCTGAAGCAAGTGACATCAATCAAGCTCAGCTTGCCAGATGTTCTCTTTATTTCTGTGTGTGATGTAATCATCACCAAACTCCCCAGAACAGACTTTGAAATGACAGATTGACCAGCAGCAAAGCACCCAGGCCAGGAACTTTTGTTTCCTCAGTGGGGCTGGAGAAGAGCACAAAGCACATTTCCCCTGAGCTGTCCCTGAGCATCAAAGCACAGAGTCTTGTGCTTGTCAGGCAAGAGCTCTTTACCTGGTGACCAATCCTGATGGCTCCTGTTAAATCCAAAGTGCACCAACACATTTGCATTAACATTTCCAACACCTCACACAGAGTTTCTCTGCTGGGCCAAGCAACAGTTACCAGCCTGGATGACAAGCCACAGTCCCAGACTGCATTGCTGGTAAACACACAGAAACCTCCTGTTCTGCTTCCTTGATGTGCTCCTGCTCATGGTGCTTCATTTAGCTGGCATGGGCTCCTTCCGACTGTAAATAGCATCCTCCTTTTGGGTTTCCATGTCACTCTATTGCTCTAATCTGCATTTGCACTCTTTCAGAGTTTTGACTGCTCCTTTTCTTAGAGCAGCTTTCATTGAAATGTTGATAAAATGTGCCCTTTTTAGGCTAAATCAGGATATTTTCAAGGCAAAATAAACCAAAGAATCACACTGCAAATTCAACTGTAACTATTCCTTGGTCTTCAAGGAAAAGTTCCTTCTCCCTGTCTGATTCCTAGGCTGTAATATCCCAGGACAGGTAGTGCCCTAACATCTGCATCTCCTGAGATGAGGTTTATAGGCAGCAGGAAAAGAGAAATTCCTGAGGCAGTCAGTGTCAAGTTCTGCATGCAGATAGCTCTGAAGCCTCTCTGTGCTCTTCACAAACCATTCTCTGATGGGATTGCTGGCAGTGGGACCCTTGAGCCTCATTGCAGAGAGCTGGATGCAGAGTATGGGGGAGCTGAGGTCATTTTACCCCCAGGATCTTGTGAGGGCTGGATCTCCTCAGCAGTGGCTCAGTGGCTGTTTCTGAGCCTGTCTGTTCTGTCCTCTGCTGCCTGTGCTTGGTTTGCTCCCTGCTTGCCCAAGGGAGCTGCAGTGCAGCAGGAATCTCCTGGCCAGGTGTCCCCCCAGCCCTGATCCCTCTCTTTGTGTTGCAGTCCTTTCTCCGTGGTGCCGACCGCAGGAACTCTGGCTGCTGGGGACACCATGCAGGTGACAGTGACATTTCATGCGCTGACCAACGGGGACCATTTTGGGTCCCTGTGCTGCAACACAGGTGAGTGCTGGCCCTTGCAGGGCACAGGACAGTTCTCCACATGGCTCCCTGTTGTCCCTCCCCCTGCATTCCCTCCAGAGGTACCTCCCTGTTCAGCTTTAGCCCAAAGAAAACTGAAAACTCCTTGGTGTTCAGGGGCTTGAGAAAGTGGATCCCGTCTAAAGGGTGAAGATTTTTGATTCCTGTTTTGCTGGGAGTTGCTGAGTGGAGGAAGGAGGATCCCTGATTCTCCACTCCCATGTGGCTATGCCTGGGTGAAGTTTTATTTGATTCCTGGGCCGTGCTGGATGTGAGGTCTCCATCAGACTCTCTCCAATGCAATGGATTTCTTGCACACCTCTGTCCCATATGCTGCTTCTCCACTGGCTTGTCACACATCCTTTTTCTATGTGGCCCTTACACATATATGTAGTTTCTGTCTAATAACATTTTCAGGCCCTCAAGTTCCTGTTTGGTGACAAATCAAGACCAATTTTTCCCTGTGCCCATTTCCCAGGCTGTTCATGTTGTTACAAACCTCTCACATCTATCTCCCATTTGATTTCTAGACTGAGGAATCCCATTCAGTCTTAATGTAGAAGCTGCTCTGTACTTATTAATCTTTCTATTGTCCCTTTTTTATTTAATGTGCAATGCTCCAGCTTGGTTTTTGAGATCAGAACAATAGAAAATATTTCAAGATTGATGTGGCTGTGGGTTTGGACAGGGAGATGATGATGATGATTTTCATGGTGTTCATTTGAGAGTGGTTTGTCATATTGCAGAGCCAGGCTGGTTGTGTTTCCTCACCTGTGTCCCCTCCTGCTGTGCGCTGTCACTTCACTTGTTCCTCTGGGCCTCCTTTTGCTGCCCACCTGCCCCCAGGCATATTTGCTGGTCAGCAACAAGGGATCCAAGGGATCAGGAGAGATGGGAGTCTCGTGGGATGCCCAGGGAGACCCTGGGCAAGGCAGGGCTGAACAGGGCTCCTCACCCTGTCACCTGAAGGACTTGGATGCAGAAATCCCAGTGATCTGAGTGGGTCACCAGAGAACACTGACCAATCCCACTGTCCATCCTGTCACCTTGGGGCCAAAGCTCTACAAACACACTCAGAAACAAGGGGTTTAAGGAGCTGCCCAGGACATCCTCACCACTCTACACACAGAGCTGTCAGGATGTGACAAATGGACTGATCCACAGAACTGCTCATTCAGATAAAAACTGTGACACCTTCTTTTGTGCCCTGGGATTTGTTCTGTTCCTTGTGCTTCCATCAGCCAGTGAGCTGAGCAAAGACTCCCCTTTGCTTTGTTCCAGGTGAAGAGAGTATCCACACAAAGCTCCATGGAGATGCTGTAGATGTTGATGTTGTGTTGAGCACAAATTCCGTCGAGGCTGGCAAGACCTTCATCACCATGGCATACCAGACAACCGTGTTCCTGGAAAACAGGAGTAACATCACAGCCCACTTCCAGTGGAAGGCTTTGCCTTCTGAGGAAGATGACTATGAAGAGAAGAGGAGGTTGGTTTGGAAGATGCATTTCAGTGAGATCTATGGCCCAAGACTGAAACTAACCTATGGCCTCAGGAGGGTGTTGGTGCTTTTGAATGGTTTAGGCCAAGTAAACCATGCCTGGCACTGGGGTGTGTGTCCCTGGGCTTCAGGAGCTCAGCACTCAGCATTCCAGTTCCATTTATACTCCAACCAGGAATGGCATTTTGGGAAGGAAAGGTTGGTTGCAATGACTGATTTCCTCAGGTTCTAATTGGGCTCCTGTCTCTCTAATCTTCTTCCTACATGACCTGGCAACATCTCCCCTTCCCAGGGAAGGTGGGATGCTCTGTGACCTTTATGTGCATCCCCCAAGCAGCTCAGTGGGAGGAAAAGCCAGCTGAGGTGGTCGGTGGATTCTCCCTCAGTTTTGGCAGAGGCTTTGAGCCAGGAGGTTTCTCTGGAGGGATGTTGGCTTTGGAAACCTCTCCTGAGCTTGCAAGTGTGGGGTGAAACTCCCTGCTGTGCCAGTGAACAACAAGTTATCCTCTGATCCTTGTGGGACCCTCGTGGCTTGGCTCAGCCTTTGCTGGGGAGCTGCTGCTGCTCCTCCCCAAGTGCTTTGCTCTCCTGCACTCCCACTTCTCTCTGCAAAGCTGTGGCTTATTAAATGATCAGCTGGCCTTGTCTCTCCCTGGGGCTGCAGGCAGTGTCGTTTGCTGCACCCATCGGGTGAGGAGTGGCTGGAAAACTTCACGGAGGAGAAAGAAGTAGAGAAGGTGCAGGGCTTTTCTGAAGATCACACTGCCCTCCTGAGAAGCAGGGTCCAGGAGAAGAAGGCAAAGGTGCAAGATGACCCCCTGCTGTTCGCCAGTGAAAATTTTTTCATTGAGCCATTGGTAAGTGACACCGGAGAACCTCATTTTCTTCCTCTTCCTCTTCCTCCTCCCAAGCACCCTTCCCCCGGCTGCAGTCACTGGGCAGATCCTCAGCTGGCCCCATGTGCTGGCAGGGAGGACGTGGAGTTTCTGGAGCGGCTGCAGAGCTCCCTGCTCAAAGCATTTGTGCCCTGCAGGCTCAAGGCAGGGCTGGGAGCCTGACACAGCCCAGCTCTGCTGCCAGGCTGGAGCTCAAGGCCCTGTGTGCGTGTCCTTGCAGTGTCACAGGGAGCAGTTCCTGTAGGCAGGGGCTCCCCCCACACGTGGGGCTCAGCAGAGGCTGTTGGAGCACTGCCAGCTCACACACTGACCTGAAGCTTGCAATGGTTCCCTGGCAAAAGGAGGCCAAATTCAGCCCAAGGTTAATGACAGAAATGCCAATCCCCTCCTGTAACCATGCCTTGCACTATTGCTGAGTGTCCCTTCCAGTGTCATCCTTGTGTGAGCCTGGACACAAGGGTGCAAGGCTGAAATGGGCCTTTGGAGTTCTCCTGCACACAGGGACACAAAACCTTTTCCTTTTCTGGTGATGCAAGCAAACTGCCATGTGCTCCCATCAGCCAGAGCCCTGATTCTGAGTACTGGCATTGGGAGAGATGATGAATGCCTGGTGTCTGCACGGAGCAAAATCCCTTCTCATCTTGCAGTAAAGCCCAGAATAATCCCAACCTCTGCTTTCTTTCAAAATAGCTTAACTAATATCTGTAGTTCAAGGAAGGGGATCATGTTCTCTTCTTGGTTACTCCTATGGCCCATCTAAGGCCAAGAGCCACCAGTGCACAGTGGCACTTACATCCCATGGAGCTGACAGCAGCATGATGGGACCAAGAGCTTGTGTCAGAGCAGCAGGAATATTGTGGAGAGTGGCAGCTGATCAGCTGAGCATTGAGAGCTTCCAGCGCTGTGTTGAGCTGGGTTTGGAGGCTTTCCTTGGCTGCTTGTGTTGTTCACTCATCATTGAGGCTCAATCAAGGCTTACAGGCCTGTGGTTGGAAACAAGAAATGTGGAGTTTGAAGAGCAATGCTTTGCTGTCTCTTTCTGTTGTAGGAGGGAGAAATTGGGCCGACTTGTTCGGCTGAAATCACGGTGACCTTCAAAGCCCTGGAAGCACTGGAGTATCAAAGTGTGGCTTACTGCCATGTCTCAGGTGCAGCTCCTTTGCCCTGCTCCTGTCCCCCTCAGTGAAGCCATGGTGCAAGCCTGAGCCCACTGGGCTCCCATGGAAGTGCTGGCAAGAGTCCCTGGTCAGCAGGGCAGTGCTGGCACATCCCCCCTGGCCCTGCAGCCTCCAGGGAGTCTCCTGTGCAAGGCCAGGGCTCAGAATGCTGGCTCTGCCTTACTGATCCCAGAACAGCCCAGGCAGTGCAGGGAGAGGTTTTCATGCCACGGCTTTGCCAGCATTTCCTCAAAGGCCAGAGAGCTCCAGAGCAGAACAGCTTTAGTGAACAAGCACTAAGCCCCTGCAGGCCCCTGGCCTCCAGGATGGCTCCATTTGCCATGGATCCATCATCAGGTGGAAGGAGCTGAGTTAGAAATGTGCTCCCTGGCCCTGGATCACCTCCCAGTGCCCAGACAGCAGCAGAGCAGAGGTGGCTGAGCCCCACTGAGCACAGGGTGTTTGTAGAAGGAGCACCCTTGGCCAGCAGCTGCTTCTCTGCCTGTGTGGGAGTTGTCCCCTTGCAGCTCTCGCTCTGTGGAAACAGAACACAGTGCTGAGTGTCAGAAGGGGAGCACTTGGGCAACAAAGGCCTGTGCTCCTGGCCCAGGTAGTTTGGTAATTGCCAAACTCATCATGAGCTTTTGTTCCTGCACTGAATGGATTTCAAAGCTCCTCTAGGTGCACGGGAAGGAAACCACAGAATCACAGTATGATGAGGGTGGGGTCGACCTTAAAGATCATCTAGTGCCAAGGCCCCTGCCATGGGCTGGGACACCTCCCCCTAGACCAGGTAGCTCCAAGCATGAGTACATCCAGCTCAGAGTCAGGGACTAGCACTGAGGCAGCCTGGAAAATCCAGTGTGACAGAGGGAATGATTGTACTGCAATGGACATCTCTCCCCAGGCCGTGAGATCAGGCTGCCCCTGTGCCTCAGAGGGAAAGGCCAAGGACCCCTGGTTGAACTCAGCTCTCCTACGCTGAACCTTGGGAATGTTTTTGTCTACACCCCCTATGTCTATGAGGTGAGCAGCAGGGCTTGGGATGGATCCTGATGGCTCCTGAGGCAGCAGCAAGCCTGGTGGAGCTGTGGAATTGCTGCCAACCTGGGCAGCTGTGAGCAGGGAATATTTGATGTACTGCTCAAACCTGGGGGGTCAGAAACGTGTGTCTGTTGTTCCTGAAGCCCCAGTCCCTGCTTTTGGGCAGCCTTCCTTAGGGATCAGCTGGGAGGCTTCCTGCAAAACAACCCCTTGCCACATGAAACCAACACTGGGTCAAAAAGCTGCATGTTCAGAGGCTTTTGTGGCAGTGCCAGACACAAGGCACCTTTGGACTGGGCTCTGCAGAAGCAGCTGCAACAAACTGGCTGCCTTTGAGCTTCAGCCCACTGCAAACAGCTTCCAGTCAAGTGTCCCTGCTTATTGCTGAAGTCACAGGAAATCCATCCAGCCTCCTGACTCAGTGCTGGCCATTGCAAAGGGCTTGGGAGTTCTCTCCCTTGCTGACCAGTCCCTCACCACACTTCAGCCTTGGTGCATCTCTGGCTCTGGAAGGAGAAAAGTGTTCCTGGGAATAAAGCAAAGGATTTTTCTACCTATTTGCCTCCGCCCCAACAGTGTCAAGTTTGCAAAAAATTCATGAGGGAGCAACTGAAAGAGGTAGAAAATGAGGCACTACAGCATGCCAGACACTTTCAAAAGCGCGGCTGGGGAAGGGAAAGACACGCTGAGTTTTCTTACCAAAGGATGGTGCTGTCTGTACATTTTGATGCTGATGCCTCATTCTCAATGAATTGTTTCCATGGTATGGGAAAGGTGAATGAGTAGATGGTGCTGTTGGAGCTGTGCTCAGTGGGGCAGCAGCAGCTCTGGGGTGATTCACTCCGCAGCTGCAATCACCCCACTCAGGGCTCTCAGGGCCAGCTCCCCATGAGCTTGGTGATGCTGAGCAGAGGTGCACTGCTCTGTGTCCATGGAATAAGCCCAGGGTGACTGCAGGTCTGTGGAGTTGCCACTGCTCTGCATGAAAACCCAAAGGCAGAACTTGTCCTGTTGTATCTTTTGACTTCTGCCATTCAGCAGCACAAAGCATCTTCTGCCTTTGCTGGGTGTTCATTGCATCATTAGACAATAACTCACAAGAAGGGAAGGTTCCACCTGTATTTCCATTTTGCTTTCTTGCTTCTGCAGGTGGAACTGATTAACCAAGGAGCTCTTGATGCTCCCTTCACCTATATCCCTTCAACCACAAATGTGGACTTCTGCTTCACGGTTGAGCCTGAGCAGGGCATGATTGCACCAGGTGGGACCCAGACTGTTCAGATCTCCTTCCATACCACCGTGCTGGGGAGCTTTGAGGAAAAATTCCAGTTCAGTGTGGCTGGATCTCCTACACCTGTGATCCTGACCATCAGGTAAGGACTCTGGGAGCTTGGTGGGCACATCTGTAGCTGTCTCTGGGACATCCCCCACCTACCTCATTTTGGGGTTGAGCAGAGAAAAAAGGTGATGCCTGAGGTCTTAATCTCTGCTGTGATCCTGGCATTGCCTTAGTGTCAGGATGCCTCCTGCCCTGTGTGGTACCCAGGAGCTGCAATGACTCCTCCCTGCAGGGATCTCCCTCTGCCTTGGGCCATGGCAGGCAGTGGGATGGAGCAGCTCTGGGCAGCAGCTGCTCTGGGATGTCCCACCTGAACACACAGCAAGGCCCCCAGGGCTTTGCAGATGGGCCAGCCTGGGGGATTCTGCCCCAGCAGCAGTGTTTTTAAAAACTTCCATTAATAATCCATGCCAAATGGGCAGCAGCAGCCTCAGCTCCCCTCTCATGGCCATGCTGTGGGGGACAAGCTGTGCTCCCAGCTCCTGTGCACAGAGTGCTCTGGTGCCTCCTTTGCACAGCCAGCAAAGGGCTGATGTGGGAGTCAGGAACTGTGCAGCAGGAACTGTGCCAAGGACAGGGGTACCATCCCATGGGCTGGTGCCATGGCAGGAGACAATCCTGGCCCAGCCAAAGAGAGAAGGGCTGATCACAGGGGAGGCAGAGCTCAGTCCTCAGCACCACAGCAGCGTGAGGCCTTGTCCCTGCCAGCCTGAGCCATGTGCTGCTGGGATAATGGAGTGGAAGCAGGAGAGCTGATGCTGGCTGCTCTGCAGCTTTGGAGCTGGGCTCCTGCTGTTGGGGGGCACTGGCTCAAGGCAGTAAAGAAATGAAAGCAATCTGCACTTGATTGTACCAATAAGATAAGGGAGATGGATAAAAAGGAACAAGGAAGTTATTATTTGGCAAGAGAAAAGTGATGAGTAGGTCTGCCCATAGTGGAGAAACAATGATGCTGGCTTTGTTTTTGGAGGAAAAGTGCTGCTTTTTTAGTTTGGAAATCAAGAGGGAACATTTCACCAGTCCTTTCCTCTAGGATTCACCTGTCCCCTGGGTAGAACTGTTGCTGCTCTTTTCAGAGGATGTTTGGGGCTCCCCTGGATTCATGTCTCAGAACTGTGTCTGTAATGACTGTGTGGGTCAAACTCTCCTGAGAAAGCTCCTCCACGGGAACAGCAGTTGCAGCTAAGAAGGAGCAAAGCAGGGAACCTGTGGCTGGAAAGGCTGGTTACAGAAGTTTGTGGGGACACCTTGATGTCCATCCCATTTCAGCTGGGGAAACTGAGGCACGGAGCCATGTCTGGGTGTGTGTTCAGGGTCCTTCATGGGACCCCCAGCATCCCAGGGGCTTCTCCTGCCTGCCCATCAGTGGCTGTTGGCTGCTGGCCCCTTGGCTTGAGCTGCCTCCTGTGCACAGGGCCCTGTGCTGAGCACACGGTGCTGTGTTGGTTGGAAACCCAGGGTGCCCTGAGCCCAGGTTTTGTGCCCCGAGCCACGACAGCCGGACCTTTGCAATGCCTTTAACCGAGCCCTTTCCTGCTCTGTCCTCGGCCTCCAGGGGCAGCGTCACTGGACCGAATTTACACTTCGACCTCCCTGAGCTCGACTTCGGGGACATCTCCTTTGGTGAGTGTTGCCTGGGCTGGGACACAGCGTCAGGGATCTGTGCCTTCCAACAGAAAAGCATCCCTCACTCCTGGTCTGCCCCAGCAGCCTCTTCAGGCTGTGAACTGCTGCTGCCTCAGGGGGCATTTTGCCATTGTGAGATCAAATAGAACCAAGGAATAGAAAGGCAGTATTTTCTAGTGTCTCTGTCCTGCTTTAAAAGACAGATCCCCACCATGTGTGGCGGTATCTCTGGCTTTGCAGGATGGAAAGCAAATCTCAGAGCCAAAGTGGGGATCCCCTTGCAGGCACAATCACAGTGAGCAGCATGGCTGTGATGTCCCTGTTTGTTGGGTGAGGTGGGACATGGTTCCTAATTGCTAGGCTGGGGTTTGCCCCCAGTTGAGTGGGCTCTGAGCTGTCATGTGCTCAGTCTGTTTGGCCCAAACCAAGAGATGCTTTAAGGGTCCTGCAGAGAGAAACTGCATTAAGGTGCATCACATTCTAGTTCCTGATTCCATCCTCATTTCCTTTTGCTGTAGCTTCTTCTCAATGACAACTCACTGTTTATGTATCGTGAAAACAGTGGGAATGTTGGCAGACTTACCAGGGAATTTGACAGCTTGAATTCTCAGAGTAAATGTTGGGTCTGGGTGCACACTCATCACTGAGAGATAACTGGTGCTGGTTTGGGGCAGGGGAGGGAGCTCCTTCCCCTCCCAAAGAGAGAAGCTTGCAGTGTTCAGCAGGGCTAGGAGTGGGCATTTTCAAGGCTGCAGTCTGGAATCAGTGTCAAAGGGAACTCAGTGATGATTAATTCCTCATGCAGCTTCTCGGTGAGCTGTAGTTCAGAAAATAAAGAGCTAAACTCCAATCTCACTTTTATCCTGGCAGGATATTCCCACCAGGATCATGCCATAATGGGTGCTTAAATGGATATTTGTGTCCTTTCCTAGGCTTTCCCTATACCCAGAGATGTCGCCTCACCAACTGCTCCATGGTGCCCGTGACATTCAAGCTCCGCATGTCGGACGATGGCACGCAGCCGGCTGTTGACAGCCTTGATCAAATACGCAAAGAAGGTGACCCATCCTGGAGGAAGGGAATTCATTTCTATGTGGAGCCAAGGGAGTTCACAATGAATCCCAGCCAAGGAACCATCCTCCCCCAGGGACACCAGGACATTGAGGTATGGGAAGAATCCAGCCGTAGATGCTTCAGCACCAGGGCTGAAGCTTCACTGGAGTGTGGGAGGGCTTTAGCTCTGGTGCCAGCTTTGAGCATCGTGGCAGTGAGAGATCTGCACTGCTGGGAGGCCTCTGCTAGCTGGCTTACCCGGGATGTTCCTCAAGGAGCACTGGCTTGTTTCCAAAATCCTACACTGAGATCAATACCATATGGTCAAGTCCTGAAGCCATTCTTTTGCTTTTGAGAGCGATTTCTTTGATTGCAAGTGGGCAGAGCAAGGATGAAGGCAGAAGGTGGCTGTCAGAGAGATGTCATTGTATAAAGCAGTTAGCTTTTCTTCTTGGTCTCATTTTCTCTCTCCTGAGGAGCAGAAAAATTTGTGTTCACTGCAGGGATCTCCAGTGGAGACAAAAACCTCTGCAGCCATGTGTTGCGGTTCCAATTGATTTTATCGATTCCTTGTTCTGTTGTACACCCATGTTCTCCCTGAGTTGGCTCACGCCTGTGTTTTACCCTCCCTCAATGCTGTCCCTCATGCCGTTCCCTGCCCCTTGTTCCAGCTCTTTTCCCTGCCTGTCTAGGCAACCCAGCCCCTTTTGTTCCCAAACCTTCTTTTCCACTTGAACCTCGGGCCAATCCCTGATTGCAATACCCCTTTGGAATTCCCCTATTCTTGGAGACCCCATTGGCCATGTGACCCATCCTCTTTACCCTCCTACCCCCAGTGGTCCCAGACACTTGATGTAATCCCCTCACTCCTCCCCTGAGGATTCCCTATTGATTTGCTGTTTGTATCCACCCCCTGATTTGTATTTTTACAAAAGCCCTGGCACAGGAGTGTCCAGGGCTCTTGTGCCTCTGATTCCTTTATTTGGAATAAACCCTTCCTTGTGGAACTTCAAGACAGAGAGCCTCCTCCTTTCTCCTCTGCCTGGTCCCTGTGGTGGCTTGTCTCTTGCGCTGTACAGCAAGTGGCTCTGAGGGCTCTGCCTCTGGTAAATGCCCACCCTGGGGCAGTTCCCCACTCCTGGCGTGGTGCCGGAGTTCTAAGAGCCAGCCCGGGCTCTGGGTACCATGGCAGCCATGAACTGCCCAGCACCTGCTGGGCCACACTTTGCCCTCAGCCTTCTGCTGTAAAGCTGAACTCATTGTGTTCAAGTCAGATTTCCTCTGCATTTATGTCATTGTAGTCAGATGAGAAATTGGCCCCTTAATTTGAATACAGTGGTGTGTAGAGCTTTAGTCTAATGTTTTAATGAAGCTGACCTATGCTGTGATAGCAAGGTGTGTTTAACAAATCTGCTATTGCCAGAAGGCTTTTGTTACTCTGAGACTGTGCTCTACACATGGACCAGCAGAAGAATTAAAGCCAAATCCTTCCTCAAGAACTGGAGGATGTCACATGTAGGTAATGAGCTTTTGTAAGGAAGAATTTACTGTTCTTTTTTCTACCAGGTGACCCTGTGTTCCAACACGGTGATGGAATTCTACAGGAGATTGCTGGTGGACCTGGAGGGTTTTGGTGAGGGAGTGGCATCAGTGATCATCACAGCCAGGTACCAGCCCTTCCTGGCCTCCCCCAGGCACTGCCTTGCCCAGGCTTTGCTGGCTGCAGCTGCCAAGGAGAAGAGCTGCTTAATGGCCTCATGTTGTGCCAGCTGGACATGAGAACAGCAGTGCTTGGGCAGCAGCCTGTGGTGAAAAGCACCCCTGCTCACAGCCCAGCACAGTCCTGGCCCTTTTCTAAAGGGACCAGGAATGGTATCATTGATTGGCCTGGGTTTTGGTGCTTGAGGTGGAACAAATTTCCCGAGGGCCTCCTCTCCTTCTTCCTGCAAGAGGTGGAGTTGTGCTGGTTGTGACCACCCTGCATTGGTTTGGGACACACCAGGCAGCCTGCTGAGAGTCAGGGTCTGGTTCTGTTCATGAGGGCACATGACAGGGGAAAGTGGCTCCCAGCAAGAGTGGGGAGGGCAAGGTCTTATGAGGGGAAAGCAGCCTTGATGTGGCAGGTCAGCTCCAGTTTTTCTCCTTCCCTGTGCTTCCCATTTTGAGCTTTAATGTTCTCAGACTTAAACCAAAAGTCGTTCTTGCTGCAGCAGAATTCCACCCTGCTGTGCTGCTGTGGGTGTCAGTGTGATGCCAGAGGGATGCAGCTCCCTGGTGCTGTTCCCTCTCCCAGGCAGAGCCATGCAGGCAGTGCCTGGGCTGCCATTCTGTAAAGCAGGTGGAGCTGGGGCCAGGCAGGGCCTGGAGCTGTGCAGTGAAGGAGCCAGGGAGCTGCAGGGCCTGGCAGGGGCTGATCAGCCCCTCTGTGGGGCAGCTGCTGTCTCGTGCCCTCCAAGGCTGGGGCCAGCAGCTGAGTTGTCAGGCAGGGCAACAGCACCATGGGAGAGAAGGGAGTCATTTTTATGAGACACTAGGGTTGTGTGTTCCTTGAGCCTTAGGGAGCCCTGATCCTTGTTGGGAAGGCTCCCCCAGAGCTCGTGGCTCACTGGGACTGTTCCAGGAGTCCTTGCAAGCCTTCTTGGGTAAAGGAGGGGCTGAGGCAGCTGTGGCTCAAAGTGCTCTGCCTGGGGCACTGGGCAGCCTCTGGGTGCTGCCTCTCAGGGTTTGCCCCTCCTTGACAAGACACGTTGGAGTGGGAAGAGGTAGAAGGCAATTTATCCCTGTAGGGCTGTTCAATGTGCATTTGACAGTGACCAACGTGTTCTGCTCCATTGCACAATCTTTGGGGGGAAACGTTCTCCATTCTCTCAGTATCTCTGATTGCCCTGGGGTCCTCTCTCTGCCCAGATGTCTCGTTCCTGAGCTCCAAGTGTCCTCCCCAGTCCTGATGTACGATGAGTGCCACCTGAAGGTGCCGTATGAGAGGAAGATCATCATTAGGAATCCCAGCCACCTTCCTGGCTGCTACGGGCTCATTCCCCAGGTTTGGCATCACATCCACCTCCTTCTGTCAAATATTACTGAGGAGATTATCAGGGGAAAAAAGGGTTTGGATAAGAACTTGCTGGTTTCTCTTCAGTCTTATAGATCTGCTGAGAGCAGGATCCTACCTGACTGTAAACTTTAGGAGGCAGTTGAAGCTCCTGAGGAAACAGTTGATGTTCTGGTCTTCAGGGTGTTTTCATGTGGGAGATCTTAGAGGGTTGTGAAAAGCTGCTGCATCCACAGACACCAATGCCTGTGCTGGCAGCCTCCTTGCAGGTTCCCCTGGGAGTGCTAAGCCTACAATTCTTGCATCTTGTGTGTGCCTTTTACCTTTGTGCTGGGGAGTTTGAAACGTGTGTGTAAGTTGCTGTTGCGGTGGATGTTAAGGAGTCTAAAGTTTCTCCAGAGGTGCCTCTGAAGTTGCATTTCATTCTGTCCCTTCCAGAAACGCAAGGAGGACTCTGCTGTGCTCTACTCCAGCCCCAAGCCCTGTGGGATTGTGCAGCCCCAGAGCACAGCAGAGATCCCAGTTGTGGTGGAAGTGCAGGCCCTGGGCACTCATCGCACCAACGTTGCCATCGGCGTGTTCGGGGATGAGAGAAACCCACGGGTGAGGGCAAGGGGAGATGTGAGCCTGTGTGCAGCTGCTCCTGGCAGGGTGCACAGGGACAGGGATTCTGCCGGGGAAAACAGGCCCAGGCTGCTGGGGAGAAGGACAGGAGGGATGGGTGGCACAAACAGCTCCTGCCTTAGAGGTGGCAATCTCAGGGTCTGACACAGAATGGAGCTTGGCTGAGCTGGAATCCAGGGGCATTTGAGTTCATTCTTCTTTCAAATGCTGTTAACTTTGGAAACATCTGTTTGAAAATGTCATCTCTCTGAGCACAAAAGAGGACGTCAGAAGACTTCTGGGAACCTTGAGCTTTCTGTAAAAGAAAGGAAAGCTGGCATTTGAAGGGTGGTTGCAAGGATTGAAACTTCTATTAAAACATATGGAAATGGCAATGCCAAATTCCCTGGATGGCACCAGACATCGGAACCTGGGCCATTGTGGCACTGCCTGTAAATCAGTGAACAGGAAGGACAGGCAATGAAGGCTGTGCCAGGGAGCCTGAAGTTTGACAAAACAGTTGCTTTCAACTATCAGGCTGCTTCCCTCAAAGAGGAGAGTTTCTCCCCACCAGAAGGACCAGTTGTTTAACTGTCAGCCTGGTCTTAACTAGAGATTTCTTGCAAAGGTAAAAGCTTTGGGCCAATAATTTTTAGTTGGAAAGGTTCTCTTACCTTAATCCTTTTTGATTTGGAGGTGAACATGTAATTTTCTTTTTCCCCAAAAGCCCAGCATTTCAGCTGGAGAGTGGTAGCTGTCCCTAAAGAAATAACTTGAGCAAGGTTGAGCTGTTGAAGGTTTTTTAGATTTCCCTGTTGTGGTTTGTTTTGTGTTTTGTTTTTTTTTAAATCTTTCTTGCTTGCTTCCTGGAACAGAGAGCACAACTACGGAGCTCAGGACAGCTGGCAGAAATCTCCCCAAGCCCAAGGCTGGCAGAGCTTGGCAGGATCCCAGTACCACAGCCTGTGTATGTATGGATGGATGGATGGATGGGGAATGCGACCTGAGTCGCCTGGGAGTGTTGGGAAATGTCAACCAACCCCCCAGCAGTGTCAGGGGAACATTCCTGATAAATCCCTGGTGGAGCTGCAGAGTTTCTGGCCTTGGGCACTGGGGGGGGCTCTGCTGGCTGGGCACTGGCTGGGTCTGCCCCTCGGTGCCTCAGATCTCACCTTTTTGCTGCCTTCTCTGTCTTTCCCTCTCCCACTGTGCTTTCTGCATCCCCACCAGGTGTTCATGCCTGTCCTCTGTAGTTGCTCAATGCAAGCAGTTGCAGCTGCTGCAGCAGCTCAGTGTCATCCCTGGGCTGCCTTTAGAACAGACCTGCTCCAGCCTGGATTGGGAAGGGCTGGATCAAACCATTTCTCAGGTCAACGTGCCAGCACCCACCCAGGGGCTGCATCCTGGCCAGGAGCTGCTCGTGCAGGTGTCCCTCCCTCCCACTGCAGGTCCCTGTTCATAGTTGTGTTCTTTTCCAGATGTGAGCCTTACCCATCTAAATTCCAACCCCAGCCACCAAAGGGGAAGAGACCCAGTTTGGTATCCTCGGCATCTCTAAGGAGACACTTCAGGATTAGAAATGTGGAGGAGGCAGCCACAGCCCTGAAAGAATCGTGGGGTTTTGCCCAATCTCCAGGAGCAGAGGTAGATTTTCTTGTACCCCTACTGCTTGTGCTGCCTCCCCAGCCTGCCAGCACCAAGTCCTGCTCATGCTGAGCTCCGTTTTTGCTGCCCTGCCGTGCTGTGCTGACAGTGGGCTGGGCAGCAGGGCCAGTGGCTGGGTATGGGCTGAGTGGGAGGGAGAAATAGGAGAGTTTTCCTTGGAGAAGCTGACTCAGATCCTACAGACCTGTGCTGAGTGGGGGATTTTTTTTTTGCCTTGTTTCCTTCCCAAAGTAAGATGAGCCTTTTCTCTGCATCATCATGGTAAGACCTCCAGCTTCCTTCCCAGAGCAAGCTGGGATGATCCTGATCTCCATGGAGCCTCTTCCCAAGGCAGCCAGACTCCCTGTTTGCAGGGCTCTGCTTTCACCCAGAGCTGCTGCTGCACTGCTGGCCCTGAAGCTGTCTCACAAAGGGAGACTTTGCAAAGTGGCTGTCTCTTCCTCCCAGCACAGAAAATGGCATGTTTTCCAGGTGCCAGCACCAACTCCTGCAAACCCTCACCTGCCACGAGGCTTGGAGGGATTCAGGTGCTCCCTGGACGTGGCGCACACTCCCCTGGGAGCGGAGAAGGCAGGAGGGAATCTGTCTCACTGCCCATTGTCAGTGTGGCCAGCAGGGCTGGAGCTGCCAGTGCCGCTGGGGGCCCTCAGCATTGGCCACAGAGGGGCCTCCCATCCCTGCAGGCCCATCACAAAGGGCTGCTGGAGCAGCTGCTTGTTGGAGAGGCTGTGCAGGACACGTTGTAGGGCTGCCCAAGGACGCTGTGCAGCACCTGTGGAGGGCACTGCTCCCCCTGGAACTCCTCAGGTGCTCCACAGGAAGTTTTTGCAGGAGCTTTTGCTGTAGCACCTTGAGAAAGCAGCATTTAAATCAGAGAGAGAGGGGAAGAGCCTCAGGAGTCAGATGAGCTGGGCTGGGCTCCTTCCCTCAGCTCCAAGAGCTCTCACTCTGAGCCTCCTCCTTTTCTAAAAGCAGGAAGTTTTGAAACTTTTTAAAGGCAAGTTGTGCATCAGAGAGAATTTCTACTGCCAGGAGACATCCCAGGTCACTTTCATGTAATGTACTAATTAATGCATTGACCCGTGAGGATGGGAGAAGATTTTCCCCATGGTCCCTGCACTGGTCAGTGGCATGGATGCAGGATGAGGTGAGGGTGATTCTGGCAGTGTTTGGGGAATAGGCCCCTCTGGCTACAGCTGCACTTTGCTCCAAGATGCTCTTCTGCATCCATTGCCATGCTCAACAGCTCAATCTCTCCTGTCTTCCACCCAGGCTTTCAGTATCCTGCCAGTGCCAGGTGTGCTGCAGCCAGGAGAGAGCCAGCAGGTCTCCTCCACCTTCTCTGGCCACCTCAGCAGCACCTGCAGTGTCCCGGAGCTGTGCCACGTGGAGGGAGGCCCCAGCTACGAGGGGCTGGTGCCCGGGGAGGCCTCACGTGTCAGCTCCTCCCTGAGCCCCCGGGAGATCAACTGTGGCTCTCAGGCCCCTCTGAGGGAGAGGTGAGTCAGCCTTCCATGGGCTCCTGCTCTGCCATGGGTTATTGTCCCTGCAGGGCTTCCCTGCTCCAAGGACTCTGAGCTCAGAGGTGCTGCATAGCAAGGGCCAGCAGCAACACAGGGAGGGCCACTCTGAGCTCCCTGGCTGCCAAGAGAGGAAGGACCTTCTCCTGTTGAGACACAACATCTTCTTCTCTATTGGAGTGCTGAGCCCTCCTGGCTTAGCTGCTGCCTGCAGGGAGCTGGGCTCTGGGCTTGCCTTGGCACTGCCTCTAGAGGTGTCTTGAAGTGCATGGTGTTGAGTGGCATCTTCTTCATCATCTCCCTTCTTCACCAAAACAGTGGCACTGTGGTATGGGCAGGCGTGGGGCACAGAGCAAACCTTGCTTTGGGTCCTGCTGCTGCCCCAGATGAAGCCCTTGCAATGCTGATCTGCCAGGGCTCTCCTTATGGTGGGACAGCAGCCAGAAAAGCTCATGTCCTTTAGGCTCCCCTGCAGCTGCAGCCGTGGGCAAGCACAGGAGAAGCTCAGCTCCAGCAAGGCAGCCCAGCTCAGGACACACAGGCCCAGGGTGGAGCTGGGAGTGGAGGCTGCTTCAAGCCAGCCTGTGCATCAGGACTTCTTCAGGCCAGGCTGAAGTTGGTTTCATGGGGAGGAGAGGGACGAGGCTGCTTCCAATGGTTTCCATGGCAGCCAGCACTGGTTTGCTTGGTCACAGCTGGGCTCCTGCAGGAAATCTGGCTGACAAGAGCCTGCCTTGCAGGAGAGGAGTTCCTGCAGCCTTTGCTTTCTGACTGATAGCATTGTTCTCATGAAGGAGCAGGCTAGGAGTCATTAAAACCAAAGGTCACGGACACAGACTCTCTAACTAATTAAAGTTAGACAGTGGTGTGTTTATTAACACCGGCGGGAGGCACCAGAGCCGTCCCTAAAAGGCGTGACCGCGCTGCCCAAGGTTCTTTGCCCTCTCTTTATTGCCCAAGATCTTACATACAATACATCTGCACAAGCCCAGCACCTCCCATCCCCGCTCTGTATTCAAATGAGGTCATTGGTCCTTCACACCTGTGCAATTCCTCCCTTGAATTGGGTCTTGAATTGGGTCTGTGGTCTTAAGGGATGAAGTCAGGAATGTCTTCATCAGGTCTCTGTGACCCTCTGGCATGATCCAAGGTCCCCTGCTTAGTGACTGATTGACATCAAGCCCAGGTCCTAAGCATTGTTCTCCTGGTTTCAAGATGTTCTTATAACAGTTCACTTCCTCCACTTCCTTCTAGAAAGAAGCTCCTCATGATAAACAATAGAACATTCAGCTCCGGCTTAAGCATCTCATAATCATTAACCTATGGTCTGCCTGTCTAACTTACATCCTGATCAATGGGAATTGCTTCTAAGCCTCAGCTGAAATCTGAACTCTTTAAAATCATGCTTCAGCTATGCCCAGGAGGAAGGGGGCTGAATGAGCTGAATAAGAATTGTAGGAGAGATAAGCAGACGTCAGCAATCTGTGCTCTGCTCTAAACTGGGAAGCCAAGAGACAAAGGGCGTTTTCAGGCACCAGCACAGAGAGCTGCTGGATCAGCCTTGGGCAGGGGCTGGAGGGGTCTGGCTGTGCCTTCAGAGGGAGCTTGCACAGTCAAGAGCCTCTGATGGCAAAGCTGAGGTTTGGCTGGTCCTGGAGGTCCCCTTCCACCAATGGCCTCACTTGGGATGTTCCCAGCCTCTGTGGGTTGAGGAGAATTCACGGAAATGGCCTCAGGGTCAAGGAATGAAGTGCAGAGCCAGCCAGGACTAGGGAGCCCAAGTTTCTGGTAGGGACTCTCAGCCATGGTTTCTGTTTTGTCTGCAGAAGGGAGCTGAAGCAGTCAGATAAAAAGCTTGAGGAGGAGGCAAAAGCCTTAGAGAGGTGGAAGGATGAAGAGAGGCAGAAGAAGGAGAAGAAGGGTGTCTCTGTGGGAGAGCAACCTCCAAAACCAGAGAAGGGGAAAGCCAAGACCCCAGAGAAGAAGGAAACCAAAATCCCAAAAAAGGAAAGCAAATCCCCAGAGAGGAAGAAAACCAAAATCCCAGAGAAGGAGGAAACCAAAATCCCAGAGAAAAAGGAGACCAAAATGCCAGAGAAGAAGGAGACCAAAATTCCAGAGAAGAAGGAAACCAAAATCCCAGAGAAGAAGGAAACCAAAATCCCAGAGAAGAAAGAAACCAAGGCCCCAGAGAAGAAGGAAAGCAAAGCATCAGAGAGGAAGAAAGGCAAAGCATCAGAAAGGAAGGAAACCAATGCATCAGAGAGGAAGGAAACCAAAATCCCAGAGAAGAAGGAAAGCAAAGCATCAGAGAGGAAGGAAACCAAAATCCCAGAGAAGAAGGACACCAAAGCCCCAGAGAGGAAGAAAACCAAAATCCCAGAGAAAAAGGAAACCAAAATGCCAGAGAAGAAGGAGACCAAAATGCCAGAGAAGAAGGAGACCAAAATTCCAGAGAAGAAGGAAACCAAAATCCCAGAGAAGAAGGAAACCAAAATCTCAGAGAAGGAAACCAAAATCCCAGAGAAGAAGGAAAGCAAAGCATCAGAAAGGAAGAAAGGCAAAGCATCAGAAAGGAAGGAAACCAATGCATCAGAGAGGAAGGAAACCAAAATCCCAGAGAAGAAGGAAACCAAAGCATCAAAGAGGAAGGAAACCAAAATCCCAGAGAAGAAGGACACCAAAGCCCCAGAGAGGAAGGAAAGCAAAATCCCACAGAAGAAGGCAGCCAAAATCTCAGAGAAGAAGGAACCCAAAGCCCCAAAGAAGAGGGAACCCAAAGCCCCAAAGAAGGGGGGAACTGAAATCCCAGAGGACCCAGCTGAGCTGGAGAACTCTTTATTCTTTATTCATGCAACTCATTTTACACAGTTTGAAAAACCTTGTGTTTTTCAACTTTAGTTTGTTCAGAGATTTCTTATCAGTTATTCTATTATTGGTTAATAAAATAGATTTTACTTGTGCATCAGATCTCTCTATTGTATTGTTTACCTGTTCTCTTCACTGATTCTCATGGGACAAATCCCTTGTTGTTGCAGGTGCATTTGTTTTTCACCCTCAGAATAGATTGCTCACAAAGTCTCATTCTCACAATGGCTTCACATGGGAACTTGTAACTGCTTAGATGCACTCAGAAGTGATGACAGGCCAGCTATTAACATGGCAGAACAAGGCCTGATTTCATAGGGCCTTTCTTTTATCATTATTCTACCTGTCTATGACATCTCCCCCTTTTCGTTCATTTAAAAAAGGCTCCTATGTTCTGATGTTGAAACAGCTCACTCTTGTGAGGGCATTATCTCATCAAGGTTATCACTGGTTATCTGTTAGATATGGGATAAGATAGATAAAAGACCAATTACAATCAACAAAACTTACCAAATTCTATCAAGTCCTTGACACAGGGTTTTGCAGCATGAGAAAACAAAAGAATAATGTCCAATGTCTCTTAGGGAAATGGAAAGAAATGACCATTGTTTCCAATGAGTTGAGAAGTATGAGAAAGTCTATGAGCTGGAAATGTTGATCTTTGACATCACTGAATGTCCTCCTGGGTGCTGGAACAGGGAATAACTGGAGAAGGTTCGTAGGAGCTCTGTACCGTGAGGATGCCAGGAGGCTTTTGTTGGCAAATTGCCTCTGTCAGTGTCCAGACACAGCCATGTCTGGGCAGTCCTCCTCCTGTTCCTGCCCTGGCCACAAAGGCTGCAAGGAAACCTTTTAAGCAAAGGCTGCAAGGTGATGAGGTTATTTCTCTTTGCACTGGGCCTCATTTTTTCAGAGCTGATCAGTATCTGATGGAATGAACAGGTGACTGCTTTGAGCTGCTGCTGATGAAACACAGGCACATCTTCTCCTGAAGTTATGAATCAATCAGGCTTCACTGTGGTGAAACACTCAACTGGGATTTAGATGTGATGATCTTTTTTCCAAATTTCTCATGTAAATATTGCATTATTCAAAATGATTAGTCGTCCAAATTTCTCATGTACATATTGCATTATTTGAACGTTCTTACGGCATTCATTCCTTTTCTTTATTGTTTTTTAAGAATGAGATGCATGTATTTTGTTATGAGTATGAAGAAACATCATAGCAAAATAATACATGCAGTGGACAAGAAACTTAGAGCAATTAGGAATAATTTGGATACAACAATCAGGAATATTTCAAATAGCAGACAAAGCTAACAACATAGGTGGAATTAGGTAAATAGCAATCTCTGCAATAATGTACCATCATCCCAGAGTCTGCAAACAGCTGACAAACCTCGATTCAGGGGGGACTTGGAGAATTATTTCCAGATAATAATTCCCAAGCTGCCTTTAAAAAGAGTTCAACTGTCATATCTAGAGAGTCAAATTGCCAAGTCAAAACAACTCAAATCTAGTTTTGATGCAGAAAACATCTGGGTCTGTTGGCAATTCCCATCCAGGAAGAGCAAAGGCCTGGCCACCACCCAAGCTCTAAGTGGGAGAGAATTCCCTAAACGTCATTTAAAACAAGGCTCTTGAGAATAGCACTGAGGAGTAAAGGTCTAGGGGTGACAGACTAGTGAACCATGCAAGAGCTGTCTCCTCCAAAATTTCCTCAGCACAGAGATGCTTTAAACCCAGCAGAATGTTGGAGTGGTTCTGTAATAATACTTGGGGCTGCATCTGATTACTGAGAGTAGATGTCACAATACCATCAGTTTAGAGGAGGCTTCCCACAAAGCTGAGATATCATTTCTTGGAACTCTGAAAAATACTTAAAAATGATGAGGCAGCACTGGGTCAAACCATAGAGCCAGAGTGCGGAGCCCAGCCAGAGGGGTAGTCTGGTCTGGGAGATACAGAAGCAGCTAGAGAACAAAAGGTGGATCCTGAAATGACACGTGTCTTGCATATAATTACACCAAAAGATGGTAAAGCAGATGAAAAGCTGGCTATAAAAACAGTAATACAAAGATTGATGTATTTATGACAGAATAAATGCATCAAAGGAAAACACTGAACAGCTCACTAGTAAAATTTATGATACCTCAGATTAAATAACACTCAAACCTGACAGAAATTTATTTGGACAGCGCTAGAGCTTAACAAGAGGAACTTAAACTCAGCCCTAAAAGGATTTCAAATTAAATTCATTATCACCTTAGTAGAACAAAAAGCGCACTCGAGAGAACTCAAAGTTAATTACTATTAATACCAAACATAACTGGACCCATAAAAACTGGAACAGAACATTGTTCAAATTTAGTAATACTGAAACTTATCAGAAATTAAATCTACAAAATTTAACAAAAAACACCTTTGCCTTATTTAATTTAACAGAATGTAACTGAGCATTACAATATTGGGCTTTAATTTAACAGAATTGAAATGAACATCCTTAAAAGTTACAGAGAATGGCATGATGTAATTTTGTCCAAGGTTATTAACACAAAAAAACTACTTAAAGGTGAATAAGCCATAAGTGAAATAACAGCATGATGGTGCAGTGGAGGGATTCAAGTTGTAACAAGCATGTTAGAATTATGAGTAAATCAGTTATGAGAAAAACCCATGGTAACTGCAAATTCCATGGAAACAGAAATTCAGTAAGACTTTTTGAAGTGCCGGGTTACTGGAAAATAAATATAATAATGTGCAATTTAGCATATTGCTGAACAACCCAACAGCTTTTTGTGACTGTATCTGGCATCATTTTATATGGCACATTTGTTAGCATTCTTGTTAAAGAAATCAGACCATGTTAAAATTTGATAGGTAATAAGGCGTTGCATTTACCGCTTTTCAATACAGTTGATAGTTATCCATAGGGATAGTTACAGGCTTTGTTAATTGCTGATTTGTCTTTTTGGTATGTGTTTTTGGTCCGGTCAATTTCTGGCCAATCGTTTTTCAGACATCTAAAGTAAAATTTGACACAGTACGTGGCCTTGGAGGACCCCAACAGGTCCAATTCTTGGGGTTCCTCTAGAGCATTGGGCAGCATTTTTGTCCACCTGTCCCAAGTATCTGCCAGGTTGGGTCTCTTACCTGTGGTGCGGAGGAGCTCTGAGTTATAGACGGGCCAATCATCTGCTACAAAGGTGTCGCGGTTTGACGCTGGCGCAATGCCAGTGCCCCCATGAAAATACATTCTCCCTGGTGTCTGCTGTGAGATGTGACCAGGAATAGGGCAAAGCAGGCTCCAGCTGAGGAATAAAAGGGGAAAAAAAAAACTTTATTAACTTACAATATATAAAAGAAACACACACAGAACTCAGGATGAAAACCTTCCAAACATTCCTCCTCCCCCCACCAAATTCCCAATACATCACAGTAAGACAAAACCTTGGATTCTCAATTCAGCTACCACCCCTCAGATCACCAACTCTCAGTCCATCACCACCCTTTAGATAATCAGTTCTCAGTTCATCAAGAAGAGAGGAGTCCCTCTTGTACCATAGGCTTCCCCTGGAAACACAGTTGAGACCTTTTGTGTTTCCATGTCACACGTGGCACTGCCTGGAGATCATTTGCCATCGTGACATCTTCCTTTCATGCCCAGTGCTCTCACCACTGCACACGGACCAGAGCTGCTTCTAGGGTTCCCCTTTTAAGGATGCTTTGCCCAGTTCCAAAAAAAGCACAGTCTCTCATTTTCGGGACACCTGTCCCTCCCAAATTCAGCCCCTGGGGCCGAGGGGTCTCAAGAACAGAGATCTTCTTCTTCTTCCCTGAAGATGGAGAGCACCACCACCCTCCTCACCCATTGTCTCTGTTCCCGCACTCCTTCACATAACATCACTGCACTCACTTGGCTCCAAGCCATTGCCTCCCCCTAGATGCAGTCTCTGTGTCACAGGAAAAAAATGGTTCTGTTCATGGCTATACAAGAAAAGTCCAGCCAAAGGCCATTCCATCACCTCCTCTCAACGAAGATTCTTCTCAACTCCTCTCATGGCCCATTTCCTCTTCTCTCATCTCTATCTCTCTTCTCATTCAACTCCAGGAGGATCAGTAAGGTTTCCATCATCCAAGAAAAGGGTTAAAAATCTCAGGCTCTGCCTGTCCAGAACTCCCATGGCTGCCCTGCCAGGCACCTTCTCGCTGCACCCCCCTTCTCCTTTATGGCTGGCCGTGCTGCCTGCATGTGATACCGAATTTCAAGCTGGCACAAGCACAGGCACAGGCTCACTCTCTTTCTCTCTCTCTTTCTCTCTTTCTCTCTGGGGGGCTGGCTGCCCATTGACTCTCCAATGTTCCTCCACCCTTCCATCCTGCAGGGGCCTTCACCTCCCCTCTCTGTCCAAGGCCCGGCCTACCTCACGCGGCCGCATGGCTTCCCCTCCCCTGCCAGCCCGCAGCCGGGCAGGGCAGCTCTGACCTCTTTCACAGACAGAACCAAGAGAGCTTCCCCTGGGAGTTCCCTGCTTTTAACTCCCTGTGTTCTCAGAGGCATATCCATGTCATCAGTGGCCACACAAGGTGCCAATATTCAAATCTGAGCACCGATTGGTTTGACAACAGCATCCCAAAAAACTCGCATCCTTTTCAAACCAGGACACTGGTGGAAAAATATTGCCATTTCTTGAAAGTACTCTAATGACCCAGATAATAAAGATTTGCTTGTGGATTATGAAACCAACAGGTATTAACACCTGTGCCAATTTCGAGGCAGACATCAGCTGTGTGCCCATCAACAGGCAGTGCCACTTGTGCCCTGAGGTGCCCTGAGCTGGGGTTGGATCTCTCCGAGAGCACCTGAGGGAGAGCAGAGCACCTTGCAAGCTGCAGGTCCCTGACAGCCCCGCAGGGATCCTGTCCCATCAACATCTGCTCTGCTCCAGGCTGAAACAGGGCCCAGCATGGTGCCGGGATCATCAGAGAGCTGAGGTGTGTGCTGGAATTCAATGGCCTCCCCATCCCGCAGCAGCCCTGCATTTCCCTCCTGCAGCCTTGGTCTCCAGCCCAGCCATGGAGGCTCTTTGGGCTCTGGAGTGTTGCTGCAGCCGCCAAGGGCAGCTGAGCTCTGCCTTTGGCACAGTCAGGCCTGGCCAGCGCAGGCCATGCTCAGCAATTGCTTGTGTGTGCCTGGCCTTGCTGTCAGCCCCAGCAGCAGCTGCGTGGCCCCTTTGTGGCCCTGTGCTGGCCCAGCCATGGTGGCCCAGCCCCTGTGCAGGCCCAGCCCAGGCCAGGAGCATTGCGGCTGGGAACGGCCCCTGTGCCGTGGTGCCCACAGCAGCCTTGGGGCTCTGTGCCCCATGGCCTCCCTGCTGGGCAGCCTCTGCCAGCTCCTGCAGAGCCCCTGGCACCTGTGGGGCTGCACAGACAGCCCTGCCCCGGGCTCTGCCCGCCTCTGGGCCAGCAGAGAGGCAGCCAGGGCTGGCCATGGCTGGGAACAGGCCCTGAGCCCCGCAGGAGGATGGAGCTGGGCCACAGCCAAACTCAGCCCAGGCCAAAGCTGGGCTCAGCAGCCAGGGCTGCCAACACATGGGCACAGAGGCTGGCGCTGACAAATGTCCTGGGCCCCTTCCCTGCTCTGTCCATGCCACCAAGGGCACAGAGCAGCCTCCTCTCTGGGCCACTTGCCTGTTTGCAATGCCTTGCACAGGCGCTGGCCCTGCCCCACAAGGCCTGGCCTGAGTCCTGCCTCTGCACGCTCAGCCAGGCTGAGATGGACACTGATGGTTTCTGGGCCAGGCTCTCGGAGCCCAGCCCAGCTCCCTGCAAGCTCTGCCAGCTGCCCTGAGCTCTGGGCAGCACCAAGGGCCTCTCTGAGCCCAGCCCAGCCCAGCCGGCTCTGGCCCCACAGCTCTGCTCAGCCCAGGCTGCTCTGGGCACTGGCCCCACGGCCTCAGCCCCTGCCAAGGGCACAGCAGCAGCTGCAGCTGCCACAGGACTCAGCCCCAGCCATGGGGGAAGGTGCTTGGCCAAGGCCAAAGGAGGCTCCCTGGCTGCCCTGCTCCCCTCGGCCTGAGGTGCTGAGAGCTCTGCAGCCCCTGCTGCCATCCCATCTGCCCAGGGCAGCACCAGAGCCCCGGCCTTGGGGCCCTCAAGAGCTGCTCCTGCTCCAGGCCCAGGGCCCATGCCAAAGCTGGGACAGCCACAAAGCTGTGCCCATTTCTGTTCACTGCTTCTCTGATGGGCATGGATCCTCGGCCACTCGGAGTTTCCTAATGAGTTTTACTACTCCAGAGGCCTCTTCTTTCTTGAGCTCTTCAGTTCAGGAATTCAGTCAGGAAGGCTCATAAACATTTTTGCAAAAATTCCAGAACAACAAAAGCCATAGGGAATATTCTATGTTTTTATTAAATTCTCTGAAAGATTAGACAGATTTCAGAAGTGTATTCTAAGTGAATACATTGTATTGACAACAATGCAGAAAGAAGTGTTTTGTCAGGTTAAGTTTCTTTTCCTGTTTGTAGACTAGTATCAGCACTCTCCAATTGATATTGACTTCTAGCACCTTCTAATCCAGTCTGAACAGATATGAAAATCAAGACACTTCATGGATGACAATCTAGAACACTTTTTCCCTATCCCCTCCCCACCATTTCCCTCATCCAACCCCTGGCACTCCAATGGATCAGGAATGGTGTGGCCAGCAGCACCAGGGCTGTGATTCTGTGATTGGGCATTGGAATGGGCTGACCAGGGAGGTGGGTGAGTCACCATCCCTGGAAGTATTTCAGGAAAGACTGGATGTGACACTGAGCGCCATGGTCTGGGTGACAAGGTGGTGTTGGGTGCCAGGTTGGACTTGATGCTCTCCAAGGTCATTTCCAGCCTGGTTGATTCTCTGATGATTGTGACACTGCAGGGCCCTGGGGAAGCAAGGGGCCATTGTGACACTGTGGGGCCTGGTGGCACTAAGAGGACCATGGTGACACTGTGTGTGACATGGCAGCACAGAGCCAAGGGGCCATGGTGACACTGTGGGGCTGAATGGAAGCAAGGAGTCCATGGTGACAGTCTGGGTCCTGCTGGAACCACAGAGGCCACTGTGACCCTGCAGGGCCTTGTGGAACCAAGGGGCCATTGTGGCACTGCGGAACCAAGGAGACCCTTGGGAGAGCCTGGGGACAATGGAATCAAGGGGCCATTGCTCCATTGCAAGGACTCTGGGAACTCAGGGGACAATTGTGACACTGTGGTGCCCCATGGAATCAAGGGTCCCTGGTGACACTGCAGGAACTTGTGTCACCAGGGCTCCATTGTGACACTGCAGCACCAAGGAATTCATTGTGGCACTCTGAGGCCTCATGGAACCAGAGAGGCCACTATGACCCTGCAGAGCCCTGTGGAACCATGCAGAGCATTGTGACAGAGCAGGACCTGGTGTCACGATGGGGCCATTATGACACTGCAGGGCCCCATGGAACCAAGGGGCCAGGGCTGCTCCTCAGGGACTCCTGGAATGAAGGAAACATGTTTGACCCCATGGTGGCCGTTGGCACCAAGAGGCCATTGTGACACTGTGGAACCAAGGAGAGCATTGCTGCACTGCCAGACCTCATGGAACCAAGGATCCACTGTGACACTGCAGGGCCCAAGGGCCCAAGGGACTTTGTGACACCAAGGGATCCCATGGAACCAAAGGGACATTGTGACACTGGGAGGCCTCATGAAATCATGGAGACCATTGGGACAATTTAGGGTATCATGAACTGTGGTAACACCAAGTTGCCTGGGAGTGTTGATCTGCTGGAGGGTAGGAGGGCTCTGCACAGGGCCCTGGACAGGCTGGATCCAGGGCCCAAACCCAACAAGGTGAGGTTTAACAAGTCCAAGTGCCAGGTCCTGCACTTTGGCCACAACAACCCCTGCAGCACTACAGGCTGGGGACAGAGTGGCTGGAGAGCAGCCAGGCAGAAAGGGACCTGCAGGGACTGATGGACAGCAGGCTGGACATGGGGCAGCAGTGTGCCCAGGTGGGCAAGAAGGCCAATGGCTCCTGGCCTGGATCAGGAATGGTGTGGCCAGCAGGAGCAGGGCAGGGATTCTTGCCCTGTGCTCGGCACTGATTTGGCAGCACCTCAAACACTGTGTCCAGTTCTAGACCCCTTGGGGTGGGCATTAGAGAGAAATATGTACCAGGAAGAGTAAAGAAAGCAAAGGTGGCACAAAGGAAATGGTCAGGGCAGTTTGGGGGTGGCTGCCAGGCAGCCCTGGCTCTGAGCAGCAGCGTCTGCAGTGGCACAGGAAACTCCCAGCTGATGGGAACAAACTTTCTGGCTGAGTGCAGAGGCCAGGACAAAGCTGAGTGGTTTCCCTGGTGTCCCGCAGGCCTTGCTGGCCCCAGGGGCTGATGGCATTTGTGCTCCCTCAGGTTCGTGTCCCCACAGCAACAGCATGGGGGTGCTGCCCCTGCTGTGTGCAATGCAAACAGGGGCTGCTGAGGCAGTGCTGCCGTGTCTGTGCCTGCAAGGATGGGGCACCTGTGTGAGCTGGGGGAGAGGCCAGGGCTGCAGAGGGGGGATGTTGTTGGCAGCTGCATGAGGACGCTCTGGGACGCTGCCCTGGGCTGTGCAGCGCACTGGGCATGGATCAGCCCCTGCTCTGCTGCTCCTTCCCATCTGCCCCAGGGCCCTTGCAGAGCCCCAGCCATGCTGTTTGCCCCCAGCCTGCCCACGGCCAGCCTGGGGCTGCTCACGGGGGTTTCTGTGCTGAGCATTGGCCTGGCCGTGTCCTTGAGAGAGCCTGGGCAAGGAGCCTGGAGCCCCCAGGGCCTGGCCTGAGGCCTCAGCGCTGCCCCAGCAGTGCCCATGGCCTGTCCCTGCTGCAGCCCCGGCACTGCCACCCCCAGGGCTGTGCCCGGCCCCGAGAGCACTCAGGCCCTGCAGCAACACCAGGGCCACCAGGGCAGCGGGGCAGGGCCACGGCAGCAGCACTGGCAACACCAAGTGCTGCTGCTGCTGCTGCTGCTGGGCACAGCTGCTGGGCCAGCACTGATCTGCCCCAGCTCTGCACACAGACATTGCTGCTGCAGCTCCAGAGAAGGCAACACAAGGGCATCTCTGCAGAAAACTCTGCTGGGAGATCCTTTAGTTCCTCTAAAGCCACCAAGAGCGCAGCCCCTCATTGACACAGTCTGTGATCACAGGGAAGGTGGAGAGAAAAAAAATGACCAATGGCACAAACAATGACAATTCTTTGTGGACAATATTAAAAAATAAAACAGAGGAAAAGAACCTCCAAAATAAAAGCAACAAGAAGGATTACAGATGATTTTATTAGAAATGATTTGCAAAAATTGGTCAGCAGTTTAATGTTTCTGAAACCATCCAGTCATCAGTCTCCACAGTGAAGCCTTGAGCTCCTGGTTCCTCAGGCTGTAGATGAGGGGGTTCAGGGAGGGAGGCACCACTGAGTACAGAACTGACAGGGCCAGATCCAGGGATGGGGAAGAGATGGAGGGGGGTTTTATGTGGGCAAATATGGCAGTGCTGACTAACAGAGAGACGACGGCCAGGTGAGGGAGGCAGGTGGAAAAGGCTTTGTGCCGTCCCTGCTCAGAGGGGATCCTCAGCACAACCCTGAAGATCTGCACATAGGAGAAAACAATGAACACAAAACAACCAAATGCTAAACACACACTAACAGCAATGAGCCCAACTTCCCTGAGGTTTGAGTGCGAGCAGGAGAGCTTGAGGATCTGTGGGATTTCACAGAAGAACTGGCCCAGGGCATTGCCATGGCACAGGGGCAGGGAAAATGTATTGGCCGTGAGTAGCAGAGCATTGAGAAAGGCACTGGCCCAGGCAGCTGCTGCCATGTGGGCACAAGCTCTGCTGCCCAGGAGGGTCCCGTAGTGCAGGGGTTTGCAGATGGACACGTAGCGGTCGTAGCACATGATGGTCAGGAGGCAAAACTCTGCCACAATAAAGAAGAGAAAGAAAAAGAGCTGTGCAGCACATCCAGTGTAGGAGATGTTGCTGGTGTCCCAGAGGGAATTGTGCATGGCTTTGGGGACAGTGGTGCAGATGGAGCCCAGGTCAGCGAGGGCCAGGTTGAGCAGGAAGAAGAACATGGGCGTGTGCAGGTGGTGGCCGCAGGCTACGGCGCTGATGATGAGGCCGTTGCCCAGGAGGGCAGCCAGGGAGATGCCCAGCAAGAGGCAGAAGTGCAGGAGCTGCAGCTGCCGCGTGTCTGCCAATGCCAGCAGGAGGAAGTGCCTGATGCAGCTGCTGTTGGACATTTGCTGTGCCTTGGCATGGGGATCTGTAAGAAAAGTAATCATGGAATAGTTGGGTTTAGAGAGGACTTGAAATATCCCAGCACAGGCTGGGGGCACTTTCCCCCCACTGCCTGCCCAGGGCTCTGCTGCCTGGAGCTGTCCCTGCCAGCAGCTGCTTCCCTGTGCCCAGGGCTGGGCCCTGCCAGTGCTGCCAGAGCCCAGCCCAGCCCTGGGGGCTCAGCTCTGCCCTGCAGAGCCCTCCCAGCTCAGGCACTGCCCAGGGGCAGCTCTGGCTCTGCAGGCTCTGATGGCAACGTCAGAGCAACCCTGAGGAGGCTGGAAAAGCAACACTGATGCTGCCTCTAAGGGGCTCTGTGCTGATTTCTGTCACTGCCTGCTTTACTCAGACCGGAGAGAAATTTGCTTTTTTTCCACCTGAACTCAGAGATGATTATCTATGTGCAGTTTCCCATCCAGGCAACCCAGAGCAGTAAAATAAAAATCAGGATTTTCCCTTTAATGCAACCCCTGCATTGCTGTGCTCCCTGAATAACCTGCTTGGAAATGTCCTGCAGTTAAATGCCATGCTGGGAGCAGTCCTGAACAATGCAGCATCCTCCCCACACAAGGAGAACATTTCCAAGCCTCACCAGCTGTCTCCCCCCACCCAGATCTTGTCCCCCAGTGCTGGCAGCAGCTGCCAGGGCTGGCTGAGAGCTGTCCCTGGCAGGCAGCAGAGTCCCTGCCCCAGCACAGCGCCCTGGGCTGCAGGACCCTGCTCTGCAGGACAGCCCTGGGCACCCCTGGCTGCTCTGCACAAGAGACAAGCAGAGAATGTACTCACAGGCTCTGCAGGCATTGGCATGTTCCAGCTGCAGGAGATGGCTCCAGGAGCTGCAGCTGCATTGTCCTGCAGCCAGAGGTTCCTGTGCCAAGGGCTGGCAGTGATTGTGCCCCAGGCACTTCTCAGCCCCGTCCCAGCCCTGACTGATTGAAGCTCTCTGTGCCTCTGTGCTGTGCCCGGGCTGGCTGCAGGCAGTGCCCCAGCCCTGCTGGGCTGGCACAAGAGCTGCTCAGCAAGAGAAATGTGCTTTTGAAGCTCTTCTTGGTGACCAGGAGCTGCCTCTGGGCCAGGAGCCCAGCCCAGCTCAGCAGCACAGACACAGCACAAGGACTTTAATCAGCCTCTGGGGCTTTGTGCTCAGGCCCTGGACATCAGTCCCTGAGAGGGAGCTGAAGAAACCTCTCCAGAAGTCCAAGGCAGAATCCAACTCCAAACTTTCTTGCATTTTTAATGGGTCCCAGAGAGGGACACGACTGAGCAAGTGTCCCCAGGCCCCAGGCAGAGCAGAGAACTGCAGGCAGTGATGACAGGTGGGGACAAAGAGAAGCCAAGTCTTGGTGCCCTGGGGCACAGCAGGGTCTGTGCCAGCAAGGGCTGGGAGGAGACACCTTGTGCTGAGGCCCTGGGGCCTCCTGGCACAGCCCCAGCCAGGCTGGGCACTGTCAGCCCCTTGTGCTGCCCTCAGCATCCCCCCCTAGCCCACATCCCAGTGGCCTCAAGGATCTGCTGCAAGGAGTCCCTGGGGAGCCTTGCTCAGCAATGGCCCTGGGGGCTCCTGAATGCTCCCTGCAGGGACTGCAGCTTTTTCAAAGGACTTTGGGTTTGGCTTTTGCCTTGCAGTCTCTGAGAGGTTTGTGCAATCCTGGCCTCCAATTATCTGCTGTAATTAGTCCCTGGAGAGGCTCTGTCAGTAACAACACTCAGTGGGCTCATTAATACTTCAAGGTGTTTCAGTTTTTTAAGCTACTTGGTGTTTCCCTTTGATACAGATGCTATGACAAAGATTGTGCAGTCACAGCCTCCAATTATCTGCTGTAATTAGTCCCTGGGGAGGCTTTGTCAGTAAGGAGACTCAGTGGGGTCATTAATGCTTCAAGGTACTCAATTATTTTAAGGTACTTGGTGTTTCATTTTTGATCCAGACTCTGTGAGAGGTTTGTGCAATCATGGCCCCAATTATCTGCTTTAATGAGTCCCTTGAGAGCTTTGTACTGACACTCAGTGGGGCTCATTAATGCCTTGAGATACTCAAGGTTTTTAAGGTACTTTGGATTCTCCTTTCCACTCTGAATCTCTGAGAGGTGTTTTGTCCAATTTCTGCCTCCAGTTCTCTCCTCCAAGGAATCCATGAGGAGCCTGTGTTAGAGATGGACCTCAGTGGGACCCATTCATGCCTTGAGACACTTTGGAGTTTTCTTTTGACTTTGACTCCTGGAAAGTTTTTTTGCAATCTCCTCTCAGGCCCTGAGGTTCCAGACTCAGATTCAAATTCACCACGGGGCTCATTAGGATCAAGCAAGTCCTGACAAACCATGGCTCTGCCTTGATTTCCTCTGGTCTGGAGCAGTTCAGCAGAAAGATTTCTTTTTACTGTTATAGAGAAATATTTCAAAGAGCTTCTAAGTAATATGTATTCCTATCTCAAAGGGTGTCTTTTATTGCTCTTTCTATTGTACAAAAGGTGATTGCAGCATTCTGTGATTGATATTGATCCAGGGTCTCTCCTAAGGAGGTCTGGCCAGGTCAGTGAAGTTGTACCTTGAGAGGTGACCCCGTGTGGACAACCTTGCCCCACATTCCCCAACCCCATGTGAGAAAAGATTTTCACTTTCAAAAGTTTAAATGCTTTATTAAGACCTTATCAAAATACAGCAGAAGACTGAATCAAGAAAGGAAAGGATACCACATCAGGAGCAAAGGATTCAGTCACCATGTGCTCATCTACAAAATGGATGTTCTGCCTTTTATACCTCCAGCCCCTCCCAAAGTCTTGTCAATTGACTCCTTCTCTGTCCAGTGGTGGAGATCACTGTCTCACACCTTGATTGGAGGTCAGGTGCTGCCATAGGAACAAGCCAACCCTCCCAAATGCCCCAACTACTGAGGCCATCCTGTGATAGCAATGCAAGGGGGAGGGGAAGGATAACTGTACATCTACAAAACTTCTCTTAACATATATTTAATATTCACCCCTTAATTGTGAGAGTCAACCATAGGATTACTCATCTATAACAAACTCACCTTTTCTTTTTCTATAAGTCATTTTATTCAAACAATTGAGTCAAAATTTTTCTCTCTCTCTTGAATGAGTCATACCAGCATCTGTTGATGTGGGCAAGGACACTGGGAACAGGAGAAAAAGTCTCGGGTTTTCCTTAGACACACTTATTTGGAATGGACAAAAGGGCATCCCAGAGGTCCCGTGTGGCTTTGACTCCCATCTACCGTGCCTGTGTGGCTGCTACCCATAGTTGGTGCATCTTAGGGGTGAGCACAGAGGCCAACTCAGTCCTGCCCTCCAGTCCCTGTTGAAGTAAAAGACAACTGAGGCATGAAAGAGGTCTGGTGTGGCCTTTTGTCCCTACCTTACCATGCCCATGGGGTTGCTACTCACAGCAGGGCTATGGAGCCTTCTTGGTAGCAAACAAAGGGGCCAACCCAGCCTTGCCCTCCTTCCTTTGTCTTATTTTCTTAAAGAAGCTGTCCCATTGCCTTTTACTGTCACTTGGGTATTTCCCCTCAACAGATGCTGGTAATTCTCACCCATGAAAACAGGAAGACAGTTCTTGAGCTGGCTGGTGGAAGCTTGACTCTGCTTTTTGGGCATCTTGGTGTTTTCCTGGTTGTCTTTGAGTCTCTGCTTGAGAGTCAATCTTGTTTCACCCAGCCTGGATGTTACAGTCCACTCTTTGGTTCTTCTCCTGGGCCTTTGACTCTGTTGCCATGAGTCCATCCCCGCTCTGCAGCTCGCACGGCCGATTCGGTGGTGAGCAGTGCCTGAAAGGGACCTTCCCACTGAGGAGTTAGAGGCTGATCTCTCCATGGCTTAATCATCAACCAATCCCCGGGATTAATATTATGGATTCTGAAATCCAGGGTAGTAGTTTGAGGAATTGCCCTTTTATGTCTTAGCCCTTCTAAGGTTTGTGCTATAGACATCACTTATTTCTTGGCATTGGCTTCCCCTTCCTCATGGGTGGCAGCCTTCTGGGGTGAGGTCAGGAAGGGAAACCCAAACATCATTTCATAGGGTGACACCCCCAGATCTGACTGGGGTTGGGTTCTAATTCTTAATAAAGCCAAAGGGAGACATTTTATCCATGACATTTGGGTTTCAGTCATTAGCTTAACTAGAGCTCTTTTAGGAGTTTGATTCATTCTCTCAACCTGACCAGAACTCTATGGTTGCCATGGAGTGTGTAATTCCCATTTTACTCCCAGGGCCTGAACAACTTTCTGCAATATCTTTCATGTGAAATGAGTTCCCCGGTCTGAATCAATCCTGTTTTCCATCCCATATTGGGGTGTCCTAGTTTAAGGCAAATTTGGGAGAGAATCTCCAAAGGGGGGTCCCTCCAGAAAGCAAACCCACACAGCCCCTCCCCGCAACCAGTTTGGGAAGGATTCCTCGGAGAGGAGTGGAAAGAACCTGTTTATTTAACAAGCACAGCACCCCCCAGCACACAGAATGAACAATACCGGATGACACCACTCTGAAAAAGATGACAAATTCAGAAACTCTCTCTTGGGGGTGGTCGCTCTGTTCTCAGTCCCTCCGGCGCTGGGGCAGCTGCTGCAGGCCACAAGGTGCAAACGCTCGGTGTTCCCAGGTCCCAGTCCGGAGCAGGTTCGAGATGGTTCAAAAAGGAAAGGAGAAACAGTTCAGGATGAAATTTGGACTGTTTAGGTAAACTAGCTAATGAGCAGAAGCAAGAGCAAGAAGTGAAGCAGAAGCAAGAGTGAGAGAGCAACGCAAAAAGCAAAGGCAAAAAGCAAAAGCAGCACTATGTACTGCGCGTCTCTGTGTCCCGCCAGGCTGATAAGAAAACCCAAACAAAACTTTCACTCTTCAGAGCCAGTCTTAGAGGCATAGAACATAATATCCAGCATAAACAGAACACATGAATGGGGATACAAGCATCATAACGTCACCCTAGGACATTCCACCCCTTATCCCCATATCATCAACAGACTACCACACATCATGCATTTATTCACGCAGAATTTCCATCTGTTCCCCCAAAATTTACAAGCAATACCCATCATGCCCTCATCACATCCCCATGCTGGACCACTGAATCCCAGCCCTATACTACAGAGCTGCAGGATTTCACCCCTTTCACTTTACTCACTCAAAGCTCCATCTTTCACTTGCTCAGACCTTCGACACTTGCACATCTCCTTCTCCATCTTCCACTTGCCCAGACCTTCAGCACTTACACATTTCCTTCTATCTCATGTCTGTATGGTTTAATGTACAGGCAATGGCAGTAACATCCAACAAACAGTGATATTGCATATCATTCTCACCCCACAATCAGATCTCCCTGTGGTACACATCGTGTTGTTCCATCTCTTTGCATTATCCACCATGTGCAACCTGGTCCCTGAGCAAAGACAACCCCACGAATGGGTTTGTCTGTACTCAAGGCAGAATTGATCCACACAGTCTTCCCTAACAAACCTCTGACACGTACCACTGGGACTTGATCTCCATCTATTATATTCAGGGACTCAGACTGGGCAGGACCTGCTCGGTTGGTGGAACTTCGGGTGTTAACTAACCAGGTGGCCTTTGCTAAATGCTGTTCCCAGTTTTTGAAAGATCCCCCACCCAAAGCTTTTAGCTGGGTTTTTAGTAGTCCATTGTACCTCTCTACTTTCCCTGTGGCTGGTGCATGGTAGGGGATATGGTACACCCACTCAATGCCATGTTCCCTAGCCCAGGTGTTGATGAGGCTGTTCTTGAAATGAGTCCCATTGTCTGACTCAATCCTCTCAGGGGTACCATGTCTCCACAGGATTTGCTTTTCCAGGCCCAGGATGGTGTTCCGGGCCACAGCATGGGACACAGGGTAGGTTTCCAACCATCCAGTGGTGACTTCCACCATGGTCAGCACGCAGCGCTTGCCCTGGCGTGTCTGGGGCAGTGGGATGGAGTCAATCTGCCAGGCCTCCCCATACTTGTACTTGGACCACTGCCCACCATACCATAGGGGCTTCACTCGCTTGGCCTGCTTGATGGCAGCACACGTCTCACAGTCATGGATAACCTGAGAAATTCTGTCCATGGTTAGATCCACCCCTCGGTCTCGTGCCCACTTATAGGTGGCATCTCTGCCCTGATGGCCTGAGGCATCATGGGCCCATCGAGCTGGGAATAACTGTCCCTTGTGTTCCTGATCTAGATCTATCTTAGACACCCCTATCTTTGCAGCCTGGTCTTCCTGCTCGTTGTTTTGGTGCTCCTCATTAGCTCTGCTCTTGGGGATATGGGCATCTGCATGGCGGAACTTCACAGGTAGCCTCCCTACCCTGGTAGCAATATCTTTCCACTCTTCAGCAGCCCAAATTGGCTTTCCCCTACGGTGCCAGTTAGCCTCTTTCCACCTCTCCAGCCATCCCCACAGAGCATTGGCTACCATCCATGAGTCAGTATAAAGGTAGAGCTTTGGCCACTTCTCTCTTTCTGCGATGTCCAGGGCCAGTTGAATGCCTTTGAGTTCTGCAAGTTGACTCGATCCACCTTCTCCTTCAGTGGCCTCTGTGACCTGTCGTGTGGGGCTCCATATGGCTGCTTTCCACTTCTGGCTCATCCCTAAGATGCGACAGGAACCGTCAGTGAAAAGAGCGTAGCGTGTTTCCTCTGGGGGCAGTTGGTTATAGGGAGGAGCCTCTTCAGCCTGTGTCACTGGTTCTTGTTCTTCATCTGTGACACCAAAATGTTCATCTTTGGGCCAATTTGTAATTACCTCCAAAATCCCAGAGCGATTCAGTTTACCTATATGGGTGTGCTGTGTGATAAGAGCAATCCACTTGCTCCATGTGGCACTGGTGGCATGGTGGGTGGTGGGAACCTTGCCTTTGAACATCCACCCCAGCACCAGTAGTCGGGGTGCCAGGAGGAGTTGTGCTTCTGTACCAATCACCTCTGAGGCAGCCTGGACTCCTTCATAGGCAGCCAAGATTTCCTTCTCTGTGGGAGTGTGGTTGGCTTCAAACCCTCTGTAGCTTTGACTTCAAAATCCCAGTGGCTGGCCTCAAGTCTCCCCAGGCACCTTCTGCCAAAGGCTCCAGGACAAGCCATGGTTCCCAGCTGCAGAATAGAGCATGTTCTTCACCTCTGGTTCTGTCCTGACTGGGCCAAGGGCAACTGCATGAGCGATCTCCTGCTTGATCTGGGCAAAGGCTTGTTGCTGCTCAGGGCCCCAGTGGAAAGTGTTCTTCTTGCAGGTGACCAGGTAGAGAGGGCTCATGATCTGACTGTATTTGGGAATGTGCATCCTCCAAAAACCTATGGCACCCAGGAAAGCTTGCGTTTCCTTCTTCCTAGTTGGTGGAGACATCGTGGTGATTTTGTTGATGACCTCAGTGGGAATCTGATGCCGTCCGTCTTGCCACTTCACTCCCAGGATCTCCAGGGCAGGTCCCTTGACTTTACTCTTCTTGATAGCAGAATCCTGATGATCGTCTCTCCTTTCTCAAACACTTCCATTAATGTGTGCCCCCACACAATGATGTCATCAATGTAC
Organism: Agelaius phoeniceus; assembly: GCF_051311805.1. Classification (NCBI taxonomy): domain Eukaryota; kingdom Metazoa; phylum Chordata; class Aves; order Passeriformes; family Icteridae; genus Agelaius; species Agelaius phoeniceus. Next base: position 1,755,121 of record NW_027509876.1, read on the forward strand.
TGCAAGTGCTCTGGAGCCTCACCCTTTTCCAGTGCAGCCTGGATCAGTCCATGGCAGATGGTGGGGCTGTGCTTCCACCCCTGGGGCAGTTGGTTCCAGGTGTACTGCACGCCCCTCCAGGTGAAAGCAAACTGAGGCCAGCATTCTGCTGCCAGAGGAATGGAGACAAACACGTTAGCAATGTCTATAGTGGGTACCACTTTGCTGCCTTGGACTGCAGCTCGTACTGGAGTTCCAGCATGTCCGGCACAGCAGCGCTCAGCGGTGGAGTCACTTCATTCAAGGCATGATAGTCCACAGTCAATCTCCATTCTCTGTCAGACTTGTGCACAGGCCAGATGGGGCTGTTGAATGGTGAGTGGGTTTTGCTGACCACCCCTTGGCTCTCCAGCTCACGGATCATTTTGTGGATGAGGATCACGGCATCTCAATTTGTTCAATATTGCCGGCGGTGCACTGTCGAGGTGGCAATCAGCACTCGTTGCTCTTCCACCTTCAGGAGTCCTACTGCAGATGGGCTTTCTGATAGTCCAGGCAAAGTGTTCAACTGCTTGATGTTCTCAGCCTCTACAGCAGCTATGCCAAAAGCCCATCTGAGTCCCTTTGGGTCTTTGTAACAGCCATTCTGGAGGAAATCTATGCCCAGAATACACGGGGCCTCTGGGCCAGTCACAATAGGATGTTTCTGCTACTCCTTCCCAGTCAGGCTCACCTGGGCTCCCAACAGGGTCAATTGCTGGGATCCCCCCGTCAACCCAGCAATGGAAACAGGTTCTGCCCCCACATGTCCCGATGGTATCAGGGTACACTGCGCACCAGTATCAACTAAGGCATCGTATTTTTGTGGCTCTGATGTGCCAGGCCATCGGATCCACACTGTCCAGAAAATCCGGTTTTCCCGTGCCTCTCCCTGGCTAGAGGCAGGGCCCCTCTAACCCTGGGCATACATGGTAGAGGTTCCTTCCAGGGGATCTGACGGATCATACTCAGCAGCTCAGTCATGGAAGGTTGAGGCTACCTTCACTTTACTGAGTTCCCTCGATTAGTGTTTCCCTCCTTGAGCTGATGCATCCGTGCTGCCAGGACAGAAGTGGGTTTCCCATCCCACCTTCCCATGTCTGCCCCATGGTCACGCAGAAAGAACCACAGGTCAGCCCATGGGCTGTACCCTCTCTCTCTAGCTGGGGAACGTTGGGCTCTGACTCTGGGGCCTGTGACTCACACTGGTGCAATGTGGGAACTGTTCCTCCTCACCTCCTCCCTCATCTCCCCTCATCTCCTCTCTGAGTTCTTGGACCACGGCAGAGACATGAGCCTGCATTGGGCCCTTGATCATACTCTCATAATTTCTAAGCTTGTTGCCAACAGAACCCACTGACTCTCGTTTGTTATTGGCATTAATCATTGCAATGAAGGTGGTGTATTGAGCTGGCCCCAGATTTGCCAGACTCCACAACATTTGCCCTGTGCACCTGACCTTGTTGGGGTCATTATCATGCTGTCCATCCCTCCCAAAGAGTACCTCCAATACTGCCACTTCTCTCAGCTCTTGGATCCCTTCCTCAAGAATCTTCCAGTGCATTCTGTGGTGCTGGTCCTGCATTCTCTCCCTGTAGACAAACCTCTCTCTGACACTCATTAAAAGCCGCTCCCAGAGGGAAAGGGACCTTGGCTCCCTTACAAAAATCAGATTCATACCTGAGTCCTGAGTCAAGTGTCCCAAATTCCTTGCCTCACCACCATCCAGCTGGACACCTGTACCCATAAGGTCCCAGACCCAAAGTAGCCAGGTTGTATAAGCCTCACGTCCCTGTCATACAATGTCTTTGTGCAGATTACGGAGACTTTCATACGTCAGGGACTCGGTGATGACCTCAACTGTTGCCTCTCCTGGGCGTTGGGAAGGCCCTCCTTTCATATCCTCATCTGGGTGCTCTGATTTCATCTTAAATCTCCTTGTTTCCACCAGGGCGACTGCTGCTGGCCGTGACTGCCTTTGCAGTTCAGCTGGAACCTGGACAGTTGTAACATCTGTGGGTTCCACTGCTGCACCATCAGACTCTCCCTCTTTGAGGCAGGGGGATGGCTTTTCACCAGCTGTGGAAATGTACTCCTTCAGCACCTGGCCCATCTCTTTCATTAGAACCCTCATCCAGCCTGGGTGGTTCATTTCTGAGGAGGGCTGTGGGGCAGGGTCAGGCTCTGGAGCAGCAGCATCCCTTGTCTCTGGGGCAGGTGTCAGTGTGGTTATCCAGGTTAATCTTCCCTTATCTCTGAATGCTAAATGTAACAGGCCTATCAGCAACACCAGCCACTGTATGATATCATTAGCATTTAGAGTGGATCTGAACCCCTTGAAAAGTGGTGGGACAGACGCAAAGAGCTGGGTGAAGGGCTGGGAAAAAATTTGCCCCCGTGTCATTTCCTCACAGTAAGGACCATTATTAAAGTAACCCCAAAACCATACACTTAGTGTGTGATAGCTCTGAATCCATGTGCCTGCCTTCCAGAGGAAGTTAAAGATCCATGAATTCCTCACCTCATTAAGCCATAAAACAAACTGGATAACAGCCAGGGCAGCCTTAGTTTGGTTAGCCTGTGTTCCCAGGGATTGTCTGGGTGCTCCTGATGGGGCAGAAGGAAGAGCTCCAGGCCCCCCGTGAGGGTGATGAGGGCAGTGGGCTGTCAGCGGGGGCTGGCTGGGGGAGCTGCAATGCCTGGGCAGGAGCTGCAATCCCTGCCCCGGCTGTGGTGGGCTTTGCTCCCTGTGTGGACCAGGGGTGGCGTGGGCAGAGCACACAGAGATTTCAGGGATGCAGGCAGGGGGATTCATGGCCAGCACTTTGCAGCTGATCCCCTTGGCCTCTCCTCTCTTGCGGCCATGGCAAGAGCTGGGTGGGATGGCTCTGGCAGGAAGGTCTCCTTGGATTCCTGCACATCCAGGTTTTGACCGTGGCTCTGTTCCTCTCTCTTCCAGCCCTTCGAGCCCTGAGTGAAGACAACAGCCCCTCCTGCATAAGCACATTTGTTCAGGTGATGTTTGAGCGAAGAGCTGCAGAACGTTCATCTGCTGCCTCAGAAGAACCAGTGTCTCTTTAAGACCTCCAGATCCCTTGGAAGGTGAGACCACCAGGAGACCAGAGGGGATCAGCTGGAGTTCCAGGCACAGCTGATGACTGGCACAACTGAGCCTGTGGGAAGCTCCCACAGCTCCTGCCTTCTCCCTCCCTGTTGACAGCTCCCTCCCTCCAGCCCTCAGACCCTGCCCATCCCCTTTCTTCCCTCCCAGCTCATCCCTTTGCTTTGCCTTCCATTAATAAACAGTTTGGCTTCTTTGCTTTACCTGTATCTCTGTGGAGCTGGAGCGATGCAAATCCGGAGCCCTGGCACACACAGGCCCCTGCTGCTGTTCTCTCCTACTCTGTGTTTTGTGCACAGACACAGAGGAACGAGGGCAGATCAGGATGGAAAGGTTCCTGTGCTGAAGGTGCAGTTCAAAAACACTGTGGAGTTACAGATCTTTCTGAGCACCCTGGAGCCCCTGGATGTTGGAAGAGCAAACCTGATGATGCTCTGAACCCAGCAGAGAGGGATTCCATGGCAAGCATCCACGGAGGGCAAAGGAGCTTGGAATGCTGGAATGTTTCAAGAACAGCTTCCTGAAAGCACAGCAGTGCTCCATCCCTGCACAGGATGAGGAAGAGGGCAGAACCAGAGACCATCCGGGCTTAGCAGGGAGCTCTGGGTGTGCCTAGGGGCAAATGAAGCAGCAGCACGGTGCCCGAGACTCGGACACGCGGCCGTGCCGGTGCCCGGAGCGCTGTCAGGCAGTGCCGGGATCCCGGCTGTGGTTCTGGTCCCCACAAGTGAGGAATGGCAGCCCCAGGCTCAGAGCCAGTCAGAAAGCCAACCAAGGGAGACCAGAGGGAGGGCACCCTTCCAGTTTCTCTTGGGCATGGCCGCAAATCAACCCCTGCTGCTTCTTCCTCCGCCTGTGTTTGGGCTGTGCTGGTGGCAGAGCCAGCCAGGTTGTGCTCTGTGTTCCAAAGCCGGTTGGGAGCGGGCATGAAAAGCGCTGCGTGCACAGCAGAGAGTCCTGGAAGGTGCTGGCAAGAGCATCCTGTGGGGACAGGGCTCTGGGCTCTGGCTGGGAACAGCCTGGTTTTGGTGCTGTGAGCGCAGTCAGGAGCTGAGGCAGGGGAAGAGGCAGCGGGCAGCTTGTGTTTGTAGAGGGCCTGGGGCTGCACCTCTGAACCTGCACCTGGACACACACTTGGGGGAATACGAGCTAGAGCTGGAATGCCTGTCCTGAAAGGACCTGCAGTCATTCAGCCTTGCCAGCTTTGCTTTAGGGTGTGTTGGTGTTCCCCAGGAAAGCCACACATTTGGGGAAACACCTTTGGAGGAAAGGGGCTTGCTTCTCAAGGAAAGTGCTTCCCAGGGAGCTCCCAGTGAGGCAGGTGCAAGTGTCCCCCTTTGGCTCTCTGTGTTCCTTTCAATCCTTGAGGCCCGTTGCACTTGGCAGAGGAGCAGGGCAAGGCTGTGAAGAGCAGGTTTGGCATCCGCCTGGACCTGCGGAAACCAACCCAAGCACCTGCAGCAGGGTGTGTTCCCTCCCTTTGGACAGAGGGTGAGCAGGAGCATCTCTGTCCAGCCACGAACCCCACAGCTCTCTGTGAGAGCTGTGAATTAAAAGGCCTTTACACACACACTTTTCACATCTTTCCTGTCTGCTGTGTTTCAACTCTTGGCAAAATGCCTTTGCCTCCTGCTTGGTGGGAGCTGCTGTGGCCCAGGGCCAGCACAGAGCTGGGATGTGTGGGCCAGGAAGCGAGGAGAGCCTTGGCTGATCTTGCTGTGTCCCTGGCCTCAGAAAAGGCCTCCCAAGGTGTCCTGCTCATTGGCTCTCCCTGTGCATCTTGGAGAGAACAAGGTGGGCATTTCTGCCAGCTGGGCATCAGCAGGCCTCAAAATGGGGGCGTGTGGTGGAGTGAGCCCAGCTGAGATCCCCTGAGAGGAGCCCAGTGCTCCTTGCTCCTCTCTGCTGACCCGGGAGCGTTTGTCTGCTTTCGGGATGGCCCTGGCTGTGTCAGGGCTGCTCCGTGGACACGAGACAGCCGCTCCTGTCCCGCTGGGTGCCAGCAGTGCCTGGCAGCAGCCCTGCATCCACGTCAGGATGCTGGCCAAGAGAGGCCCTGGGAGCTGAGGCAGCTGATTGGAAGCTTTTGCAGATACACACAGGGGACGGCCAGCAGCGTTCCCTCAGGATACAGCAGTGCTGAGGCGCCTCCCCAGAGCTGCCTGATGCTGCCCACTCCTTGTGGCACCAGTTGCTTTCCTGTGCAATGTTCTACCTCCGCCAGGAGTGAAGAGGGAGCTGGAGAAAGAGCTGGCCAGGCTGCTCTGGATCCTTTCCCAGCAGCCCTGGCTGAGTGGAGCAGTCCGAGCTGAGCGCAGAGGTGCCCATGGAACAGCCGTGCCCAGGAAGGCTTGCTGGGAAGGGGGATCCAGGAACCACAGGCCTGGCAGCCTGAGCTGCCACCGGGGAAGGCCTTGGAGCAGATCCTCCTGAGTGCCAGCCCACGGCACGTGCAGGGAACCAGGGCGTCTGCTGGAGGCTGGGAAAGCTCTGCAGAGGGACGGGCACAGCTGGGGCTCCTGGTGAGGTGTTGAGGGCTTCTCTGTGGGATTTTGGGGGGTAGGTGTTGGTGGGGTGTTGGGGAAGGAGTTGTCTGGAAGGTGAGAGGTCTGGGCTGGAATTTGAGTCAGTTTGAAGGCAGCATCTATGCTTTGGCACAGCTTTGGTTATGGAGGGCAGAAAGAATATCTGTGACTATTTCTATTCATGGTCCTGTTTCCCCTGCAGGGAACAAGAGGGGAGAGCTGTACTTTATTGGCCACTTAGATATCTGTACTGGGCGAGGATCAGCCCTTTTGCCATCTACTCATTTGTTTGGCTTACTCTTGTAACACTGAGTGGTCTTTCATTCCTTGAGAGCTTTTATTCCTTAAGAAAATTAGGAGATTATAATCCCTTCATCAAAATCCATTTGCAAATCAAAGAATGGTCTTCTTTTTGGCTCTGTGTAGTGTTATGTTTTGTAAAGTGACATTCAATGGATGATAAGGCAAATGAGTTGCTGCTTCAGGATGGGACACAAACTTGTAGACCAGTCACATTCTCAGGCCATCCCAATAAATTTGGGAAGTTTGCAAATTTTGGAACTACTTGAGCTGAGCAATGGGAAGTAAAACTTTCCTGAAGTGAGGATTCCTTAAAGCCAGATTCTTCTGTGTCTTCATGGCCAAGATGTGTTTGTGGTGCAGGAAATGACTTCAATGAGAAAATAATTCCAGCACAGAGTAAGAGCTTCTGACAGAGACCAAGTGTTGCCAGGAGTTGCTGCAGGTGCTGCTGCCATCAGCCCCCAGTGCACGTGGGCTTTGGCTCCCTGTGGCACAGCAGCCCCCCGGGGGCACAGGTCTCTGGGGCAGGAGACGGGCACCAGCGCTGCCAGGGCTCGGGGGTGGCAGCTCTGCTTGGGCAGGGACTCTGCCACAGCTGCTGCTGTCAGCGCTGCCTGGGCCCCAGGGCTCAGAGCAGCATTCGTGCCCTGGCCCACACATTCCTTGTCTGTGTCACACCCGTGGGTTTGGGATGGCCACGGGCCGGGAGGTGTCCCAAGGAGGCCGTGCCAGCTTCCCTGGAAGGCCCCGTGCCCTTCCCAGCGCGGCTGCGTCGGCAGCCCTGGGGCTCCTTCTGCTGCCCTGAGCCCGCAGAGCAGGGCAGCGTTTGCTGATGCTCTGAGCCCTTCCTAAAGATCCTGTGGGGCTGCCTTAGACACCTGGAGCCAGGCATTCCTTCCAGCCTGGGCCACTTTGGCTGGGCTGGGGGCGGCCCCAGGGCAGGGGGCAGGGTGTGCAGGGGCCCTTTGTGACACGGTGCAGCACGGTCACTGTGGCATAGAACGGGTGTCCAAGGGCCCTTTGTGACACGTGGGAAATAGAAGCTTGCCCGGCTGCTGGGAACAGGCAACGGGGCAGAACGGGACAGAGCGGTGCCGTGAGGAGCCCCCGCACAGCGCCCTCGTTCCTGTCCCACCCGGAGCCTTTCCCAGGCGTTATTCCTGCAGGTGACCTCGAGGCCAGACCACAATCCTTGACAGGAATCTCCTGTCCTGGTGGCCGGAGCCCTCGAGACCAGAGTGCAGGACTTGCTGTCCTGAAGCCTCCCTGAGGCTTCTCTCTTGAAGGTGCCTTCCAGGCACCACTGCAGGACTTGCTGACTCAGAGCATTTCTGAGGCATCTTTCCTGCAAGTAGCCACAAATCCAGTCACTGACATGGAGCAGAGACCCCCGAGAATGCCCAAGCTGGCCTGGGTGAAAGAGGAGGAAGAAGGCCCTGGAGCTGCCCCTGCACAGGAGACCGAAGAGGTGGTGCCGTTTGAGCTGCTGCAGGAAGGTGAGTGGCAGAGCTGGGCCGCAGGGTTGGTGCCTGCAGCCAGCTTGGCAACATCCCATCCCATCCCATCCCATCCCATCCCATCCCATCCCATCCCATAATCTCCTGGGCATGTTCCCATGTACAGAATGGAACAGAGATGAAGAACACATGGAGCAGAGACCCCCAAGAGTGCCCAAGCTGGCCTGGGTGGAGGAGGAGGAAGAAGGCCCTGCAGCTGTCCCAGCACAGGAGACCGAGGAGGTGGTGCCGTTCCAGCTACCGCAGGAGGGTGAGTGGCAGAGCTGGTCAGCAGGGTTGGCATCTGCAGCCAGCTTGACCCCATGCCATGCCATGCCATGCCATGCCATGCCATGCCATGCCATCCTATCCCCAGGGAAATGCCCATGGACAGGACGGAAGAGGGCCTGGGCAGACACCCTGCAGTGGCCGTGCTCCATCCCCTGGGCCATCCCGGGGCTCTCCCTGCCTGGGCAGCGCAGGGCTGGCCTGTGTTCTCCGGCCTCTCCCGCAGCCCCTCAGCTCTGGCTGCGCTCGCTCTTTGCCAGATGCAGCCCTGGAGCGCAAACAAGAGCAGGAATCCAGCCGTGGCCGCTTCCGCAGCACAGCACAGGTACCTGCAGCCACCCCCACCTGGGCTGCGCCTGCTGTCCCTGCTCAGCCCAGCACCGTGTGTGCAGCACTCCATGCAACATCCCCGGCTTCCTGCCCTTCTCCTACAGTTCATCTGCAAATTCATGAGGAGAATGCAGGAGGAAGAGACCATCGCCATGGGCACTGGGCTCAGACCATACTCGCCCATCTTCAAAACCAAGCCCAGCGCTGCCCTCCTGTGTATGCTTGCAGAGGAAGGTTTTTACTATCCAAACCAAGTAAGCAGCCTGTGGGCAGGGTTTGATCCTCCCAGGAATTGCTTGGCCTCCCAAGCCACGCATGCTGGTTGCTGTGAGCCTTTGAGGCCACATGGCAGTGCGCTGGGAAGGGAAGCACTTCTCTGGGCAAGCTGGGAACATTGCTCCCCCTGGCAGCTTCCCCAGTCTCCCTGTGCCTTCTCCAGGTGCCTGCCATGGTGAGGTTCATCCACCAGTGGCTCGTGGCCAATGATTGTGCTGAAGCCAGGCTGGACGAGGCCCTGCTGGATCTCACGGAAGCACAGCCAGATGACGCAGTCCTGACGCTGCTGCGTGTGGCCCCGTCCTGTGACAGGTATGGGGCCCACCTGCCCAGAGGGCTCAGGCCTCCCCAGCCCATCAGCCTGTACAGCCTGCCGCAGGTGTCTGAGCAACAGAGACTTCCAGGGCCCTCTGGCTGCTGCCTTTGCCAGCCCTGGCACGTCAGCCCCTGAGCCTGCTGCCATGCTCCCTCCCTGCCCCTCAGGGCTCTGTCCCCACAGGCCTGGGCTGCCTGGTTGCTGCTGGCCAGGGCCAGTGGGCAGAGGCAGAGCTGGCAGCCAGCTCAGCTCCCCACGCTGCTGTGGCTGAGACCCCCCTGAGACAGAGCTCTGACCCCCCAGAGCTGCCATGGCCATGTGGAAGACCATCATGGGCTCAGCCAGGACTGCCGAGCTGGCACAGCTGATCCTCCTGGATGTGCTGGGGAGCTGGCCAGTGCACAGCACGTGCACCTCCGATGGGGACCAAACGGCTGTCTTTAACCTGGCTGTGAGTTTCTGCAAGTGGCCTTTGCTGGCCCCAAGGCCGCCTCTCCAGCAGCTCTCCATCCTCCTTCCCCCACTGCATCTGCCTGCCTCAGGCGCTGGCCTGAAACCTGGCCCAGGGGCAGCTTCAGGCCCAGCAGGCCCCGTGCTCCCCCTGCCAAGCTCTCTGCGGGCCTCTCCTTGCCACGCTCGGGCCCTGCCACACGGACGCCTGGGCACTGAGCGCTGTCTCGGGGGCCTTTGTCCCTTGCAGGCAACCGTGGTGATGTGGAAGATCCTGCAGGTGCCCTGTCTGCCACGGATATTGAAGGTGTATTTCCCCCGCCTATTTGTGCATCTGCTCTTCCAAGTGTTCTCCAGCACCTTGGAGATGCCAGAGGAGGTCGATGCCTTCTGGAAGCAATGCCAGCAAGAGCACGGCCTTGCCACCAGCCCCAACAGGTGCTCCATCCCACTCCTCCTGTCCCTGCCACGTGGCCTGCCAAGGAGCCAGTGCTGCCAGCGTCACCTGGCCTTTGCTGTGCACACAGGTTTGCAGTGCGCACCCTGAAGTCCCTGCTCTGCCTTCTCCGCTGTGAGGATGTGGTGGTGGCAATGGAACGCAGGTGTGGCTGGGACACGCTGCTCTCTCTTGACACCCACCACTTTGCCGTGGCTCTGCTGGCCAGGTGAGAGCCCCTTCTCCCCACTGCCTCTGACATTTGTGCTCTGTGTCTGTGGTGTCCTGCAAAGTTTCCGTGGTCATGGGCCAGAGGGCCTTGTCACTGCGGGACAGCCAAGCAGACTGGAAAAGGCTGGGAGAGGAGGGTGCCCATGAGAAAGCAACTCCCGAGTGGCCCAGGTCCCCTTGCTGGAAGGGTGGTGGGGAAAGATGAGAACTCTGTGAGTCACTCCTGGGAGAGATTTGCCCCACTGGCTCAGGGTCTTGTTTCCTTTTTCCTCTCTTTAGAGAAATTTCCCATTCAGCCCTACACTTTTGTTCCGGGATTGCATTCTACCTGCTCACCATGCTCGGCCAAGAGATGCCATACTGGGATTTCCCTGCCCTGGCATTCCTTGTGGAGGTGAGCCTCAAGGCCAGCGCTGCCTCCCAGCTCTCTGCCCTCTCGTAGGCACAGCTGCCAGAATGGTGCCCGTGCCCTGTGCTGCTGCCTGGGCCCAGCCCTGTGCGGTTCCGGGCTCCTGCCGGCCGGCTCCCTGTCACTGCCCTGTGCCTTTCAGGTCCTCGAGTGCCTGGACTTGAGGGAATGCAGTGACAGTGTTCTGCAGATCATGGCACAGAACCTGCAGAGCCAGCACAGGGCCAGGCGTTACTTGGCACTCAGAGGCCTGGTAGTGCTGGGCAAGAATCCCTTGATGGTGAGAAGGGGGCAGTGGCTGAAGCCGTGCAGCCAGCGTGGGGCCGGGCAAGGCAGTCGCTTGGCCTTGCCTGGGCTTGGGGCCCTGGGGCAGCTGCTCCCAGCTCTCCTGCCTCCCGCTTCAGCTGCCCCAGTGCTTTGGGACAGGCCTTTGGCCTCTGGGCCCTGCGGCAGCAGACTGGCCTTTCACAAACTTGTGTTCTGCACAGGCTGAAAAAATGGGGAGCCTGACCCAAAGTCTTGTGGAGCTCCTGCAGGAAAATGATAGCCACATGATCAGGATGACCATTCTTCTACTGCGATATTTGCTCCTGGATATTGGGGGTGCCCCAATAGCCACCCCCATTGCCCTGCAGCTGGCTGAGGCGCTCCTGCCACTCTTTGACCACGTAAGGCTCTGTGCCCACAGCCACGGCCGCCGGCTGCTGCCTGGACACTTGGTGCCCTGTGCAGATGCAGGCCTGTGCCCTGGGGGGCCTGAAGCAGCTGATGCTGAGGTCTTTTGCCCTTCCTCTCCTACAGGATGATATCCGGGTGCAGCTGAGCTCCATGTGTGTCTTTCAAGAGATGCTGGACTTTTTAAGAGAAGATGGAAGAAAGGCCCTGAAGTCCCACGTTCGCCAGAGCCTGGTCCCACTCTACGTCCACTGCCATGATGAGAATCAGATTGTTGCTCAGGTGAGGACCTGTGGCCACCTGCTGTCCCCCTGGCAGGGGGCTGGGCTGCTTCCTGCCCTGGCACCTCTCAGGCTGCAGCCTCCTCCAGGCTGTGGCACTGGGATGCTCCTGTGCCCTGGCCTGTGGGGCCAAGACCATGTCTCTGCTGCTCTCCAGGCCTCCCGGGAAACGCTGCATTCTGCAGCCGGATTCCTGAAGAGGCGGAATCTCGAACAAATGCCCCAGGTGGATCAGACATGGAGGTTTGGCGAGTGCTTGGTAAGAGAAGCCGAGAACGCCCAGGCTCAGCCTGGAGAAGGCCCCTGAGGGCGGTGCTCAGTGTGCGGGGCCGGGCCGCTGTGCCCCTGCCTGCTGCTGCAGCCAGAGGCCGCGGGGGCTCTTCTCCAGGCTCCCGTGGGCCCGAGCCGGGTGCCCATGGAGCCCCGGCCCGGCGGGGCTGCGGGCTGGCATCGCGGCTCCCCGGGCAGCAGCCGGCCCTCTGCCCCCTGCCCTCGGGAGCCCTTGGCCAGCGGCTGCTGTGGCCGCACCTCAGGGCTGTGCGGGCAGGGGAGGCTGGGGCTGGGCGCAGGCAGCGCCCGGCCCAGGGGCTGAGCCCGCGCCAACCCTTCCCTCCTGCCGCTCTCTGCAGCTGGCCGAGGACAGGAGCCGAGCGGCCGAGCACCTGCGCCGGGCCCTGCGCTACCTGCAGAGCCCACAGGAGCCCCTGCGAGAGGCGGCCATCAGGTTCATGGGTGAGTCACGAGCCCGGGCTCCCTCCCCGGCCCGCCGCAGCTCGGCCCCGGCCCCGCCTGCTGCCCCGGCAGCGCCAGCCGGGCCCGGCGCCGTGGAGCCCCGCCTGGGCTGGGCATTGCTGCTGCCGCCCTCTGGCAGCCGTGCCCTGGGGCGGCAGCGTGCGCCAAGGGCCGGGCTGAGCCCTGCCGGGCCAGCAGCCCGTGTGGCCACAGCGCCGGCAGCACCGCTGGCAGGGAGCTGTGCGCTGGCGCCGTGACAGGCTCTGTGTTCACAGGCATGGCCGGGCGGCACCTGAGGGGGCAGCAGCAAGAGCTGCAGCTGATCTGCACTGGTGAGTGAGGCCAGCGGGCTGGCAGCGCCGGCTGCCGGGGGGAGAGCTGCAAGCCCTGCACCGGCTGCGGAGGGCTCTGCTCCTGGGGGCAGAGCACACTGAGATTTCAGGGCCACGTGGGCCATTGGTGGCCAGCAGCTTCGGGCTGATCCCCTTGCTCCCTGCTCCCTCCTGGCCTTGGCAAGAGCCGGCTGCGATGGCCCTGGCAGGGGGCTCTCCTCGGCTCCCCGCAGATCCGGCATCTGACCATGGCTCTGTTCCTCTCTCTTGCAGCCCTGGAACGCCTGACGGAGGACATGAGCAGTGCCGTGTCAGAGCTGGCACTTGAAACACTGCATGTCCTCCGAGCAACAGCCAGTGGGCGATATTCCATCTTCCAGAGGCTGCACGACCAGCTGCACAGGGCATGGATCACTTGGCCTCGTCTCTCACGGCTCGGCTGGCTGCACTGCTGGAGCTCTGAGGACAGCTGATCCGGGAGGCTCTCTTTGCTGGGGTAGCCTGAGCCAGTGGGGATTTTTACTTTTCTTTAAGATTTTTCTTTTCTTCCATTCTATCTTTTCCCCGATGTAAATATATACCATGTTATAATATACACACTCTCAGGAGATTTTCTTTGCTGCCCAGGGTTCATAGGGCATAGGGAAAGTGGAGAAAAGCCTGCTTCTACTTAGCATGCTGCCCATGCATGCAGTGCTGCAGGGAAAATGGCCAGAAGCCCCTTGGCCTGTGGTGGCTCTGCTGAAGCCTTTGTGCTGCCCACAGAGCGGCTGGGCAGGAGCCGGAGCTGCGGGGATCCCTGCCAGAGCGGTGCCTGGAGATGGCCACAAGCCCTGTGCCAGGCAGGAAGCGCCATCCGTGCCCTCCTGCCCGTCTGCTGCTGCCTGCCTTGCTGAGGGCTCCCAGGTGCCTCTGGCTGGGGCTGCTCTGGAGCTGCTGTGGGGCTGCGGCGCTGCTGCCGGGCAGCTTGGCCGGGCTGGGGCAGGGCCTGAGGGGCTGGGGCGCTGGCAAGCCCTGAGCAATGGGGCTGTCAGAGGCCACAAGCAGCCCCCTGGCAGCCGCCTTCTTCCTGCCAGAGTTGACTTGCAAGACAGATCCCGGGCACTGTGGAAATAACAGCATCAGTTTTGTTGGAAAGCCAAATGCAGGGAAATGTGAGACCTTTGGTCTTGTCAGCAAAGCTTAGAATTAAACCCAGGATTTGATCTGAGACCTTGGAAAGGCCTTCCGAACTCACGTGCTAGAAGTGAGAATGCGGATTTCTAGTTTCTAGCAGAGACACGGGGAGGAAAGTTGAAGTGGAGGAAAGTTTAGAGTTTTAGAGTTCAAGATCTAAAAAACTCAGAGCTCCGCTCTCTAGCTCATTCCAAACTCCTTCAACTCCCCCAAAGTGGGATTTAGCTATAAATAGATGACAAAGGACTCTTAGTGCTGCCTCTTTGACTCCAGAGTGGCTGCTTTAGAATCTTTCCCATAACCCTGTATAGTTATGTGCCAGAAATTTATCATTTGAAGAAACTTTCCCAACTGACTTGCATGGAGGTTTGTTTGAAGGGTGTTTGAGGGGAAAGGCTCCCAGCAGAGGTCTGGGCTTTGGCCTAGCTGTGTCTCCTGCTGATTGTGAAGTGTGCCATCAGCAGCAGGGCTTTCTGGGCTAAAAATATCATCAAGTCACTTGGACTTGCTCTTTTTGGCCTCTAAAAGCTGGACCTGCTTTCGGAGCAAATTTGGAGACCTCATCTACGGGTGGATGGAGCACCTAGGATTTTCCCAGTTGCTGGCAATGGTTCTCCAGGTCCCTGGAGTATCCAGGGCCCTAGTAAGTTCCAGCTCCACACATGTCTTGGCAATGAGAAGCAGAGGAGCCCAGACCTTTTTGTGCTGCCTGTGTCACTGCACCGGGGCCATGGGATGGGCACACGCAGCCCTTGTGCTGGAGCTGAGCTGCTGTGCCCAGCACTGGTGGCCGCCATCCAAGCTGGTTTTGCTTGTGCTGGTTCCCTGACAGCTGGGGCCCTGGGCAGAGCCCTGAGAGCCTGGTCTCCCCCCAGGGAAGGAGCAGGAACTCCTGGAGAAGCTGTACTGGGTGGACATGCTGCTGCTGCTGCTGCTGCTGCTGCTGCTGCTGCTGCTGCTGCTGCTGCTGCTGCTGGAGAAAGCCAGGATGACATCAAGGATGACAAGCTCTTCCTCAGCCTGGCCCCTGGAGGCTGAAGGTGATGGACTTTGATTCTGGTACCTTCTTCAAAGCCTGGCTCCACAGGGAATTTGCAGATGAGTCCCCACCTGGGGAAATTCTGCCAGATTTGGGCACGGCCCAGCCTGGCTGGGAAGCAAAGGTTCCCCCTTTGCTGGGGCAGATGCAGCTCATCCTTCAGTCGCTGCCCAGCTGCTTTTTGGCAGGGCTGTGGGGATGGGCTGGGCTGGGTACGAAATGGGAGTGGGCTCCTGGCCCTGCCAACAGCCCCCAGCACCCACCGTGCCCCAGGCTGGGGCTGGGGCTGGGGCTGGGGCAGCCAGCCCGACACAAACAAAGCCCCATGGTGGGAGCAGAGGTGGGACTCCAGAACCTGTGCAGGGGCTGCTTTGCTGTGCAGGCAAGGAAGGGCTTGGGCTGCTCAGCTGCCCTTGTTTGCTTTGGGATCACCGTGATTTTGGGGGCAGTGCAGGGGGGAAGAGAGAAAGTGTGGGCTTCCCTCAGCCATGGCGGGGTTTTTCCCTACCATGTAGGAGTTGGGCCTTCCTCAAGGCCCTGACAGAGATAAGAGTTTTTCCCGTTTTTCTTGCTTTCCCTTTTTGCATCTAATCTCTTTTCAAGAATGTGTTGTTTGTTTTTCCAGAGGAAGCGTTCAAGGTGGTTCAGTGTGGATGGGGAAGTGCTTGGGAGCAGCTGTGGCGTGGATGGGCCGTGGCCTTGGAGAAGGCTGAGGCCATGGTTTGGGAGCAGCTTTTCTTGCAGCCGTGGGTGGCGTGAGGTGGGTCCCTGTGTGCTTGGCAGGGTGGGATCAGAGCTTTTGGGAGATGGCAGCGAGCACAGGAGCATCCTGCTCTGGGCAGCTGCTGAGGGCTGGATGTGCCGTGGCTGGCTGCAGGCTGGGCACATGTCCTGCCCTCCTGCTCTGCTGCCAAAGGCAGCAGGGATGGGCAGCTCTGGGCACAGCTCTGGGCACAGCCAGCATGGCCTGGGCACCGCAGGCCTTGGCACAAGGGCACAGGAGCCCTCAGCTGACGGGCGGTTTCTGCTTTCTCTCCTTGCAGCCGGGCTCTGCGGCTGCTGAGGCTGCTCTGGGCTCTGCCAGGGCTCTGCTGGGCTCAGCCCTGGGCCCAGCTGGGCTGGCTCTGCCCTCACATTGCTCTGACAGCTCTGCATCAGACGAGCCCGTTGCGAGCACAGCGCCTGAGCTTTCTGCTTTGGCAGCTGAGTGAGACTCTGCTGCAGGCCCAGAGATTGCAGCTGGGGACACACATCCAGTTGGCAAGGACCCAAACTCTCCACAGTCCCAGCTGAACGCCTGGATCTGTACAGGCTGTTTTGTCTGTCCCATTCTTCCTTCTTGATTGGCTGGAATGGTGCAGTTGCACTTTCTTCCTCCTCTAGAAGTGCCATGAGTGGGCCAAAGCTGGCGAGTGGGCTGTGCTCCTGAGGCAGTGCAGTCTGGAGCTGGTGGATGGAGAATTGCCCTTCTGCACCTCCAAACCAGAGCAAAAAGCTGTCAGTGGGACT
Organism: Agelaius phoeniceus; assembly: GCF_051311805.1. Taxonomy (NCBI): domain Eukaryota; kingdom Metazoa; phylum Chordata; class Aves; order Passeriformes; family Icteridae; genus Agelaius; species Agelaius phoeniceus. The sequence goes on from NW_027509876.1 coordinate 1,771,064, forward strand.
TTGTGTCTTCAAGAAATCCCTGACAGTTTCAAAGGGAATGTGCAGCTCATTTCCAGGCTGAGAAGGAAGGGCATCTTCCAAAGGATTTGGGGTTTGACAGAGTTTCCATTCCCAGTCCTGCTTGGAGCTGGCAGGGCACAAAGCAATTTCCCATTGCTTCACCCACAATTTAACAGTGTTGGAAACAACCTCAAAAACTTTTAAAAAAGGGTGCTGAAGTCAGCAAGATGGATCCATGCCATCAGCAGATTTACAATGTAAATAACTGAGTTCTCTTTTTAAAAAGATCATTTACCTCCTAATGCCAAGAATGTAACTTTGCATTTATGTTTTGTTTTTTTCACTAACATTATGTTATATTTTTTCTCTCACACTTGGATTTTATTCTTATCTTCTACAATTTACCTATTTTTTCCTTTTTCCTTTTTTTTTCCTTTAAATAGAAAACATGTCCTATAAAAGGAATGTCCTTTGCTCCTGGTTCCCGTGTGGAGCAGCTCCCTTCCTGCTGGCTGAGGGCTGAGGCTTTTCCCCATTGCTGGGCACAGACTGATGGAGCAGCACTGCTGAACACGGGCACACAGAGGGACCAGGAGCAGCTGCCTCTGCCCACCTGAGGCTCCAAGGCCCAAACTCTGAGCAGCCAGGGCTGGAAGAGACTGGCAGCATCTGATCCCTGACTCTGGGCCAGGGCTGCACAAATGACCCCACAGCAGCAGCAGCAGCAGCAGCAGATGGAGCTGACTTTCAGCACAGCCCCTGCCCCTGTTCCCTCCCGTGTGCAGCGGTGTCACAGCAGCCTGAGGCACCTGGGAGCCCCCAGAGCCAGCAGGGACTTGAGATGGCAGCCCTGGGCTCCTGGAGGCTGTGCAAGGAACGGAGCTGGGCACTCCCTGTCCATGGGGAGCTTGCAGATGGAAAAGGCTGCTGTGCCCAGGCAGCTCCAAGGGCACAGAAAGGAGGGTCTGGAGCAATGGGTCTGTGCCAGTGCCACAGTCCTGGGCAGCAGCCAGCCAGCCCTGGGGGAACAGAGGGCACAGCACGAGGGACAGAAGCAGGCAAGGGCAGAGACTGGAGAGAGCCAGAGCCAGGAGCAGGAACAGCTGCTCCATTGCACTCTTGGAGAAAGCTTTGGGCTGGTTCAAAGCGCTGAAAGGCGTGAAGGGCAGAGAGGAGGCCGCAGCAAACAATGCTCCTGTTTGCACAGCCTCCCCTCTCCGTGTCCCAGAAGGAATTGCATGGACTGTGTTCTTCTCTCCGAGTCGTCTCGTTCAGCATGAGCAGCTCAGCACCAGGAGCTGAAGGAGCTGAAGCCTCAGGCCACAGGAGCTGGGCAAGAGGGAACTTTCTGAGCAAAGTAATGCTGCTAAACTAGCCCCAGCTGAATGCAGTGGATAGAATCATGGAATCACAGAATCCTTTCTGTTGGAAAAGCCCTCTGAGCTCACCCAGTGCAGCCGCTCACCCAGCAGTGCCAAGCCCAGCACTAAACCACGTCCCTTAAGTGCCAAGGCCTGGACACCAGCCCTGAGTGAGGCCTGAACAGCAGGCCCTGAGCCCAAGGTGGCCTCTGGATGAACCTTCCAGCCAAAGGTTATCTTTGTATCTGCTCCCTAATGAAATATGCATGGTCATTAGCACTGTGATAGATGTAGCCACTCATTAGTGAAACATGTATTGACCTTTGTGTGTTTAGAAGCCGGACAAGGCCATGAAATCTGACATCTGGCCTTGTTTGGGGCTGAATGGTCAAAGTCACCTCCCTTGGTTCCTCCAGGGGCCCTGGCCAGCCTTTGGGAGGGACCCAAGAGGAGGATGAAACCAGATGTTGCCACACTAGAAGTGCTGTCAGTTTGTCCATTCAGCACTGTCAGAGCTGGGCCCTCTCCCAGCGGGGTTGGAGCCTCAGCTGTGGCTGGAGGCACCTGCAGGAATTGCCAGTGCCCAGGAGTGGCTCTGCAGCCCTTGGCTGTGACAGCTTCCCCAGCTGCTGTGTGGGTCTGGGCGATGGTAAAGGCTGAGGGTAACTGGGGCTGGATCTTTCTCAATCACTGCTGCAATCTTTGGTGGGGATGGTTGGGTGCATTGCTGAGCTGCTCCTGTTGTGATTCTTTGCTGCTTTGAGCTGCAGGAAATGACACTGATTCCTTCAGTTGGTGTCTGTGTCTTTGGTGCTGACCCTGCCCACTGGCAAAACAAAATTGGCCCAGTCTGGCCAGATCCCAACAAAATGTCACTTGTTCAATGTAAATGTGAGGAATCAGTGCCATCAGAAATTCAAAAAAAATCAGGAAGCCCTTCCCCTGGAGTTCCCTGGCTCTGGAGTGGGCTGAGGTCAGAGCCGCACTTATAGTGTGGCAACATCTGGTTTCATCCTACTCTTGGGTTCCTCCCAAAGCCTGGCCAGGGCCCCAGGAGGAACAAAGCGAGGTGACTTTGACCATTCAGCCTCAAACAAGGCCAGATGTCAGATTTCATGGCCTTGTCCAGCTTCTAAATGCACAAAGGTCAATACATGTTCCACTAAAGAGTGGCTGCATCTATCACAGTGCTAATGACCATGCATATTTCATCAGGGAGCAGATACAAAGATAACCTTTGGTTGGAAGGTTCAACCGTGTGAGCAGTGGGGCAGTCAGGTAAAAGAGGCTGAACCCCTGGATGGCTTCAAATGCGTCCAAAAATTGCAGATGGAAAAGGAAAAGAGCTTGTGGGTTTGGGCAGACAAAGATTAATTTGTTAAGAGTACATTGGAAACAGCACCTTCAGAAGGAACAATTATTGTTGGAATGCCCCCACGTGGAGCAACAGAAGAAGGTTTTAATCTTGAGCTCAGATGCATTTGTGCAAGGGAAATATCAATATTATAAATAACTATATATCTATTTATAGTACAATAAGACCTTCATATATATTTGTTATATATTTTTATATGTAGGTCTAGGTCTGTCTATCTATATCAAATGTATATCTACATATAAAATTATAATAATGTGAAGTAGTGCTGACAATACTAATTTGGTAGCTTTGGCTGCTCAGGGATGTAACACTAAATACCCTACAGAACAGGATTGGCCAGGACCCTGATTTCAGTGGTCAACTTTGTGAGATTGTATACAATGAAAAAAGGAGGAAGCGAGGAAATTGGCTGTTTTTACAGGGTGTGCTGATACTGTGATGCAGAGTGCTTTGTCTGTTCCTGTGAAAAATTCAGTGATTAAGCCTGCAGGGTTTTTCATGTACCAGACTATGCCCAAGCTGCAGCATTGGTTGCACGGGTGAAGGGGTTGTTTAAAAAGCAGTTGAAAAAATGAGGAGATGGGAACCTTTGCCCATGGAGAACCCATCTCCCAGATGTGCTCCATGCCCTTAACAATGGCCCACTGGGGAAATGGAAACCCCCTGGCTGTGCACGGCTGCCCCCAGTTTGCAAATCCAACCATGGGCAGTGAGACTTGGACTGCCTGGGAAATTGTTCTGGCTGTGATGGCCCCTGGCAGGGCCAGCCCAGAGGCTGCAGGGCTGGGCCTTCATGCATTGGAATTAATGAGGAGAAATTCAAAGCAAATGAGAGCTATCAATACTGAAACAGGAATTCAGATTCCTCCAGGACACTTTGGTTTTATAACTGCTCACTCGAGCTTGGCCTTGCAAAGTGTTCATGTCATGAGAGGAGGAATTATTGTTGCAGATATCAAGGAGAAATTAAAGGAATTGTGTTAAACAATAGTGACCAGGATTGGATTAGTCAACCCCATGACAGGGTAGCACAATTATCAATATTGCAATTTTAAGAAGGATTGTGAAAAAAGGAGATCCACCTGCAATCACCACCGTTTGTGGAGATAAAGGGTTTGGATCCTGCAGCCCTAATAATGGAGGCAGAGTGTGGGTCCGGAGGCCAAATGGCCCTCCCGAGGCAGCTGAAGGAGCAGCTCCTGGGAAAGACAACTCTGAGTCCTGAAACCTGGGCAGGAACAATGGGAATGTGTCCCTGCAGCCAAGTGTTCTGTGTGAGAACAAGTAGATCTGACAGGATATTGTTTTCCACATGCTGCCAGACCAAATCTCCCTGTTTGCCCCAAGGGCCCCTTTGGGAAATGCTCTGATCCACGGGGCTCCATGTGAAGGCTGCTGTGACACTGAGGGACTTGCACAGGAATTGCATCCAGGAGCCCGGGTGCCCCTCAGGGACTGGGACCCGGCCCCTTCCAGCCCGAGGGGAAAGGGCCCCCCCAGGCCTTGTTAGCCCCAGACAGCATGGTAAAGCTGAACAGCAAAGGGCCTGGGGGCATTATTCTGGAATTACCATGGTGCCAGTTACATGGACAACGGAATTCTTGTTCATAACTCGGATGAGATTGAGAAAAATGAATGAAGAACGGTGTCACTGAAGTACTACAGGTGTCTGTAAGTTGTACCTTGATAGTCAGCCAGAATCTTTGTCTGCCACAAACACCTCTAGAGTTTCACCAAGGGGTTAGTCATCCAAATGTAATGATGAGTTCTGATGGATTGCTGAGCTTCTTTTGTAATTTTTTGCTAATGATGATGTGCTTTGCTGAGCTTATCCTTTTGTAATTCTTTGCAGCTGTGCATGATATAAATGACACAATTCCTTAAGTTGGTGTCTGTGTCTTTGGTAGTGACCCTGCCCACTGGTGAAACAGGGCCCCCTCTTGCCTAAGTGTTACCTGGGAAGGCAGAAACCCTCCCTCCAAAATTCCCCCTTCCTCCTTGTTCCCCCCCTTCATACCCTGAGCATGATGTGCTCTGGTCTGGGCTATGCCTGGGGTCAGTTGGGGTCACCTGTCCTGGCTGTGTCCCCTGCCAAGCTCCCCCGCAGCCCCAGCCCCTCCCCAGCGTGGCTGGACGAGGGGCAGGACAGGCCTTGGCTGTGCTGCAGCTCAGCAAGAACAAAACCATCTCTGTGTGCTCAGCGCTGTGCTCAGCACCCGGCCCAGCAGTGTCTCAGTGCCAGGGGCTGTGCCCTCAGTGCCTGCCAGGGCTTTCCATGGCAACTGCCAGGCCACGTGACCCAGGTGTCCCCCCAGTGCCGGTTGCCATGGAAACAGTGCCCAGCGCTGCCCCTTTCTGTCTGGCTGACCTGGCCTTTGGCCCTGGCAGTGCCCTTGGCTGCTGGTTCCTGGTGCCCGAGCGGCCAGTGTGGCACAGGGCAGGTGGCCATGGCACAGGCCCAGCAAGGGATCCCCTCTGGCCCTGGGCACTGACACCAGCCCTGAGCAAGGTCCGGCTCCAGGCATTGGTTGCCTTGGCACCAATCTAAGGAACAGGTCCCTGTGGCCGTTGCCATGGCACCTGGTGGCACCAACGAGTGTCGCTGCAATTGTACCTGGAACAGCCCCGGCACCGCTTTGTCCTCAGGGTTGCCATGGCAGCCCAGGGCAGCAACAGCTCTGCAGGCAAGGGGCCATGGAGCCTGGCTGCAGAAATGGCTCCTTGGGCTGCTTTCCAAGGAAACCTGAACTGATGGGGGTTGCCATGGCACCCAAAGCCAGCAGTGGGGTCAGTGCAGTGTCCATGGCAACAGTCCCTTGCAATGGCCCAGTGCAGGTTGGGATGATGATCCACCCTCACAGCTGGCCCAGGCAGGTCTGGAGTGGTCTCGGTGGCACCTTGGGCTTGGCACACACTTGAGGAGGGTGTCTGTTTGCAATGGGGAAACTCAAAGAGTTTTGGATTGCTTGAAAAAACACAAGAAGAAAAGCCGCTCTTTGGCTTTGTGCAGCCAGTTCTCCAAGCAAAGCAGGTCCCAGGTGAGTGAGGAGAGACAGGATGGGGTTGGGGAATGTGGAGCAAGGTTGTCCACACTGGGTCAGACTTAAAGGCACAGCTTCTCTGACCAGGCTAGACTTTCTTAGGAGAGTCTCTGGATGAATATCAATCACAGAATGCTGCAATCACCTCTTGTGTAATAGGACAGCAATAAAAGGCACCCTTTCAAATAGAAATATGTATTTCCTAGAAGCTCGTTGAAATATTTCTCCATAGCTGTAGCAAGAAACCTACCTAGTGAACTGCACTAGAGCAGAGGGAAATCCTGGTTCCAGCAGAACCCAAACTGTCAGCATGGACTCCTTGCTTCCATTCAGCCCCACAGTGTCACCCTGGCCCCTTGGCTCTGTGCTGCCATGTTGTACACAGTGTCACCATGGTCCTCTTAGTGCCACCAGGCCCCGCAGTGTCACAATGGCCCCTTGCTTCTCCAGGGCCCTGCAGTGTCACAATCATCAGAGAATCAGCCAGGCTGGAAATGACCTTGGAGAGCATCAAGTCCAACCTGGGACCCAACACCACCTTATCACCCAGACCATGGCACTCAGTCTTTCCTTAAACACCTCCAGGGACTGTGACTCACCCACCTCTCTGGGCAGCCCATTCCAATGCCCAATCACCCTTTGTGTGAAAAATATTTCCTAATTTCCAGCCTAAATGTCCCCTGGTGCAGCTGAAGGCTGTGTCCTCTTGTCCTGTCCCTGTTCCTGGGAAAAGAGCCTGACCCCCACCTGGCTGCACCCTCCTGTCAGGGAGTTGTAGAAAGTGATGAGGTCTCCCCTGAGCCTCCTCTTCTCCAGGATAAACAACCCCAGCTCCCTCAGCCACTCCTCACAGGACTTGTGCTCCAGACCCTTCCCCAGCCTTGTTGCTCTTCTCTGGACACGCTCCAGCCCCTCCATGTCCTTCCTAAATTTGGGGGGCCCAGAACTGGACACAGAACTTGAGGTGCTGCCCAACCAGTGCCCAGCACAGGGGAAGAATCACTGCCCTGGTCCTCTGTGGTGGTGTTTGCAGGGGTCCCAGGACAAGGCAAGAGATGAGAATCTTGACTCCATGTTTCATAAGGCTGATTTATTATTTTATGGTATATATTATATTAAAAGAAAATGCTATATTAAAACCATACTAAAAGAATAGAAGAAAGGATTTCATCCAAAGGCTAGGAAGTAAAGGAATGGAATGATGATAAAATCTTGTGACTGACCAGAGTCCCAAATGGGCTGGATGTGTGATTGGTCATCAAGTAGGAACAATTTCACCTGGGGCGTAAACAATTCTCTAAATCGCATTCCAAAGTAGCAAAACACGGAAAAGCTGAAGCTTCTCAGCTTCTCAGGAGAAAAGATCCTAGTGTGACGGTCCTGCTGGCCACACCATTCCTGATCCATAGGAGTGCCAGGGGTTGGATGAGGGAAATGGTGGGGAGAGGGTGGGGACAAAGTCTGATTGATTGTCAGCCGTGAAGGGTCCTGATCTTATCTATTCAGACTGCATTAGATGTTGCTGGGGGTCAATATCAATTGAAAATTGCTGATACCAAACTATAAACACAGAAAAAAACCAGGATAAAACAGTTCTCTCTACTTTTTTTTTTTTCAACATAGCAGATTCACTTTGAATACACTTCTGAAATGTGTCTAATTAACCACAGAAGAATTGAAAACTAAAATTATTCAATGGGGCTTTTCTTGTTTGGGTCTTTAGAACAAATCTTTCTGAGCCTTTTTCAGAGAACTCCTGAACTGAAGAGCTCAAGAAAGAAGAGGCCTCTGGAGTAGTGAAATTCATCAGCAACCTCCAAGTGGCTGAGGATCCATCCCCATCAGAGCAGCAATGAACAGCAATGGGCACAGCTTTGTGGCTGCTGTCCCAGCTTTGGCATGGGTCCTGGTCCTGGAGCAGGAGCAGCTCTTGAGGGCCCCAAGGCCGGGGCTCTTGTGCTGCCCTGGGCAGATGGGATGGCAGCAGGGGCTGCAGAGCTCTCAGCACCTCAGGCCGAGGGGAGCAGGGCAGCCAGGGAGCCTCCTTTGGCCTTGGCCAAGCACCTTCCCCCATGGCTGGGGCTGAGTCCTGTGGCAGCTGCAGCTGCTGCTGTGCCCTTGGCAGGGGCTGAGGCCGTGGGGCCAGTGCCCAGAGCAGCCTGGCCTGAGCAGAGCTGTGGGGCCAGAGCCGGCTGGGCTGGGCTGGGCTCAGAGAGGCCCTTGGTGCTGCCCAGAGCTCAGGGCAGCTGGCAGAGCTTGCAGGGAGCTGGGCTGGGCTCTGAGAGCCTGGCCCAGAAACCATCAGTGTCCATCTCAGCCTGGCTGAGCGTGCAGGGGCCAAGAAGAGACACCTTTCCCTTGCTTGTCCCCAGCTGTCATCACTGCCTCCAGTGTTCTGCTCTACCTGGAACCTGGGGACACTTTGTCACTCTTGTGCCTCACAGGAATCTATTTAAAGTACAAGAAACTTCAGTGTCTCAATTTAAGTTTGAGTTCCTGAGAAATTTTTGAGCCCTCTCTGGGGGACTGACTGATGAAAAGAGCAGCAAAGCCTGAGAGGGCACCTCTGTGGCTGTGTCATGGAGGCACAGAGCAGCTGGGATGTCAGCAAGGGGCTGTGTGACAGCACAGAGTGGGTTGTGTGACGTCACAGATTGGGCTATGACATGACAGAGTTTGTTGTGTGAGGTCATTGAGCAGCTACATAGAGGGGATTCTGTCACATAACAGAGCAGGCTGTGACATCATAGCATGGCTGTATGGCATCATAGAGTGGGATGTGAGATCAAAGTGTGTGCTGTGACATTACAGAGTGTCAGTATGACATCACAGAGAGGGTTTTGTGGCATCACTGAGGGGATTGTGACATCACACAACTGTCTGTGACATCACAATGTGAGGCCATAGAGCAGATATTGCCATCATAGAGGGTGGCTCTGTGACATCCGACAGTGGGTTGTGACATCACTGTCTGTGTAACTTCACAGAGAGGGCTGTGACATCACAGAACAGATTCTGACATCAAATGGTGGCTTTCTGACATCCCAGGGTCTTTTGTGACATCACAGTGCAGCTGCATGACACTCCAGGGTGAAATCCCAGAGTTTGCTCCGTGACATCACAAGGGTGCTGTGTAATGTCCCAGAGTGAGCTCTGACAGCACAGGGGAAATGTGACATCACAGAGAGGGGTGTGTGACATCACAGGGCTCTGTGACATCACAAAAATGGCTGTGTGACATCACAGGGGACTGTGTGACGTCATAGGAGGCAATGTGACATCACCGGGGCTGTGTGACATCACAGGGGCCTGTGTGACATCACAGAGATGGCTGTGTGACATCCCAGGGGCTGTGTGAGGTCACTGGAAAGGTCACTCTGCCCCGGCCCCCCTCACAGTTCCCCCCAGAGCAGTCCAACCCTGCTCGTGCACAGTGGGGTCCCCTGTCCCCCCGGGTCCCCCCGCCCCTGGTGCCGCAGCCTCCCCCAGAGGATGTTCCACGAGATCGACCCCAGAGCCTGACATGGGGACAGGGGGCCGGGGCCCTGGGGGTGGCACAGGGGGACAGGGACCCCCCGGCAGCTTCCCTGTGTCCCCCAGGGCCAGAGCCTGGGCCAGGGCTCCTTCACCCTGGTACCAACGAGGCCTTGAGAGCGCTGAAAAAATCCCCAGCAAGGGAGCAGCAAAAACCAGATTTAATATTAAGGGACAGCAGCACAAAGTTCCTTGGCAAGAGTCACTCTGCTCCTGACTGGACACTTCAGGCACACCAAAGAAACAAAGCAACAACAAAACCAAACCAAATCCAGGCAATCAAATCAGAAATGAACCGAGAACTGTTCCTGTGTATGTGTGACACAAGTACACTGAGGGGAAGGATAAAAGGAATACAGCCCAAAAGCTTAACAGAGCTCAAAGTTAACAGGACTGAACTTATACCATGACCTTTACTGATATCATCAATTTCATAATTTAGGAAAAAGCAGCATTTAGCAGGATTTAATCTAATTTATAACCAATGACTTTTTAATTTAACAGAGGAGTAACATTTCACAGTATTTAACTCAGCTTATAACTTATATTAAACATAATAACTTAGGAAAACAACAACTCCTAGCAGTGTTTAACTTCACTTAACTTGTGACTTAACCTTAACTGCAGGCAATGTAGGTAAGGTTAAGTCATCCTGACTGCACTTGGCACCAACAGCTTTCTTTGGCAGGGTGAGAACAGGGATGTTGTGCCACTGAGGGAACAAAACCAGTTCCCAGGGCTGCTCCTACAGAAAGCAGGAGCTGGTTGGGCAGCAGCAGTGCCTGGAGCAGACAGTGTTTGTGATGAGCTGCAGAGGAGCTGAGCCCAGGGGCTGTTGGCCAAGGCCGAGCCCCAAGGAGCATTTCTCAGCTGGCAGGGCAGCCTGAGAAGGGGAGGGGGGAATGCAGCAGCACAGGGCCCATGGAACCAAGGGAGCATTGTGACACTGTGGGGCCCTGTGAGACCAAGGGACCACTGTGACACTGTGGGGCCCTGTGAGACCAAGGGACCATTGTGGCACTGTGGGGCCTCATGGAACTGTGGAGACCATTGTGACACTTTGGAGTGTCATGGAACCAAGGGGCCATTGTGACACTGTGAGACCCCCATGGTCTCACAATGGTGCCAAAGGTCCATTGTGACATTGCAAGGCCTCATGGAACCATGGAGACACCATCAGGACAATTTACAGCCTCATGGAACCAGTGAGACCATTGTACCCTGGGGGTCCCCACAGAACCAAGAGGACCATTGTGATACTGTGGGGCCTCATGAAACCAAAATGCCTTTGTGACTCTGCAGGGCTGCATGGAACCAGAGGTCCATTGTGACATTGTGGAACCTTGTGTCATCAGTGGTTCATTGTGACACTGGGAAACAAAGGAGACCATTGTGACACAGCAAGGCTGCATGGAAACTTGGGACCATTGTGACATTGTGGAACCCCATTCAACCAATGGTTGATTGTGACACTGCAGGGCTGCATGGAACCAAAGCTCCAGGGTGACACAGAGGGGGGTCCAGTCATCAATGGTTCATTGTGACACTGTGGAGCCAAAGGAGACCATTGTGACACTGCAAACCCCCAGGGTCCAAAGGTCCATTGTGACATTGCAGGGCTCATGGAACAGAGGAGTCCCGTGACATTGTGGGGCCTGTGGAACCACGGAGATCATTGTGATACTGCAAGGCCTCATGGAATAAGTGGGACCATTGTGAAGCTGCAGGGCCTTCTGGAACCTAGGGGCCACTGTGACATTGTGGGACCCCATCAAACCAAGGGTGCATTGTGACACTGCAGGACTTTGCCATTGTGACACTGCTGGACCCCATAGAAACCAGTCACCATTATGGCACTGTGGGGCCTCACGGATCCAAGGCACCATTGTGACACTGTGGGGCCCCAAAACCAAGGGACCACAGAACACATGTGGCTGTTTTGGCCTCCCATGGGCTGCCTGACTGGTCCAGCTGACCTTGGCATGTTGAGGGTCTCTTCTCATCTGCTGTTGAATCACTGGGGCTCCATGCTTTCCTTCCTATGGAAAAGAGCTGTCCTTCTTGTCCAGGTGCCCATGGCCAGAATTGAATTCCACCTCCAACATTGCCTTACTGTGAGATACTTAAGGAGACTGTTGGCTCAAAATATTTTATGTGTGAAAGGGGCAGGTCCAGCCTTGCCCTGCCCTGGAACCCCAATCCCCCCAGAGCCTCTATCCCAGCCCAGCAGTGGCTGCCAGTCCCTGGCACAGCACAGGCAATGCTCCACAGCCACCTCTGCAGACCCCAGCCCAGCTCCTGAGGGACCAAATGAGCCCAAGCCCCAGCTGGGGGAAGGGCCCAGGGAGACCAAGGGGTATTGAAGGCTGACCACAAGGCAAGCACACATCTTGACCCTGGATCCTCCTGGAATTTCCATCTGAACAGTGCTGGAATCCAGGAGTTGGTAGCTGTGTGTGTGCTTCTCTAAATCAAATTTGTCTTCCTCTCTTTCTGTGTCTTCTTCTATTTCTGTCCTCTTGCAAATTTTGTTTAACATTAAACTGAACAGGCTTAGAGTTTGTGAAGTTGAAAGGGCCAGTTCAAAGCTTTAAGCAGTCTTTTTGGTTGATTCAAAGTCATATTAAACCATTTGCCAAAGTTTCTCTGACTTTTTAATGCTCCCAGTAAAGGCTGTTTTGCTGTTTTGAGCTCCTCAGAATCTCTTGTTGGTATTTCTCCAGTACTTCCAACTCAGAGGAAATAAACAATTTTAATTCCTTTTATATATCGAGAGAGTTGTTTAGTGGATGGGGGTAAGGGCTTGTGTGTCCTGCTTGGCCCAGCCCAGGCAGGGCTTTCCCAGCCACATTCCACACTCCATTGCCCAGCTGGAGCCGCTGCTGCCTCTGAGTTGTGCTGCCCCAGCCCCAGGGACGCTCTCCTTGTCTGCCCATTCCCCCACGCTCTCTGGGCAGGGATGGCCTCACTGGGGGCTGCTGACATCCTCAGCAACTTGGAGGCTGCTGCTGAATTTCCCTGCTCCAGAGGCTTGTTCAGCCTTCAGCTCTTCAGTGCAGGAATTCAGTGTCCCAGGGCTCATTAACATTGAGAACACCTGAACAAGCCAAACCTCTGGGAATCATTTGAATTTAATTTTCAAATAATTTGTGGTTAATTAGACAGATCTCAGTAGTATATCCAAAGTGAATGCAATATATTTAAAAAGACAGTGAGAAAAAGATTTTTCAGGTCCTGTTGATTTTTTTTTTTTTTTTCATTTTAGTTTTAGTTTTTAGTTTTAGTTTTTTAGTTTTAGGTTTTTTTGTTAATTAAATGATGTGTGCAATTTCCAATTGATACTGAATCCAAGTACCTCCTCATGCAGTTTGAATGGATATGAAAATCAAGACCCTTCATGGCTGACAATCAATCAGACTCTGTCCCTACCGCCACCCCACCATTTCCCCCATCCAAGCCCTGGCACTCAGAGCAGCCTTGTGCAAATCTGAGCTCCCTCCAGCCCAGGCTGCACCTGCAGCTTTCAGCTCCTTGGCTCCAACTCCCACCTGCTTTCCTTGCAGAAGGAGCTGCCCGAGACACAGAGGGATGTTCATTTCTTGTCAGCCAACAAAGGCAAGGGAAGGCACAGCTCCATCAAATGCAAAAGTCATTCCTCTGCTGGATATTAAATCCACTTTCCACAGCAGACAGTCTCAGAGCAATGGAAAACACCTTCCGGGCCCAGCACAGATCCCAAGGTCCCCCCAAACCCTCCCTGCCCCGATTCTGCCCAGATTTGCTCTTTGCACACACGAGTCACAGGCTGAAGTCAGGAGCTCCCTCCATGCCCAGAGGGAGGAAAAGAGAGAAAGGGGGTGAAGAGCTCTCCTGTGCAGAGTCAAGGTCCAAGTGCAGCCCCTGCAGTGGGAACCACAACTCATCAGGTTTGTGTCCTTTGGGCTCAGGGCCTGGTGACACTGAGAGGCACAGAAGGGTTTCTTGCCAACAAACACAATTTGAACATTTGAACAGTTTAATAACCATCACAGCTCTTCCCTCAGCTCTCTGGGATGTCCCAGCAGCATCTGAAATGTCCCCCATCCACCAGGAATTTCTGTACAGGAACAGTTTTAGACAAAGACATAAGAAAAGGTAATTCAGTGATAGATATAAACACAATTAAGATATTGACTAATGTGATATTTATTTGAATTTAAGAAAGACTAGGTAACTCCCTGAAGCTCAAAGCATGAAACCAATCGGTTGAGAGGCACTTGAAGGACCAGAGAGCATCTGGAGGAGAAAATCTGGAAGGAATGGGAAGAATAAAGTTCCAGAGAGCCTAGTGAAGAGATGCCCTTAGACATGGCCATTTAAACAAGAGAGCTGAAAACACATGAAGGAAGAGCGAGAGGAAATATTATACAGAATATTGGTGACACAAGTAGAGGGGAAGATCAGTATTTTATCTTCTGCCATTATTAGAAGAATCCAGTAGATCCAGGAAATTCCTGTTCCTGATGGGAAAACATTGCCATTTCTTAAAAGGACTCAAATGACCCAGATAATAAAGATTTGCTTGTATATTATGAAACTAACAGGTATTAAAACCTATGCCCCTTTCCAGGCAGACATCAGCTGTGTGCCCATGAAGAGGCAGTGCCACTTGTGCCCTGAGGTGCCCAGCTGGGATTGGATCTCTCCCAGAGCACCTGAGGGAGAGCAGAGCACCTTGCAAGCTGCAGGTCCCTGACAGCCCCACAGGGCTCCTGTCCCATCAACATCTGCTCTGCTCCAGTCTGAAACAGGGCCCAGCATGGTGCCGGGATCATCAGAGAGCTGAGGTGTGTGCTGGAATTCAATGGCCTCCCCATCCCGCAGCAGCCCTGCATTTCCCTGCTGCAGCCTTGGTCTCCAGCCCAGCCATGGAGGCTCTTTGGGCTCTGGAGTGTTGCTGCAGCCGCCAAGGGCAGCTGAGCTCTGCCTTTGGCACAGTCAGGCCTGGCCAGCGCAGGCCATGCTCAGCAATTGCTTGTGTGTGCCTGGCCTTGCTGTCAGCCCCGGCAGCGGCTGCGTGGCCCCTTTGTGGCCCTGTGCTGGCCCAGCCATGGTGGCCTAGCCCCTGTGCAGGCCCAGCCCAGGCCAGGAGCATTGCGGCTGGGAACGGCCCCTGTGCCGTGGTGCCCACAGCAGCCTTGGGGCTCTGTGCCCCATGGCCTCCCTGCTGGGCAGCCTCTGCCAGCTCCTGCAGAGCCCCTGGCACCTGTGGGGCTGCACAGACAGCCCTGCCCCGGGCTCTGCCGGCCTCTGGGCCAGCAGAGAGGCAGCCAGGGCTGGCCATGGCCGGGAACAGGCCCTGAGCCCTGCAGGAGGATGGAGCTGGGCCACAGCCAAACTCAGCCCAGGCCAAAGCTGGGCTCAGCAGCCAGGGCTGCCAACACATGGGCACAGAGGCTGGCGCTGACAAATGTCCTGGGCCCCCTCCCTGCTCTGTCCATGCCACCAAGGGCACAGAGCAGCCTCCTCTCTGGGCCACTTGCCTGTTTGCAATGCCTTGCACAGGCGCTGGCCCTGCCCCACAAGGCCTGGCCTGAGTCCTGCCCCTGCACGCTCAGCCAGGCTGAGATGGACACTGATGGTTTCTGGGCCAGGCTCTCGGAGCCCAGCCCAGCTCCCTGCAAGCTCTGCCAGCTGCCCTGAGCTCTGGGCAGCACCAAGGGCCTCTCTGAGCCCAGCCCAGCCCAGCCGGCTCTGGCCCCACAGCTCTGCTCAGCCCAGGCTGCTCTGGGCACTGGCCCCACGGCCTCAGCCCCTGCCAAGGGCACAGCAGCAGCTGCAGCTGCCACAGGACTCAGCCCCAGCCATGGGGGAAGGTGCTGGGCCAAGGCCAAAGGAGGCTCCCTGGCTGCCCTGCTGCCCTCGGCCTGAGGTGCTGAGAGCTCTGCAGCCCCTGCTGCCATCCCATCTGCCCAGGGCAGCACCAGAGCCCCGGCCTTGGGGCTGCTCCTGCCCCAAGGCCCAGGGCCCATGCCAAAGCTGGGACAGCCTCAAAGCTGTGTCCATTTCTGTTCATTGCTGCTCTCATGGGGATGGATCCTCAGCCACTTGGAAGTTGATGATGAATTTTATTACTCCAGAGGCCTCTTCTTTCTTGAGCTCTTCACGAATTCAGTGAGAAAAGCTCCTAAATATTTGTTCAAAACACCTGAACAAGAAAAGCCCCTGGGAATAATTTAGGTTTTCAATTCTTCTCTGGTTAGTTAGACAAATATCAGAAGTGCATTCTAATGTCCTAATGATATTGACCCCCAGCAACTCCTAATGCAGTCTGAACAGAGATGAAAATCAAGACTCTTCATGGCTGACAATCAATAATACTTTGTCCCAATCCCATCCACACCATTTCCCTCATCCAGCCCCTGGCGCTCCTATGGATCAGGAATGGTGTGGCCAGCAGGAGCAGGGCAGGGATTCTTCCTCTGTGCTCTCACTGGTTGGGCAGCACCTCGAGTGCTGTGTCCAGTTCTGGGCCCCACAGTTTAGGAATGACATGGAGGAGCTGGAGCGTGTCCAGAGAAGGGCAACAAGGCTAGGGAGGGGTCTGGAGGACAAGTCCTGAGAGGAGAGGCTGAGGGAGCTGGGGTTGTTTATCCTGGAGAAGAGGAGGCTCAGGGGACACAAGGCCGTGTCAGGGCACAGGTTGGACTTGATGATCTCCAAGGTATTTTCCAGCCTTGTTGATTCTGTGATTCTCTGAAACCACCCTTGGAGCAGCTGCAGGATGAGCCCGGGGCCTCCTCTTCAGCAGCTCCAGCAGCCCAGGTCCCTCAGCTTCTCCTGGCAGCCCCAAAGCCCATCCTGTCAGTCCTGCAGAGCCTCTGCAGCTCCTCCTCATTGCCCAGAACAGGGAGCCCCAGAGGCAGACACAGCAGCCCAGATGTGCCCCCCTGGCCTGGGGTGCCTCTGGCAAGGGAGCAGCACCAGGCACTGCAGGAGCCTGCAGACAATTCCTGCAGCACTTGTAGGATGATCCTGCTGCCCAAGGGACGTTCCCATGGGGCCAAGTCAGGAACTGCAATGGGGAGTGGGGCCAGAGAGGAAAGGGCAAACAGGGATGGGCTGTTTGCAGGGCAGGGAACAGGGCTGGGCAATGGGAAGAAATTTGTAGCAGAAGAGTAAAGAAGGCAAAGGTGAAGCCAAGGAAATGGTCAGGGCAGTTTGGGGGTGGCTGCCAGGCAGCCCTGGCTCTGAGCAATAGCGTCTGCAGTGGCACAGGAAACTCCCAGCTGATGGGAACAAACTTTCTGGCTGAGTGCAGAGGCCAGGACAAAGCTGAGTGGTTTCCCTGGTGTCCCGCAGGCCTTGCTGGCCCCAGGGGCTGATGGCATTTGTGCTCCCTCAGGTTCATGTCCCCACAGCAACAGCATGGGGGTGCTGCCCCTGCTGTGTGCAATGCAAACAGGGGCTGCTGAGGCAGTGCTGCCGTGTCTGTGCCTGCAAGGATGGGGCACCTGTGTGAGCTGGGGGAGAGGCCAGGGCTGCAGAGGGGGGATGTTGTTGGCAGCTGCATGAGGACGCTCTGGGACGCTGCCCTGGGCTGTGCAGCGCACTGGGCATGGATCAGCCCCTGCTCTGCTGCTCCTTCCCGTCTGGCCCAGGGCCCTTGCAGAGCCCCAGCCATGCTGTTTGCCCCCAGCCTGCCCACGGCCAGCCTGGGGCTGCTCCCGGGGGTTTCTTTGCTGAGCATTGGCCTGGCCGTGTTCTTGAGAGAGCCTGGGCAAGGAGCCTGGAGCCCCCAGGGCCTGGCCTGAAGCCTCAGCGCTGCCCCAGCAGTGCCCATGGCCTGTCCCTGCTGCAGCCCCGGCACTGCCACCCCCAGGGCTGTGCCCGGCCCCGAGAGCACTCAGGCCCTGCAGCAACACCAGGGCCACCAGGGCAGCGGGGCAGGGCCACGGCAGCAGCACTGGCAACACCAAGTGCTGCTGCTGCTGCTGCTGCTGGGCACAGCTGCTGGGCCAGCACTGATCTGCCCCAGCTCTGCACACAGACATTGCTGCTGCAGCTCCAGAGAAGGCAACACAAGGGCATCTCTGCAGAAAATTCTGCTGGGAGATCCTTTAGTTCCCTTAAAGCCACCGAGAAAGCAGACCCTCATTGACACAGTCTGTGGCCACAGGGAAGGTGGAGAGAAAAAAAAATGAGAAATGGCACAAATAATGACATTTCTTTGTGGACAAGATTAAAAACCTAAAATAAAAAAGACAAAGAACCTCACAATGAAACCAAGAAGAAGTATCAAATATGACTTTTATTGCAAGTGATTTGCAGAAATTGGCCAGCAGTTTAATGTTTCTGAAAGCATCCAGTCATCAGTCTCCACACTGCAGCCTTGAGCTCCTGGTTCCTCAGGCTGTAGATGAGGGGGTTCAGGGCTGGAGGCACCACCGAGTACAGAACTGACAGGGCCAGATCCAGGGATGGGGAGGACATGGAGGGGGGCTTCAGGTAGGCAAAAAAGCCAGTGCTGAGGAACAGGGAGAGCACGGCCAGGTGAGGGAGGCAGGTGGAAAAGGCTTTGTGCCGTCCCTGCTCAGAGGGGATCCTCAGCACAGCCCTGAAGATCTGCACATAGGAGAAAACAATGAACACAAAACAGCCAAAAAATAAACAGGAACCTACAGTAAGAAGCCCCAGTTCCCTGATGTAGGAGTGTGAGCAGGAGAGCTTGAGGATCTGTGGGATTTCACAGAAGAACTGGCCCAGGGCATTGCCATGGCACAGAGGCAGGGAAAATGTATTGGCCGTGTGCAGCAGTGAAAAAAGACAGGCACTGGCCCAGGCAGCTGCTGCCATGTGGGCACAAGCTCTGCTGCCCAGGAGGGTCCCGTAGTGCAGGGGTTTGCAGATGGACACGTAGCGGTCGTAGCACATGATGGTCAGGAGGAAATACTCTGCTGAGATGAAGAACAGAAAGAGAAAGAGCTGTGCAGCACATCCAGTGTAGGAGATGTTGCTGGTGTCCCAGAGGGAATTGTGCATGGCTTTGGGGACAGTGGTGCAGATGGAGCCCAGGTCAGCGAGGGCCAGGTTGAGCAGGAAGAAGAACATGGGCGTGTGCAGGTGGTGGCCGCAGGCTACGGCGCTGATGATGAGGCCGTTGCCCAGGAGGGCAGCCAGGGAGATGCCCAGCAAGAGGCAGAAGTGCAGGAGCTGCAGCTGCCGCGTGTCTGCCCATGCCAGCAGGAGGAAGTGCCTGATGCAGCTGCTGTTGGACATTTGCTCTGCCTTGGCATGGGGATCTGTAAGAAAAGTAATCATGGAATAGTTGGGTTTGGAGAGGACTTGAAATATCCCAGCACAGGCTGGGGGCACTTTCCCCCCACTGCCTGCCCAGGGCTCTGCTGCCTGGAGCTGTCCCTGCCAGCAGCTGCTTCCCTGTGCCCAGGGCTGGGCCCTGCCAGTGCTGCCAGAGCTCAGCCCAGCCCTGGGGGCTCAGCTCTGCCCTGCAGAGCCCTCCCAGCTCAGGCACTGCCCAGGGGCAGCTCCGGCTCTGCAGGCTCTGAGGGCAATGTCAGAGTGATAGTGGAGCCCTGGAAAATGTAAAAAATATTCTTTGAAAATATTAGGCTTTGTGTTTTCTCAGATCACTGCACCTGCATAAGCAGTATGATAAAAGATATAATTGTTAGATGTGATGATTGTTTAGAAATTAAATATAATTATTATATTACCAAAGGAAGAATTGTGAGAAACTATGTTGGAAATTTAAAGGGAGCTATGTTTAGCTGAAATCTGTGTATACAATAGATGAATATAAGTTTAATAATTAACATGAAATTTAAGTAATGATAGAGTATAAAACACGTTCACCTCGAATGTATGGTCAGAATCAGATTTGGGTGGAAACTACCTTGATTCCCAGAGCTCTTGAATAAAAAGCACCACATATAATCGCTTATGTGATTATGTGTTTTTGAACGCTAACAAGAGCTACCCTGAGGAGGCTGGAAAAGCAGCACTGATGCTGCCTCTAAAGGGCTCTGTGCTGATTTCTGTAACTGCCGGGTTTATAAACATCTGAGAGGATTGGTTTTTTTTTTTTTTTAACCTGAACTGAGAGATAAATATCTATGTGCAATTTCCTATCAAGACAACCAAGAAAAATAGATTTAAAAAGCATGATTTCCTCTTTCATCCAGTCCCTGCATCGCTGTGGTCTATTTATAACTTACTTGGAAATGTTCTGCAGTTAAATGCCATGCTGGGAGCAGTCCTGAACAATGCAGCATCCTCCCCACACAAGGAGAACACTCCCAAGCCTCACCAGCTGTCTCCTGCCACCCAGATCTTGTCCCCCAGCGCTGGGAGCAGCTGCCAGGGCTGGCTGAGAGCTGTCCCTGGCAGGCAGCAGAGTCCCTGCCCCAGCACAGCGCCCTGGGCTGCAGGACCCTGCTCTGCAGGACAGCCCTGGGCACCCCTGGCTGCTCTGCACAAGAGACAAGCAGAGAATGTACTCACAGGCTCTGCAGGCATTGGCATGTTCCAGCTGCAGGAGATGGCTCCAGGAGCTGCAGCTGCACTGTCCTGCAGCCAGAGGTTCCTGTGCCAAGGGCTGGCAGTGATTGTGCCCCAGGCACTTCTCAGCCCCTTCCCAGCCCTGACTGATTGAAGCTCTCTGTGCCTCTGGGCTGTGCCCGGGCTGGCTGCAGGCAGTGCCCCAGCCCTGCTGGGCTGGCAGAAGAGCTGCTCATCAAGAGAAATGTGCTTTTGAAGCTCTTCTTGGTGACCAGGAGCTGCCTCTGGGCCAGGAGCCCAGCCCAGCTCAGCAGCACAGACACAGCACAAGGACTTTAATCAGCCTCTGGGGCTTTGTGCTCAGGCCCTGGACATCAGTCCCTGAGAGGGAGCTGAAGAAACCTCTCCAGAACTCCAAGGCAGAATCCAACTCCAAACTTTCTTGCATTTTTAATGGGTCCCAGAGAGGGAAACGACTGAGAAAGTGTCCCCAGGCCCCAGGCAGAGCAGAGAACTGCAGGCAGTGATGACAGGTGGGGACAAAGAGAAGCCAAGTCTTGGTGCCCTGGGGCACAGCAGGGTCTGTGCCAGCAAGGGCTGGGAGGAGACACCTTGTGCTGAGGCCCTGGGGCCTCCTGGCCCAGCCCCAGCCAGGCTGGGCACTGTCAGCCCCTTGTGCTGCCCTCAGCATCCCCCCCTAGCCCACATCCCAGTGGCCTCAAGGATCTGCTGCAAGGAGTCCCTGGGGAGCCTTGCTCAGCAATGGCCCTGGGGGCTCCTGAATGCTCCCTGCAGGGACTGCAGCTTTTTCAAAGGACTTTGGCTTTGGCTTTTGCCTTGGAGTCTCTGAGAGGTTTCTGCAATCATGGCCTCCAATTATCTGCTGTAATTAGTCCCTGGAGAGGCTTTGTCAGTAAGGAGACTCAGTGGGGTCATTAATGCTTCAAGGTACTCAATTATTTTAAGGTACTTGGTTTTTCCCTTTTGATACAGACTCTGTGAGAGGTTTGTGCAATCATGGCCCCAATTATCTGCTTTAACGAGTCCCTGGAGAGCTTTGTACTGACACTCAGTGGGGCTCATTAATGCCTTGAGATACTGAAGGTTTTTAAGGTACTTTGGATTCTCCTTTCCACTCTGAATCTCTGAGAGTTTTTTGTCTAATTCTGGCCTCCAATTCTGCCCTCCAAGGAGTCCATGAGGAGCCTGTGGTGGAGATGGACCTCAGTGGGGCCCATTCATGCCTTGAGACACTTTGGGGTTTTCTTTTGACTTTGACTCCTGGAAAGATTTTTTGCAATCTCCTCTCAGGCCCTGAGGTTCCAGGGCTGAACTCCAAATGCATCACAGGGCTCATTAGGATCAGGCAAGTCCTGACAAACCACGACTCTGCCTTGACTTTCCTCTTGTCTAGGCCACTTCAGCAGGAAGATTTCCTTTTATAGTCTGGGAGAAATATTTCAATGAGCTTCTAAGAAATATGTAAACCTATTTTAAAGAGTGTATTTATTATTGCTCTCTTAAGGAAGAACTTATTGAAGCATGTAGTGCTTGATATTGATCCAGGGTCTCTCCTAAGGAGGTCTGGCAGGTCAGTGAAATTGTACCTTGGAGTTGACCCAGTGTGGACAACCTTGCCCCACATTCCCCAACCCCGTGTGAGAAATGATTTTTACTTTCAAAAATTTAAATGCTTTATTAAGACCTTATCAAAATACAACAGAAGACTGAATAAAGCAAAGAATACAGCACTGGGACGAAAGAATTCAGTCACTGAGTGCTCATCTATAAAATGTATGATTTGTCTTTTATACCTCCAGCCCCTCCCAAACTCTTGTCAATCGACTCCTTCTTCTCTGTCCAGTGGTGGAGATCACTGTCTCACCCCTTGATTGGAGGTCAGGTGCTGCCATAGGAACAAGCCAACCCTCCCAAATGCCCCAGCTACTGAGGCCATCCTGTGATAGCAATGCAAGGGGGAGGGGAAGGATAACTGTACATCTACAAAATGTCCCTTAACATATATTTAATATTCACCCCTTAATTGTGAGAGTCAACCATAGGATTATTCTTCTATAACAAACTCACCTTTTCTTTTTCTTTAAGTCATTTTGTTCAAACAATTGAGTCAAAATTTTTCTCTCTCTTTTGAATGAGTCATACCAGCATCTGTTGATATGGGCAAGGGCAGTGGGAACAGGAGAAAAAAATATCAGGTTTTCCTTGGACACACTTATTTGGAATGGGCAAAAGGGCATCCCAGAGGTCCAGTGTGGCTTTGACTCCCATCTACCGTGCCTCTGTGGCTGCTGCCCATAGTTGGTGCATCTTAGGGGTGAGCACAGAGGCCAACTCGGTCCTGCCCTCCAGTCCCTGTTGAAGTAAAGGACAACTGAGGAATTACAGAGGTCTGGAATGGCCTTTTGTCCCTACCTTACCATGCCCATGGGGTTGCTACCCACAGCAGGGCTATGGAGCCTTCTTGGTAGCAAACAAGGGGGCCAACCCGGCCTTGCCCTCCTTCCTTTGTCTTATTTTCTTAAAGAAGCTGTCCCATTGCCTTTTACAGTCCCTTGTGTACTTCCCCTCAACAGATGCTGGTAATTCTCACCCATGAAAACAGGAAGACAGTTCTCGAGCTGGCTGGTGGAAGCTTGACTCTGCTTTTTGGGCATCTTGGTGTTTTCCTGGTTGTCTCTCAGTCTCTGCTTGAGAGTCAATCTTGTTTCACCCAGCCTGAATGTTACAGTCCACTCTTTGGTTCTTCTCCTGGGCCTTTGACTCTGTTGCCATGAGTCCATCCCCGCTCTGCAGCTCGCACGGCCGATTCGGTGGTGAGCAGTGCCTGAAAGGGACCTTCCCACTGGGGAGTTAGAGGCTGATCTCTCCATGGCTTAATCATCACCCAATCCCCGGGATTAATATTATGGATTCTGAAATCCAGGGTGGTAGTTGGAGGAATTTCCCCTTTATGTCTTAGCCCTTATAAGGTTTGTGCTCTAGACATTACTTATTTCTTGGCATCCCCTTCCTCATAGGTGGCAGCCTTCTGGGGTGAGGTCAGGAAGGGAAACCCAAACATCATTTCATAGGGTGACACCCCCGGATCTGACCGGGGTTGGGTTCTAATTCTTAATAAGGCCAAAGGGAGACATTTTATCCATGACATTTGGGTTTCAATCATTAGCTTAACTAGAGCTCTTTTAGGAGTTTGATTCATCCTCTCAACCCAACGGGAACTCTGTGGATGCCATGGAGTTTGTAATTCCCATTTTACTCCCAGGGCCTGAACAATTTTCTGCAATATCTTCAATCTGAAATGAGTTCCTTAGTCTGAATCAATCGTGTTTGCCATCCCATATTGGGGTATGATTGATTCTAGAAGTGTTTTACTCACAACACTGGCATTGGCTTTCACAGTGGGTACCACCTCTACCCAATGAGTCAAGTGATCTGCTATCACTGGCAAAAACTTCCACCATTGTACCTGGGGAAGCTCAGTAAAGTCTACTTGGATGTTTTGGAAGGGCCTTAAGGCCAGTTCTCACCCTCCTCTGGGTGTTTTCCTCATGATTTTCTTATTCACTTGTTGACAAATCACACCCTGTTCAGTTACTTGCTTAGCTATTCTGAAAATTCCTGTGCATCCCCAGCCCCTTAGATATTGATCACTTTGTGCTTGTGTACCCCAGTGTGTTGTTCCATGTATGCCTTCTAGCATTTTCCTGGCAAGGGGTTTATTATTATTTCCTTCCATCTGCTCATTTCCCTTTGTTGTCTTTCTTGGCTCCTATTTTAAGGAGTTCTTCCTTTTCTGACCCACTGAATACAGGGACTTTTTGCATTTCTCTCATGGATGTTAATACTATTATTAGTTTTTCTGTCTCTGATTCAGTTGCATTTTTAGCTTCTAAATCAGCTAAATTGTTCCCTTGCTCCCTTTTTGATGTCCTTCAACATATACCACCACTACTTCCTCTGGTAATTGTAAGGTTTCTAACTCTTCTAAGACAAATTTTTCATGAATCGGCCACTTTCCCTTTGAATTTATTAGCCCTCTCTCTTCCCAAATTTTTCCAAAGATATGCACTGTTCCAAAAGTGTATTTTTAGTCTGTATATTTTGTTCCCCTTTTCTGTGCTAATATTTCCAGAGCTTGCTTTATGGCATACAACTCACACCTTGGGCTGACCAATAGGAAGGTAACTTTCTCTTTTCTATGGCCACCAACCCTTCATGCCCTATAGCGTACCCCGATACCCTGTGCCCCTTTATTACCCGTGAAGATCCATCAATGTTCAGTCATTTTCCACCTTGGAGTGGTTGATCTGTTAGGTCCTCTATTACTTTAGTTTGATAGTTCATAACCTCTAGGCAATTATGTATTAGTTTCTTACTTGGTTCTCCATACAAGAACTGGGCAGGGTTGAGTTGGTTCCTCACGATCAGCTCTAAACCATTATCTCTTAAGATGGCTTCATACTTTAGCACTCGGGAATCAGTGAGCCATTTCTCAGCATTTTGGCTTAGGATACTCCTCACTGAGTTTGGGATATATATCTTCAATTTTCCCCCAGAGGGTAATTTTTTGCTTTCTGCTATGAGTAGGGCAGTCACTGCCACAGCCTGAATGCAGGTTGGCCACCCCCGGCTGACAGGGTCTAGTAATTTTGATAAATAGGCCACTGGTTTCCTGGATCCTCCCCAGTCCTGGGCTAACACTCCATGTGCTACCCCTTTGTCCTGGTTCAGGGCAAATTTGGGAGAGAACCCCCAAAGGGGCTCCTCTAGGAAAGCAGATTCAATCAGCCCCTCCCCCCAGCCGGTCCGGGAGAAACTATCTCCTTGGAGAAAAGTGGAAAAAACTGTTTATTCAACAATAGAACTTCTTGCTGCTCCAAAAGAGAGGAGACAAACTTTTCCGACAGACTCAGAAAAGTCCCCTCCCTGGGCTGCAGCTTGGCTGACTCAGTCTCTTATCAGTCCCTCCGGCCCTGGAGATGCCATGGCCCAGGCCCGACCCGGTGGCCACAGGTGGGGGGTGCCAGTGGTGTTCTGGGTGTTTATTCCAGAGCAGGCTTAAACAGGTCCAAAGAAAAGGGGAAAAAACACAGTCCAGGGAACTTCTTTGCCTCAGTGAGCTAAAACTAACTGAAGCAAAGGAGAGCTCTGTCTCACTGTCTGTCCATCTGCAGACAACACAGTCCAGGAGTGGGAATGTGGAGGAGTGAGTGCAGTGCCTGAAAACAAACTGCGCGCTTCTTCTCTCCCCCCTTCACTCTCTGGAACAAGTCTTAAAGCTGCAAAACTTATTATTCAGCATAAACAGAGCAAGACAATTGGGGATAAAAGCATCATATAGTCAACCCAGGACACCCCTTATCCACGTATCGTCTGCTTACTACTAAAACTAATATATATTCTAACTCTACAAACACATACATTATACATCCAATATACAGCTATACACAGACAATGGTAGTAACATTCAGCAAACAGTGATATTTACACATAGGTCTCACCCCACAATCAGATCTCCCTGAGGTACACATCGTGTTCTTCCATCTCTGCATTATCCACCATGTGCAACCTGGTCCCTGAGCAAAAACAACCCCACAAATGAGTGTGTCTGTACTCGAGGCAGAATTGATCCAAACTGTCTTCCCTAACAAACCTCTGACATGTAGCACTGGAATTTTACCTCCATCTATTATATTCAGGGACTCAGACTGGGCAGGACCTGCTCGGTTGCTGGAACCTTGGCTGTTAACTAACCAGATGACCTTTGCTAAATGCTGCTTCCAATTTTTGAAAGATTCTCCCACTCAAGGCTTTCTACTGGCTTTTGAGTAGTCCATTGTACCTCTCTACTTTCTCTGCATCTGGTGCATGGTAGGGGATTTGGTACACCCACTCAATGCCATGTTCCTTAGCCCAGGTGTTGATCAGGCTGTTCTTGAAATGAGTCCCATTGTCTGACTCAATCCTCTCAGGGGTTCCATGTCTCCACAGGATTTGCTTTTCCAGGCCCAGGATGGTGTTCCAGGCCACAGCATGAGGCACAGGGTAGGTTTCCAACCATCCAGCGGTGGCTTCCACCATGGTCAGCACGCAGCGCTTGCCCTGGCGTGTCTGGGGCAGTGTGATGGAGTCAATCTGCCAGGCCTCCCCATACTTGTACTTGGACCCCTGCCCACCGTACCACAGGGGCTTCACTCGCTTGGCCTGCTTGATGGCAGCACACGTCTCACAGTCATGGATAACCTGAGAAATTCTGTCCATGGTTAGATCCACCCCTCGGTCTCGTGCCCACTTATAGGTGGCATCTCTGCCCTGATGACCTGAGGCATCATGGGCCCATCGAGCTGGGAATAACTCTCCCTTTTGTTGCCAATCTAAGTTTATCTTGGACACCTCTATTTTTGATGCCAGCTCTACCTGCTCGTTGTTTTGGTGTTCCTCATTAGCCTGACTCCCTGGGAACATGAGCATCCACATGGCAGACTTTCACAGGCAGCTTCTCTACCCTGGTACCAATGTCTTTCCACTCATCAGCAGCCCAAATTGGTTTTCCTCTACGCTGCCAGTTGGCCTCTTTCCACCTCTCCAGCCATCCCCACAGAGCATTGGCTACCATCCATGAGTCAGTATAAAGGTAGATCTTTGGCCACTTCTCTCTTTCTGCAATGTCCAGGGCCAGTTGAACAGCTTTGAGTTCTGCAAGTTGACTTGATCCACCTTCTCCTTCAGTGGCCTCTGCGACCGGTCGTGTGGGGCTCCCTACGGCTGCTTTCCACTTCCCGTTCATCCCTGCAATGCGACAGGAACCGTCAGTGAAAAGAGCGTAGCGTGTTTCCTCTGGAGGCAGTTGGTTGTATGGAGGAGCCTCTTCAGCCCATGTCACTGGTTCTTGTTCTTCATCTGTGACAGCAAAATGTTCATCTTTGGGCCAATTTGTAATTACCTCCAAAATCCCAGAGCGATTCAGTTTACCTATACAGGTGTGCTGTGTGATAAGAGCAATCCACTTGCTCCATGTGGCACTGGTGGCATGGTGGGTGGTGGGAACCTTGCCTTTGAACATCCACCCCAGCACCAGTAGTCGGGGTGCCAGGAGGAGTTGTGCTTCTGTACCAATCACCTCTGAGGCAGCCTGGACTCCTTCATAGGCAGCCAAGATTTCCTTCTCTGTGGGAGTGTAGTTGGCTTCAGACCCTCTGTAGCTTCGACTCCAAAATCCCAGTGGTCAGCCTTGAGTCTCCCCAGGCACCTTCTGCCAAAGGCTCCAGGAAAAGCCATGGTTCCTGGCTGCAGAATAGAGCACGTTCTTCACCTCTGGTCCTGTTCTGACTGGGCCAAGGGAAACCGCATGAGCGATCTCCTGCTTGATCTGGGTAAAGGCTTGTTGCTACTCAGGGCTCCAGTGGAAAGTGTTCTTCTTGCGGGTGACCAGGTAGAGAGGGCTCATGATCTGACTGTACTCAGGAATGTGCATCCTCCAAAAGCCTATGGCACCTAGGACAGCTTGTGTTTCCTTCTTGTTAGTTGGTGGAGACATCACAGTGATTTTGTTAATGACATCGGTGGGAATCTGACGCTGTCCATCTTGCCACTTCACACCCAGGAACTGGATCTCTCAGGCAGGTCCCTTTACTTTGCTCTTCTTGATAGCGAAGCCGGCTTCTAGCAGAATCCTGATGATCCTCTCCTCTTTCTCAAATACTTCCATTGCTGTGTTCCCCCACACAATGATGTCATCAATATATTGCAGATGTTCTGGAGCCTCACCCTTTTCCAGTGCAGTCTGGATCAGTCCATGGCAGATGGTGGGGCTGTGCTTCCACCCTTGGGGCAGTCAGTTCCAGGTGTACTGCACAGCCCTCCAGGTGAAAGCAAACTGAGGCCTGCATTCTGCTGCCAGAGACAAACACGTTAGCAATGTCTATAGTGGCAAAGCACTTTGCTGCCTTGGACTCCAGCTCGTACTGGAGTTCCAGCATGGCCGGCACAGCAGCGCTCAGTGGTGGAGTCACTTCATTCAAGCCACGATAGTCCACAGTCAATCTCCATTCTCTGTCAGACTTGTGCACAGGCCAGATGGGGCTGTTGAAGGGTGAGTGGGTTTTGCTGACCACCCCTTGGCTCTCCAGCTCACGGATCATTTTGTGGATGGAGATCACGGCATCTCAATTTGTTCAATATTGCCAGCGGTGCACTGTCGAGGTGGCAATTGGCACTCGTTGCTCTTCCACCTTCAGGAGAGCTACTGCAGATGGGTTTTCTGATAGTCCAGGCAAAGTATTCAACTGCTTGATGTTCTCAGTCTCTACAGCAGCTATGCCAAAAGCCCATCTGAGTCCCTTTGGGTCTTTGTAACAGCCATTCTGGAGGAAATCCATGCCCAGAATACACGGGGCCTCTGGGCCAGTCACAATAGGATGTTTCTGCCACTCCTTCCTAGTCAGGCTCACCTGGGCTCCCAACAGGGTCAATTGCTGTGATCCCCCCGTCACCCCAGCAATGGAAACAGGTTCTGCCCCCACATGTCCCAATGGTATCAGGGTACACTGCACACCAGTATCAACTAAGGCATCGTATTTTTGTGGCTCTGATGTGCCAGGCCATCGGATCCACACTGTCCAGAAAATCCGGTTTTCCCGTATCTCTTCCTGGTTAGAGGCAGGACCCCCCCTAGCCCTGGTTATTATTTCTTTCCTGGGCATACATGGTAGAGGTACCTTCCAGGGGATCTGACGGATGATACTCAGCAGCTCAGTCATGGGAGGTTGAGGCTACCTTCACTTTACTGAGTTCCCTCGATTAGTGTTTCCCTCCTTGAGCTGATGCATCCACGCTGCCAGGACAGAAGTGGGTTTCCCATCCCACCTTCCCATGTCTGCCCCATGGTCACGCAGAAAGAACCACAGGTCAGCCTGTGGGCTGTACCCTCTCTCTCTAGCTGGGGAACGTTGGGCTCTGACTCTGGGGCCTGTGACTCACACTGGTGCAATGTGGGAACTGTTCCTCCTCACCTCCTCCCTCATCTCCCTCATCTCCTCTCTGAGTTCTTGGACCACAGCAGAGACATGAGCCTGCATTGGGCCATTGATCACACTCTCATAATTT